>NW_028270137.1:5662091-6344489 GCF_056152115.1 Neolamprologus brichardi | reverse complement strand
AAATCTTAGCTCAAACAGCTGCAAAACCTGTGTGCCCAGCACGGGGATATAGAAGTCTATAAGATAAAGCCATATTTATGTGTGTCTGAGTCTTCTATCAAAAGTTACAGCTATTTATATGAAGTTGTACAAAAACGCTTTATTTCGTCAAGCCAGTGCGTTTCCTACGATTACATGCATTTGAATGGGGAGCTCGCCCGAAACAAAGTATAGGTTTTCATTATGTGAATAACTTGAAAATCTTAGCTCAAACAGCTGCAAAACCTGTGTGCCCAGCACGGGGATATAGAAGTCTATAAGATAAAGCCATATTTATGTGTGTCTGAGTCTTCTATCAAAAGTTACAGCTATTTATATGAAGTTGTACAAAAACGCTTTATTTCGTCAAGCCAGTGCGTTTCTTACGATTACATGCATTTGAATGGGGAGCTCGCCCGAAACAAAGTATAGGTTTTCATTATGTGAATAACTTGAAAATCTTAGCTCAAACAGCTGCAAAACCTGTGTGCCCAGCACGGGGATATAGAAGTCTATAAGATAAAGCCATATTTATGTGTGTCTGAGTCTTCTATCAAAAGTTACAGCTATTTATATGAAGTTGTACAAAAACGCTTTATTTCGTCAAGCCAGTGCGTTTCCTACGATTACATGCATTTGAATGGGGAGCTCGCCCGAAACAAAGTATAGGTTTTCATTATGTGAATAACTTGAAAATCTTAGCTCAAACAGCTGCAAAACCTGTGTGCCCAGCACGGGGATATAGAAGTCTATAAGATAAAGCCATATTTATGTGTGTCTGAGTCTTCTATCAAAAGTTACAGCTATTTATATGAAGTTGTACAAAAACGCTTTATTTCGTCAAGCCAGTGCGTTTCCTACGATTACATGCATTTGAATGGGGAGCTCGCCCGAAACAAAGTATAGGTTTTCATTATGTGAATAACTTGAAAATCTTAGCTCAAACAGCTGCAAAACCTGTGTGCCCAGCACGGGGATATAGAAGTCTATAAGATAAAGCCATATTTATGTGTGTCTGAGTCTTCTATCAAAAGTTACAGCTATTTATATGAAGTTGTACAAAAACGCTTTATTTCGTCAAGCCAGTGCGTTTCCTTACGATTACATGCATTTGAATGGGGAGCTCGCCCGAAACAAAGTATAGGTTTTCATTATGTGAATAACTTGAAAATCTTAGCTCAAACAGCTGCAAAACCTGTGTGCCCAGCACGGGGATATAGAAGTCTATAAGATAAAGCCATATTTATGTGTGTCTGAGTCTTCTATCAAAAGTTACAGCTATTTATATGAAGTTGTACAAAAACGCTTTATTTCGTCAAGCCAGTGCGTTTCCTACGATTACATGCATTTGAATGGGGAGCTCGCCCGAAACAAAGTATAGGTTTTCATTATGTGAATAACTTGAAAATCTTAGCTCAAACAGCTGCAAAACCTGTGTGCCCAGCACGGGGATATAGAAGTCTATAAGATAAAGCCATATTTATGTGTGTCTGAGTCTTCTATCAAAAGTTACAGCTATTTATATGAAGTTGTACAAAAACGCTTTATTTCGTCAAGCCAGTGCGTTTCCTACGATTACATGCATTTGAATGGGGAGCTCGCCCGAAACAAAGTATAGGTTTTCATTATGTGAACAACTTGAAAATCTTAGCTCAAACAGCTGCAAAACCTGTGTGCCCAGCACGGGGATATAGAAGTCTATAAGATAAAGCCATATTTATGTGTGTCTGAGTCTTCTATCAAAAGTTACAGCTATTTATATGAAGTTGTACAAAAACGCTTTATTTCGTCAAGCCAGTGCGTTTCCTACGATTACATGCATTTGAATGGGGAGCTCGCCCGAAACAAAGTATAGGTTTTCATTATGTGAATAACTTGAAAATCTTAGCTCAAACAGCTGCAAAACCTGTGTGCCCAGCACGGGGATATAGAAGTCTATAAGATAAAGCCATATTTATGTGTGTCTGAGTCTTCTATCAAAAGTTACAGCTATTTATATGAAGTTGTACAAAAACGCTTTATTTCGTCAAGCCAGTGCGTTTCCTACGATTACATGCATTTGAATGGGGAGCTCGCCCGAAACAAAGTATAGGTTTTCATTATGTGAATAACTTGAAAATCTTAGCTCAAACAGCTGCAAAACCTGTGTGCCCAGCACGGGGATATAGAAGTCTATAAGATAAAGCCATATTTATGTGTGTCTGAGTCTTCTATCAAAAGTTACAGCTATTTATATGAAGTTGTACAAAAACGCTTTATTTCGTCAAGCCAGTGCGTTTCCTACGATTACATGCATTTGAATGGGGAGCTCGCCCGAAACAAAGTATAGGTTTTCATTATGTGAATAACTTGAAAATCTTAGCTCAAACAGCTGCAAAACCTGTGTGCCCAGCACGGGGATATAGAAGTCTATAAGATAAAGCCATATTTATGTGTGTCTGAGTCTTCTATCAAAAGTTACAGCTATTTATATGAAGTTGTACAAAAACGCTTTATTTCGTCAAGCCAGTGCGTTTCTTACGATTACATGCATTTGAATGGGGAGCTCGCCCGAAACAAAGTATAGGTTTTCATTATGTGAATAACTTGAAAATCTTAGCTCAAACAGCTGCAAAACCTGTGTGCCCAGCACGGGGATATAGAAGTCTATAAGATAAAGCCATATTTATGTGTGTCTGAGTCTTCTATCAAAAGTTACAGCTATTTATATGAAGTTGTACAAAAACGCTTTATTTCGTCAAGCCAGTGCGTTTCCTACGATTACAT
Source organism: Neolamprologus brichardi (assembly GCF_056152115.1). Classification (NCBI taxonomy): domain Eukaryota; kingdom Metazoa; phylum Chordata; class Actinopteri; order Cichliformes; family Cichlidae; genus Neolamprologus; species Neolamprologus brichardi. The sequence continues at coordinate 6,341,705 of NW_028270137.1, read as the reverse complement.
GCATTTGAATGGGGAGCTCGCCCGAAACAAAGTATAGGTTTTCATTATGTGAATAACTTGAAAATCTTAGCTCAAACAGCTGCAAAACCTGTGTGCCCAGCACGGGGATATAGAAGTCTATAAGATAAAGCCATATTTATGTGTGTCTGAGTCTTCTATCAAAAGTTACAGCTATTTATATGAAGTTGTACAAAAACGCTTTATTTCGTCAAGCCAGTGCGTTTCCTACGATTACATGCATTTGAATGGGGAGCTCGCCCGAAACAAAGTATAGGTTTTCATTATGTGAATAACTTGAAAATCTTAGCTCAAACAGCTGCAAAACCTGTGTGCCCAGCACGGGGATATAGAAGTCTATAAGATAAAGCCATATTTATGTATGTCTGAGTCTTCTATCAAAAGTTACAGCTATTTATATGAAGTTGTACAAAAACGCTTTATTTCGTCAAGCCAGTGCGTTTCCTACGATTACATGCATTTGAATGGGGAGCTCGCCCGAAACAAAGTATAGGTTTTCATTATGTGAATAACTTGAAAATCTTAGCTCAAACAGCTGCAAAACCTGTGTGCCCAGCACGGGGATATAGAAGTCTATAAGATAAAGCCATATTTATGTATGTCTGAGTCTTCTATCAAAAGTTACAGCTATTTATATGAAGTTGTACAAAAACGCTTTATTTCGTCAAGCCAGTGCGTTTCCTACGATTACATGCATTTGAATGGGGAGCTCGCCCGAAACAAAGTATAGGTTTTCATTATGTGAATAACTTGAAAATCTTAGCTCAAACAGCTGCAAAACCTGTGTGCCCAGCACGGGGATATAGAAGTCTATAAGATAAAGCCATATTTATGTGTGTCTGAGTCTTCTATCAAAAGTTACAGCTATTTATATGAAGTTGTACAAAAACGCTTTATTTCGTCAAGCCAGTGCGTTTCTTTCGATTACATGCATTTGAATGGGGAGCTCGCCCGAAACAAAGTATAGGTTTTCATTATGTGAATAACTTGAAAATCTTAGCTCAAACAGCTGCAATACCTGTGTGCCCAGCACGGGGATATAGAAGTCTATAAGATAAAGCCATATTTATGTGTGTCTGAGTCTTCTATCAAAAGTTACAGCTATTTATATGAAGTTGTACAAAAACGCTTTATTTCGTCAAGCCAGTGCGTTTCTTACGATTACATGCATTTAAATGGGGAGCTCGCGCGAAACAAAGTATAGGTTTTCATTATGTGAATAACTTGAAAATCTTAGCTCAAACAGCTGCAAAACCTGTGTGCCCAGCACGGGGATATAGAAGTCTATGAGATAAAGCCATATTTATGTATGTCTGAGTCTTCTATCAAAAGTTACAGCTATTTATATGAAGTTGTACAAAAACGCTTTATTTCGTCAAGCCAGTGCGTTTCCTACGATTACATGCATTTGAATGGGGAGCTCGCCCGAAACAAAGTATAGGTTTTCATTATGTGAATAACTTGAAAATCTTAGCTCAAACAGCTGCAAAACCTGTGTGCCCAGCACGGGGATATAGAAGTCTATAAGATAAAGCCATATTTATGTGTGTCTGAGTCTTCTATCAAAAGTTACAGCTATTTATATGAAGTTGTACAAAAACGCTTTATTTCGTCAAGCCAGTGCGTTTCCTACGATTACATGCATTTGAATGGGGAGCTCGCCCGAAACAAAGTATAGGTTTTCATTATGTGAATAACTTGAAAATCTTAGCTCAAACAGCTGCAAAACCTGTGTGCCCAGCACGGGGATATAGAAGTCTATAAGATAAAGCCATATTTATGTGTGTCTGAGTCTTCTATCAAAAGTTACAGCTATTTATATGAAGTTGTACAAAAACGCTTTATTTCGTCAAGCCAGTGCGTTTCTTACGATTACATGCATTTGAATGGGGAGCTCGCCCGAAACAAAGTATAGGTTTTCATTATGTGAATAACTTGAAAATCTTAGCTCAAACAGCTGCAAAACCTGTGTGCCCAGCACGGGGATATAGAAGTCTATAAGATAAAGCCATATTTATGTGTGTCTGAGTCTTCTATCAAAAGTTACAGCTATTTATATGAAGTTGTACAAAAACGCTTTATTTCGTCAAGCCAGTGCGTTTCCTACGATTACATGCATTTGAATGGGGAGCTCGCCCGAAACAAAGTATAGGTTTTCATTATGTGAATAACTTGAAAATCTTAGCTCAAACAGCTGCAAAACCTGTGTGCCCAGCACGGGGATATAGAAGTCTATAAGATAAAGCCATATTTATGTGTGTCTGAGTCTTCTATCAAAAGTTACAGCTATTTATATGAAGTTGTACAAAAACGCTTTATTTCGTCAAGCCTGTGCGTTTCCTACGATTACATGCATTTGAATGGGGAGCTCGCCCGAAACAAAGTATAGGTTTTCATTATGTGAACAACTTGAAAATCTTAGCTCAAACAGCTGCAAAACCTGTGTGCCCAGCACGGGGATATAGAAGTCTATAAGATAAAGCCATATTTATGTGTGTCTGAGTCTTCTATCAAAAGTTACAGCTATTTATATGAAGTTGTACAAAAACGCTTTATTTCGTCAAGCCAGTGCGTTTCCTACGATTACATGCATTTGAATGGGGAGCTCGCCCGAAACAAAGTATAGGTTTTCATTATGTGAACAACTTGAAAATCTTAGCTCAAACAGCTGCAAAACCTGTGTGCCCAGCACGGGAATATAGAAGTCTATAAGATAAAGCCATATTTATGTGTGTCTGAGTCTTCTATCAAAAGTTACAGCTATTTATATGAAGTTGTACAAAAACGCTTTATTTCGTCAAGCCAGTGCGTTTCCTACGATTACATGCATTTGAATGGGGAGCTCGCCCGAAACAAAGTATAGGTTTTCATTATGTGAATAACTTGAAAATCTTAGCTCAAACAGCTGCAAAACCTGTGTGCCCAGCACGGGGATATAGAAGTCTATAAGATAAAGCCATATTTATGTGTGTCTGAGTCTTCTATCAAAAGTTACAGCTATTTATATGAAGTTGTACAAAAACGCTTTATTTCGTCAAGCCAGTGCGTTTCCTACGATTACATGCATTTGAATGGGGAGCTCGCCCGAAACAAAGTATAGGTTTTCATTATGTGAATAACTTGAAAATCTTAGCTCAAACAGCTGCAAAACCTGTGTGCCCAGCACGGGGATATAGAAGTCTATAAGATAAAGCCATATTTATGTGTGTCTGAGTCTTCTATCAAAAGTTACAGCTATTTATATGAAGTTGTACAAAAACGCTTTATTTCGTCAAGCCAGTGCGTTTCTTACGATTACATGCATTTGAATGGGGAGCTCGCCCGAAACAAAGTATAGGTTTTCATTATGTGAATAACTTGAAAATCTTAGCTCAAACAGCTGCAAAACCTGTGTGCCCAGCACGGGGATATAGAAGTCTATAAGATAAAGCCATATTTATGTGTGTCTGAGTCTTCTATCAAAAGTTACAGCTATTTATATGAAGTTGTACAAAAACGCTTTATTTCGTCAAGCCAGTGCGTTTCCTACGATTACATGCATTTGAATGGGGAGCTCGCCCGAAACAAAGTATAGGTTTTCATTATGTGAATAACTTGAAAATCTTAGCTCAAACAGCTGCAAAACCTGTGTGCCCAGCACGGGGATATAGAAGTCTATAAGATAAAGCCATATTTATGTGTGTCTGAGTCTTCTATCAAAAGTTACAGCTATTTATATGAAGTTGTACAAAAACGCTTTATTTCGTCAAGCCAGTGCGTTTCCTACGATTACATGCATTTGAATGGGGAGCTCGCCCGAAACAAAGTATAGGTTTTCATTATGTGAATAACTTGAAAATCTTAGCTCAAACAGCTGCAAAACCTGTGTGCCCAGCACGGGGATATAGAAGTCTATAAGATAAAGCCATATTTATGTATGTCTGAGTCTTCTATCAAAAGTTACAGCTATTTATATGAAGTTGTACAAAAACGCTTTATTTCGTCAAGCCAGTGCGTTTCCTACGATTACATGCATTTGAATGGGGAGCTCGCCCGAAACAAAGTATAGGTTTTCATTATGTGAATAACTTGAAAATCTTAGCTCAAACAGCTGCAAAACCTGTGTGCCCAGCACGGGGATATAGAAGTCTATAAGATAAAGCCATATTTATGTATGTCTGAGTCTTCTATCAAAAGTTACAGCTATTTATATGAAGTTGTACAAAAACGCTTTATTTCGTCAAGCCAGTGCGTTTCCTACGATTACATGCATTTGAATGGGGAGCTCGCCCGAAACAAAGTATAGGTTTTCATTATGTGAATAACTTGAAAATCTTAGCTCAAACAGCTGCAAAACCTGTGTGCCCAGCACGGGGATATAGAAGTCTATAAGATAAAGCCATATTTATGTGTGTCTGAGTCTTCTATCAAAAGTTACAGCTATTTATATGAAGTTGTACAAAAACGCTTTATTTCGTCAAGCCAGTGCGTTTCTTTCGATTACATGCATTTGAATGGGGAGCTCGCCCGAAACAAAGTATAGGTTTTCATTATGTGAATAACTTGAAAATCTTAGCTCAAACAGCTGCAATACCTGTGTGCCCAGCACGGGGATATAGAAGTCTATAAGATAAAGCCATATTTATGTGTGTCTGAGTCTTCTATCAAAAGTTACAGCTATTTATATGAAGTTGTACAAAAACGCTTTATTTCGTCAAGCCAGTGCGTTTCTTACGATTACATGCATTTAAATGGGGAGCTCGCGCGAAACAAAGTATAGGTTTTCATTATGTGAATAACTTGAAAATCTTAGCTCAAACAGCTGCAAAACCTGTGTGCCCAGCACGGGGATATAGAAGTCTATGAGATAAAGCCATATTTATGTATGTCTGAGTCTTCTATCAAAAGTTACAGCTATTTATATGAAGTTGTACAAAAACGCTTTATTTCGTCAAGCCAGTGCGTTTCCTACGATTACATGCATTTGAATGGGGAGCTCGCCCGAAACAAAGTATAGGTTTTCATTATGTGAATAACTTGAAAATCTTAGCTCAAACAGCTGCAAAACCTGTGTGCCCAGCACGGGGATATAGAAGTCTATAAGATAAAGCCATATTTATGTGTGTCTGAGTCTTCTATCAAAAGTTACAGCTATTTATATGAAGTTGTACAAAAACGCTTTATTTCGTCAAGCCAGTGCGTTTCTTACGATTACATGCATTTGAATGGGGAGCTCGCGCGAAACAAAGTATAGGTTTTCATTATGTGAATAACTTGAAAATCTTAGCTCAAACAGCTGCAAAACCTGTGTGCCCAGCACGGGGATATAGAAGTCTATAAGATAAAGCCATATTTATGTGTGTCTAAGTTTTCTATCAAAAGTTACAACTATTTATATGAAGTTGTACAAAAACGCTTTATTTCGTCAAGCCAGTGCGTTTCCTACGACTACATGCATTTGAATGGGGAGCTCGCCCGAAACAAAGTATAGGTTTTCATTATGTGAATAACTTGAAAATCTTAGCTCAAACAGCTGCAAAACCTGTGTGCCCAGCACGGGGATATAGAAGTCTATGAGATAAAGCCATATTTATGTATGTCTGAGTCTTCTATCAAAAGTTACAGCTATTTATATGAAGTTGTACAAAAACGCTTTATTTCGTCAAGCCAGTGCGTTTCCTACGATTACATGCATTTGAATGGGGAGCTCGCCCGAAACAAAGTATAGGTTTTCATTATGTGAATAACTTGAAAATCTTAGCTCAAACAGCTGCAAAACCTGTGTGCCCAGCACGGGGATATAGAAGTCTATAAGATAAAGCCATATTTATGTGTGTCTGAGTCTTCTATCAAAAGTTACAGCTATTTATATGAAGTTGTACAAAAACGCTTTATTTCGTCAAGCCAGTGCGTTTCTTACGATTACATGCATTTAAATGGGGAGCTCGCGCGAAACAAAGTATAGGTTTTCATTATGTGAATAACTTGAAAATCTTAGCTCAAACAGCTGCAAAACCTGTGTGCCCAGCACGGGGATATAGAAGTCTATGAGATAAAGCCATATTTATGTATGTCTGAGTCTTCTATCAAAAGTTACAGCTATTTATATGAAGTTGTACAAAAACGCTTTATTTCGTCAAGCCAGTGCGTTTCCTACGATTACATGCATTTGAATGGGGAGCTCGCCCGAAACAAAGTATAGGTTTTCATTATGTGAATAACTTGAAAATCTTAGCTCAAACAGCTGCAAAACCTGTGTGCCCAGCACGGGGATATAGAAGTCTATAAGATAAAGCCATATTTATGTGTGTCTGAGTCTTCTATCAAAAGTTACAGCTATTTATATGAAGTTGTACAAAAACGCTTTATTTCGTCAAGCCAGTGCGTTTCTTACGATTACATGCATTTGAATGGGGAGCTCGCGCGAAACAAAGTATAGGTTTTCATTATGTGAATAACTTGAAAATCTTAGCTCAAACAGCTGCAAAACCTGTGTGCCCAGCACGGGGATATAGAAGTCTATAAGATAAAGCCATATTTATGTGTGTCTAAGTTTTCTATCAAAAGTTACAACTATTTATATGAAGTTGTACAAAAACGCTTTATTTCGTCAAGCCAGTGCGTTTCCTACGACTACATGCATTTGAATGGGGAGCTCGCCCGAAACAAAGTATAGGTTTTCATTATGTGAATAACTTGAAAATCTTAGCTCAAACAGCTGCAAAACCTGTGTGCCCAGCACGGGGATATAGAAGTCTATAAGATAAAGCCATATTTATGTATGTCTGAGTCTTCTATCAAAAGTTACAGCTATTTATATGAAGTTGTACAAAAACGCTTTATTTCGTCAAGCCAGTGCGTTTCCTACGATTACATGCATTTGAATGGGGAGCTCGCCCGAAACAAAGTATAGGTTTTCATTATGTGAATAACTTGAAAATCTTAGCTCAAACAGCTGCAAAACCTGTGTGCCCAGCACGGGGATATAGAAGTCTATAAGATAAAGCCATATTTATGTGTGTCTGAGTCTTCTATCAAAAGTTACAGCTATTTATATGAAGTTGTACAAAAACGCTTTATTTCGTCAAGCCAGTGCGTTTCTTTCGATTACATGCATTTGAATGGGGAGCTCGCCCGAAACAAAGTATAGGTTTTCATTATGTGAATAACTTGAAAATCTTAGCTCAAACAGCTGCAAAACCTGTGTGCCCAGCACGGGGATATAGAAGTCTATAAGATAAAGCCATATTTATGTGTGTCTGAGTCTTCTATCAAAAGTTACAGCTATTTATATGAAGTTGTACAAAAACGCTTTATTTCGTCAAGCCAGTGCGTTTCTTACGATTACATGCATTTAAATGGGGAGCTCGCCCGAAACAAAGTATAGGTTTTCATTATGTGAATAACTTGAAAATCTTAGCTCAAACAGCTGCAAAACCTGTGTGCCCAGCACGGGGATATAGAAGTCTATGAGATAAAGCCATATTTATGTATGTCTGAGTCTTCTATCAAAAGTTACAGCTATTTATATGAAGTTGTACAAAAACGCTTTATTTCGTCAAGCCAGTGCGTTTCCTACGATTACATGCATTTGAATGGGGAGCTCGCCCGAAACAAAGTATAGGTTTTCATTATGTGAATAACTTGAAAATCTTAGCTCAAACAGCTGCAAAACCTGTGTGCCCAGCACGGGGATATAGAAGTCTATAAGATAAAGCCATATTTATGTATGTCTGAGTCTTCTATCAAAAGTTACAGCTATTTATATGAAGTTGTACAAAAACGCTTTATTTCGTCAAGCCAGTGCGTTTCCTACGATTACATGCATTTGAATGGGGAGCTCGCCCGAAACAAAGTATAGGTTTTCATTATGTGAATAACTTGAAAATCTTAGCTCAAACAGCTGCAAAACCTGTGTGCCCAGCACGGGGATATAGAAGTCTATAAGATAAAGCCATATTTATGTGTGTCTGAGTCTTCTATCAAAAGTTACAGCTATTTATATGAAGTTGTACAAAAACGCTTTATTTCGTCAAGCCAGTGCGTTTCTTACGATTACATGCATTTGAATGGGGAGCTCGCGCGAAACAAAGTATAGGTTTTCATTATGTGAATAACTTGAAAATCTTAGCTCAAACAGCTGCAAAACCTGTGTGCCCAGCACGGGGATATAGAAGTCTATAAGATAAAGCCATATTTATGTGTGTCTGAGTCTTCTATCAAAAGTTACAGCTATTTATATGAAGTTGTACAAAAACGCTTTATTTTGTCAAGCCAGTGCGTTTCCTACGATTACATGCATTTGAATGGGGAGCTCGCCCGAAACAAAGTATAGGTTTTCATTATGTGAACAACTTGAAAATCTTAGCTCAAACAGCTGCAAAACCTGTGTGCCCAGCACGGGAATATAGAAGTCTATAAGATAAAGCCATATTTATGTGTGTCTGAGTCTTCTATCAAAAGTTACAGCTATTTATATGAAGTTGTACAAAAACGCTTTATTTCGTCAAGCCAGTGCGTTTCCTACGATTACATGCATTTGAATGGGGAGCTCGCCCGAAACAAAGTATAGGTTTTCATTATGTGAATAACTTGAAAATCTTAGCTCAAACAGCTGCAAAACCTGTGTGCCCAGCACGGGGATATAGAAGTCTATAGGATAAAGCCATATTTATGTGTGTCTGAGTCTTCTATCAAAAGTTACAGCTATTTATATGAAGTTGTACAAAAACGCTTTATTTCGTCAAGCCAGTGCGTTTCCTACGATTACATGCATTTCAATGGGGAGCTCGCCCGAAACAAAGTATAGGTTTTCATTATGTGAATAACTTGAAAATCTTAGCTCAAACAGCTGCAAAACCTGTGTGCCCAGCACGGGGATATAGAAGTCTATAAGATAAAGCCATATTTATGTGTGTCTGAGTCTTCTATCAAAAGTTACAGCTATTTATATGAAGTTGTACAAAAACGCTTTATTTCGTCAAGCCAGTGCGTTTCTTACGATTACATGCATTTGAATGGGGAGCTCGCCCGAAACAAAGTATAGGTTTTCATTATGTGAATAACTTGAAAATCTTAGCTCAAACAGCTGCAAAACCTGTGTGCCCAGCACGGGGATATAGAAGTCTATAAGATAAAGCCATATTTATGTGTGTCTGAGTCTTCTATCAAAAGTTACAGCTATTTATATGAAGTTGTACAAAAACGCTTTATTTCGTCAAGCCAGTGCGTTTCCTACGATTACATGCATTTGAATGGGGAGCTCGCCCGAAACAAAGTATAGGTTTTCATTATGTGAACAACTTGAAAATCTTAGCTCAAACAGCTGCAAAACCTGTGTGCCCAACACGGGAATATAGAAGTCTATAAGATAAAGCCATATTTATGTGTGTCTGAGTCTTCTATCAAAAGTTACAGCTATTTATATGAAGTTGTACAAAAACGCTTTATTTCGTCAAGCCAGTGCGTTTCCTACGATTACATGCATTTGAATGGGGAGCTCGCCCGAAACAAAGTATAGGTTTTCATTATGTGAATAACTTGAAAATCTTAGCTCAAACAGCTGCAAAACCTGTGTGCCCAGCACGGGGATATAGAAGTCTATAAGATAAAGCCATATTTATGTGTGTCTGAGTCTTCTATCAAAAGTTACAGCTATTTATATGAAGTTGTACAAAAACGCTTTATTTCGTCAAGCCAGTGCGTTTCTTACGATTACATGCATTTGAATGGGGAGCTCGCCCGAAACAAAGTATAGGTTTTCATTATGTGAATAACTTGAAAATCTTAGCTCAAACAGCTGCAAAACCTGTGTGCCCAGCACGGGGATATAGAAGTCTATAAGATAAAGCCATATTTATGTGTGTCTGAGTCTTCTATCAAAAGTTACAGCTATTTATATGAAGTTGTACAAAAACGCTTTATTTCGTCAAGCCAGTGCGTTTCCTACGATTACATGCATTTGAATGGGGAGCTCGCCCGAAACAAAGTATAGGTTTTCATTATGTGAATAACTTGAAAATCTTAGCTCAAACAGCTGCAAAACCTGTGTGCCCAGCACGGGGATATAGAAGTCTATAAGATAAAGCCATATTTATGTGTGTCTGAGTCTTCTATCAAAAGTTACAGCTATTTATATGAAGTTGTACAAAAACGCTTTATTTCGTCAAGCCAGTGCGTTTCTTACGATTACATGCATTTGAATGGGGAGCTCGCGCGAAACAAAGTATAGGTTTTCATTATGTGAATAACTTGAAAATCTTAGCTCAAACAGCTGCAAAACCTGTGTGCCCAGCACGGGGATATAGAAGTCTATAAGATAAAGCCATATTTATGTGTGTCTGAGTCTTCTATCAAAAGTTACAGCTATTTATATGAAGTTGTACAAAAACGCTTTATTTCGTCAAGCCAGTGCGTTTCTTACGATTACATGCATTTGAATGGGGAGCTCGCCCGAAACAAAGTATAGGTTTTCATTATGTGAATTACTTGAAAATCTTAGCTCAAACAGCTGCAAAACCTGTGTGCCCAGCACGGGGATATAGAAGTCTATAAGATAAAGCCATATTTATGTGTGTCTGAGTCTTCTATCAAAAGTTACAGCTATTTATATGAAGTTGTACAAAAACGCTTTATTTTGTCAAGCCAGTGCGTTTCCTACGATTACATGCATTTGAATGGGGAGCTCGCCCGAAACAAAGTATAGGTTTTCATTATGTGAACAACTTGAAAATCTTAGCTCAAACAGCTGCAAAACCTGTGTGCCCAGCACGGGAATATAGAAGTCTATAAGATAAAGCCATATTTATGTGTGTCTGAGTCTTCTATCAAAAGTTACAGCTATTTATATGAAGTTGTACAAAAACGCTTTATTTCGTCAAGCCAGTGCGTTTCCTACGATTACATGCATTTGAATGGGGAGCTCGCCCGAAACAAAGTATAGGTTTTCATTATGTGAATAACTTGAAAATCTTAGCTCAAACAGCTGCAAAACCTGTGTGCCCAGCACGGGGATATAGAAGTCTATAAGATAAAGCCATATTTATGTGTGTCTGAGTCTTCTATCAAAAGTTACAGCTATTTATATGAAGTTGTACAAAAACGCTTTATTTCGTCAAGCCAGTGCGTTTCTTACGATTACATGCATTTGAATGGGGAGCTCGCCCGAAACAAAGTATAGGTTTTCATTATGTGAATAACTTGAAAATCTTAGCTCAAACAGCTGCAAAACCTGTGTGCCCAGCACGGGGATATAGAAGTCTATAAGATAAAGCCATATTTATGTGTGTCTGAGTCTTCTATCAAAAGTTACAGCTATTTATATGAAGTTGTACAAAAACGCTTTATTTCGTCAAGCCAGTGCGTTTCCTACGATTACATGCATTTGAATGGGGAGCTCGCCCGAAACAAAGTATAGGTTTTCATTATGTGAACAACTTGAAAATCTTAGCTCAAACAGCTGCAAAACCTGTGTGCCCAACACGGGAATATAGAAGTCTATAAGATAAAGCCATATTTATGTGTGTCTGAGTCTTCTATCAAAAGTTACAGCTATTTATATGAAGTTGTACAAAAACGCTTTATTTCGTCAAGCCAGTGCGTTTCCTACGATTACATGCATTTGAATGGGGAGCTCGCCCGAAACAAAGTATAGGTTTTCATTATGTGAATAACTTGAAAATCTTAGCTCAAACAGCTGCAAAACCTGTGTGCCCAGCACGGGGATATAGAAGTCTATAAGATAAAGCCATATTTATGTGTGTCTGAGTCTTCTATCAAAAGTTACAGCTATTTATATGAAGTTGTACAAAAACGCTTTATTTCGTCAAGCCAGTGCGTTTCTTACGATTACATGCATTTGAATGGGGAGCTCGCCCGAAACAAAGTATAGGTTTTCATTATGTGAATAACTTGAAAATCTTAGCTCAAACAGCTGCAAAACCTGTGTGCCCAGCACGGGGATATAGAAGTCTATAAGATAAAGCCATATTTATGTGTGTCTGAGTCTTCTATCAAAAGTTACAGCTATTTATATGAAGTTGTACAAAAACGCTTTATTTCGTCAAGCCAGTGCGTTTCCTACGATTACATGCATTTGAATGGGGAGCTCGCCCGAAACAAAGTATAGGTTTTCATTATGTGAACAACTTGAAAATCTTAGCTCAAACAGCTGCAAAACCTGTGTGCCCAGCACGGGAATATAGAAGTCTATAAGATAAAGCCATATTTATGTGTGTCTGAGTCTTCTATCAAAAGTTACAGCTATTTATATGAAGTTGTACAAAAACGCTTTATTTCGTCAAGCCAGTGCGTTTCCTACGATTACATGCATTTGAATGGGGAGCTCGCCCGAAACAAAGTATAGGTTTTCATTATGTGAATAACTTGAAAATCTTAGCTCAAACAGCTGCAAAACCTGTGTGCCCAGCACGGGGATATAGAAGTCTATAAGATAAAGCCATATTTATGTGTGTCTGAGTCTTCTATCAAAAGTTACAGCTATTTATATGAAGTTGTACAAAAACGCTTTATTTCGTCAAGCCAGTGCGTTTCCTACGATTACATGCATTTGAATGGGGAGCTCGCCCGAAACAAAGTATAGGTTTTCATTATGTGAATAACTTGAAAATCTTAGCTCAAACAGCTGCAAAACCTGTGTGCCCAGCACGGGGATATAGAAGTCTATAAGATAAAGCCATATTTATGTGTGTCTGAGTCTTCTATCAAAAGTTACAGCTATTTATATGAAGTTGTACAAAAACGCTTTATTTCGTCAAGCCAGTGCGTTTCTTACGATTACATGCATTTGAATGGGGAGCTCGCCCGAAACAAAGTATAGGTTTTCATTATGTGAATAACTTGAAAATCTTAGCTCAAACAGCTTCAAAACCTGTTTGCCCAGCACGGGGATCTTGAACTGTATAAGATAACGCCTTAAATATGTGTGTATGCTTCTTCTATCAAGACTTACAGCTATTTATATGAAGTTGTATAAACGCTTTATTTCGTCAAGACAGTGCGTTTCCTACGATTACATGCATTTGAATGGGGAACTCGTCCGAAACAAAGTATAGGTTTTCATTATGTGAATAACTTGAAAATCTTAGCTCAAACAGCTTCAAAACCTGTTTGCCCAGCACGGGGATCTTGAACTGTATAAGATAACGCCTTAAATATGTGTGTATGCTTCTTCTATCAAGACTTACAGCTATTTATATGAAGTTGTATAAACGCTTTATTTCGTCAAGACAGTGCGTTTCCTACGATTACATGCATTTGAATGGGGAACTCGTCCGAAACAAAATATAGGTTTTCATTATGTGAATAACTTGAAAATCTTAGCTCAAACAGCTTCAAAACCTGTTTGCCCAGCACGGGGATCTTGAACTGTATAAGATAACGCCTTAAATATGTGTGTCTGAGTCGTCTATCAAAACTTACAGCTATTTATATGAAGTTGTACAAAAACGCTTTATTTCGTCAAGACAGTGCGTTTCCTACGATTACATGCATTTGAATGGGGAACTCGCCCGAAACAAAGTATAGGTTTTCATTATGTGAATAACTTGAAAATCTTAGCTCAAACAGCTTCAAAACCTGTTTGCCCAGCACGGGGATCTTGAACTGTATAAGATAACGCCTTAAATATGTGTGTATGCTTCTTCTATCAAGACTTACAGCTATTTATATGAAGTTGTATAAACGCTTTATTTCGTCAAGACAGTGCGTTTCCTACGATTACATGCATTTGAACGGGGAACTCGTCCGAAACAAAATATAGGTTTTCATTATGTGAATAACTTGAAAATCTTAGCTCAAACAGCTTCAAAACCTGTTTGCCCAGCACGGGGATCTTGAACTGTATAAGATAACGCCTTAAATATGTGTGTATGCTTCTTTTATCAAGACTTACAGCTATTTATATGAAGTTGTATAAACGCTTTATTTCGTCAAGACAGTGTGTTTCCTACGATTACATGCATTTGAATGGGGAACTCGTCCGAAACAAAGTATAGGTTTTCATTATGTGAATAACTTGAAAATCTTAGCTCAAACAGCTTCAAAACCTGTTTGCCCAGCACGGGGATCTTGAACTGTATAAGATAACGCCGTAAATATGTGTGTCTGAGTCGTCTATCAAAACTTACAGCTATTTATATGAAGTTGTACAAAAACGCTTTATTTCGTCAAGACAGTGCGTTTCCTACGATTACATGCATTTGAACGGGGAACTCGTCCGAAACAAAATATAGGTTTTCATTATGTGAATAACTTGAAAATCTAAGCTCAAACAGCTTCAAAACCTGTTTGCCCAGCACGGGGATCTTGAACTGTATAAGATAACGCCTTAAATATGTGTGTATGCTTCTTCTATCAAGACTTACAGCTATTTATATGAAGTTGTATAAACGCTTTATTTCGTCAAGACAGTGCGTTTCCTACGATTACATGCATTTGAACGGGGAACTCGCCCGAAACAAAGTATAGGTTTTCATTATGTGAATAACTTGAAAATCTTAGCTCAAACAGCTTCAAAACCTGTTTGCCCAGCACGGGGATCTTGAACTGTATAAGATAACGCCTTAAATATGTGTGTATGCTTCTTCTATCAAGACTTACAGCTATTTATATGAAGTTGTATAAACGCTTTATTTCGTCAAGACAGTGTGTTTCCTACGATTACATGCATTTGAATGGGGAACTCGTCCGAAACAAAGTATAGGTTTTCATTATGTGAATAACTTGAAAATCTTAGCTCAAACAGCTTCAAAACCTGTTTGCCCAGCACGGGGATCTTGAACTGTATAAGATAACGCCGTAAATATGTGTGTCTGAGTCGTCTATCAAAACTTACAGCTATTAATATGAAGTTGTACAAAAACGCTTTATTTCGTCAAGACAGTGCGTTTCCTACGATTACATGCATTTGAATGGGGAACTCGCCCGAAACAAAGTATAGGTTTTCATTATGTGAATAACTTGAAAATCTTAGCTCAAACAGCTTCAAAACCTGTTTGCCCAGCACGGGGATCTTGAACTGTATAAGATAACGCCTTAAATATGTGTGTATGCTTCTTCTATCAAGACTTACAGCTATTTATATGAAGTTGTACAAAAACGCTTTATTTCGTCAATACAGTGCGTTTCCTACGATTACATGCATTTGAATGGAGGAATTCGCCCGAAACAAAGTATAGGTTTTCATTATGTGAATAACTTGAAAATCTTAGCTCAAACAGCTTCAAAACCTGTTTGCCCAGCACGGGGATCTTGAACTGTATAAGATAACGCCTTAAATATGTGTGTATGCTTCTTCTATCAAGACTTACAGCTCTTTATATGAAGTTGTATAAACGCTTTATTTCGTCAAGACAGTGCGTTTCCTACGATTACATGCATTTGAACGGGGAACTCGTCCGAAACAAAATATAGGTTTTCATTATGTGAATAACTTGAAAATCTTAGCTCAAACAGCTTCAAAACCTGTTTGCCCAGCACGGGGATCTTGAACTGTATAAGATAACGCCTTAAATATGTGTGTATGCTTCTTCTATCAAGACTTACAGCTATTTATATGAAGTTGTATAAACGCTTTATTTCGTCAAGCCAGTGCGTTTCCTACGATTACATGCATTTGAACGGGGAACTCGTCCGAAACAAAATATAGGTTTTCATTATGTGAATAACTTGAAAATCTAAGCTCAAACAGCTTCAAAACCTGTTTGCCCAGCACGGGGATCTTGAACTGTATAAGATAACGCCTTAAATATGTGTGTATGCTTCTTCTATCAAGACTTACAGCTATTTATATGAAGTTGTATAAACGCTTTATTTCGTCAAGACAGTGCGTTTCCTACGATTACATGCATTTGAACGGGGAACTCGCCCGAAACAAAGTATAGGTTTTCATTATGTGAATAACTTGAAAATCTTAGCTCAAACAGCTTCAAAACCTGTTTGCCCAGCACGGGGATCTTGAACTGTATAAGATAACGCCTTAAATATGTGTGTATGCTTCTTCTATCAAGACTTACAGCTATTTATATGAAGTTGTATAAACGCTTTATTTCGTCAAGACAGTGCGTTTCCTACGATTACATGCATTTGAATGGGGAACTCGTCCGAAACAAAGTATAGGTTTTCATTATGTGAATAACTTGAAAATCTTAGCTCAAACAGCTTCAAAACCTGTTTGCCCAGCACGGGGATCTTGAACTGTATAAGATAACGCCTTAAATATGTGTGTATGCTTCTTCTATCAAGACTTACAGCTATTTATATGAAGTTGTATAAACGCTTTATTTCGTCAAGACAGTGCGTTTCCTACGATTACATGCATTTGAACGGGGAACTCGTCCGAAACAAAATATAGGTTTTCATTATGTGAATAACTTGAAAATCTTAGCTCAAACAGCTTCAAAACCTGTTTGCCCAGCACGGGGATCTTGAACTGTATAAGATAACGCCTTAAATATGTGTGTCTGAGTCGTCTATCAAAACTTACAGCTATTTATATGAAGTTGTATAAACGCTTTATTTCGTCAAGACAGTGTGTTTCCTACGATTACATGCATTTGAATGGGGAACTCGTCCGAAACAAAGTATAGGTTTTCATTATGTGAATAACTTGAAAATCTTAGCTCAAACAGCTTCAAAACCTGTTTGCCCAGCACGGGGATCTTGAACTGTATAAGATAACGCCTTAAATATGTGTGTATGCTTCTTCTATCAAGACTTACAGCTATTTATATGAAGTTGTATAAACGCTTTATTTCGTCAAGACAGTGTGTTTCCTACGATTACATGCATTTGAATGGGGAACTCGTCCGAAACAAAGTATAGGTTTTCATTATGTGAATAACTTGAAAATCTTAGCTCAAACAGCTTCAAAACCTGTTTGCCCAGCACGGGGATCTTGAACTGTATAAGATAACGCCTTAAATATGTGTGTCTGAGTCGTCTATCAAAACTTACAGCTATTAATATGAAGTTGTACAAAAACGCTTTATTTCGTCAAGACAGTGCGTTTCCTACGATTACATGCATTTGAATGGGGAACTCGCCCGAAACAAAGTATAGGTTTTCATTATGTGAATAACTTGAAAATCTTAGCTCAAACAGCTTCAAAACCTGTTTGCCCAGCACGGGGATCTTGAACTGTATAAGATAACGCCTTAAATATGTGTGTATGCTTCTTCTATCAAGACTTACAGCTATTTATATGAAGTTGTACAAAAACGCTTTATTTCGTCAATACAGTGCGTTTCCTACGATTACATGCATTTGAATGGAGGAATTCGCCCGAAACAAAGTATAGGTTTTCATTATGTGAATAACTTGAAAATCTTAGCTCAAACAGCTTCAAAACCTGTTTGCCCAGCACGGGGATCTTGAACTGTATAAGATAACGCCTTAAATATGTGTGTATGCTTCTTCTATCAAGACTTACAGCTCTTTATATGAAGTTGTATAAACGCTTTATTTCGTCAAGACAGTGCGTTTCCTACGATTACATGCATTTGAACGGGGAACTCGTCCGAAACAAAATATAGGTTTTCATTATGTGAATAACTTGAAAATCTTAGCTCAAACAGCTTCAAAACCTGTTTGCCCAGCACGGGGATCTTGAACTGTATAAGATAACGCCTTAAATATGTGTGTATGCTTCTTCTATCAAGACTTACAGCTCTTTATATGAAGTTGTATAAACGCTTTATTTCGTCAAGACAGTGCGTTTCCTACGATTACATGCATTTGAACGGGGAACTCGTCCGAAACAAAATATAGGTTTTCATTATGTGAATAACTTGAAAATCTTAGCTCAAACAGCTTCAAAACCTGTTTGCCCAGCACGGGGATCTTGAACTGTATAAGATAACGCCGTAAATATGTGTGTCTGAGTCGTCTATCAAAACTTACAGCTATTAATATGAAGTTGTACAAAAACGCTTTATTTCGTCAAGACAGTGCGTTTCCTACGATTACATGCATTTGAATGGGGAACTCGCCCGAAACAAAGTATAGGTTTTCATTATGTGAATAACTTGAAAATCTTAGCTCAAACAGCTTCAAAACCTGTTTGCCCAGCACGGGGATCTTGAACTGTATAAGATAACGCCTTAAATATGTGTGTATGCTTCTTCTATCAAGACTTACAGCTATTTATATGAAGTTGTACAAAAACGCTTTATTTCGTCAATACAGTGCGTTTCCTACGATTACATGCATTTGAATGGAGGAATTCGCCCGAAACAAAGTATAGGTTTTCATTATGTGAATAACTTGAAAATCTTAGCTCAAACAGCTTCAAAACCTGTTTGCCCAGCACGGGGATCTTGAACTGTATAAGATAACGCCTTAAATATGTGTGTATGCTTCTTCTATCAAGACTTACAGCTCTTTATATGAAGTTGTATAAACGCTTTATTTCGTCAAGACAGTGCGTTTCCTACGATTACATGCATTTGAACGGGGAACTCGTCCGAAACAAAATATAGGTTTTCATTATGTGAATAACTTGAAAATCTTAGCTCAAACAGCTTCAAAACCTGTTTGCCCAGCACGGGGATCTTGAACTGTATAAGATAACGCCTTAAATATGTGTGTATGCTTCTTCTATCAAGACTTACAGCTCTTTATATGAAGTTGTATAAACGCTTTATTTCGTCAAGACAGTGCGTTTCCTACGATTACATGCATTTGAACGGGGAACTCGTCCGAAACAAAATATAGGTTTTCATTATGTGAATAACTTGAAAATCTTAGCTCAAACAGCTTCAAAACCTGTTTGCCCAGCACGGGGATCTTGAACTGTATAAGATAACGCCGTAAATATGTGTGTCTGAGTCGTCTATCAAAACTTACAGCTATTTATATGAAGTTGTACAAAAACGCTTTATTTCGTCAAGACAGTGCGTTTCCTACGATTACATGCATTTGAATGGGGAAGTCGTCCGAAACAAAGTATAGGTTTTCGTTATGTGAATAACTTGAAAATCTTAGCTCAAACAGCTTCAAAACCTGTTTGCCCAGCACGGGGATCTTGAACTGTATAAGATAACGCCTTAAATATGTGTGTATGCTTCTTCTATCAAGACTTACAGCTCTTTATATGAAGTTGTATAAACGCTTTATTTCGTCAAGACAGTGCGTTTCCTACGATTACATGCATTTGAACGGGGAACTCGTCCGAAACAAAATATAGGTTTTCATTATGTGAATAACTTGAAAATCTTAGCTCAAACAGCTTCAAAACCTGTTTTCCCAGCACAGGGATCTTGAACTGTATAAGATAACGCCTTAAATATGTGTGTATGCTTCTTCTATCAAGACTTACAGCTATTTATATGAAGTTGTATAAACGCTTTATTTCGTCAAGACAGTGCGTTTCCTACGATTACATGCATTTGAACGGGGAACTCGTCCGAAACAAAATATAGGTTTTCATTATGTGAATAACTTGAAAATCTTAGCTCAAACAGCTTCAAAACCTGTTTGCCCAGCACGGGGATCTTGAACTGTATAAGATAACGCCTTAAATATGTGTGTATGCTTCTTCTATCAAGACTTACAGCTATTTATATGAAGTTGTATAAACGCTTTATTTCGTCAAGACAGTGCGTTTCCTACGATTACATGCATTTGAACGGGGAACTCGCCCGAAACAAAGTATAGGTTTTCATTATGTGAATAACTTGAAAATCTTAGCTCAAACAGCTTCAAAACCTGTTTGCCCAGCACGGGGATCTTGAACTGTATAAGATAACGCCTTAAATATGTGTGTATGCTTCTTCTATCAAGACTTACAGCTATTTATACGAAGTTGTATAAACGCTTTATTTCGTCAAGACAGTGCGTTTCCTACGATTACATGCATTTGAATGGGGAACTCGTCCGAAACAAAGTATAGGTTTTCATTATGTGAATAACTTGAAAATCTTAGCTCAAACAGCTTCAAAACCTGTTTGCCCAGCACGGGGATCTTGAACTGTATAAGATAACGCCTTAAATATGTGTGTATGCTTCTTCTATCAAGACTTACAGCTATTTATATGAAGTTGTATAAACGCTTTATTTCGTCAAGACAGTGCGTTTCCTACGATTACATGCATTTGAACGGGGAACTCGTCCGAAACAAAATATAGGTTTTCATTATGTGAATAACTTGAAAATCTTAGCTCAAACAGCTTCAAAACCTGTTTGCCCAGCACGGGGATCTTGAACTGTATAAGATAACGCCTTAAATATGTGTGTATGCTTCTTCTATCAAGACTTACAGCTATTTATATGAAGTTGTACAAAAACGCTTTATTTCGTCAAGACAGTGCGTTTCCTACGATTACATGCATTTGAATGGGGAACTCGCCCGAAACAAAGTATAGGTTTTCATTATGTGAATAACTTGAAAATCTTAGCTCAAACAGCTTCAAAACCTGTTTGCCCAGCACGGGGATCTTGAACTGTATAAGATAACGCCTTAAATATGTGTGTATGCTTCTTCTATCAAGACTTACAGCTATTTATATGAAGTTGTACAAAAACGCTTTATTTCGTCAAGACAGTGCGTTTCCTACGATTACATGCATTTGAATGGGGAACTCGCCCGAAACAAAGTATAGGTTTTCATTATGTGAATAACTTGAAAATCTTAGCTCAAACAGCTTCAAAACCTGTTTGCCCAGCACGGGGATCTTGAACTGTATAAGATAACGCCTTAAATATGTGTGTATGCTTCTTCTATCAAGACTTACAGCTATTTATATGAAGTTGTATAAACGCTTTATTTCGTCAAGACAGTGCGTTTCCTACGATTACATGCATTTGAACGGGGAACTCGCCCGAAACAAAGTATAGGTTTTCATTATGTGAATAACTTGAAAATCTTAGCTCAAACAGCTTCAAAACCTGTTTGCCCAGCACGGGGATCTTGAACTGTATAAGATAACGCCTTAAATATGTGTGTATGCTTCTTCTATCAAGACTTACAGCTATTTATATGAAGTTGTACAAAAACGCTTTATTTCGTCAAGACAGTGCGTTTCCTACGATTACATGCATTTGAACGGGGAACTCGCCCGAAACAAAGTATAGGTTTTCATTATGTGAATAACTTGAAAATCTTAGCTCAAACAGCTTCAAAACCTGTTTGCCCAGCACGGGGATCTTGGACTGTATAAGATAACGCCTTAAATATGTGTGTATGCTTCTTCTATCAAGACTTACAGCTATTTATATGAAGTTGTATAAACGCTTTATTTCGTCAAGACAGTGCGTTTCCTACGATTACATGCATTTGAACGGGGAACTCGTCCGAAACAAAACATAGGTTTTCATTATGTGAATAACTTGAAAATCTAAGCTCAAAAAGCTTCAAAACCTGTTTGCCCAGCACGGGGATCTTGAACTGTATAAGATAACGCCTTAAATATGTGTGTATGCTTCTTCTATCAAGACTTACAGCTATTTATATGAAGTTGTATAAACGCTTTATTTCGTCAAGACAGTGCGTTTCCTACGATTACATGCATTTGAACGGGGAACTCGCCCGAAACAAAGTATAGGTTTTCATTATGTGAATAACTTGAAAATCTTAGCTCAAACAGCTTCAAAACCTGTTTGCCCAGCACGGGGATCTTGAACTGTATAAGATAACGCCTTAAATATGTGTGTATGCTTCTTCTATCAAGACTTACAGCTATTTATATGAAGTTGTATAAACGCTTTATTTCGTCAAGACAGTGCGTTTCCTACGATTACATGCATTTGAATGGGGAACTCGTCCGAAACAAAGTATAGGTTTTCATTATTTGAATAACTTGAAAATCTTAGCTCAAACAGCTTCAAAACCTGTTTGCCCAGCACGGGGATCTTGAACTGTATAAGATAACGCCTTAAATATGTGTGTATGCTTCTTCTATCAAGACTTACAGCTATTTATATGAAGTTGTATAAACGCTTTATTTCGTCAAGACAGTGTGTTTCATACGATTACATGCATTTGAATGGGGAACTCGTCCGAAACAAAGTATAGGTTTTCATTATGTGAATAACTTGAAAATCTTAGCTCAAACAGCTTCAAAACCTGTTTGCCCAGCACGGGGATCTTGAACTGTATAAGATAACGCCGTAAATATGTGTGTCTGAGTCGTCTATCAAAACTTACAGCTATTTATATGAAGTTGTACAAAAACGCTTTATTTCGTCAAGACAGTGCGTTTCCTACGATTACATGCATTTGAATGGGGAACTCGCCCGAAACAAAGTATAGGTTTTCATTATGTGAATAACTTGAAAATCTTAGCTCAAACAGCTTCAAAACCTGTTTGCCCAGCACGGGGATCTTGAACTGTATAAGATAACGCCTTAAATATGTGTGTATGCTTCTTCTATCAAGACTTACAGCTATTTATATGAAGTTGTATAAACGCTTTATTTCGTCAAGACAGTGCGTTTCCTACGATTACATGCATTTGAATGGGGAACTCGTCCGAAACAAAATATAGGTTTTCATTATGTGAATAACTTGAAAATCTTAGCTCAAACAGCTTCAAAACCTGTTTGCCCAGCACGGGGATCTTGAACTGTATAAGATAACGCCTTAAATATGTGTGTATGCTTCTTCTATCAAGACTTACAGCTCTTTATATGAAGTTGTATAAACGCTTTATTTCGTCAAGACAGTGCGTTTCCTACGATTACATGCATTTGAACGGGGAACTCGTCCGAAACAAAATATAGGTTTTCATTATGTGAATAACTTGAAAATCTTAGCTCAAACAGCTTCAAAACCTGTTTGCCCAGCACGGGGATCTTGAACTGTATAAGATAACGCCTTAAATATGTGTGTATGCTTCTTCTATCAAGACTTACAGCTATTTATATGAAGTTGTATAAACGCTTTATTTCGTCAAGACAGTGCGTTTCCTACGATTACATGCATTTGAACGGGGAACTCGTCCGAAACAAAATATAGGTTTTCATTATGTGAATAACTTGAAAATCTAAGCTCAAACAGCTTCAAAACCTGTTTGCCCAGCACGGGGATCTTGAACTGTATAAGATAACGCCTTAAATATGTGTGTATGCTTCTTCTATCAAGACTTACAGCTATTTATATGAAGTTGTATAAACGCTTTATTTCGTCAAGACAGTGCGTTTCCTATGATTACATGCATTTGAACGGGGAACTCGCCCGAAACAAAGTATAGGTTTTCATTATGTGAATAACTTGAAAATCTTAGCTCAAACAGCTTCAAAACCTGTTTGCCCAGCACGGGGATCTTGAACTGTATAAGATAACGCCTTAAATATGTGTGTATGCTTCTTCTATCAAGACTTACAGCTATTTATATGAAGTTGTATAAACGCTTTATTTCGTCAAGACAGTGCGTTTCCTACGATTACATGCATTTGAATGGGGAACTCGTCCGAAACAAAGTATAGGTTTTCATTATGTGAATAACTTGAAAATCTTAGCTCAAACAGCTTCAAAACCTGTTTGCCCAGCACGGGGATCTTGAACTGTATAAGATAACGCCTTAAATATGTGTGTATGCTTCTTCTATCAAGACTTACAGCTATTTATATGAAGTTGTATAAACGCTTTATTTCGTCAAGACAGTGCGTTTCCTACGATTACATGCATTTGAACGGGGAACTCGTCCGAAACAAAATATAGGTTTTCATTATGTGAATAACTTGAAAATCTTAGCTCAAACAGCTTCAAAACCTGTTTGCCCAGCACGGGGATCTTGAACTGTATAAGATAACGCCTTAAATATGTGTGTATGCTTCTTTTATCAAGACTTACAGCTATTTATATGAAGTTGTATAAACGCTTTATTTCGTCAAGACAGTGTGTTTCCTACGATTACATGCATTTGAATGGGGAACTCGTCCGAAACAAAGTATAGGTTTTCATTATGTGAATAACTTGAAAATCTTAGCTCAAACAGCTTCAAAACCTGTTTGCCCAGCACGGGGATCTTGAACTGTATAAGATAACGCCGTAAATATGTGTGTCTGAGTCGTCTATCAAAACTTACAGCTATTTATATGAAGTTGTACAAAAACGCTTTATTTCGTCAAGACAGTGCGTTTCCTACGATTACATGCATTTGAATGGAGGAATTCGCCCGAAACAAAGTATAGGTTTTCATTATGTGAATAACTTGAAAATCTTAGCTCAAACAGCTTCAAAACCTGTTTGTCCAGCACGGGGATCTTGAACTGTATAAGATAACGCCTTAAATATGTGTGTATGCTTCTTCTATCAAGACTTACAGCTATTTATATGAAGTTGTATAAACGCTTTATTTCGTCAAGACAGTGCGTTTCCTACGATTACATGCATTTGAATGGGGAACTCGTCCGAAACAAAGTATAGGTTTTCATTATGTGAATAACTTGAAAATCTTAGCTCAAACAGCTTCAAAACCTGTTTGCCCAGCACGGGGATCTTGAACTGTATAAGATAACGCCTTAAATATGTGTGTATGCTTCTATCAAGACTTACAGCTATTTATATGAAGTTGTATAAACGCTTTATTTCGTCAAGACAGTGCGTTTCCTACGATTACATGCATTTGAACGGGGAACTCGTCCGAAACAAAATATAGGTTTTCATTATGTGAATAACTTGAAAATCTTAGCTCAAACAGCTTCAAAACCTGTTTGCCCAGCACGGGGATCTTGAACTGTATAAGATAACGCCTTAAATATGTGTGTATGCTTCTTCTATCAAGACTTACAGCTCTTTATATGAAGTTGTATAAACGCTTTATTTCGTCAAGACAGTGCGTTTCCTACGATTACATGCATTTGAACGGGGAACTCGTCCGAAACAAAATATAGGTTTTCATTATGTGAATAACTTGAAAATCTAAGCTCAAACAGCTTCAAAACCTGTTTGCCCAGCACGGGGATCTTGAACTGTATAAGATAACGCCTTAAATATGTGTGTATGCTTCTTCTATCAAGACTTACAGCTATTTATATGAAGTTGTATAAACGCTTTATTTCGTCAAGACAGTGCGTTTCCTACGATTACATGCATTTGAACGGGGAACTCGCCCGAAACAAAGTATAGGTTTTCATTATGTGAATAACTTGAAAATCTTAGCTCAAACAGCTTCAAAACCTGTTTGCCCAGCACGGGGATCTTGAACTGTATAAGATAACGCCTTAAATATGTGTGTATGCTTCTTCTATCAAGACTTACAGCTATTTATATGAAGTTGTATAAACGCTTTATTTCGTCAAGACAGTGCGTTTCCTACGATTACATGCATTTGAATGGGGAACTCGTCCGAAACAAAGTATAGGTTTTCATTATGTGAATAACTTGAAAATCTTAGCTCAAACAGCTTCAAAACCTGTTTGCCCAGCACGGGGATCTTGAACTGTATAAGATAACGCCTTAAATATGTGTGTATGCTTCTTCTATCAAGACTTACAGCTATTTATATGAAGTTGTATAAACGCTTTATTTCGTCAAGACAGTGTGTTTCCTACGATTACATGCATTTGAATGGGGAACTCGTCCGAAACAAAGTATAGGTTTTCATTATGTGAATAACTTGAAAATCTTAGCTCAAACAGCTTCAAAACCTGTTTGCCCAGCACGGGGATCTTGAACTGTATAAGATAACGCCTTAAATATGTGTGTATGCTTCTTCTATCAAGACTTACAGCTCTTTATATGAAGTTGTATAAACGCTTTATTTCGTCAAGACAGTGCGTTTCCTACGATTACATGCATTTGAACGGGGAACTCGTCCGAAACAAAATATAGGTTTTCATTATGTGAATAACTTGAAAATCTTAGCTCAAACAGCTTCAAAACCTGTTTGCCCAGCACGGGGATCTTGAACTGTATAAGATAACGCCTTAAATATGTGTGTATGCTTCTTCTATCAAGACTTACAGCTATTTATATGAAGTTGTATAAACGCTTTATTTCGTCAAGACAGTGCGTTTCCTACGATTACATGCATTTGAACGGGGAACTCGTCCGAAACAAAATATAGGTTTTCATTATGTGAATAACTTGAAAATCTAAGCTCAAACAGCTTCAAAACCTGTTTGCCCAGCACGGGGATCTTGAACTGTATAAGATAACGCCTTAAATATGTGTGTATGCTTCTTCTATCAAGACTTACAGCTATTTATATGAAGTTGTATAAACGCTTTATTTCGTCAAGACAGTGCGTTTCCTACGATTACATGCATTTGAACGGGGAACTCGCCCGAAACAAAGTATAGGTTTTCATTATGTGAATAACTTGAAAATCTTAGCTCAAACAGCTTCAAAACCTGTTTGCCCAGCACGGGGATCTTGAACTGTATAAGATAACGCCTTAAATATGTGTGTATGCTTCTTCTATCAAGACTTACAGCTATTTATATGAAGTTGTATAAACGCTTTATTTCGTCAAGACAGTGCGTTTCCTACGATTACATGCATTTGAATGGGGAACTCGTCCGAAACAAAGTATAGGTTTTCATTATGTGAATAACTTGAAAATCTTAGCTCAAACAGCTTCAAAACCTGTTTGCCCAGCACGGGGATCTTGAACTGTATAAGATAACGCCTTAAATATGTGTGTATGCTTCTTCTATCAAGACTTACAGCTATTTATATGAAGTTGTATAAACGCTTTATTTCGTCAAGACAGTGTGTTTCCTACGATTACATGCATTTGAATGGGGAACTCGTCCGAAACAAAGTATAGGTTTTCATTATGTGAATAACTTGAAAATCTTAGCTCAAACAGCTTCAAAACCTGTTTGCCCAGCACGGGGATCTTGAACTGTATAAGATAACGCCGTAAATATGTGTGTCTGAGTCGTCTATCAAAACTTACAGCTATTTATATGAAGTTGTACAAAAACGCTTTATTTCGTCAAGACAGTGCGTTTCCTACGATTGCATGCATTTGAATGGGGAACTCGCCCGAAACAAAGTATAGGTTTTCATTATGTGAATAACTTGAAAATCTTAGCTCAAACAGCTTCAAAACCTGTTTGCCCAGCACGGGGATCTTGAACTGTATAAGCTAACGCCTTAAATATGTGTGTATGCTTCTTCTATCAAGACTTACAGCTATTTATATGAAGTTGTACAAAAACGCTTTATTTCGTCAAGACAGTGCGTTTCCTACGATTACATGCATTTGAATGGAGGAATTCGCCCGAAACAAAGTATAGGTTTTCATTATGTGAATAACTTGAAAATCTTAGCTCAAACAGCTTCAAAACCTGTTTGCCCAGCACGGGGATCTTGAACTGTATAAGATAACGCCTTAAATATGTGTGTATGCTTCTTCTATCAAGACTTACAGCTATTTATATGAAGTTGTATAAACGCTTTATTTCGTCAAGACAGTGCGTTTCCTACGATTACATGCATTTGAATGGGGAACTCGTCCGAAACAAAGTATAGGTTTTCATTATGTGAATAACTTGAAAATCTTAGCTCAAACAGCTTCAAAACCTGTTTGCCCAGCACGGGGATCTTGAACTGTATAAGATAACGCCTTAAATATGTGTGTATGCTTCTTCTATCAAGACTTACAGCTATTTATATGAAGTTGTATAAACGCTTTATTTCGTCAAGACAGTGCGTTTCCTACGATTACATGCATTTGAATGGGGAACTCGTCCGAAACAAAATATAGGTTTTCATTATGTGAATAACTTGAAAATCTTAGCTCAAACAGCTTCAAAACCTGTTTGCCCAGCACGGGGATCTTGAACTGTATAAGATAACGCCTTAAATATGTGTGTATGCTTCTTCTATCAAGACTTACAGCTCTTTATATGAAGTTGTATAAACGCTTTATTTCGTCAAGACAGTGCGTTTCCTACGATTACATGCATTTGAACGGGGAACTCGTCCGAAACAAAATATAGGTTTTCATTATGTGAATAACTTGAAAATCTTAGCTCAAACAGCTTCAAAACCTGTTTGCCCAGCACGGGGATCTTGAACTGTATAAGATAACGCCTTAAATATGTGTGTATGCTTCTTCTATCAAGACTTACAGCTATTTATATGAAGTTGTATAAACGCTTTATTTCGTCAAGACAGTGCGTTTCCTACGATTACATGCATTTGAACGGGGAACTCGTCCGAAACAAAATATAGGTTTTCATTATGTGAATAACTTGAAAATCTAAGCTCAAACAGCTTCAAAATCTGTTTTCCCAGCACGGGGATCTTGAACTGTATAAGATAACGCCTTAAATATGTGTGTATGCTTCTTCTATCAAGACTTACAGCTATTTATATGAAGTTGTATAAACGCTTTATTTCGTCAAGACAGTGCGTTTCCTACGATTACATGCATTTGAACGGGGAACTCGCCCGAAACAAAGTATAGGTTTTCATTATGTGAATAACTTGAAAATCTTAGCTCAAACAGCTTCAAAACCTGTTTGCCCAGCACGGGGATCTTGAACTGTATAAGATAACGCCTTAAATATGTGTGTATGCTTCTTCTATCAAGACTTACAGCTATTTATATGAAGTTGTATAAACGCTTTATTTCGTCAAGACAGTGCGTTTCCTACGATTACATGCATTTGAATGGGGAACTCGTCCGAAACAAAGTATAGGTTTTCATTATGTGAATAACTTGAAAATCTTAGCTCAAACAGCTTCAAAACCTGTTTGCCCAGCACGGGGATCTTGAACTGTATAAGATAACGCCTTAAATATGTGTGTATGCTTCTTCTATCAAGACTTACAGCTATTTATATGAAGTTGTATAAACGCTTTATTTCGTCAAGACAGTGCGTTTCCTACGATTACATGCATTTGAACGGGGAACTCGTCCGAAACAAAATATAGGTTTTCATTATGTGAATAACTTGAAAATCTTAGCTCAAACAGCTTCAAAACCTGTTTGCCCAGCACGGGGATCTTGAACTGTATAAGATAACGCCTTAAATATGTGTGTATGCTTCTTCTATCAAGACTTACAGCTCTTTATATGAAGTTGTATAAACGCTTTATTTCGTCAAGACAGTGCGTTTCCTACGATTACATGCATTAGAACGGGGAACTCGTCCGAAACAAAATATAGGTTTTCATTATGTGAATAACTTGAAAATCTTAGCTCAAACAGCTTCGAAACCTGTTTGCCCAGCACGGGGATCTTGAACTGTATAAGATAACGCCTTAAATATGTGTGTATGCTTCTTCTATCAAGACTTACAGCTATTTATATGAAGTTGTATAAACGCTTTATTTCGTCAAGACAGTGCGTTTCCTACGATTACATGCATTAGAACGGGGAACTCGTCCGAAACAAAGTATAATTTTTCATTATGTGAATAACTTGAAAATCTTATCTCAAACAGCTTCAAAACCTGTTTGCCCAGCACGGGGATCTTGAATTGTATAAGATAAGGCCTTAAATATGTGTGTATGCTTCTTCTATCAAGACTTACAGCTATTTATATGAAGTTGTACAAAAACGTTTTATTTCGTCAAGACAGTGCGTTTCCTACGATTACATGCATTTGAACGGGGAACTCGTCCGAAACAAAATATAGGTTTTCATTATGTGAATAACTTGAAAATCTTAGCTCAAACAGCTTCAAAACCTGTTTGCCCAGCACGGGGATCTTGAACTGTATAAGATAACGCCGTAAATATGTGTGTCTGAGTCGTCTATCAAAACTTACAGCTATTTATATGAAGTTGTACAAAAACGCTTTATTTCGTCAAGACAGTGCGTTTCCTACGATTGCATGCATTTGAATGGGGAACTCGCCCGAAACAAAGTATAGGTTTTCATTATGTGAATAACTTGAAAATCTTAGCTCAAACAGCTTCAAAACCTGTTTGCCCAGCACGGGGATCTTGAACTGTATAAGCTAACGCCTTAAATATGTGTGTATGCTTCTTCTATCAAGACTTACAGCTATTTATATGAAGTTGTACAAAAACGCTTTATTTCGTCAAGACAGTGCGTTTCCTACGATTACATGCATTTGAATGGAGGAATTCGCCCGAAACAAAGTATAGGTTTTCATTATGTGAATAACTTGAAAATCTTAGCTCAAACAGCTTCAAAACCTGTTTGCCCAGCACGGGGATCTTGAACTGTATAAGATAACGCCTTAAATATGTGTGTATGCTTCTTCTATCAAGACTTACAGCTATTTATATGAAGTTGTATAAACGCTTTATTTCGTCAAGACAGTGCGTTTCCTACGATTACATGCATTTGAATGGGGAACTCGTCCGAAACAAAGTATAGGTTTTCATTATGTGAATAACTTGAAAATCTTAGCTCAAACAGCTTCAAAACCTGTTTGTCCAGCACGGGGATCTTGAACTGTATAA
This sequence comes from Neolamprologus brichardi, assembly GCF_056152115.1. NCBI lineage: Eukaryota > Metazoa > Chordata > Actinopteri > Cichliformes > Cichlidae > Neolamprologus > Neolamprologus brichardi. The sequence continues at coordinate 6,311,353 of NW_028270137.1, read as the reverse complement.
GATAACGCCTTAAATATGTGTGTATGCTTCTTCTATCAAGACTTACAGCTCTTTATATGAAGTTGTATAAACGCTTTATTTCGTCAAGACAGTGCGTTTCCTACGATTACATGCATTTGAACGGGGAACTCGTCCGAAACAAAATATAGGTTTTCATTATGTGAATAACTTGAAAATCTTAGCTCAAACAGCTTCAAAACCTGTTTGCCCAGCACGGGGATCTTGAACTGTATAAGATAACGCCTTAAATATGTGTGTATGCTTCTTCTATCAAGACTTACAGCTATTTATATGAAGTTGTATAAACGCTTTATTTCGTCAAGACAGTGCGTTTCCTACGATTACATGCATTTGAACGGGGAACTCGTCCGAAACAAAATATAGGTTTTCATTATGTGAATAACTTGAAAATCTAAGCTCAAACAGCTTCAAAACCTGTTTGCCCAGCACGGGGATCTTGAACTGTATAAGATAACGCCTTAAATATGTGTGTATGCTTCTTCTATCAAGACTTACAGCTATTTATATGAAGTTGTATAAACGCTTTATTTCGTCAAGACAGTGCGTTTCCTACGATTACATGCATTTGAACGGGGAACTCGCCCGAAACAAAGTATAGGTTTTCATTATGTGAATAACTTGAAAATCTTAGCTCAAACAGCTTCAAAACCTGTTTGCCCAGCACGGGGATCTTGAACTGTATAAGATAACGCCTTAAATATGTGTGTATGCTTCTTCTATCAAGACTTACAGCTATTTATATGAAGTTGTATAAACGCTTTATTTCGTCAAGACAGTGCGTTTCCTACGATTACATGCATTTGAATGGGGAACTCGTCCGAAACAAAGTATAGGTTTTCATTATGTGAATAACTTGAAAATCTTAGCTCAAACAGCTTCAAAACCTGTTTGCCCAGCACGGGGATCTTGAACTGTATAAGATAACGCCTTAAATATGTGTGTATGCTTCTTCTATCAAGACTTACAGCTATTTATATGAAGTTGTATAAACGCTTTATTTCGTCAAGACAGTGCGTTTCCTACGATTACATGCATTTGAACGGGGAACTCGTCCGAAACAAAATATAGGTTTTCATTATGTGAATAACTTGAAAATCTTAGCTCAAACAGCTTCAAAACCTGTTTGCCCAGCACGGGGATCTTGAACTGTATAAGATAACGCCTTAAATATGTGTGTATGCTTCTTCTATCAAGACTTACAGCTATTTATATGAAGTTGTATAAACGCTTTATTTCGTCAAGACAGTGCGTTTCCTACGATTACATGCATTTGAACGGGGAACTCGTCCGAAACAAAATATAGGTTTTCATTATGTGAATAACTTGAAAATCTAAGCTCAAACAGCTTCAAAACCTGTTTGCCCAGCACGGGGATCTTGAACTGTATAAGATAACGCCTTAAATATGTGTGTATGCTTCTTCTATCAAGACTTACAGCTATTTATATGAAGTTGTATAAACGCTTTATTTCGTCAAGACAGTGCGTTTCCTACGATTACATGCATTTGAACGGGGAACTCGCCCGAAACAAAGTATAGGTTTTCATTATGTGAATAACTTGAAAATCTTAGCTCAAACAGCTTCAAAACCTGTTTGCCCAGCACGGGGATCTTGAACTGTATAAGATAACGCCTTAAATATGTGTGTATGCTTCTTCTATCAAGACTTACAGCTATTTATATGAAGTTGTATAAACGCTTTATTTCGTCAAGACAGTGCGTTTCCTACGATTACATGCATTTGAATGGGGAACTCGTCCGAAACAAAGTATAGGTTTTCATTATGTGAATAACTTGAAAATCTTAGCTCAAACAGCTTCAAAACCTGTTTGCCCAGCACGGGGATCTTGAACTGTATAAGATAACGCCTTAAATATGTGTGTATGCTTCTTCTATCAAGACTTACAGCTATTTATATGAAGTTGTATAAACGCTTTATTTCGTCAAGACAGTGTGTTTCCTACGATTACATGCATTTGAATGGGGAACTCGTCCGAAACAAAGTATAGGTTTTCATTATGTGAATAACTTGAAAATCTTAGCTCAAACAGCTTCAAAACCTGTTTGCCCAGCACGGGGATCTTGAACTGTATAAGATAACGCCGTAAATATGTGTGTCTGAGTCGTCTATCAAAACTTACAGCTATTTATATGAAGTTGTACAAAAACGCTTTATTTCGTCAAGACAGTGCGTTTCCTACGATTGCATGCATTTGAATGGGGAACTCGCCCGAAACAAAGTATAGGTTTTCATTATGTGAATAACTTGAAAATCTTAGCTCAAACAGCTTCAAAACCTGTTTGCCCAGCACGGGGATCTTGAACTGTATAAGCTAACGCCTTAAATATGTGTGTATGCTTCTTCTATCAAGACTTACAGCTATTTATATGAAGTTGTACAAAAACGCTTTATTTCGTCAAGACAGTGCGTTTCCTACGATTACATGCATTTGAATGGAGGAATTCGCCCGAAACAAAGTATAGGTTTTCATTATGTGAATAACTTGAAAATCTTAGCTCAAACAGCTTCAAAACCTGTTTGCCCAGCACGGGGATCTTGAACTGTATAAGATAACGCCTTAAATATGTGTGTATGCTTCTTCTATCAAGACTTACAGCTATTTATATGAAGTTGTATAAACGCTTTATTTCGTCAAGACAGTGCGTTTCCTACGATTACATGCATTTGAATGGGGAACTCGTCCGAAACAAAGTATAGGTTTTCATTATGTGAATAACTTGAAAATCTTAGCTCAAACAGCTTCAAAACCTGTTTGCCCAGCACGGGGATCTTGAACTGTATAAGATAACGCCTTAAATATGTGTGTATGCTTCTTCTATCAAGACTTACAGCTATTTATATGAAGTTGTATAAACGCTTTATTTCGTCAAGACAGTGCGTTTCCTACGATTACATGCATTTGAATGGGGAACTCGTCCGAAACAAAATATAGGTTTTCATTATGTGAATAACTTGAAAATCTTAGCTCAAACAGCTTCAAAACCTGTTTGCCCAGCACGGGGATCTTGAACTGTATAAGATAACGCCTTAAATATGTGTGTATGCTTCTTCTATCAAGACTTACAGCTCTTTATATGAAGTTGTATAAACGCTTTATTTCGTCAAGACAGTGCGTTTCCTACGATAACATGCATTTGAACGGGGAACTCGTCCGAAACAAAATATAGGTTTTCATTATGTGAATAACTTGAAAATCTTAGCTCAAACAGCTTCAAAACCTGTTTGCCCAGCACGGGGATCTTGAACTGTATAAGATAACGCCTTAAATATGTGTGTATGCTTCTTCTATCAAGACTTACAGCTATTTATATGAAGTTGTATAAACGCTTTATTTCGTCAAGACAGTGCGTTTCCTACGATTACATGCATTTGAACGGGGAACTCGTCCGAAACAAAATATAGGTTTTCATTATGTGAATAACTTGAAAATCTAAGCTCAAACAGCTTCAAAATCTGTTTTCCCAGCACGGGGATCTTGAACTGTATAAGATAACGCCTTAAATATGTGTGTATGCTTCTTCTATCAAGACTTACAGCTATTTATATGAAGTTGTATAAACGCTTTATTTCGTCAAGACAGTGCGTTTCCTACGATTACATGCATTTGAACGGGGAACTCGCCCGAAACAAAGTATAGGTTTTCATTATGTGAATAACTTGAAAATCTTAGCTCAAACAGCTTCAAAACCTGTTTGCCCAGCACGGGGATCTTGAACTGTATAAGATAACGCCTTAAATATGTGTGTATGCTTCTTCTATCAAGACTTACAGCTATTTATATGAAGTTGTATAAACGCTTTATTTCGTCAAGACAGTGCGTTTCCTACGATTACATGCATTTGAATGGGGAACTCGTCCGAAACAAAGTATAGGTTTTCATTATGTGAATAACTTGAAAATCTTAGCTCAAACAGCTTCAAAACCTGTTTGCCCAGCACGGGGATCTTGAACTGTATAAGATAACGCCTTAAATATGTGTGTATGCTTCTTCTATCAAGACTTACAGCTATTTATATGAAGTTGTATAAACGCTTTATTTCGTCAAGACAGTGCGTTTCCTACGATTACATGCATTTGAACGGGGAACTCGTCCGAAACAAAATATAGGTTTTCATTATGTGAATAACTTGAAAATCTTAGCTCAAACAGCTTCAAAACCTGTTTGCCCAGCACGGGGATCTTGAACTGTATAAGATAACGCCTTAAATATGTGTGTATGCTTCTTCTATCAAGACTTACAGCTCTTTATATGAAGTTGTATAAACGCTTTATTTCGTCAAGACAGTGCGTTTCCTACGATTACATGCATTAGAACGGGGAACTCGTCCGAAACAAAATATAGGTTTTCATTATGTGAATAACTTGAAAATCTTAGCTCAAACAGCTTCGAAACCTGTTTGCCCAGCACGGGGATCTTGAACTGTATAAGATAACGCCTTAAATATGTGTGTATGCTTCTTCTATCAAGACTTACAGCTATTTATATGAAGTTGTATAAACGCTTTATTTCGTCAAGACAGTGCGTTTCCTACGATTACATGCATTAGAACGGGGAACTCGTCCGAAACAAAGTATAATTTTTCATTATGTGAATAACTTGAAAATCTTATCTCAAACAGCTTCAAAACCTGTTTGCCCAGCACGGGGATCTTGAATTGTATAAGATAAGGCCTTAAATATGTGTGTATGCTTCTTCTATCAAGACTTACAGCTATTTATATGAAGTTGTACAAAAACGTTTTATTTCGTCAAGACAGTGCGTTTCCTACGATTACATGCATTTGAACGGGGAACTCGTCCGAAACAAAATATAGGTTTTCATTATGTGAATAACTTGAAAATCTTAGCTCAAACAGCTTCAAAACCTGTTTGCCCAGCACGGGGATCTTGAACTGTATAAGATAACGCCGTAAATATGTGTGTCTGAGTCGTCTATCAAAACTTACAGCTATTTATATGAAGTTGTACAAAAACGCTTTATTTCGTCAAGACAGTGCGTTTCCTACGATTGCATGCATTTGAATGGGGAACTCGCCCGAAACAAAGTATAGGTTTTCATTATGTGAATAACTTGAAAATCTTAGCTCAAACAGCTTCAAAACCTGTTTGCCCAGCACGGGGATCTTGAACTGTATAAGCTAACGCCTTAAATATGTGTGTATGCTTCTTCTATCAAGACTTACAGCTATTTATATGAAGTTGTACAAAAACGCTTTATTTCGTCAAGACAGTGCGTTTCCTACGATTACATGCATTTGAATGGAGGAATTCGCCCGAAACAAAGTATAGGTTTTCATTATGTGAATAACTTGAAAATCTTAGCTCAAACAGCTTCAAAACCTGTTTGCCCAGCACGGGGATCTTGAACTGTATAAGATAACGCCTTAAATATGTGTGTATGCTTCTTCTATCAAGACTTACAGCTATTTATATGAAGTTGTATAAACGCTTTATTTCGTCAAGACAGTGCGTTTCCTACGATTACATGCATTTGAATGGGGAACTCGTCCGAAACAAAGTATAGGTTTTCATTATGTGAATAACTTGAAAATCTTAGCTCAAACAGCTTCAAAACCTGTTTGTCCAGCACGGGGATCTTGAACTGTATAAGATAACGCCTTAAATATGTGTGTATGCTTCTTCTATCAAGACTTACAGCTCTTTATATGAAGTTGTATAAACGCTTTATTTCGTCAAGACAGTGCGTTTCCTACGATTACATGCATTTGAACGGGGAACTCGTCCGAAACAAAATATAGGTTTTCATTATGTGAATAACTTGAAAATCTTAGCTCAAACAGCTTCAAAACCTGTTTGCCCAGCACGGGGATCTTGAACTGTATAAGATAACGCCTTAAATATGTGTGTATGCTTCTTCTATCAAGACTTACAGCTATTTATATGAAGTTGTATAAACGCTTTATTTCGTCAAGACAGTGCGTTTCCTACGATTACATGCATTTGAACGGGGAACTCGTCCGAAACAAAATATAGGTTTTCATTATGTGAATAACTTGAAAATCTAAGCTCAAACAGCTTCAAAACCTGTTTGCCCAGCACGGGGATCTTGAACTGTATAAGATAACGCCTTAAATATGTGTGTATGCTTCTTCTATCGAGACTTACAGCTATTTATATGAAGTTGTATAAACGCTTTATTTCGTCAAGACAGTGCGTTTCCTACGATTACATGCATTTGAACGGGGAACTCGCCCGAAACAAAGTATAGGTTTTCATTATGTGAATAACTTGAAAATCTTAGCTCAAACAGCTTCAAAACCTGTTTGCCCAGCACGGGGATCTTGAACTGTATAAGATAACGCCTTAAATATGTGTGTATGCTTCTTCTATCAAGACTTACAGCTATTTATATGAAGTTGTATAAACGCTTTATTTCGTCAAGACAGTGCGTTTCCTACGATTACATGCATTTGAATGGGGAACTCGTCCGAAACAAAGTATAGGTTTTCATTATGTGAATAACTTGAAAATCTTAGCTCAAACAGCTTCAAAACCTGTTTGCCCAGCACGGGGATCTTGAACTGTATAAGATAACGCCTTAAATATGTGTGTATGCTTCTTCTATCAAGACTTACAGCTATTTATATGAAGTTGTATAAACGCTTTATTTCGTCAAGACAGTGCGTTTCCTACGATTACATGCATTTGAACGGGGAACTCGTCCGAAACAAAATATAGGTTTTCATTATGTGAATAACTTGAAAATCTTAGCTCAAACAGCTTCAAAACCTGTTTGCCCAGCACGGGGATCTTGAACTGTATAAGATAACGCCTTAAATATGTGTGTATGCTTCTTCTATCAAGACTTACAGCTCTTTATATGAAGTTGTATAAACGCTTTATTTCGTCAAGACAGTGCGTTTCCTACGATTACATGCATTAGAACGGGGAACTCGTCCGAAACAAAATATAGGTTTTCATTATGTGAATAACTTGAAAATCTTAGCTCAAACAGCTTCGAAACCTGTTTGCCCAGCACGGGGATCTTGAACTGTATAAGATAACGCCTTAAATATGTGTGTATGCTTCTTCTATCAAGACTTACAGCTATTTATATGAAGTTGTATAAACGCTTTATTTCGTCAAGACAGTGCGTTTCCTACGATTACATGCATTAGAACGGGGAACTCGTCCGAAACAAAGTATAATTTTTCATTATGTGAATAACTTGAAAATCTTAGCTCAAACAGCTTCAAAACCTGTTTGCCCAGCACGGGGATCTTGAATTGTATAAGATAAGGCCTTAAATATGTGTGTATGCTTCTTCTATCAAGACTTACAGCTATTTATATGAAGTTGTATAAACGCTTTATTTCGTCAAGACAGTGCGTTTCCTACGATTACATGCATTTGAACGGGGAACTCGCCCGAAACAAAGTATAGGTTTTCATTATGTGAATAACTTGAAAATCTTAGCTCAAACAGCTTCAAAACCTGTTTGCCCAGCACGGGGATCTTGAACTGTATAAGATAACGCCTTAAATATGTGTGTATGCTTCTTCTATCAAGACTTACAGCTATTTATATGAAGTTGTATAAACGCTTTATTTCGTCAAGACAGTGCGTTTCCTACGATTACATGCATTTGAATGGGGAACTCGTCCGAAACAAAGTATAGGTTTTCATTATGTGAATAACTTGAAAATCTTAGCTCAAACAGCTTCAAAACCTGTTTGCCCAGCACGGGGATCTTGAACTGTATAAGATAACGCCTTAAATATGTGTGTATGCTTCTTCTATCAAGACTTACAGCTATTTATATGAAGTTGTACAAAAACGCTTTATTTCGTCAAGACAGTGCGTTTCCTACGATTACATGCATTTGAATGGGGAACTCGCCCGAAACAAAGTATAGGTTTTCATTATGTGAATAACTTGAAAATCTTAGCTCAAACAGCTTCAAAACCTGTTTGCCCAGCACGGGGATCTTGAACTGTATAAGATAACGCCTTAAATATGTGTGTATGCTTCTTCTATCAAGACTTACAGCTCTTTATATGAAGTTGTATAAACGCTTTATTTCGTCAAGACAGTGCGTTTCCTACGATTACATGCATTAGAACGGGGAACTCGTCCGAAACAAAATATAGGTTTTCATTATGTGAATAACTTGAAAATCTTAGCTCAAACAGCTTCGAAACCTGTTTGCCCAGCACGGGGATCTTGAACTGTATAAGATAACGCCTTAAATATGTGTGTATGCTTCTTCTATCAAGACTTACAGCTATTTATATGAAGTTGTATAAACGCTTTATTTCGTCAAGACAGTGCGTTTCCTACGATTACATGCATTTGAATGGGGAACTTGCCCGAAACAAAGTATAATTTTTCATTATGTGAATAACTTGAAAATCTTAGCTCAAACAGCTTCAAAACCTGTTTGCCCAGCACGGGGATCTTGAATTGTATAAGATAACGCCTTAAATATGTGTGTATGCTTCTTCTATCAAGACTTACAGCTATTTATATGAAGTTGTACAAAAACGTTTTATTTCGTCAAGACAGTGCGTTTCCTACGATTACATGCATTTGAATGGGGAACTCGTCCGAAACAAAGTATAGGTTTTCATTATGTGAATAACTTGAAAATCTTAGCTCAAACAGCTTCAAAACCTGTTTGCCCAGCACGGGGATCTTGAACTGTATAAGATAACGCCTTAAATATGTGTTTCTGAGTCGTCTATCAAAACTTACAGCTATTTATATGAAGTTGTACAAAAACGCTTTATTTCGTCAAGACAGTGCGTTTCCTACGATTACATGCATTTGAATGGGGAACTCGTCTGAAACAAAGTATAGGTTTTCATTATGTGAATAACTTGAAAATCTTAGCTCAAACAGCTTCAAAACCTGTTTGCCCAGCATGGGGATCTTGAACTGTATAAGATAACGCCTTAAATATGTGTGTATGCGTCTTCTATCAAGACTTACAGCTATTTATATGAAGTTGTATAAACGCTTTATTTCGTCAAGACAGTGCGTTTCCTACGATTACATGCATTTGAACGGGGAACTCGTCCGAAACAAAATATAGGTTTTCATTATGTGAATAACTTGAAAATCTTAGCTCAAACAGCTTCAAAACCTGTTTGCCCAGCACGGGGATCTTGAACTGTATAAGATAACGCCTTAAATATGTGTGTATGCTTCTTCTATCAAGACTTACAGCTATTTATATGAAGTTGTATAAACGCTTTATTTCGTCAAGACAGTGCGTTTCCTACGATTACATGCATTTGAATGGGGAACTCGCCCGAAACAAAGTATAGGTTTTCATTATGTGAATAACTTGAAAATCTTAGCTCAAACAGCTTCAAAACCTGTTTGCCCAGCACGGGGATCTTGAACTGTATAAGATAACGCCTTAAATATGTGTGTATGCTTCTTCTATCAAGACTTACAGCTATTTATATGAAGTTGTATAAACGCTTTATTTCGTCAAGACAGTGCGTTTCCTACGATTACATGCATTTGAACGGGGAACTCGTCCGAAACAAAATATAGGTTTTCATTATGTGAATAACTTGAAAATCTTAGCTCAAACAGCTTCAAAACCTGTTTGCCCAGCACGGGGATCTTGAACTGTATAAGATAACGCCTTAAATATGTGTGTCTGAGTCGTCTATTAAAACTTACAGCTATTTATATGAAGTTGTACAAAAACGCTTTATTTCGTCAAGACAGTGCGTTTCCTACGATTACATGCATTTGAATGGGGAACTCGCCGGAAACAAAGTATAGGTTTTCATTATGTGAATAACTTGAAAATCTTAGCTCAAACAGCTTCAAAACCTGTTTGCCCAGCACGGGGATCTTGAACTGTATAAGCTAACGCCTTAAATATGTGTGTATGCTTCTTCTATCAAGACTTACAGCTATTTATATGAAGTTGTATAAACGCTTTATTTCGTCAAGACAGTTCGTTTCCTACGATTACATGCATTTGAACGGGGAACTCGTCCGAAACAAAATATAGGTTTTCATTATGTGAATAACTTGAAAATCTTAGCTCAAACAGCTTCAAAACCTGTTTGCCCAGCACGGGGATCTTGAACTGTATAAGATAACGCCTTAAATATGTGTGTATGCTTCTTTTATCAAGACTTACAGCTATTTATATGAAGTTGTATAAACGCTTTATTTCGTCAAGACAGTGTGTTTCCTACGATTACATGCATTTGAATGGGGAACTCGTCCGAAACAAAGTATAGGTTTTCATTATGTGAATAACTTGAAAATCTTAGCTCAAACAGCTTCAAAACCTGTTTGCCCAGCACGGGGATCTTGAACTGTATAAGATAACGCCGTAAATATGTGTGTCTGAGTCGTCTATCAAAACTTACAGCTATTTATATGAAGTTGTACAAAAACGCTTTATTTCGTCAAGACAGTGCGTTTCCTACGATTACATGCATTTGAATGGAGGAATTCGCCCGAAACAAAGTATAGGTTTTCATTATGTGAATAACTTGAAAATCTTAGCTCAAACAGCTTCAAAACCTGTTTGCCCAGCACGGGGATCTTGAACTGTATAAGATAACGCCTTAAATATGTGTGTATGGTTCTTCTATCAAGACTTACAGCTATTTATATGAAGTTGTATAAACGCTTTATTTCGTCAAGACAGTGCGTTTCCTACGATTACATGCATTTGAATGGGGAACTCGTCCGAAACAAAATATAGGTTTTCATTATGTGAATAACTTGAAAATCTTAGCTCAAACAGCTTCAAAACCTGTTTGCCCAGCACGGGGATCTTGAACTGTATAAGATAACGCCTTAAATATGTGTGTATGCTTCTTCTATCAAGACTTACAGCTCTTTATATGAAGTTGTATAAACGCTTTATTTCGTCAAGACAGTGCGTTTCCTACGATTACATGCATTTGAACGGGGAACTCGACCGAAACAAAATATAGGTTTTCATTATGTGAATAATTGAAAATCTTAGCTCAAACAGCTTCAAAACCTGTTTGCCCAGCACGGGGATCTTGAACTGTATAAGATAACGCCTTAAATATGTGTGTATGCTTCTTCTATCAAGACTTACAGCTATTTATATGAAGTTGTATAAACGCTTTATTTCGTCAAGACAGTGCGTTTCCTACGATTACATGCATTTGAACGGGGAACTCGTCCGAAACAAAATATAGGTTTTCATTATGTGAATAACTTGAAAATCTAAGCTCAAACAGCTTCAAAACCTGTTTGCCCAGCACGGGGATCTTGAACTGTATAAGATAACGCCTTAAATATGTGTGTATGCTTCTTCTATCAAGACTTACAGCTATTTATATGAAGTTGTATAAACGCTTTATTTCGTCAAGACAGTGCGTTTCCTACGATTACATGCATTTGAACGGGGAACTCGCCCGAAACAAAATACAGGTTTTCATTATGTGAATAACTTGAAAATCTTAGCTCAAACAGCTTCGAAACCTGTTTGCCCAGCACGGGGATCTTGAACTGTATAAGATAACGCCTTAAATATGTGTGTATGCTTCTTCTATCAAGACTTACAGCTATTTATATGAAGTTGTATAAACGCTTTATTTCGTCAAGACAGTGCGTTTCCTACGATTACATGCATTTGAACGGGGAACTCGCCCGAAACAAAATACAGGTTTTCATTATGTGAATAACTTGAAAATCTTAGCTCAAACAGCTTCGAAACCTGTTTGCCCAGCACGGGGATCTTGAACTGTATAAGATAACGCCTTAAATATGTGTGTATGCTTCTTCTATCAAGACTTACAGCTATTTATATGAAGTTGTACAAAAACGCTTTATTTCGTCAAGACAGTGCGTTTCCTACGATTACATGCATTTGAATGGGGAACTCGCCCGAAACAAAGTATAGGTTTTCATTATGTGAATAACTTGAAAATCTTAGCTCAAACAGCTTCAAAACCTGTTTGTCCAGCACGGGGATCTTGAACTGTATAAGATAACGCCTTAAATATGTGTGTCTGAGTCGTCTATCAAAACTTACAGCTATTTATATGAAGTTGTACAAAAACGCTTTATTTCGTCAAGACAGTGCGTTTCCTACGATTACATGCATTTGAATGGGGAACTCGCCCGAAACAAAGTATAGGTTTTCATTATGTGAATAACTTGAAAATCTTAGCTCAAACAGCTTCAAAACCTGTTTGCCCAGCACGGGGATCTTGAACTGTATAAGATAACGCCTTAAATATGTGTGTCTGAGTCGTCTATCAAAACTTACAGCTATTTATATGAAGTTGTACAAAAACGCTTTATTTCGTCAAGACAGTGCGTTTCCTACGATTACATGCATTTGAATGGGGAACTCGCCCGAAACAAAGTATAGGTTTTCATTATGTGATGAATAACTTGAAAATCTTAGCTTAAACAGCTTCAAAACCTGTTTGCCCAGCACGGGGATCTTGAACTGTATAAGATAACGCCTTAAATATGTGTGTCTGAGTCGTCTATCAAAACTTACAGCTATTTATATGAAGTTGTACAAAAACGCTTTATTTCGTCAAGACAGTGCGTTTCCTACGATTACATGCATTTGAATGGGGAACTCGCTCGAAACAAAGTATAGGTTTTCATTATGTGAATAACTTGAAAATCTTAGCTCAAACAGCTTCAAAACCTGTTTGCCCAGCACGGGGATCTTGAACTGTATAAGATAACGCCTTAAATATGTGTGTCTGAGTCGTCTATCAAAACTTACAGCTATTTATATGAAGTTGTACAAAAACGCTTTATTTCGTCAAGACAGTGCGTTTCCTACGATTACATGCATTTGAATGGGGAACTCGCCCGAAACAAAGTATAGGTTTTCATTATGTGAATAACTTGAAAATCTTAGCTCAAACAGCTTCAAAACCTGTTTGCCCAGCACGGGGATCTGGAACTGATTAAAATAACGCCTTAAATATGTGTGTCTGAGTCGTCTATCAAGACTTACAGCTATTTATATGAAGTTGTACAAAAACGCTTTATTTCGTCAAGACAGTGCGTTTCCTACGATTACATGCATTTGAATGGGGAACTCGCCCGAAACAAAGTATAGGTTTTCATTATGTGAATAACTTGAAAATCTTAGCTCAAACAGCTTCAAAACCTGTTTGCCCAGCACGGGGATCTTGAACTGTATAAGATAACGCCTTAAATATGTGTGTATGCTTCTTCTATCAAGACTTACAGCTATTTATATGAAGTTGTACAAAAACGCTTTATTTCGTCAAGACAGTGCGTTTCCTACGATTACATGCATTTGAATGGGGAACTCGCCCGAAACAAAGTATAGGTTTTCATTATGTGAATAACTTGAAAATCTTAGCTCGAACAGCTTCAAAACCTGTTTGTCCAGCACGGGGATCTTGAACTGTATAAGATAACGCCTTAAATATGTGTGTATGCTTCTTCTATCAAGACTTACAGCTATTTATATGAAGTTGTACAAAAACGCTTTATTTCGTCAAGACAGTGCGTTTCCTACGATTACATGCATTTGAATGGGGAACTCGTCCGAAACAAAGTATAGGTTTTCATTATGTGAATAACTTGAAAATCTTAGCTCAAACAGCTTCAAAACCTGTTTGCCCAGCACGGGGATCTTGAACTGATTAAGATAACGCCTTAAATATGTGTGTCTGAGTCGTCTATCAAAACTTACAGCTATTTATACGAAGTTGTACAAAAACGCTTTATTTCGTCAAGACAGTGCGTTTCCTACGATTACATGCATTTGAATGGGGAACTCGCCCGAAACAAAGTATAGGTTTTCATTATGTGATGAATAACTTGAAAATCTTAGCTCAAACAGCTTCAAAACCTGTTTGCCCAGCACGGGGATCTTGAACTGTATAAGATAACGCCTTAAATATGTGTGTCTGAGTCGTCTATCAAAACTTACAGCTATTTATATGAAGTTGTACAAAAACGCTTTATTTCGTCAAGACAGTGCGTTTCCTACGATTACATGCATTTGAATGGGGAACTCGCCCGAAACAAAGTATAGGTTTTCATTATGTGAATAACTTGAAAATCTTAGCTCAAACAGCTTCAAAACCTGTTTGCCCAGCACGGGGATCTTGAACTGTATAAGATAACGCCTTAAATATGTGTGTCTGAGTCGTCTATCAAAACTTACAGCTATTTATATGAAGTTGTACAAAAACGCTTTATTTCGTCAAGACAGTGCGTTTCCTACGATTACATGCATTTGAATGGGGAACTCGCCCGAAACAAAGTATAGGTTTTCATTATGTGAATAACTTGAAAATCTTAGCTCAAACAGCTTCAAAACCTGTTTGCCCAGCACGGGGATCTGGAACTGATTAAAATAACGCCTTAAATATGTGTGTCTGAGTCGTCTATCAAGACTTACAGCTATTTATATGAAGTTGTACAAAAACGCTTTATTTCGTCAAGACAGTGCGTTTCCTACGATTACATGCATTTGAATGGGGAACTCGCCCGAAACAAAGTATAGGTTTTCATTATGTGAATAACTTGAAAATCTTAGCTCAAACAGCTTCAAAACCTGTTTGCCCAGCACGGGGATCTTGAACTGTATAAGATAACGCCTTAAATATGTGTGTATGCTTCTTCTATCAAGACTTACAGCTATTTATATGAAGTTGTACAAAAACGCTTTATTTCGTCAAGACAGTGCGTTTCCTACGATTACATGCATTTGAATGGGGAACTCGCCCGAAACCAAGTATAGGTTTTCATTATGTGAATAACTTGAAAATCTTAGCTCGAACAGCTTCAAAACCTGTTTGTCCAGCACGGGGATCTTGAACTGTATAAGATAACGCCTTAAATATGTGTGTATGCTTCTTCTATCAAGACTTACAGCTATTTATATGAAGTTGTATAAACGCTTTATTTCGTCAAGACAGTGCGTTTCCTATGATTACATGCATTTGAATGGGGAACTCGTCCGAAACAAAGTATAGGTTTTCATTATGTGAATAACTTGAAAATCTTAGCTCAAACAGCTTCAAAACCTGTTTGCCCAGCACGGGGATCTTGAACTGATTAAAATAACGCCTTAAATATGTGTGTATGCTTCTTCTATCAAGACTTACAGCTATTTATACGAAGTTGTACAAAAACGCTTTATTTCGTCAAGACAGTGCGTTTCCTACGATTACATGCATTTGAATGGGGAACTCGCCCGAAACAAAGTATAGGTTTTCATTATGTGAATAACTTGAAAATCTTAGCTCAAACAGCTTCAAAACCTGTTTGCCCAGCACGGGGATCTTGAACTGTATAAGATAACGCCTTAAATATGTGTGTCTGAGTCGTCTATCAAAACTTACAGCTATTTATATGAAGTTGTACAAAAACGCTTTATTTCGTCAAGACAGTGCGTTTCCTACGATTACATGCATTTGAATGGGGAACTCGCCCGAAACAAAGTATAGGTTTTCATTATGTGAATAACTTGAAAATCTTAGCTCAAACAGCTTCAAAACCTGTTTGCCCAGCACGGGGATCTTGAACTGTATAAGATAACGCCTTAAATATGTGTGTATGCTTCTTCTATCAAGACTTACAGCTATTTATATGAAGTTGTACAAAAACGCTTTATTTCGTCAAGACAGTGCGTTTCCTACGATTACATGCATTTGAATGGGGAACTCGCCCGAAACAAAGTATAGGTTTTCATTATGTGAATAACTTGAAAATCTTAGCTCAAACAGCTTCAAAACCTGTTTGCCCAGCACGGGGATCTGGAACTGATTAAAATAACGCCTTAAATATGTGTGTCTGAGTCGTCTATCAAAACTTACAGCTATTTATATGAAGTTGTACAAAAACGCTTTATTTCGTCAAGACAGTGCGTTTCCTACGATTACATGCATTTGAATGGGGAACTCGCCCGAAACAAAGTATAGGTTTTCATTATGTGAATAACTTGAAAATCTTAGCTCAAACAGCTTCAAAACCTGTTTGCCCAGCACGGGGATCTGGAACTGATTAAAATAACGCCTTAAATATGTGTGTCTGAGTCGTCTATCAAGACTTACAGCTATTTATATGAAGTTGTACAAAAACGCTTTATTTCGTCAAGACAGTGCGTTTCCTACGATTACATGCATTTGAATGGGGAACTCGCCCGAAACAAAGTATAGGTTTTCATTATGTGAATAACTTGAAAATCTTAGCTCAAACAGCTTCAAAACCTGTTTGCCCAGCACGGGGATCTTGAACTGTATAAGATAACGCCTTAAATATGTGTGTATGCTTCTTCTATCAAGACTTACAGCTATTTATATGAAGTTGTACAAAAACGCTTTATTTCGTCAAGACAGTGCGTTTCCTACGATTACATGCATTTGAATGGGGAACTCGCCCGAAACAAAGTATAGGTTTTCATTATGTGAATAACTTGAAAATCTTAGCTCGAACAGCTTCAAAACCTGTTTGTCCAGCACGGGGATCTTGAACTGTATAAGATAACGCCTTAAATATGTGTGTATGCTTCTTCTATCAAGACTTACAGCTATTTATATGAAGTTGTATAAACGCTTTATTTCGTCAAGACAGTGCGTTTCCTACGATTACATGCATTTGAATGGGGAACTCGTCCGAAACAAAGTATAGGTTTTCATTATGTGAATAACTTGAAAATCTTAGCTCAAACAGCTTCAAAACCTGTTTGCCCAGCACGGGGATCTTGAACTGATTAAGATAACGCCTTAAATATGTGTGTCTGAGTCGTCTATCAAAACTTACAGCTATTTATACGAAGTTGTACAAAAACGCTTTATTTCGTCAAGACAGTGCGTTTCCTACGATTACATGCATTTGAATGGGGAACTCGCCCGAAACAAAGTATAGGTTTTCATTATGTGATGAATAACTTGAAAATCTTAGCTCAAACAGCTTCAAAACCTGTTTGCCCAGCACGGGGATCTTGAACTGTATAAGATAACGCCTTAAATATGTGTGTCTGAGTCGTCTATCAAAACTTACAGCTATTTATATGAAGTTGTACAAAAACGCTTTATTTCGTCAAGACAGTGCGTTTCCTACGATTACATGCATTTGAATGGGGAACTCGCCCGAAACAAAGTATAGGTTTTCATTATGTGAATAACTTGAAAATCTTAGCTCAAACAGCTTCAAAACCTGTTTGCCCAGCACGGGGATCTTGAACTGTATAAGATAACGCCTTAAATATGTGTGTCTGAGTCGTCTATCAAAACTTACAGCTATTTATATGAAGTTGTACAAAAACGCTTTATTTCGTCAAGACAGTGCGTTTCCTACGATTACATGCATTTGAATGGGGAACTCGCCCGAAACAAAGTATAGGTTTTCATTATGTGAATAACTTGAAAATCTTAGCTCAAACAGCTTCAAAACCTGTTTGCCCAGCACGGGGATCTTGAACTGTATAAGATAACGCCTTAAATATGTGTGTATGCTTCTTCTATCAAGACTTACAGCTATTTATATGAAGTTGTACAAAAACGCTTTATTTCGTCAAGACAGTGCGTTTCCTACGATTACATGCATTTGAATGGGGAACTCGCCCGAAACCAAGTATAGGTTTTCATTATGTGAATAACTTGAAAATCTTAGCTCGAACAGCTTCAAAACCTGTTTGTCCAGCACGGGGATCTTGAACTGTATAAGATAACGCCTTAAATATGTGTGTATGCTTCTTCTATCAAGACTTACAGCTATTTATATGAAGTTGTATAAACGCTTTATTTCGTCAAGACAGTGCGTTTCCTATGATTACATGCATTTGAATGGGGAACTCGTCCGAAACAAAGTATAGGTTTTCATTATGTGAATAACTTGAAAATCTTAGCTCAAACAGCTTCAAAACCTGTTTGCCCAGCACGGGGATCTTGAACTGATTAAAATAACGCCTTAAATATGTGTGTATGCTTCTTCTATCAAGACTTACAGCTATTTATACGAAGTTGTACAAAAACGCTTTATTTCGTCAAGACAGTGCGTTTCCTACGATTACATGCATTTGAATGGGGAACTCGCCCGAAACAAAGTATAGGTTTTCATTATGTGAATAACTTGAAAATCTTAGCTCAAACAGCTTCAAAACCTGTTTGCCCAGCACGGGGATCTTGAACTGTATAAGATAACGCCTTAAATATGTGTGTCTGAGTCGTCTATCAAAACTTACAGCTATTTATATGAAGTTGTACAAAAACGCTTTATTTCGTCAAGACAGTGCGTTTCCTACGATTACATGCATTTGAATGGGGAACTCGCCCGAAACAAAGTATAGGTTTTCATTATGTGAATAACTTGAAAATCTTAGCTCAAACAGCTTCAAAACCTGTTTGTCCAGCACGGGGATCTTGAACTGTATAAGATAACGCCTTAAATATGTGTGTATGCTTCTTCTATCAAGACTTACAGCTATTTATATGAAGTTGTACAAAAACGCTTTATTTCGTCAAGACAGTGCGTTTCCTACGATTACATGCATTTGAATGGGGAACTCGCCCGAAACAAAGTATAGGTTTTCATTATGTGAATAACTTGAAAATCTTAGCTCAAACAGCTTCAAAACCTGTTTGCCCAGCACGGGGATCTGGAACTGATTAAAATAACGCCTTAAATATGTGTGTCTGAGTCGTCTATCAAAACTTACAGCTATTTATATGAAGTTGTACAAAAACGCTTTATTTCGTCAAGACAGTGCGTTTCCTACGATTACATGCATTTGAATGGGGAACTCGCCCGAAACAAAGTATAGGTTTTCATTATGTGAATAGCTTGAAAATCTTAGCTCAAACAGCTTCAAAACCTGTTTGCCCAGCACGGGGATCTTGAACTGTATAAGATAACGCCTTAAATATGTGTGTCTGAGTCGTCTATCAAAACTTACAGCTATTTATATGAAGTTGTACAAAAACGCTTTATTTCGTCAAGACAGTGCGTTTCCTACGATTACATGCATTTGAATGGGGAACTCGCCCGAAACAAAGTATAGGTTTTCATTATGTGAATAACTTGAAAATCTTAGCTCAAACAGCTTCAAAACCTGTTTGCCCAGCACGGGGATCTTGAACTGTATAAGATAACGCCTTAAATATGTGTGTATGCTTCTTCTATCAAGACTTACAGCTATTCATATGAAGTTGTACAAAAACGCTTTATTTCGTCAAGACAGTGCGTTTCCTACGATTACATGCATTTGAATGGGGAACTCGCCCGAAACAAAGTATAGGTTTTCATTATGTGAATAACTTGAAAATCTTAGCTCAAACAGCTTCAAAACCTGTTTGCCCAGCACGGGGATCTTGAACTGTATAAGATAACGCCTTAAATATGTGTGTATGCTTCTTCTATCAAGACTTACAGCTATTTATATGAAGTTGTACAAAAACGCTTTATTTCGTCAAGACAGTGCGTTTCCTACGATTACATGCATTTGAATGGGGAACTCGCCCGAAACAAAGTATAGGTTTTCATTATGTGAATAACTTGAAAATCTTAGCTCAAACAGCTTCAAAACCTGTTTGCCCAGCACGGGGATCTTGAACTGTATAAGATAACGCCTTAAATATGTGTGTCTGAGTCGTCTATCAAAACTTACAGCTATTTATATGAAGTTGTACAAAAACGCTTTATTTCGTCAAGACAGTGCGTTTCCTACGATTACATGCATTTGAATGGGGAACTCGCCCGAAACAAAGTATAGGTTTTCATTATGTGAATAACTTGAAAATCTTAGCTCAAACAGCTTCAAAACCTGTTTGTCCAGCACGGGGATCTTGAACTGTATAAGATAACGCCTTAAATATGTGTGTATGCTTCTTCTATCAAGACTTACAGCTATTTATATGAAGTTGTACAAAAACGCTTTATTTCGTCAAGACAGTGCGTTTCCTACGATTACATGCATTTGAATGGGGAACTCGCCCGAAACAAAGTATAGGTTTTCATTATGTGAATAACTTGAAAATCTTAGCTCAAACAGCTTCAAAACCTGTTTGCCCAGCACGGGGATCTTGAACTGTATAAGATAACGCCTTAAATATGTGTGTATGCTTCTTCTATCAAGACTTACAGCTATTTATACGAAGTTGTACAAAAACGCTTTATTTCGTCAAGACAGTGCGTTTCCTACGATTACATGCATTTGAATGGGGAACTCGCCCGAAACAAAGTATAGGTTTTCATTATGTGAATAACTTGAAAATCTTAGCTCAAACAGCTTCAAAACCTGTTTGCCCAGCACGGGGATCTTGAACTGTATAAGATAACGCCTTAAATATGTGTGTCTGAGTCGTCTATCAAAACTTACAGCTATTTATATGAAGTTGTACAAAAACGCTTTATTTCGTCAAGACAGTGCGTTTCCTACGATTACATGCATTTGAATGGGGAACTCGCCCGAAACAAAGTATAGGTTTTCATTATGTGAATAACTTGAAAATCTTAGCTCAAACAGCTTCAAAACCTGTTTGCCCAGCACGGGGATCTTGAACTGTATAAGATAACGCCTTAAATATGTGTGTCTGAGTCGTCTATCAAAACTTACAGCTATTTATATGAAGTTGTACAAAAACGCTTTATTTCGTCAAGACAGTGCGTTTCCTACGATTACATGCATTTGAATGGGGAACTCGCCCGAAACAAAGTATAGGTTTTCATTATGTGAATAACTTGAAAATCTTAGCTCAAACAGCTTCAAAACCTGTTTGTCCAGCACGGGGATCTTGAACTGTATAAGATAACGCCTTAAATATGTGTGTATGCTTCTTCTATCAAGACTTACAGCTATTTATATGAAGTTGTACAAAAACGCTTTATTTCGTCAAGACAGTGCGTTTCCTACGATTACATGCACTTGAATGGGGAACTCGCCCGAAACAAAGTATAGGTTTTCATTATGTGAATAACTTGAAAATCTTAGCTCAAACAGCTTCAAAACCTGTTTGCCCAGCACGGGGATCTTGAACTGTATAAGATAACGCCGTAAATATGTGTGTCTGAGTCGTCTATCAAAACTTACAGCTATTTATATGAAGTTGTACAAAAACGCTTTATTTCGTCAAGACAGTGCGTTTCCTACGATTACATGCATTTGAATGGGGAACTCGCCCGAAACAAAGTATAGGTTTTCATTATGTGAATAACTTGAAAATCTTAGCTCAAACAGCTTCAAAACCTGTTTGCCCAGCACGGGGATCTTGAACTGTATAAGATAACGCCTTAAATATGTGTGTCTGAGTCGTCTATCAAAACTTACAGCTATTTATATGAAGTTGTACAAAAACGCTTTATTTCGTCAAGACAGTGCGTTTCCTACGATTACATGCATTTGAATGGGGAACTCGCCCGAAACAAAGTATAGGTTTTCATTATGTGAATAACTTGAAAATCTTAGCTCAAACAGCTTCAAAACCTGTTTGCCCAGCACGGGGATCTTGAACTGTATAAGATAACGCCTTAAATATGTGTGTCTGAGTCGTCTATCAAAACTTACAGCTATTTATATGAAGTTGTACAAAAACGCTTTATTTCGTCAAGACAGTGCGTTTCCTACGATTACATGCATTTGAATGGGGAACTCGCCCGAAACAAAGTATAGGTTTTCATTATGTGAATAACTTGAAAATCTTAGCTCAAACAGCTTCAAAACCTGTTTGCCCAGCACGGGGATCTTGAACTGTATAAGATAACGCCTTAAATATGTGTGTATGCTTCTTCTATCAAGACTTACAGCTATTTATATGAAGTTGTACAAAAACGCTTTATTTCGTCAAGACAGTGCGTTTCCTACGATTACATGCATTTGAATGGGGAACTCGCCCGAAACAAAGTATAGGTTTTCATTATGTGAATAACTTGAAAATCTTAGCTCAAACAGCTTCAAAACCTGTTTGCCCAGCACGGGGATCTTGAACTGTATAAGATAACGCCTTAAATATGTGTGTCTGAGTCGTCTATCAAAACTTACAGCTATTTATATGAAGTTGTACAAAAACGCTTTATTTCGTCAAGACAGTGCGTTTCCTACGATTACATGCATTTGAATGGGGAACTCGCCCGAAACAAAGTATAGGTTTTCATTATGTGAATAACTTGAAAATCTTAGCTCAAACAGCTTCAAAACCTGTTTGCCCAGCACGGGGATCTTGAACTGTATAAGATAACGCCTTAAATATGTGTGTCTGAGTCGTCTATCAAAACTTACAGCTATTTATATGAAGTTGTACAAAAACGCTTTATTTCGTCAAGACAGTGCGTTTCCTACGATTACATGCATTTGAACGGGGAACTCGCCCGAAACAAAGTATAGGTTTTCATTATGTGAATAACTTGAAAATCTTAGCTCAAACAGCTTCAAAACCTGTTTGTCCAGCACGGGGATCTTGAACTGTATAAGATAACGCCTTAAATATGTGTGTATGCTTCTTCTATCAAGACTTACAGCTATTTATATGAAGTTGTACAAAAACGCTTTATTTCGTCAAGACAGTGCGTTTCCTACGATTACATGCACTTGAATGGGGAACTCGCCCGAAACAAAGTATAGGTTTTCATTATGTGAATAACTTGAAAATCTTAGCTCAAACAGCTTCAAAACCTGTTTGCCCAGCACGGGGATCTTGAACTGTATAAGATAACGCCGTAAATATGTGTGTCTGAGTCGTCTATCAAAACTTACAGCTATTTATATGAAGTTGTACAAAAACGCTTTATTTCGTCAAGACAGTGCGTTTCCTACGATTACATGCATTTGAATGGGGAACTCGCCCGAAACAAAGTATAGGTTTTCATTATGTGAATAACTTGAAAATCTTAGCTCAAACAGCTTCAAAACCTGTTTGCCCAGCACGGGGATCTTGAACTGTATAAGATAACGCCTTAAATATGTGTGTCTGAGTCGTCTATCAAAACTTACAGCTATTTATATGAAGTTGTACAAAAACGCTTTATTTCGTCAAGACAGTGCGTTTCCTACGATTACATGCATTTGAATGGGGAACTCGCCCGAAACAAAGTATAGGTTTTCATTATGTGAATAACTTGAAAATCTTAGCTCAAACAGCTTCAAAACCTGTTTGCCCAGCACGGGGATCTTGAACTGTATAAGATAACGCCTTAAATATGTGTGTCTGAGTCGTCTATCAAAACTTACAGCTATTTATATGAAGTTGTACAAAAACGCTTTATTTCGTCAAGACAGTGCGTTTCCTACGATTACATGCATTTGAATGGGGAACTCGCCCGAAACAAAGTATAGGTTTTCATTATGTGAATAACTTGAAAATCTTAGCTCAAACAGCTTCAAAACCTGTTTGCCCAGCACGGGGATCTTGAACTGTATAAGATAACGCCATAAATATGTGTGTCTGAGTCGTCTATCAAAACTTACAGCTATTTATATGAAGTTGTACAAAAACGCTTTATTTCGTCAAGACAGTGCGTTTCCTACGATTACATGCATTTGAATGGGGAACTCGCCCGAAACAAAGTATAGGTTTTCATTATGTGAATAACTTGAAAATCTTAGCTCAAACAGCTTCAAAACCTGTTTGTCCAGCACGGGGATCTTGAACTGTATAAGATAACGCCTTAAATATGTGTGTATGCTTCTTCTATCAAGACTTACAGCTATTTATATGAAGTTGTACAAAAACGCTTTATTTCGTCAAGACAGTGCGTTTCCTACGATTACATGCACTTGAATGGGGAACTCGCCCGAAACAAAGTATAGGTTTTCATTATGTGAATAACTTGAAAATCTTAGCTCAAACAGCTTCAAAACCTGTTTGCCCAGCACGGGGATCTTGAACTGTATAAGATAACGCCGTAAATATGTGTGTCTGAGTCGTCTATCAAAACTTACAGCTATTTATATGAAGTTGTACAAAAACGCTTTATTTCGTCAAGACAGTGCGTTTCCTACGATTACATGCATTTGAATGGGGAACTCGCCCGAAACAAAGTATAGGTTTTCATTATGTGAATAACTTGAAAATCTTAGCTCAAACAGCTTCAAAACCTGTTTGCCCAGCACGGGGATCTTGAACTGTATAAGATAACGCCTTAAATATGTGTGTCTGAGTCGTCTATCAAAACTTACAGCTATTTATATGAAGTTGTACAAAAACGCTTTATTTCGTCAAGACAGTGCGTTTCCTACGATTACATGCATTTGAATGGGGAACTCGCCCGAAACAAAGTATAGGTTTTCATTATGTGAATAACTTGAAAATCTTAGCTCAAACAGCTTCAAAACCTGTTTGCCCAGCACGGGGATCTTGAACTGTATAAGATAACGCCTTAAATATGTGTGTCTGAGTCGTCTATCAAAACTTACAGCTATTTATATGAAGTTGTACAAAAACGCTTTATTTCGTCAAGACAGTGCGTTTCCTACGATTACATGCATTTGAATGGGGAACTCGCCCGAAACAAAGTATAGGTTTTCATTATGTGAATAACTTGAAAATCTTAGCTCAAACAGCTTCAAAACCTGTTTGTCCAGCACGGGGATCTTGAACTGTATAAGATAACGCCTTAAATATGTGTGTATGCTTCTTCTATCAAGACTTACAGCTATTTATATGAAGTTGTACAAAAACGCTTTATTTCGTCAAGACAGTGCGTTTCCTACGATTACATGCACTTGAATGGGGAACTCGCCCGAAACAAAGTATAGGTTTTCATTATGTGAATAACTTGAAAATCTTAGCTCAAACAGCTTCAAAACCTGTTTGCCCAGCACGGGGATCTTGAACTGTATAAGATAACGCCGTAAATATGTGTGTCTGAGTCGTCTATCAAAACTTACAGCTATTTATATGAAGTTGTACAAAAACGCTTTATTTCGTCAAGACAGTGCGTTTCCTACGATTACATGCATTTGAATGGGGAACTCGCCCGAAACAAAGTATAGGTTTTCATTATGTGAATAACTTGAAAATCTTAGCTCAAACAGCTTCAAAACCTGTTTGCCCAGCACGGGGATCTTGAACTGTATAAGATAACGCCTTAAATATGTGTGTATGCTTCTTCTATCAAGACTTACAGCTATTTATACGAAGTTGTACAAAAACGCTTTATTTCGTCAAGACAGTGCGTTTCCTACGATTACATGCATTTGAATGGGGAACTCGCCCGAAACAAAGTATAGGTTTTCATTATGTGAATAACTTGAAAATCTTAGCTCAAACAGCTTCAAAACCTGTTTGCCCAGCACGGGGATCTTGAACTGTATAAGATAACGCCTTAAATATGTGTGTCTGAGTCGTCTATCAAAACTTACAGCTATTTATATGAAGTTGTACAAAAACGCTTTATTTCGTCAAGACAGTGCGTTTCCTACGATTACATGCATTTGAATGGGGAACTCGCCCGAAACAAAGTATAGGTTTTCATTATGTGAATAACTTGAAAATCTTAGCTCAAACAGCTTCAAAACCTGTTTGCCCAGCACGGGGATCTTGAACTGTATAAGATAACGCCTTAAATATGTGTGTCTGAGTCGTCTATCAAAACTTACAGCTATTTATATGAAGTTGTACAAAAACGCTTTATTTCGTCAAGACAGTGCGTTTCCTACGATTACATGCATTTGAATGGGGAACTCGCCCGAAACAAAGTATAGGTTTTCATTATGTGAATAACTTGAAAATCTTAGCTCAAACAGCTTCAAAACCTGTTTGTCCAGCACGGGGATCTTGAACTGTATAAGATAACGCCTTAAATATGTGTGTATGCTTCTTCTATCAAGACTTACAGCTATTTATATGAAGTTGTACAAAAACGCTTTATTTCGTCAAGACAGTGCGTTTCCTACGATTACATGCACTTGAATGGGGAACTCGCCCGAAACAAAGTATAGGTTTTCATTATGTGAATAACTTGAAAATCTTAGCTCAAACAGCTTCAAAACCTGTTTGCCCAGCACGGGGATCTTGAACTGTATAAGATAACGCCGTAAATATGTGTGTCTGAGTCGTCTATCAAAACTTACAGCTATTTATATGAAGTTGTACAAAAACGCTTTATTTCGTCAAGACAGTGCGTTTCCTACGATTACATGCATTTGAATGGGGAACTCGCCCGAAACAAAGTATAGGTTTTCATTATGTGAATAACTTGAAAATCTTAGCTCAAACAGCTTCAAAACCTGTTTGCCCAGCACGGGGATCTTGAACTGTATAAGATAACGCCTTAAATATGTGTGTCTGAGTCGTCTATCAAAACTTACAGCTATTTATATGAAGTTGTACAAAAACGCTTTATTTCGTCAAGACAGTGCGTTTCCTACGATTACATGCATTTGAATGGGGAACTCGCCCGAAACAAAGTATAGGTTTTCATTATGTGAATAACTTGAAAATCTTAGCTCAAACAGCTTCAAAACCTGTTTGCCCAGCACGGGGATCTTGAACTGTATAAGATAACGCCTTAAATATGTGTGTATGCTTCTTCTATCAAGACTTACAGCTATTTATATGAAGTTGTACAAAAACGCTTTATTTCGTCAAGACAGTGCGTTTCCTACGATTACATGCATTTGAATGGGGAACTCGCCCGAAACAAAGTATAGGTTTTCATTATGTGAATAACTTGAAAATCTTAGCTCAAACAGCTTCAAAACCTGTTTGCCCAGCACGGGGATCTTGAACTGTATAAGATAACGCCTTAAATATGTGTGTATGCTTCTTCTATCAAGACTTACAGCTATTTATATGAAGTTGTACAAAAACGCTTTATTTCGTCAAGACAGTGCGTTTCCTACGATTACATGCATTTGAATGGGGAACTCGCCCGAAACAAAGTATAGGTTTTCATTATGTGAATAACTTGAAAATCTTAGCTCAAACAGCTTCAAAACCTGTTTGCCCAGCACGGGGATCTTGAACTGTATAAGATAACGCCTTAAATATGCGTGTCTGAGTCGTCTATCAAAACTTACAGCTATTTATATGAAGTTGTACAAAAACGCTTTATTTCGTCAAGACAGTGCGTTTCCTACGATTACATGCATTTGAATGGGGAACTCGCCCGAAACAAAGTATAGGTTTTCATTATGTGAATAACTTGAAAATCTTAGCTCAAACAGCTTCAAAACCTGTTTGCCCAGCACGGGGATCTTGAACTGTATAAGATAACGCCTTAAATATGTGTGTATGCTTCTTCTATCAAGACTTACAGCTATTTATATGAAGTTGTACAAAAACGCTTTATTTCGTCAAGACAGTGCGTTTCCTACGATTACATGCATTTGAATGGGGAACTCGCCCGAAACAAAGTATAGGTTTTCATTATGTGAATAACTTGAAAATCTTAGCTCAAACAGCTTCAAAACCTGTTTGCCCAGCACGGGGATCTTGAACTGTATAAGATAACGCCTTAAATATGTGTGTATGCTTCTTCTATCAAGACTTACAGCTATTTATATGAAGTTGTACAAAAACGCTTTATTTCGTCAAGACAGTGCGTTTCCTACGATTACATGCATTTGAATGGGGAACTCGCCCGAAACAAAGTATAGGTTTTCATTATGTGAATAACTTGAAAATCTTAGCTCAAACAGCTTCAAAACCTGTTTGCCCAGCACGGGGATCTTGAACTGTATAAGATAACGCCTTAAATATGTGTGTATGCTTCTTCTATCAAGACTTACAGCTATTTATATGAAGTTGTACAAAAACGCTTTATTTCGTCAAGACAGTGCGTTTCCTACGATTACATGCATTTGAATGGGGAACTCGCCCGAAACAAAGTATAGGTTTTCATTATGTGAATAACTTGAAAATCTTAGCTCAAACAGCTTCAAAACCTGTTTGCCCAGCACGGGGATCTTGAACTGTATAAGATAACGCCGTAAATATGTGTGTATGCTTCTTCTATCAAGACTTACAGCTATTTATATGAAGTTGTACAAAAACGCTTTATTTCGTCAAGACAGTGCGTTTCCTACGATTACATGCATTTGAATGGGGAACTCGCCCGAAACAAAGTATAGGTTTTCATTATGTGAATAACTTGAAAATCTTAGCTCAAACAGCTTCAAAACCTGTTTGCCCAGCACGGGGATCTTGAACTGTATAAGATAACGCCTTAAATATGTGTGTCTGAGTCGTCTATCAAAACTTACAGCTATTTATATGAAGTTGTACAAAAACGCTTTATTTCGTCAAGACAGTGCGTTTCCTACGATTACATGCATTTGAATGGGGAACTCGCCCGAAACAAAGTATAGGTTTTCATTATGTGAATAACTTGAAAATCTTAGCTCAAACAGCTTCAAAACCTGTTTGCCCAGCACGGGGATCTTGAACTGTATAAGATAACGCCTTAAATATGTGTGTCTGAGTCGTCTATCAAAACTTACAGCTATTTATATGAAGTTGTACAAAAACGCTTTATTTCGTCAAGACAGTGCGTTTCCTACGATTACATGCATTTGAATGGGGAACTCGCCCGAAACAAAGTATAGGTTTTCATTATGTGAATAACTTGAAAATCTTAGCTCAAACAGCTTCAAAACCTGTTTGTCCAGCACGGGGATCTTGAACTGTATAAGATAACGCCTTAAATATGTGTGTATGCTTCTTCTATCAAGACTTACAGCTATTTATATGAAGTTGTACAAAAACGCTTTATTTCGTCAAGACAGTGCGTTTCCTACGATTACATGCACTTGAATGGGGAACTCGCCCGAAACAAAGTATAGGTTTTCATTATGTGAATAACTTGAAAATCTTAGCTCAAACAGCTTCAAAACCTGTTTGCCCAGCACGGGGATCTTGAACTGTATAAGATAACGCCGTAAATATGTGTGTCTGAGTCGTCTATCAAAACTTACAGCTATTTATATGAAGTTGTACAAAAACGCTTTATTTCGTCAAGACAGTGCGTTTCCTACGATTACATGCATTTGAATGGGGAACTCGCCCGAAACAAAGTATAGGTTTTCATTATGTGAATAACTTGAAAATCTTAGCTCAAACAGCTTCAAAACCTGTTTGCCCAGCACGGGGATCTTGAACTGTATAAGATAACGCCTTAAATATGTGTGTCTGAGTCGTCTATCAAAACTTACAGCTATTTATATGAAGTTGTACAAAAACGCTTTATTTCGTCAAGACAGTGCGTTTCCTACGATTACATGCATTTGAATGGGGAACTCGCCCGAAACAAAGTATAGGTTTTCATTATGTGAATAACTTGAAAATCTTAGCTCAAACAGCTTCAAAACCTGTTTGCCCAGCACGGGGATCTGGAACTGTATAAGATAACGCCTTAAATATGTGTGTATGCTTCTTCTATCAAGACTTACAGCTATTTATATGAAGTTGTACAAAAACGCTTTATTTCGTCAAGACAGTGCGTTTCCTACGATTACATGCATTTGAATGGGGAACTCGCCCGAAACAAAGTATAGGTTTTCATTATGTGAATAACTTGAAAATCTTAGCTCAAACAGCTGCAAAACCTGTTTGCCCAGCACGGGGATCTTGAACTGTATAAGATAACGCCTTAAATATGTGTGTATGCTTCTTCTATAAAGACTTACAGCTATTTATATGACGTTGTACAAAAACGCTTTATTTCGTCAAGACAGTGCGTTTCCTACGATTACATGCATTTGAATGGGGAACTCGCCCGAAACAAAGTATAGGTTTTCATTATGTGAATAACTTGAAAATCTTAGCTCAAACAGCTTCAAAACCTGTTTGCCCAGCACGGGGATCTTGAACTGTATAAGATAACGCCTTAAATATGTGTGTCTGAGTCGTCTATCAAAACTTACAGCTATTTATATGAAGTTGTACAAAAACGCTTTATTTCGTCAAGACAGTGCGTTTCCTACGATTACATGCATTTGAATGGGGAACTCGCCCGAAACAAAGTATAGGTTTTCATTATGTGAATAACTTGAAAATCTTAGCTCAAACAGCTTCAAAACCTGTTTGTCCAGCACGGGGATCTTGAACTGTATAAGATAACGCCTTAAATATGTGTGTATGCTTCTTCTATCAAGACTTACAGCTATTTATATGAAGTTGTACAAAAACGCTTTATTTCGTCAAGACAGTGCGTTTCCTACGATTACATGCATTTGAATGGGGAACTCGCCCGAAACAAAGTATAGGTTTTCATTATGTGAATAACTTGAAAATCTTAGCTCAAACAGCTTCAAAACCTGTTTGCCCAGCACGGGGATCTGGAACTGATTAAAATAACGCCTTAAATATGTGTGTCTCAGTCGTCTATCAAAACTTACAGCTATTTATATGAAGTTGTACAAAAACGCTTTATTTCGTCAAGACAGTGCGTTTCCTACGATTACATGCATTTGAATGGGGAACTCGCCCGAAACAAAGTATAGGTTTTCATTATGTGAATAACTTGAAAATCTTAGCTCAAACAGCTTCAAAACCTGTTTGCCCAGCACGGGGATCTTGAACTGTATAAGATAACGCCTTAAATATGTGTGTCTGAGTCGTCTATCAAAACTTACAGCTATTTATATGAAGTTGTACAAAAACGCTTTATTTCGTCAAGACAGTGCGTTTCCTACGATTACATGCATTTGAATGGGGAACTCGCCCGAAACAAAGTATAGGTTTTCATTATGTGAATAACTTGAAAATCTTAGCTCAAACAGCTTCAAAACCTGTTTGCCCAGCACGGGGATCTTGAACTGTATAAGATAACGCCTTAAATATGTGTGTATGCTTCTTCTATCAAGACTTACAGCTATTTATATGAAGTTGTACAAAAACGCTTTATTTCGTCAAGACAGTGCGTTTCCTACGATTACATGCATTTGAATGGGGAACTCGCCCGAAACAAAGTATAGGTTTTCATTATGTGAATAACTTGAAAATCTTAGCTCAAACAGCTTCAAAACCTGTTTGCCCAGCACGGGGATCTTGAACTGTATAAGATAACGCCTTAAATATGTGTGTATGCTTCTTCTATCAAGACTTACAGCTATTTATATGAAGTTGTACAAAAACGCTTTATTTCGTCAAGACAGTGCGTTTCCTACGATTACATGCATTTGAATGGGGAACTCGCCCGAAACAAAGTATAGGTTTTCATTATGTGAATAACTTGAAAATCTTAGCTCAAACAGCTTCAAAACCTGTGTGCCCAGCACGGGGATATAGAAGTCTATAAGATAAAGCCATATTTATGTGTGTCTGAGTCTTCTATCAAAAGTTACAGCTATTTATATGAAGTTGTACAAAAACGCTTTATTTCGTCAAGCCAGTGCGTTTCCTACGATTACATGCATTTGAATGGGGAGCTCGCCCGAAACAAAGTATAGGTTTTCATTATGTGAATAACTTGAAAATCTTAGCTCAAACAGCTGCAAAACCTGTGTGCCCAGCACGGGGATATAGAAGTCTATAAGATAAAGCCATATTTATGTGTGTCTGAGTCTTCTATCAAAAGTTACAGCTATTTATATGAAGTTGTACAAAAACGCTTTATTTCGTCAAGCCAGTGCGTTTCTTACGATTACATGCATTTGAATGGGGAGCTCGCCCGAAACAAAGTATAGGTTTTCATTATGTGAATAACTTGAAAATCTTAGCTCAAACAGCTGCAAAACCTGTGTGCCCAGCACGGGGATATAGAAGTCTATAAGATAAAGCCATATTTATGTGTGTCTGAGTCTTCTATCAAAAAGTTACAGCTATTTATATGAAGTTGTACAAAAACGCTTTATTTCGTCAAGCCAGTGCGTTTCTTACATTACATGCATTTGAATGGGGAGCTCGCCCGAAACAAAGTATAGGTTTTCATTATGTGAATAACTTGAAAATCTTAGCTCAAACAGCTGCAAAACCTGTGTGCCCAGCACGGGGATATAGAAGTCTATAAGATAAAGCCATATTTATGTGTGTCTGAGTCTTCTATCAAAAGTTACAGCTATTTATATGAAGTTGTACAAAAACGCTTTATTTCGTCAAGCCAGTGCGTTTCCTACGATTACATGCATTTGAATGGGGAGCTCGCCCGAAACAAAGTATAGGTTTTCATTATGTGAACAACTTGAAAATCTTAGCTCAAACAGCTGCAAAACCTGTGTGCCCAGCACGGGAATATAGAAGTCTATAAGATAAAGCCATATTTATGTGTGTCTGAGTCTTCTATCAAAAGTTACAGCTATTTATATGAAGTTGTACAAAAACGCTTTATTTCGTCAAGCCAGTGCGTTTCCTACGATTACATGCATTTGAATGGGGAGCTCGCCCGAAACAAAGTATAGGTTTTCATTATGTGAATAACTTGAAAATCTTAGCTCAAACAGCTGCAAAACCTGTGTGCCCAGCACGGGGATATAGAAGTCTATAAGATAAAGCCATATTTATTTGTGTCTGAGTCTTCTATCAAAAGTTACAGCTATTTATATGAAGTTGTACAAAAACGCTTTATTTCGTCAAGCCAGTGCGTTTCTTACGATTACATGCATTTGAATGGGGAGCTCGCCCGAAACAAAGTATAGGTTTTCATTATGTGAATAACTTGAAAATCTTAGCTCAAACAGCTGCAAAACCTGTGTGCCCAGCACGGGGATATAGAAGTCTATAAGATAAAGCCATATTTATGTGTGTCTGAGTCTTCTATCAAAAGTTACAGCTATTTATATGAAGTTGTACAAAAACGCTTTATTTCGTCAAGCCAGTGCGTTTCCTACGATTACATGCATTTGAATGGGGAGCTCGCCCGAAACAAAGTATAGGTTTTCATTATGTGAATAACTTGAAAATCTTAGCTCAAACAGCTGCAAAACCTGTGTGCCCAGCACGGGGATATAGAAGTCTATAAGATAAAGCCATATTTATGTGTGTCTGAGTCTTCTATCAAAAGTTACAGCTATTTATATGAAGTTGTACAAAAACGCTTTATTTCGTCAAGCCAGTGCGTTTCTTACGATTACATGCATTTGAATGGGGAGCTCGCCCGAAACAAAGTATAGGTTTTCATTATGTGAATAACTTGAAAATCTTAGCTCAAACAGCTGCAAAACCTGTGTGCCCAGCACGGGGATATAGAAGTCTATAAGATAAAGCCATATTTATGTGTGTCTGAGTCTTCTATCAAAAGTTACAGCTATTTATATGAAGTTGTACAAAAACACTTTATTTCGTCAAGCCAGTGCGTTTCCTACGATTACATGCATTTGAATGGGGAGCTCGCCCGAAACAAAGTATAGGTTTTCATTATGTGAAGAACTTGAAAATCTTAGCTCAAACAGCTGCAAAACCTGTGTGCCCAACACGGGAATATAGAAGTCTATAAGATAAATCCATATTTATGTGTGTCTGAGTCTTCTATCAAAAGTTACAGCTATTTATATGAAGTTGTACAAAAACGCTTTATTTCGTCAAGCCAGTGCGTTTCCTACGATTACATGCATTTGAATGGGGAGCTCGCCCGAAACAAAGTATAGGTTTTCATTATGTGAATAACTTGAAAATCTTAGCTCAAACAGCTGCAAAACCTGTGTGCCCAACACGGGGATATAGAAGTCTATAAGATAAAGCCATATTTATGTGTGTCTGAGTCTTCTATCAAAAGTTAAAGCTATTTATATGAAGTTGTACAAAAACGCTTTATTTCGTCAAGCCAGTGCGTTTCCTACGATTACATGCATTTGAATGGGGAGCTCGCCCGAAACAAAGTAAAGGTTTTCATTATGTGAACAACTTGAAAATCTTAGCTCAAACAGCTGCAAAACCTGTGTGCCCAGCACGGGAATATAGAAGTCTATAAGATAAAGCCATATTTATGTGTGTCTGAGTCTTCTATCAAAAGTTACAGCTATTTATATGAAGTTGTACAAAAACGCTTTATTTCGTCAAGCCAGTGCGTTTCCTACGATTACATGCATTTGAATGGGGAGCTCGCCCGAAACAAAGTATAGGTTTTCATTATGTGAATAACTTGAAAATCTTAGCTCAAACAGCTGCAAAACCTGTGTGCCGAGCACGGGGATATAGAAGTCTATAAGATAAAGCCATATTTATGTGTGTCTGAGTCTTCTATCAAAAGTTACAGCTATTTATATGAAGTTGTACAAAAACGCTTTATTTCGTCAAGCCAGTGCGTTTCCTACGATTACATGCATTTGAATGGGGAGCTCGCCCGAAACAAAGTATAGGTTTTCATTATGTGAATAACTTGAAAATCTTAGCTCAAACAGCTGCAAAACCTGTGTGCCCAGCACGGGGATATAGAAGTCTATAAGATAAAGCCATATTTATGTGTGTCTGAGTCTTCTATCAAAAGTTACAGCTATTTATATGAAGTTGTACAAAAACGCTTTATTTCGTCAAGCCAGTGCGTTTCCTACGATTACATGCATTTGAATGGGGAGCTCGCCCGAAACAAAGTATAGGTTTTCATTATGTGAATAACTTGAAAATCTTAGCTCAAACAGCTGCAAAACCTGTGTGCCCAGCACGGGGATATAGAAGTCTATAAGATAAAGCCATATTTATGTGTGTCTGAGTCTTCTATCAAAAGTTACAGCTATTTATATGAAGTTGTACAAAAACGCTTTATTTCGTCAAGCCAGTGCGTTTCCTACGATTACATGCATTTGAATGGGGAGCTCGCCCGAAACAAAGTATAGGTTTTCATTATGTGAATAACTTGAAAATCTTAGCTCAAACAGCTGCAAAACCTGTGTGCCCAACACGGGAATATAGAAGTCTATAAGATAAAGCCATATTTATGTGTGTCTGAGTCTTCTATCAAAAGTTACAGCTATTTATATGAAGTTGTACAAAAACGCTTTATTTCGTCAAGCCAGTGCGTTTCCTACGATTACATGCATTTGAATGGGGAGCTCGCCCGAAACAAAGTATAGGTTTTCATTATGTGAATAACTTGAAAATCTTAGCTCAAACAGCTGCAAAACCTGT
Organism: Neolamprologus brichardi; assembly: GCF_056152115.1. NCBI lineage: Eukaryota > Metazoa > Chordata > Actinopteri > Cichliformes > Cichlidae > Neolamprologus > Neolamprologus brichardi. The sequence goes on along the minus strand of NW_028270137.1, from coordinate 6,276,383 downwards.
GTGCCCAGCACGGGGATATAGAAGTCTATAAGATAAAGCCATATTTATGTGTGTCTGAGTCTTCTATCAAAAGTTACAGCTATTTATATGAAGTTGTACAAAAACGCTTTATTTCGTCAAGCCAGTGCGTTTCCTACGATTACATGCATTTGAATGGGGAGCTCGCCCGAAACAAAGTATAGGTTTTCATTATGTGAATAACTTGAAAATCTTAGCTCAAACAGCTGCAAAACCTGTGTGCCCAGCACGGGGATATAGAAGTCTATAAGATAAAGCCATATTTATGTGTGTCTGAGTCTTCTATCAAAAGTTACAGCTATTTATATGAAGTTGTACAAAAACGCTTTATTTCGTCAAGCCAGTGCGTTTCCTACGATTACATGCATTTGAATGGGGAGCTCGCCCGAAACAAAGTATAGGTTTTCATTATGTGAATAACTTAAAAATCTTAGCTCAAACAGCTGCAAAACCTGTGTGCCCAGCACGGGGATATAGAAGTCTATAAGATAAAGCCATATTTATGTGTGTCTGAGTCTTCTATCAAAAGTTACAGCTATTTATATGAAGTTGTACAAAAACGCTTTATTTCGTCAAGCCAGTGCGTTTCCTACGATTACATGCATTTGAATGGGGAGCTCGCCCGAAACAAAGTATAGGTTTTCATTATGTGAACAACTTGAAAATCTTAGCTCAAACAGCTGCAAAACCTGTGTGCCCAGCACGGGAATATAGACGTCTATAAGATAAAGCCATATTTATGTGTGTCTGAGTCTTCTATCAAAAGTTACAGCTATTTATATGAAGTTGTACAAAAACGCTTTATTTCGTCAAGCCAGTGCGTTTCCTACGATTTCATGCATTTGAATGGGGAGCTCGCCCGAAACAAAGTATAGGTTTTCATTATGTGAATAACTTGAAAATCTTAGCTCAAACAGCTGCAAAACCTGTGTGCCCAGCACGGGGATATAGAAGTCTATAAGATAAAGCCATATTTATGTGTGTCTGAGTCTTCTATCAAAAGTTACAGCTATTTATATGAAGTTGTACAAAAACGCTTTATTTCGTCAAGCCAGTGCGTTTCCTACGATTACATGCATTTGAATGGGGAGCTCGCCCGAAACAAAGTATAGGTTTTCATTATGTGAATAACTTAAAAATCTTAGCTCAAACAGCTGCAAAACCTGTGTGCCCAGCACGGGGATATAGAAGTCTATAAGATAAAGCCATATTTATGTGTGTCTGAGTCTTCTATCAAAAGTTACAGCTATTTATATGAAGTTGTACAAAAACGCTTTATTTCGTCAAGCCAGTGCGTTTCCTACGATTACATGCATTTGAATGGGGAGCTCGCCCGAAACAAAGTATAGGTTTTCATTATGTGAACAACTTGAAAATCTTAGCTCAAACAGCTGCAAAACCTGTGTGCCCAGCACGGGAATATAGACGTCTATAAGATAAAGCCATATTTATGTGTGTCTGAGTCTTCTATCAAAAGTTACAGCTATTTATATGAAGTTGTACAAAAACGCTTTATTTCGTCAAGCCAGTGCGTTTCCTACGATTACATGCATTTGAATGGGGAGCTCGCCCGAAACAAAGTATAGGTTTTCATTATGTGAATAACTTGAAAATCTTAGCTCAAACAGCTGCAAAACCTGTGTGCCCAGCACGGGGATATAGAAGTCTATAAGATAAAGCCATATTTATGTGTGTCTGAGTCTTCTATCAAAAGTTACAGCTATTTATATGAAGTTGTACAAAAACGCTTTATTTCGTCAAGCCACTGCGTTTCCTACGATTACATGCATTTGAATGGGGAGCTCGCCCGAAACAAAGTATAGGTTTTCATTATGTGAATAACTTGAAAATCTTAGCTCAAACAGCTGCAAAACCTGTGTGCCCAGCACGGGGATATAGAAGTCTATAAGATAAAGCCATATTTATGTGTGTCTGAGTCTTCTATCAAAAGTTACAGCTATTTATATGAAGTTGTACAAAAACGCTTTATTTCGTCAAGCCAGTGCGTTTCCTACGATTACATGCATTTGAATGGGGAGCTCGCCCGAAACAAAGTATAGGTTTTCATTATGTGAATAACTTGAAAATCTTAGCTCAAACAGCTGCAAAACCTGTGTGCCCAGCACGGGGATATAGAAGTCTATAAGATAAAGCCATATTTATGTGTGTCTGAGTCTTCTATCAAAAGTTACAGCTATTTATATGAAGTTGTACAAAAACGCTTTATTTCGTCAAGCCAGTGCGTTTCCTACGATTACATGCATTTGAATGGGGAGCTCGCCCGAAACAAAGTATAGGTTTTCATTATGTGAATAACTTGAAAATCTTAGCTCAAACAGCTGCAAAACCTGTGTGCCCAGCACGGGGATATAGAAGTCTATAAGATAAAGCCATATTTATGTGTGTCTGAGTCTTCTATCAAAAGTTACAGCTATTTATATGAAGTTGTACAAAAACGCTTTATTTCGTCAAGCCAGTGCGTTTCTTACGATTACATGCATTTGAATGGGGAGCTCGCCCGAAACAAAGTATAGGTTTTCATTATGTGAATAACTTGAAAATCTTAGCTCAAACAGCTGCAAAACCTGTGTGCCCAGCACAGGGATATAGAAGTCTATAAGATAAAGACATATTTATGTGTGTCTGAGTCTTCTATCAAAAGTTACAGCTATTTATATGAAGTTGTACAAAAACGCTTTATTTCGTCAAGCCAGTGCGTTTCTTATGATTACATGCATTTGAATGGGGAGCTCGCCCGAAACAAAGTATAGGTTTTCATTATGTGAATAACTTGAAAATCTTAGCTCAAACAGCTGCAAAACATGTGTGCCCAGCACGGGGATATAGAAGTCTATAAGATAAAGCCATATTTATGTGTGTCTGAGTCTTCTATCAAAAGTTACAGCTATTTATATGAAGTTGTACAAAAACGCTTTATTTCGTCAAGCCAGTGCGTTTCCTACGATTACATCCATTTGAATGGGGAGCTCGCCCGAAACAAAGTATAGGTTTTCATTATGTGAACAACTTGAAAATCTTAGCTCAAACAGCTGCAAAACCTGTGTGCCCAGCACGGGGATATAGAAGTCTATAAGATAAAGCCATATTTATGTGTGTCTGAGTCTTCTATCAAAAGTTACAGCTATTTATATCAAGTTGTACAAAAACGCTTTATTTCGTCAAGCCAGTGCGTTTCCTACGATTACATGCATTTGAATGGGGAGCTCGCCCGAAACAAAGTATAGGTTTTCATTATGTGAACAACTTGAAAATCTTAGCTCAAACAGCTGCAAAACCTGTGTGCCCAGCACGGGAATATAGAAGTCTATAAGATAAAGCCATATTTATGTGTGTCTGAGTCTTCTATCAAAAGTTACAGCTATTTATATGAAGTTGTACAAAAACGCTTTATTTCGTCAAGCCAGTGCGTTTCCTACGATTACATGCATTTGAATGGGGAGCTCGCCCGAAACAAAGTATAGGTTTTCATTATGTGAATAACTTGAAAATCTTAGCTCAAACAGCTGCAAAACCTGTGTGCCCAGCACGGGGATATAGAAGTCTATAAGATAAAGCCATATTTATGTGTGTCTGAGTCTTCTATCAAAAGTTACAGCTATTTATATGAAGTTGTACAAAAACGCTTTATTTCGTCAAGCCAGTGCGTTTCCTACGATTACATGCATTTGAATGGGGAGCTCGCCCGAAACAAAGTATAGGTTTTCATTATGTGAATAACTTGAAAATCTTAGCTCAAACAGCTGCAAAACCTGTGTGCCCAGCACGGGGATATAGAAGTCTATAAGATAAAGCCATATTTATGTGTGTCTGAGTCTTCTATCAAAAGTTACAGCTATTTATATGAAGTTGTACAAAAACGCTTTATTTCGTCAAGCCAGTGCGTTTCCTACGATTACATGCATTTGAATGGGGAGCTCGCCCGAAACAAAGTATAGGTTTTCATTATGTGAACAACTTGAAAATCTTAGCTCAAACAGCTGCAAAACCTGTTTGCCCAGCACGGGGATATAGAAGTCTATAAGATAAAGCCATATTTATGTGTGTCTGAGTCTTCTATCAAAAGTTACAGCTATTTATATGAAGTTGTACAAAAACGCTTTATTTCGTCAAGCCAGTGCGTTTCCTACGATTACATGCATTTGAATGGGGAGCTCGCCCGAAACAAAGTATAGGTTTTCATTATGTGAACAACTTGAAAATCTTAGCTCAAACAGCTGCAAAACCTGTGTGCCCAGCACGGGGATATAGAAGTCTATAAGATAAAGCCATATTTATGTGTGTCTGAGTCTTCTATCAAAAGTTACAGCTATTTATATGAAGTTGTACAAAAACGCTTTATTTCGTCAAGCCAGTGCGTTTCCTACGATTACATGCATTTGAATGGGGAGCTCGCCCGAAACAAAGTATAGGTTTTCATTATGTGAATAACTTGAAAATCTTAGCTCAAACAGCTGCAAAACCTGTGTGCCCAGCACGGGGATATAGAAGTCTATAAGATAAAGCCATATTTATGTGTGTCTGAGTCTTCTATCAAAAGTTACAGCTATTTATATGAAGTTGTACAAAAACGCTTTATTTCGTCAAGCCAGTGCGTTTCCTACGATTACATGCATTTGAATGGGGAGCTCGCCCGAAACAAAGTATAGGTTTTCATTATGTGAATAACTTGAAAATCTTAGCTCAAACAGCTGCAAAACCTGTGTGCCCAGCACGGGGATATAGAAGTCTATAAGATAAAGCCATATTTATGTGTGTCTGAGTCTTCTATCAAAAGTTACAGCTATTTATATGAAGTTGTACAAAAACGCTTTATTTCGTCAAGCCAGTGCGTTTCCTACGATTACATGCATTTGAATGGGGAGCTCGCCCGAAACAAAGTATAGGTTTTCATTATGTGAATAACTTGAAAATCTTAGCTCAAACAGCTGCAAAACCTGTGTGCCCAGCACGGGGATATAGAAGTCTATAAGATAAAGCCATATTTATGTGTGTCTGAGTCTTCTATCAAAAGTTACAGCTATTTATATGAAGTTGTACAAAAACGCTTTATTTCGTCAAGCCAGTGCGTTTCTTACGATTACATGCATTTGAATGGGGAGCTCGCCCGAAACAAAGTATAGGTTTTCATTATGTGAATAACTTGAAAATCTTAGCTCAAACAGCTGCAAAACCTGTGTGCCCAGCACGGGGATATAGAAGTCTATAAGATAAAGCCATATTTATGTGTGTCTGAGTCTTCTATCAAAAGTTACAGCTATTTATATGAAGTTGTACAAAAACGCTTTATTTCGTCAAGCCAGTGCGTTTCCTACGATTACATGCATTTGAATGGGGAGCTCGCCCGAAACAAAGTATAGGTTTTCATTATGTGAATAACTTGAAAATCTTAGCTCAAACAGCTGCAAAACCTGTGTGCCCAGCACGGGGATATAGAAGTCTATAAGATAAAGCCATATTTATGTGTGTCTGAGTCTTCTATCAAAAGTTACAGCTATTTATATGAAGTTGTACAAAAACGCTTTATTTCGTCAAGCCTGTGCGTTTCCTACGATTACATGCATTTGAATGGGGAGCTCGCCCGAAACAAAGTATAGGTTTTCATTATGTGAACAACTTGAAAATCTTAGCTCAAACAGCTGCAAAACCTGTGTGCCCAGCACGGGGATATAGAAGTCTATAAGATAAAGCCATATTTATGTGTGTCTGAGTCTTCTATCAAAAGTTACAGCTATTTATATGAAGTTGTACAAAAACGCTTTATTTCGTCAAGCCAGTGCGTTTCCTACGATTACATGCATTTGAATGGGGAGCTCGCCCGAAACAAAGTATAGGTTTTCATTATGTGAACAACTTGAAAATCTTAGCTCAAACAGCTGCAAAACCTGTGTGCCCAGCACGGGGATATAGAAGTCTATAAGATAAAGCCATATTTATGTGTGTCTGAGTCTTCTATCAAAAGTTACAGCTATTTATATGAAGTTGTACAAAAACGCTTTATTTCGTCAAGCCAGTGCGTTTCCTACGATTACATGCATTTGAATGGGGAGCTCGCCCGAAACAAAGTATAGGTTTTCATTATGTGAATAACTTGAAAATCTTAGCTCAAACAGCTGCAAAACCTGTGTGCCCAGCACGGGGATATAGAAGTCTATAAGATAAAGCCATATTTATGTGTGTCTGAGTCTTCTATCAAAAGTTACAGCTATTTATATGAAGTTGTACAAAAACGCTTTATTTCGTCAAGCCAGTGCGTTTCCTACGATTACATGCATTTGAATGGGGAGCTCGCCCGAAACAAAGTATAGGTTTTCATTATGTGAATAACTTGAAAATCTTAGCTCAAACAGCTGCAAAACCTGTGTGCCCAGCACGGGGATATAGAAGTCTATAAGATAAAGCCATATTTATGTGTGTCTGAGTCTTCTATCAAAAGTTACAGCTATTTATATGAAGTTGTACAAAAACGCTTTATTTCGTCAAGCCAGTGCGTTTCTTACGATTACATGCATTTGAATGGGGAGCTCGCCCGAAACAAAGTATAGGTTTTCATTATGTGAATAACTTGAAAATCTTAGCTCAAACAGCTGCAAAACCTGTGTGCCCAGCACGGGGATATAGAAGTCTATAAGATAAAGCCATATTTATGTGTGTCTGAGTCTTCTATCAAAAGTTACAGCTATTTATATGAAGTTGTACAAAAACGCTTTATTTCGTCAAGCCAGTGCGTTTCCTACGATTACATGCATTTGAATGGGGAGCTCGCCCGAAACAAAGTATAGGTTTTCATTATGTGAATAACTTGAAAATCTTAGCTCAAACAGCTGCAAAACCTGTGTGCCCAGCACGGGGATATAGAAGTCTATAAGATAAAGCCATATTTATGTGTGTCTGAGTCTTCTATCAAAAGTTACAGCTATTTATATGAAGTTGTACAAAAACGCTTTATTTCGTCAAGCCAGTGCGTTTCCTACGATTACATGCATTTGAATGGGGAGCTCGCCCGAAACAAAGTATAGGTTTTCATTATGTGAATAACTTGAAAATCTTAGCTCAAACAGCTGCAAAACCTGTGTGCCCAGCACGGGGATATAGAAGTCTATAAGATAAAGCCATATTTATGTGTGTCTGAGTCTTCTATCAAAAGTTACAGCTATTTATATGAAGTTGTACAAAAACGCTTTATTTCGTCAAGCCAGTGCGTTTCCTACGATTACATGCATTTGAATGGGGAGCTCGCCCGAAACAAAGTATAGGTTTTCATTATGTGAATAACTTGAAAATCTTAGCTCAAACAGCTGCAAAACCTGTGTGCCCAGCACGGGGATATAGAAGTCTATAAGATAAAGCCATATTTATGTGTGTCTGAGTCTTCTATCAAAAGTTACAACTATTTATATGAAGTTGTACAAAAACGCTTTATTTCGTCAAGCCAGTGCGTTTCCTACGATTACATGCATTTGAATGGGGAGCTCGCCCGAAACAAAGTATAGGTTTTCATTATGTGAATAACTTGAAAATCTTAGCTCAAACAGCTGCAAAACCTGTGTGCCCAGCACGGGGATATAGAAGTCTATAAGATAAAGCCATATTTATGTATGTCTGAGTCTTCTATCAAAGGTTACAGCTATTTATATGAAGTTGTACAAAAACGCTTTATTTCGTCAAGCCAGTGCGTTTCTTACGATTACATGCATTTGAATGGGGAGCTCGCCCGAAACAAAGTATAGGTTTTCATTATGTGAATAACTTGAAAATCTTAGCTCAAACAGCTGCAAAACCTGTGTGCCCAGCACGGGGATATAGAAGTCTATAAGATAAAGCCATATTTATGTGTGTCTGAGTCTTCTATCAAAAGTTACAGCTATTTATATGAAGTTGTACAAAAACGCTTTATTTCGTCAAGCCAGTGCGTTTCCTACGATTACATGCATTTGAATGGGGAGCTCGCCCGAAACAAAGTATAGGTTTTCATTATGTGAATAACTTGAAAATCTTAGCTCAAACAGCTGCAAAACCTGTGTGCCCAGCACGGGGATATAGAAGTCTATAAGATAAAGCCATATTTATGTGTGTCTGAGTCTTCTATCAAAAGTTACAGCTATTTATATGAAGTTGTACAAAAACGCTTTATTTCGTCAAGCCAGTGCGTTTCCTACGATTACATGCATTTGAATGGGGAGCTCGCCCGAAACAAAGTATAGGTTTTCATTATGTGAATAACTTGAAAATCTTAGCTCAAACAGCTGCAAAACCTGTGTGCCCAGCACGGGGATATAGAAGTCTATAAGATAAAGCCATATTTATGTGTGTCTGAGTCTTCTATCAAAAGTTACAGCTATTTATATGAAGTTGTACAAAAACGCTTTATTTCGTCAAGCCAGTGCGTTTCCTACGATTACATGCATTTGAATGGGGAGCTCGCCCGAAACAAAGTATAGGTTTTCATTATGTGAATAACTTGAAAATCTTAGCTCAAACAGCTGCAAAACCTGTGTGCCCAACACGGGGATATAGAAGTCTATAAGATAAAGCCATATTTATGTGTGTCTAAGTTTTCTATCAAAAGTTACAACTATTTATATGAAGTTGTACAAAAACGCTTTATTTCGTCAAGCCAGTGCGTTTCCTACGATTACATGCATTTGAATGGGGAGCTCGCCCGAAACAAAGTATAGGTTTTCATTATGTGAATAACTTGAAAATCTTAGCTCAAACAGCTGCAAAACCTGTGTGCCCAGCACGGGGATATAGAAGTCTATAAGATAAAGCCATATTTATGTATGTCTGAGTCTTCTATCAAAAGTTACAGCTATTTATATGAAGTTGTACAAAAACGCTTTATTTCGTCAAGCCAGTGCGTTTCCTACGATTACATGCATTTGAATGGGGAGCTCGCCCGAAACAAAGTATAGGTTTTCATTATGTGAATAACTTGAAAATCTTAGCTCAAACAGCTGCAAAACCTGTGTGCCCAGCACGGGGATATAGAAGTCTATAAGATAAAGCCATATTTATGTGTGTCTGAGTCTTCTATCAAAAGTTACAGCTATTTATATGAAGTTGTACAAAAACGCTTTATTTCGTCAAGCCAGTGTGTTTCTTACGATTACATGCATTTGAATGGGGAGCTCGCCCGAAACAAAGTATAGGTTTTCATTATGTGAATAACTTGAAAATCTTAGCTCAAACAGCTGCAAAACCTGTGTGCCCAGCACGGGGATATAGAAGTCTATAAGATAAAGCCATATTTATGTGTGTCTGAGTCTTCTATCAAAAGTTACAGCTATTTATATGAAGTTGTACAAAAACGCTTTATTTCGTCAAGCCAGTGCGTTTCTTACGATTACATGCATTTGAATGGGGAGCTCGCCCGAAACAAAGTATAGGTTTTCATTATGTGAATAACTTGAAAATCTTAGCTCAAACAGCTGCAAAACCTGTGTGCCCAGCACGGGGATATAGAAGTCTATGAGATAAAGGCATATTTATGTGTGTCTGAGTCTTCTATCAAAAGTTACAGCTATTTATATGAAGTTGTACAAAAACGCTTTATTTCGTCAAGCCAGTGCGTTTCCTACGATTACATGCATTTGAATGGGGAGCTCGCCCGAAACAAAGTATAGGTTTTCATTATGTGAATAACTTGAAAATCTTAGCTCAAACAGCTGCAAAACCTGTGTGCCCAGCACGGGGATATAGAAGTCTATAAGATAAAGCCATATTTATGTATGTCTGAGTCTTCTATCAAAAGTTACAGCTATTTATATGAAGTTGTACAAAAACGCTTTATTTCGTCAAGCCAGTGCGTTTCCTACGATTACATGCATTTGAATGGGGAGCTCGCCCGAAACAAAGTATAGGTTTTCATTATGTGAATAACTTGAAAATCTTAGCTCAAACAGCTGCAAAACCTGTGTGCCCAGCACGGGGATATAGAAGTCTATAAGATAAACCCATATTTATGTGTGTCTGAGTCTTCTATCAAAAGTTACAGCTATTTATATGAAGTTGTACAAAAACGCTTTATTTCGTCAAGCCAGTGCGTTTCTTACGATTACATGCATTTGAATGGGGAGCTCGCGCGAAACAAAGTATAGGTTTTCATTATGTGAATAACTTGAAAATCTTAGCTCAAACAGCTGCAAAACCTGTGTGCCCAGCACGGGGATATAGAAGTCTATAAGATAAAGCCATATTTATGTGTGTCTGAGTCTTCTATCAAAAGTTACAGCTATTTATATGAAGTTGTACAAAAACGCTTTATTTCGTCAAGCCAGTGCGTTTCCTACGATTACATGCATTTGAATGGGGAGCTCGCCCGAAACAAAGTATAGGTTTTCATTATGTGAATAACTTGAAAATCTTAGCTCAAACAGCTGCAAAACCTGTGTGCCCAGCACGGGGATATAGAAGTCTATAAGATAAAGCCATATTTATGTGTGTCTGAGTCTTCTATCAAAAGTTACAGCTATTTATATGAAGTTGTACAAAAACGCTTTATTTCGTCAAGCCAGTGCGTTTCTTACGATTACATGCATTTGAATGGGGAGCTCGCCCGAAACAAAGTATAGGTTTTCATTATGTGAATAACTTGAAAATCTTAGCTCAAACAGCTGCAAAACCTGTGTGCCCAGCACGGGGATATAGAAGTCTATAAGATAAAGCCATATTTATGTGTGTCTGAGTCTTCTATCAAAAGTTACAGCTATTTATATGAAGTTGTACAAAAACGCTTTATTTCGTCAAGACAGTGCGTTTCCTACGATTACATGCATTTGAATGGGGAGCTCGCCCGAAACAAAGTATAGGTTTTCATTATGTGAATAACTTGAAAATCTTAGCTCAAACAGCTGCAAAACCTGTGTGCCCAGCACGGGGATATAGAAGTCTATAAGATAAAGCCATATTTATGTGTGTCTGAGTCTTCTATCAAAAGTTACAGCTATTTATATGAAGTTGTACAAAAACGCTTTATTTCGTCAAGCCAGTGCGTTTCCTACGATTACATGCATTTGAATGGGGAGCTCGCCCGAAACAAAGTATAGGTTTTCATTATGTGAACAACTTGAAAATCTTAGCTCAAACAGCTGCAAAACCTGTGTGCCCAACACGGGAATATAGAAGTCTATAAGATAAAGCCATATTTATGTGTGTCTGAGTCTTCTATCAAAAGTTACAGCTATTTATATGAAGTTGTACAAAAACGCTTTATTTCGTCAAGCCAGTGCGTTTCCTACGATTACATGCATTTGAATGGGGAGCTCGCCCGAAACAAAGTATAGGTTTTCATTATGTGAATAACTTGAAAATCTTAGCTCAAACAGCTGCAAAACCTGTGTGCCCAGCACGGGGATATAGAAGTCTATAAGATAAAGCCATATTTATGTGTGTCTGAGTCTTCTATCAAAAGTTACAGCTATTTATATCAAGTTGTACAAAAACGCTTTATTTCGTCAAGCCAGTGCGTTTCTTACGATTACATGCATTTGAATGGGGAGCTCGCCCGAAACAAAGTATAGGTTTTCATTATGTGAACAACTTGAAAATCTTAGCTCAAACAGCTGCAAAACCTGTGTGCCCAGCACGGGAATATAGAAGTCTATAAGATAAAGCCATATTTATGTGTGTCTGAGTCTTCTATCAAAAGTTACAGCTATTTATATGAAGTTGTACAAAAACGCTTTATTTCGTCAAGCCAGTGCGTTTCCTACGATTACATGCATTTGAATGGGGAACTCGCCCGAAACAAAGTATAGGTTTTCATTATGTGAATAACTTGAAAATCTTAGCTCAAACAGCTGCAAAACCTGTGTGCCCAGCACGGGGATATAGAAGTCTATAAGATAAAGCCATATTTATGTGTGTCTGAGTCTTCTATCAAAAGTTACAGCTATTTATATGAAGTTGTACAAAAACGCTTTATTTCGTCAAGCCAGTGCGTTTCCTACGATTACATGCATTTGAATGGGGAGCTCGCCCGAAACAAAGTATAGGTTTTCATTATGTGAATAACTTGAAAATCTTAGCTCAAACAGCTGCAAAACCTGTGTGCCCAGCACGGAGATATAGAAGTCTATAAGATAAAGCCATATTTATGTGTGTCTGAGTCTTCTATCAAAAGTTACAGCTATTTATATGAAGTTGTACAAAAACGCTTTATTTCGTCAAGCCAGTGCGTTTCCTACGATTACATGCATTTGAATGGGGAGCTCGCCCGAAACAAAGTATAGGTTTTCATTATGTGAATAACTTGAAAATCTTAGCTCAAACAGCTGCAAAACCTGTGTGCCCAGCACGGGGATATAGAAGTCTATAAGATAAAGCCATATTTATGTGTGTCTGAGTCTTCTATCAAAAGTTACAGCTATTTATATGAAGTTGTACAAAAACGCTTTATTTCGTCAAGCCAGTGCGTTTCTTACGATTACATATATTTGAATGGGGAGCTCGCCCGAAACAAAGTATAGGTTTTCATTATGTGAATAACTTGAAAATCTTAGCTCAAACAGCTTCAAAACCTGTTTGCCCAGCACGGGGATCTTGAACTGTATAAGATAACGCCTTAAATATGTGTGTATGCTTCTTCTATCAAGACTTACAGCTATTTATATGAAGTTGTATAAACGCTTTATTTCGTCAAGACAGTGCGTTTCCTACGATTACATGCATTTGAATGGGGAACTCGTCCGAAACAAAGTATAGGTTTTCATTATGTGAATAACTTGAAAATCTTAGCTCAAACAGCTTCAAAACCTGTTTGCCCAGCACGGGGATCTTGAACTGTATAAGATAACGCCTTAAATATGTGTGTATGCTTCTTCTATCAAGACTTACAGCTATTTATATGAAGTTGTATAAACGCTTTATTTCGTCAAGACAGTGCGTTTCCTACGATTACATGCATTTGAATGGGGAACTCGTCCGAAACAAAATATAGGTTTTCATTATGTGAATAACTTGAAAATCTTAGCTCAAACAGCTTCAAAACCTGTTTGCCCAGCACGGGGATCTTGAACTGTATAAGATAACGCCTTAAATATGTGTGTCTGAGTCGTCTATCAAAACTTACAGCTATTTATATGAAGTTGTACAAAAACGCTTTATTTCGTCAAGACAGTGCGTTTCCTACGATTACATGCATTTGAATGGGGAACTCGCCCGAAACAAAGTATAGGTTTTCATTATGTGAATAACTTGAAAATCTTAGCTCAAACAGCTTCAAAACCTGTTTGCCCAGCACGGGGATCTTGAACTGTATAAGATAACGCCGTAAATATGTGTGTCTGAGTCGTCTATCAAAACTTACAGCTATTTATATGAAGTTGTACAAAAACGCTTTATTTCGTCAAGACAGTGCGTTTCCTACGATTACATGCATTTGAATGGGGAAGTCGTCCGAAACAAAGTATAGGTTTTCGTTATGTGAATAACTTGAAAATCTTAGCTCAAACAGCTTCAAAACCTGTTTGCCCAGCACGGGGATCTTGAACTGTATAAGATAACGCCTTAAATATGTGTGTATGCTTCTTCTATCAAGACTTACAGCTCTTTATATGAAGTTGTATAAACGCTTTATTTCGTCAAGACAGTGCGTTTCCTACGATTACATGCATTTGAACGGGGAACTCGTCCGAAACAAAATATAGGTTTTCATTATGTGAATAACTTGAAAATCTAAGCTCAAACAGCTTCAAAACCTGTTTGCCCAGCACGGGGATCTTGAACTGTATAAGATAACGCCTTAAATATGTGTGTATGCTTCTTCTATCAAGACTTACAGCTATTTATATGAAGTTGTATAAACGCTTTATTTCGTCAAGACAGTGCGTTTCCTACGATTACATGCATTTGAATGGGGAACTCGCCCGAAACAAAGTATAGGTTTTCATTATGTGAATAACTTGAAAATCTTAGCTCAAACAGCTTCAAAACCTGTTTGCCCAGCACGGGGATCTTGAACTGTATAAGATAACGCCTTAAATATGTGTGTATGCTTCTTCTATCAAGACTTACAGCTATTTATATGAAGTTGTATAAACGCTTTATTTCGTCAAGACAGTGCGTTTCCTACGATTACATGCATTTGAATGGGGAACTCGTCCGAAACAAAGTATAGGTTTTCATTATGTGAATAACTTGAAAATCTTAGCTCAAACAGCTTCAAAACCTGTTTGCCCAGCACGGGGATCTTGAACTGTATAAGATAACGCCTTAAATATGTGTGTATGCTTCTTCTATCAAGACTTACAGCTATTTATATGAAATTGTATAAACGCTTTATTTCGTCAAGACAGTGCGTTTCCTACGATTACATGCATTTGAACGGGGAACTCGTCCGAAACAAAATATAGGTTTTCATTATGTGAATAACTTGAAAATCTTAGCTCAAACAGCTGCAAAACCTGTGTGCCCAGCACGGGGATATAGAAGTCTATAAGATAAAGCCATATTTATGTGTGTCTGAGTCTTCTATCAAAAGTTACAGCTATTTATATGAAGTTGTACAAAAACGCTTTATTTCGTCAAGCCAGTGCGTTTCTTACGATTACATATATTTGAATGGGGAGCTCGCCCGAAACAAAGTATAGGTTTTCATTATGTGAATAACTTGAAAATCTTAGCTCAAACAGCTTCAAAACCTGTTTGCCCAGCACGGGGATCTTGAACTGTATAAGATAACGCCTTAAATATGTGTGTATGCTTCTTCTATCAAGACTTACAGCTATTTATATGAAGTTGTATAAACGCTTTATTTCGTCAAGACAGTGCGTTTCCTACGATTACATGCATTTGAATGGGGAACTCGTCCGAAACAAAGTATAGGTTTTCATTATGTGAATAACTTGAAAATCTTAGCTCAAACAGCTTCAAAACCTGTTTGCCCAGCACGGGGATCTTGAACTGTATAAGATAACGCCTTAAATATGTGTGTATGCTTCTTCTATCAAGACTTACAGCTATTTATATGAAGTTGTATAAACGCTTTATTTCGTCAAGACAGTGCGTTTCCTACGATTACATGCATTTGAATGGGGAACTCGTCCGAAACAAAATATAGGTTTTCATTATGTGAATAACTTGAAAATCTTAGCTCAAACAGCTTCAAAACCTGTTTGCCCAGCACGGGGATCTTGAACTGTATAAGATAACGCCTTAAATATGTGTGTCTGAGTCGTCTATCAAAACTTACAGCTATTTATATGAAGTTGTACAAAAACGCTTTATTTCGTCAAGACAGTGCGTTTCCTACGATTACATGCATTTGAATGGGGAACTCGCCCGAAACAAAGTATAGGTTTTCATTATGTGAATAACTTGAAAATCTTAGCTCAAACAGCTTCAAAACCTGTTTGCCCAGCACGGGGATCTTGAACTGTATAAGATAACGCCGTAAATATGTGTGTCTGAGTCGTCTATCAAAACTTACAGCTATTTATATGAAGTTGTACAAAAACGCTTTATTTCGTCAAGACAGTGCGTTTCCTACGATTACATGCATTTGAATGGGGAAGTCGTCCGAAACAAAGTATAGGTTTTCGTTATGTGAATAACTTGAAAATCTTAGCTCAAACAGCTTCAAAACCTGTTTGCCCAGCACGGGGATCTTGAACTGTATAAGATAACGCCTTAAATATGTGTGTATGCTTCTTCTATCAAGACTTACAGCTCTTTATATGAAGTTGTATAAACGCTTTATTTCGTCAAGCCAGTGCGTTTCCTACGATTACATGCATTTGAACGGGGAACTCGTCCGAAACAAAATATAGGTTTTCATTATGTGAATAACTTGAAAATCTAAGCTCAAACAGCTTCAAAACCTGTTTGCCCAGCACGGGGATCTTGAACTGTATAAGATAACGCCTTAAATATGTGTGTATGCTTCTTCTATCAAGACTTACAGCTATTTATATGAAGTTGTATAAACGCTTTATTTCGTCAAGACAGTGCGTTTCCTACGATTACATGCATTTGAATGGGGAACTCGCCCGAAACAAAGTATAGGTTTTCATTATGTGAATAACTTGAAAATCTTAGCTCAAACAGCTTCAAAACCTGTTTGCCCAGCACGGGGATCTTGAACTGTATAAGATAACGCCTTAAATATGTGTGTATGCTTCTTCTATCAAGACTTACAGCTATTTATATGAAGTTGTATAAACGCTTTATTTCGTCAAGACAGTGCGTTTCCTACGATTACATGCATTTGAATGGGGAACTCGTCCGAAACAAAGTATAGGTTTTCATTATGTGAATAACTTGAAAATCTTAGCTCAAACAGCTTCAAAACCTGTTTGCCCAGCACGGGGATCTTGAACTGTATAAGATAACGCCTTAAATATGTGTGTATGCTTCTTCTATCAAGACTTACAGCTATTTATATGAAATTGTATAAACGCTTTATTTCGTCAAGACAGTGCGTTTCCTACGATTACATGCATTTGAACGGGGAACTCGTCCGAAACAAAATATAGGTTTTCATTATGTGAATAACTTGAAAATCTTAGCTCAAACAGCTTCAAAACCTGTTTGCCCAGCACGGGGATCTTGAACTGTATAAGATAACGCCTTAAATATGTGTGTCTGAGTCGTCTATCAAAACTTACAGCTATTTATATGAAGTTGTACAAAAACGCTTTATTTCGTCAAGACAGTGCGTTTCCTACGATTACATGCATTTGAATGGGGAACTCGCCCGAAACAAAGTATAGGTTTTCATTATGTGAATAACTTGAAAATCTTAGCTCAAACAGCTTCAAAACCTGTTTGCCCAGCACGGGGATCTTGAACTGTATAAGATAACGCCTTAAATATGTGTGTATGCTTCTTCTATCAAGACTTACAGCTATTTATATGAAGTTGTATAAACGCTTTATTTCGTCAAGACAGTGCGTTTCCTACGATTACATGCATTTGAACGGGGAACTCGTCCGAAACAAAATATAGGTTTTCATTATGTGAATAACTTGAAAATCTTAGCTCAAACAGCTTCAAAACCTGTTTGCCCAGCACGGGGATCTTGAACTGTATAAGATAACGCCTTAAATATGTGTGTATGCTTCTTCTATCAAGACTTACAGCTATTTATATGAAGTTGTATAAACGCTTTATTTCGTCAAGACAGTGTGTTTCCTACGATTACATGCATTTGAATGGGGAACTCGTCCGAAACAAAGTATAGGTTTTCATTGTGTGAATAACTTGAAAATCTTAGCTCAAACAGCTTCAAAACCTGTTTGCCCAGCACGGGGATCTTGAACTGTATAAGATAACGCCGTAAATATGTGTGTCTGAGTCGTCTATCAAAACTTACAGCTATTTATATGAAGTTGTACAAAAACGCTTTATTTCGTCAAGACAGTGCGTTTCCTACGATTACATGCATTTGAATGGGGAACTCGCCCGAAACAAAGTATAGGTTTTCATTATGTGAATAACTTGAAAATCTTAGCTCAAACAGCTTCAAAACCTGTTTGCCCAGCACGGGGATCTTGAACTGTATAAGATAACGCCTTAAATATGTGTGTATGCTTCTTCTATCAAGACTTACAGCTATTTATATGAAGTTGTACAAAAACGCTTTATTTCGTCAAGACAGTGCGTTTCCTACGATTACATGCATTTGAATGGAGGAATTCGCCCGAAACAAAGTATAGGTTTTCATTATGTGAATAACTTGAAAATCTTAGCTCAAACAGCTTCAAAACCTGTTTGCCCAGCACGGGGATCTTGAACTGTATAAGATAACGCCTTAAATATGTGTGTATGCTTCTTCTATCAAGACTTACAGCTCTTTATATGAAGTTGTATAAACGCTTTATTTCGTCAAGACAGTGCGTTTCCTACGATTACATGCATTTGAACGGGGAACTCGTCCGAAACAAAATATAGGTTTTCATTATGTGAATAACTTGAAAATCTTAGCTCAAACAGCTTCAAAACCTGTTTGCCCAGCACGGGGATCTTGAACTGTATAAGATAACGCCTTAAATATGTGTGTATGCTTCTTCTATCAAGACTTACAGCTCTTTATATGAAGTTGTATAAACGCTTTATTTCGTCAAGACAGTGCGTTTCCTACGATTACATGCATTTGAACGGGGAACTCGTCCGAAACAAAATATAGGTTTTCATTATGTGAATAACTTGAAAATCTTAGCTCAAACAGCTTCAAAACCTGTTTGCCCAGCACGGGGATCTTGAACTGTATAAGATAACGCCGTAAATATGTGTGTCTGAGTCGTCTATCAAAACTTACAGCTATTTATATGAAGTTGTACAAAAACGCTTTATTTCGTCAAGACAGTGCGTTTCCTACGATTACATGCATTTGAATGGGGAAGTCGTCCGAAACAAAGTATAGGTTTTCGTTATGTGAATAACTTGAAAATCTTAGCTCAAACAGCTTCAAAACCTGTTTGCCCAGCACGGGGATCTTGAACTGTATAAGATAACGCCTTAAATATGTGTGTATGCTTCTTCTATCAAGACTTACAGCTATTTATATGAAGTTGTATAAACGCTTTATTTCGTCAAGACAGTGCGTTTCCTACGATTACATGCATTTGAACGGGGAACTCGTCCGAAACAAAATATAGGTTTTCATTATGTGAATAACTTGAAAATCTTAGCTCAAACAGCTTCAAAACCTGTTTGCCCAGCACGGGGATCTTGAACTGTATAAGATAACGCCTTTAATATGTGTGTATGCTTCTTCTATCAAGACTTACAGCTATTTATATGAAGTTGTATAAACGGTTTATTTCGTCAAGACAGTGCGTTTCCTACGATTACATGCATTTGAACGGGGAACTCGTCCGAAACAAAATATAGGTTTTCATTATGTGAATAACTTGAAAATCTTAGCTCAAACAGCTTCAAAACCTGTTTGCCCAGCACGGGGATCTTGAACTGTATAAGATAACGCCTTAAATATGTGTGTATGCTTCTTCTATCAAGACTTACAGCTATTTATATGAAGTTGTATAAACGCTTTATTTCGTCAAGACAGTGCGTTTCCTACGATTACATGCATTTCAACGGGGAACTCGCCCGAAACAAAGTATAGGTTTTCATTATGTGAATAACTTGAAAATCTTAGCTCAAACAGCTTCAAAACCTGTTTGCCCAGCACGGGGATCTTGAACTGTATAAGATAACGCCTTAAATATGTGTGTATGCTTCTTCTATCAAGACTTACAGCTATTTATATGAAGTTGTATAAACGCTTTATTTCGTCAAGACAGTGCGTTTCCTACGATTACATGCATTTGAACGGGGAACTCGTCCGAAACAAAATATAGGTTTTCATTATGTGAATAACTTGAAAATCTTAGCTCAAACAGCTTCAAAACCTGTTTGCCCAGCACGGGGATCTTGAACTGTATAAGATAACGCCTTAAATATGTGTGTATGCTTCTTCTATCAAGACTTACAGCTATTTATATGAAGTTGTATAAACGCTTTATTTCGTCAAGACAGTGCATTTCCTACGATTACATGCATTTGAATGGGGAACTCGTCCGAAACAAAGTATAGGTTTTCATTATGTGAATAACTTGAAAATCTTAGCTCAAACAGCTTCAAAACCTGTTTGCCCAGCACGGGGATCTTGAACTGTATAAGATAACGCCTTAAATATGTGTGTATGCTTCTTCTATCAAGACTTACAGCTATTTATATGAAGTTGTATAAACGCTTTATTTCGTCAAGACAGTGCGTTTCCTACGATTACATGCATTTGAACGGGGAACTCGTCCGAAACAAAATATAGGTTTTCATTATGTGAATAACTTGAAAATCTTAGCTCAAACAGCTTCAAAACCTGTTTGCCCAGCACGGGGATCTTGAACTGTATAAGATAACGCCTTAAATATGTGTGTCTGAGTCGTCTATTAAAACTTACAGCTATTTATATGAAGTTGTACAAAAACGCTTTATTTCGTCAAGACAGTGCGTTTCCTACGATTACATGCATTTGAATGGGGAACTCGCCCGAAACAAAGTATAGGTTTTCATTATGTGAATAACTTGAAAATCTTAGCTCAAACAGCTTCAAAACCTGTTTGCCCAGCACGGGGATCTTGAACTGTATAAGATAACGCCTTAAATACGTGTGTCTGAGTCGTCTATCAAAACTTACAGCTATTTATATGAAGTTGTACAAAAACGCTTTATTTCGTCAAGACAGTGCGTTTCCTACGATTACATGCATTTGAATGGGGAACTCGCCCGAAACAAAGTATAGGTTTTCATTATGTGAATAACTTGAAAATCTTAGCTCAAACAGCTTCAAAACCTGTTTGCCCAGCACGGGGATCTTGAACTGTATAAGATAACGCCTTAAATATGTGTGTATGCTTCTTCTATCAAGACTTACAGCTATTTATATGAAGTTGTACAAAAATGCTTTATTTCGTCAAGACAGTGCGTTTCCTACGATTACATGCATTTGAATGGGGAACTCGCCCGAAACAAAGTATAGGTTTTCATTATGTGAATAACTTGAAAATCTTAGCTCAAACAGCTTCAAAACCTGTTTGCCCAGCACGGGGATCTTGAACTGTATAAGATAACGCCTTAAATATGTGTGTATGCTTCTTCTATCAAGACTTACAGCTATTTATATGAAGTTGTATAAACGCTTTATTTCGTCAAGACAGTGCGTTTCCTACGATTACATGCATTTGAACGGGGAACTCGTCCGAAACAAAATATAGGTTTTCATTATGTGAATAACTTGAAAATCTAAGCTCAAAAAGCTTCAAAACCTGTTTGCCCAGCACGGGGATCTTGAACTGTATAAGATAACGCCTTAAATATGTGTGTATGCTTCTTCTATCAAGACTTACAGCTATTTATATGAAGTTGTATAAACGCTTTATTTCGTCAAGACAGTGCGTTTCCTACGATTACATGCATTTGAACGGGGAACTCGCCCGAAACAAAGTATAGGTTTTCATTATGTGAATAACTTGAAAATCTTAGCTCAAACAGCTTCAAAACCTGTTTGCCCAGCACGGGGATCTTGAACTGTATAAGATAACGCCTTAAATATGTGTGTATGCTTCTTCTATCAAGACCTACAGCTATTTATATGAAGTTGTATAAACGCTTTATTTCGTCAAGACAGTGCGTTTCCTACGATTACATGCATTTGAATGGGGAACTCGTCCGAAACAAAGTATAGGTTTTCATTATTTGAATAACTTGAAAATCTTAGCTCAAACAGCTTCAAAACCTGTTTGCCCAGCACGGGGATCTTGAACTGTATAAGATAACGCCTTAAATATGTGTGTATGCTTCTTCTATCAAGACTTACAGCTATTTATATGAAGTTGTATAAACGCTTTATTTCGTCAAGACAGTGTGTTTCATACGATTACATGCATTTGAATGGGGAACTCGTCCGAAACAAAGTATAGGTTTTCATTATGTGAATAACTTGAAAATCTTAGCTCAAACAGCTTCAAAACCTGTTTGCCCAGCACGGGGATCTTGAACTGTATAAGATAACGCCGTAAATATGTGTGTCTGAGTCGTCTATCAAAACTTACAGCTATTTATATGAAGTTGTACAAAAACGCTTTATTTCGTCAAGACAGTGCGTTTCCTACGATTACATGCATTTGAATGGGGAACTCGCCCGAAACAAAGTATAGGTTTTCATTATGTGAATAACTTGAAAATCTTAGCTCAAACAGCTTCAAAACCTGTTTGCCCAGCACGGGGATCTTGAACTGTATAAGATAACGCCTTAAATATGTGTGTATGCTTCTTCTATCAAGACTTACAGCTATTTATATGAAGTTGTACAAAAACGCTTTATTTCGTCAAGACAGTGCGTTTCCTACGATTACATGCATTTGAATGGAGGAATTCGCCCGAAACAAAGTATAGGTTTTCATTATGTGAATAACTTGAAAATCTTAGCTCAAACAGCTTCAAAACCTGTTTGCCCAGCACGGGGATCTTGAACTGTATAAGATAACGCCTTAAATATGTGTGTATGCTTCTTCTATCAAGACTTACAGCTATTTATATGAAGTTGTATAAACGCTTTATTTCGTCAAGACAGTGCGTTTCCTACGATTACATGCATTTGAACGGGGAACTCGTCCGAAACAAAATATAGGTTTTCATTATGTGAATAACTTGAAAATCTTAGCTCAAACAGCTTCAAAACCTGTTTGCCCAGCACGGGGATCTTGAACTGTATAAGATAACGCCTTAAATATGTGTGTATGCTTCTTCTATCAAGACTTACAGCTCTTTATATGAAGTTGTATAAACGCTTTATTTCGTCAAGACAGTGCGTTTCCTACGATTACATGCATTTGAACGGGGAACTCGTCCGAAACAAAATATAGGTTTTCATTATGTGAATAACTTGAAAATCTTAGCTCAAACAGCTTCAAAACCTGTTTGCCCACCACGGGGATCTTGAACTGTATAAGATAACGCCTTAAATATGTGTGTATGCTTCTTCTATCAAGACTTACAGCTATTTATATGAAGTTGTATAAACGCTTTATTTCGTCAAGACAGTGCGTTTCCTACGATTACATGCATTTGAACGGGGAACTCGTCCGAAACAAAATATAGGTTTTCATTATGTGAATAACTTGAAAATCTAAGCTCAAACAGCTTCAAAACCTGTTTGCCCAGCACGGGGATCTTGAACTGTATAAGATAACGCCTTAAATATGTGTGTATGCTTCTTCTATCAAGACTTACAGCTATTTATATGAAGTTGTATAAACGCTTTATTTCGTCAAGACAGTGCGTTTCCTATGATTACATGCATTTGAACGGGGAACTCGCCCGAAACAAAGTATAGGTTTTCATTATGTGAATAACTTGAAAATCTTAGCTCAAACAGCTTCAAAACCTGTTTGCCCAGCACGGGGATCTTGAACTGTATAAGATAACGCCTTAAATATGTGTGTATGCTTCTTCTATCAAGACTTACAGCTATTTATATGAAGTTGTATAAACGCTTTATTTCGTCAAGACAGTGCGTTTCCTACGATTACATGCATTTGAATGGGGAACTCGTCCGAAACAAAGTATAGGTTTTCATTATGTGAATAACTTGAAAATCTTAGCTCAAACAGCTTCAAAACCTGTTTGCCCAGCACGGGGATCTTGAACTGTATAAGATAACGCCTTAAATATGTGTGTATGCTTCTTCTATCAAGACTTACAGCTATTTATATGAAGTTGTATAAACGCTTTATTTCGTCAAGACAGTGCGTTTCCTACGATTACATGCATTTGAACGGGGAACTCGTCCGAAACAAAATATAGGTTTTCATTATGCGAATAACTAGAAAATCTTAGCTCAAACAGCTTCAAAACCTGTTTGCCCAGCACGGGGATCTTGAACTGTATAAGATAACGCCTTAAATATGTGTGTATGCTTCTTTTATCAAGACTTACAGCTATTTATATGAAGTTGTATAAACGCTTTATTTCGTCAAGACAGTGTGTTTCCTACGATTACATGCATTTGAATGGGGAACTCGTCCGAAACAAAGTATAGGTTTTCATTATGTGAATAACTTGAAAATCTTAGCTCAAACAGCTTCAAAACCTGTTTGCCCAGCACGGGGATCTTGAACTGTATAAGATAACGCCTTAAATATGTGTGTATGCTTCTTCTATCAAGACTTACAGCTATTTATATGAAGTTGTATAAACGCTTTATTTCGTCAAGACAGTGCGTTTCCTACGATTACATGCATTTGAACGGGGAACTCGTCCGAAACAAAATATAGGTTTTCATTATGTGAATAACTTGAAAATCTTAGCTCAAACAGCTTCAAAACCTGTTTGCCCAGCACGGGGATCTTGAACTGTATAAGATAACGCCTTAAATATGTGTGTATGCTTCTTTTATCAAGACTTACAGCTATTTATATGAAGTTGTATAAACGCTTTATTTCGTCAAGACAGTGTGTTTCCTACGATTACATGCATTTGAATGGGGAACTCGTCCGAAACAAAGTATAGGTTTTCATTATGTGAATAACTTGAAAATCTTAGCTCAAACAGCTTCAAAACCTGTTTGCCCAGCACGGGGATCTTGAACTGTATAAGATAACGCCGTAAATATGTGTGTCTGAGTCGTCTATCAAAACTTACAGCTATTTATATGAAGTTGTACAAAAACGCTTTATTTCGTCAAGACAGTGCGTTTCCTACGATTACATGCATTTGAATGGAGGAATTCGCCCGAAACAAAGTATAGGTTTTCATTATGTGAATAACTTGAAAATCTTAGCTCAAACAGCTTCAAAACCTGTTTGCCCAGCACGGGGATCTTGAACTGTATAAGATAACGCCTTAAATATGTGTGTATGCTTCTTTTATCAAGACTTACAGCTATTTATATGAAGTTGTATAAACGCTTTATTTCGTCAAGACAGTGCGTTTCCTACGATTACATGCATTTGAATGGGGAACTCGTCCGAAACAAAGTATAGGTTTTCATTATGTGAATAACTTGAAAATCTTAGCTCAAACAGCTTCAAAACCTGTTTGCCCAGCACGGGGATCTTGAACTGTATAAGATAACGCCTTAAATATGTGTGTATGCTTCTTCTATCAAGACTTACAGCTATTTATATGAAGTTGTATAAACGCTTTATTTCGTCAAGACAGTGCGTTTCCTACGATTACATGCATTTGAACGGGGAACTCGTCCGAAACAAAATATAGGTTTTCATTATGTGAATAACTTGAAAATCTTAGCTCAAACAGCTTCAAAACCTGTTTGCCCAGCACGGGGATCTTGAACTGTATAAGATAACGCCTTAAATATGTGTGTATGCTTCTTCTATCAAGACTTACAGCTCTTTATATGAAGTTGTATAAACGCTTTATTTCGTCAAGACAGTGCGTTTCCTACGATTACATGCATTTGAATGGGGAACTCGTCCGAAACAAAATATAGGTTTTCATTATGTGAATAACTTGAAAATCTTAGCTCAAACAGCTTCAAAACCTGTTTGCCCAGCACGGGGATCTTGAACTGTATAAGATAACGCCTTAAATATGTGTGTATGCTTCTTCTATCAAGACTTACAGCTATTTATATGAAGTTGTATAAACGCTTTATTTCGTCAAGACAGTGTGTTTCCTACGATTACATGCATTTGAATGGGGAACTCGTCCGAAACAAAGTATAGGTTTTCATTATGTGAATAACTTGAAAATCTTAGCTCAAACAGCTTCAAAACCTGTTTGCCCAGCACGGGGATCTTGAACTGTATAAGATAACGCCTTAAATATGTGTGTATGCTTCTTCTATCAAGACTTACAGCTCTTTATATGAAGTTGTATAAACGCTTTATTTCGTCAAGACAGTGCGTTTCCTACGATTACATGCATTTGAACGGGGAACTCGTCCGAAACAAAATATAGGTTTTCATTATGTGAATAACTTGAAAATCTTAGCTCAAACAGCTTCAAAACCTGTTTGCCCAGCACGGGGATCTTGAACTGTATAAGATAACGCCTTAAATATGTGTGTATGCTTCTTCTATCAAGACTTACAGCTATTTATATGAAGTTGTATAAACGCTTTATTTCGTCAAGACAGTGCGTTTCCTACGATTACATGCATTTGAACGGGGAACTCGTCCGAAACAAAATATAGGTTTTCATTATGTGAATAACTTGAAAATCTAAGCTCAAACAGCTTCAAAACCTGTTTGCCCAGCACGGGGATCTTGAACTGTATAAGATAACGCCTTAAATATGTGTGTATGCTTCTTCTATCAAGACTTACAGCTATTTATATGAAGTTGTATAAACGCTTTATTTCGTCAAGACAGTGCGTTTCCTACGATTACATGCATTTGAACGGGGAACTCGCCCGAAACAAAGTATAGGTTTTCATTATGTGAATAACTTGAAAATCTTAGCTCAAACAGCTTCAAAACCTGTTTGCCCAGCACGGGGATCTTGAACTGTATAAGATAACGCCTTAAATATGTGTGTATGCTTCTTCTATCAAGACTTACAGCTATTTATATGAAGTTGTATAAACGCTTTATTTCGTCAAGACAGTGCGTTTCCTACGATTACATGCATTTGAATGGGGAACTCGTCCGAAACAAAGTATAGGTTTTCATTATGTGAATAACTTGAAAATCTTAGCTCAAACAGCTTCAAAACCTGTTTGCCCAGCACGGGGATCTTGAACTGTATAAGATAACGCCTTAAATATGTGTGTATGCTTCTTCTATCAAGACTTACAGCTATTTATATGAAGTTGTATAAACGCTTTATTTCGTCAAGACAGTGTGTTTCCTACGATTACATGCATTTGAATGGGGAACTCGTCCGAAACAAAGTATAGGTTTTCATTATGTGAATAACTTGAAAATCTTAGCTCAAACAGCTTCAAAACCTGTTTGCCCAGCACGGGGATCTTGAACTGTATAAGATAACGCCGTAAATATGTGTGTCTGAGTCGTCTATCAAAACTTACAGCTATTTATATGAAGTTGTACAAAAACGCTTTATTTCGTCAAGACAGTGCGTTTCCTACGATTGCATGCATTTGAATGGGGAACTCGCCCGAAACAAAATATAGGTTTTCATTATGTGAATAACTTGAAAATCTTAGCTCAAACAGCTTCAAAACCTGTTTGCCCAGCACGGGGATCTTGAACTGTATAAGATAACGCCTTAAATATGTGTGTATGCTTCTTCTATCAAGACTTACAGCTATTTATATGAAGTTGTACAAAAACGCTTTATTTCGTCAAGACAGTGCGTTTCCTACGATTACATGCATTTGAATGGAGGAATTCGCCCGAAACAAAGTATAGGTTTTCATTATGTGAATAACTTGAAAATCTTAGCTCAAACAGCTTCAAAACCTGTTTGCCCAGCACGGGGATCTTGAACTGTATAAGATAACGCCTTAAATATGTGTGTATGCTTCTTCTATCAAGACTTACAGCTATTTATATGAAGTTGTATAAACGCTTTATTTCGTCAAGACAGTGTGTTTCCTACGATTACATGCATTTGAATGGGGAACTCGTCCGAAACAAAGTATAGGTTTTCATTATGTGAATAACTTGAAAATCTTAGCTCAAACAGCTTCAAAACCTGTTTGCCCAGCACGGGGATCTTGAACTGTATAAGATAACGCCGTAAATATGTGTGTCTGAGTCGTCTATCAAAACTTACAGCTATTTATATGAAGTTGTAGAAAAACGCTTTATTTCGTCAAGACAGTGCGTTTCCTACGATTGCATGCATTTGAATGGGGAACTCGCCCGAAACAAAATATAGGTTTTCATTATGTGAATAACTTGAAAATCTTAGCTCAAACAGCTTCAAAACCTGTTTGCCCAGCACGGGGATCTTGAACTGTATAAGATAACGCCTTAAATATGTGTGTATGCTTCTTCTATCAAGACTTACAGCTATTTATATGAAGTTGTACAAAAACGCTTTATTTCGTCAAGACAGTGCGTTTCCTACGATTACATGCATTTGAATGGAGGAATTCGCCCGAAACAAAGTATAGGTTTTCATTATGTGAATAACTTGAAAATCTTAGCTCAAACAGCTTCAAAACCTGTTTGCCCAGCACGGGGATCTTGAACTGTATAAGATAACGCCTTAAATATGTGTGTATGCTTCTTCTATCAAGACTTACAGCTATTTATATGAAGTTGTATAAACGCTTTATTTCGTCAAGACAGTGCGTTTCCTACGATTACATGCATTTGAATGGGGAACTCGTCCGAAACAAAGTATAGGTTTTCATTATGTGAATAACTTGAAAATCTTAGCTCAAACAGCTTCAAAACCTGTTTGCCCAGCACGGGGATCTTGAACTGTATAAGATAACGCCTTAAATATGTGTGTATGCTTCTTCTATCAAGACTTACAGCTATTTATATGAAGTTGTATAAACGCTTTATTTCGTCAAGACAGTGCGTTTCCTACGATTACATGCATTTGAACGGGGAACTCGTCCGAAACAAAATATAGGTTTTCATTATGTGAATAACTTGAAAATCTTAGCTCAAACAGCTTCAAAACCTGTTTGCCCAGCACGGGGATCTTGAACTGTATAAGATAACGCCTTAAATATGTGTGTATGCTTCTTCTATCAAGACTTACAGCTCTTTATATGAAGTTGTATAAACGCTTTATTTCGTCAAGACAGTGCGTTTCCTACGATTACATGCATTAGAACGGGGAACTCGTCCGAAACAAAATATAGGTTTTCATTATGTGAATAACTTGAAAATCTTAGCTCAAACAGCTTCGAAACCTGTTTGCCCAGCACGGGGATCTTGAACTGTATAAGATAACGCCTTAAATATGTGTGTATGCTTCTTCTATCAAGACTTACAGCTATTTATATGAAGTTGTATAAACGCTTTATTTCGTCAAGACAGTGCGTTTCCTACGATTACATGCATTTGAATAGGGAACTTGCCCGAAACAAAGTATAATTTTTCATTATGTGAAGAACTTGAAAATCTTAGCTCAAACAGCTTCAAAACCTGTTTGCCCAGCACGGGGATCTTGAATTGTATAAGATAAGGCCTTAAATATGTGTGTATGCTTCTTCTATCAAGACTTACAGCTATTTATATGAAGTTGTACAAAAACGTTTTATTTCGTCAAGACAGTGCGTTTCCTACGATTACATGCATTTGAACGGGGAACTCGTCCGAAACAAAATACAGGTTTTCATTATGTGAATAACTTGAAAATCTTAGCTCAAACAGCTTCAAAACCTGTTTGCCCAGCACGGGGATCTTGAACTGTATAAGATAACGCCTTAAATATGTGTGTATGCTTCTTCTATCAAGACTTACAGCTATTTATATGAAGTTGTATAAACGCTTTATTTCGTCAAGACAGTGCGTTTCCTACGATTACATGCATTTGAACGGGGAACTCGCCCGAAACAAAGTATAGGTTTTCATTATGTGAATAACTTGAAAATCTTAGCTCAAACAGCTTCAAAACCTGTTTGCCCAGCACGGGGATCTTGAACTGTATAAGATAACGCCTTAAATATGTGTGTATGCTTCTTCTATCAAGACTTACAGCTATTTATATGAAGTTGTATAAACGCTTTATTTCGTCAAGACAGTGCGTTTCCTACGATTACATGCATTTGAATGGGGAACTCGTCCGAAACAAAGTATAGGTTTTCATTATGTGAATAACTTGAAAATCTTAGCTCAAACAGCTTCAAAACCTGTTTGCCCAGCACGGGGATCTTGAACTGTATAAGATAACGCCTTAAATATGTGTGTATGCTTCTTCTATCAAGACTTACAGCTATTTATATGAAGTTGTATAAACGCTTTATTTCGTCAAGACAGTGCGTTTCCTACGATTACATGCATTTGAACGGGGAACTCGTCCGAAACAAAATATAGGTTTTCATTATGTGAATAACTTGAAAATCTTAGCTCAAACAGCTTCAAAACCTGTTTGCCCAGCACGGGGATCTTGAACTGTATAAGATAACGCCTTAAATATGTGTGTATGCTTCTTCTATCAAGACTTACAGCTCTTTATATGAAGTTGTATAAACGCTTTATTTCGTCAAGACAGTGCGTTTCCTACGATTACATGCATTTGAACGGGGAACTCGTCCGAAACAAAATATAGGTTTTCATTATGTGAATAACTTGAAAATCTTAGCTCAAACAGCTTCAAAACCTGTTTGCCCACCACGGGGATCTTGAACTGTATAAGATAACGCCTTAAATATGTGTGTATGCTTCTTCTATCAAGACTTACAGCTATTTATATGAAGTTGTATAAACGCTTTATTTCGTCAAGACAGTGCGTTTCCTACGATTACATGCATTTGAACGGGGAACTCGTCCGAAACAAAATATAGGTTTTCATTATGTGAATAACTTGAAAATCTAAGCTCAAACAGCTTCAAAACCTGTTTGCCCAGCACGGGGATCTTGAACTGTATAAGATAACGCCTTAAATATGTGTGTATGCTTCTTCTATCAAGACTTGCAGCTATTTATATGAAGTTGTATAAACGCTTTATTTCGTCAAGACAGTGCGTTTCCTATGATTACATGCATTTGAACGGGGAACTCGCCCGAAACAAAGTATAGGTTTTCATTATGTGAATAACTTGAAAATCTTAGCTCAAACAGCTTCAAAACCTGTTTGCCCAGCACGGGGATCTTGAACTGTATAAGATAACGCCTTAAATATGTGTGTATGCTTCTTCTATCAAGACTTACAGCTATTTATATGAAGTTGTATAAACGCTTTATTTCGTCAAGACAGTGCGTTTCCTACGATTACATGCATTTGAATGGGGAACTCGTCCGAAACAAAGTATAGGTTTTCATTATGTGAATAACTTGAAAATCTTAGCTCAAACAGCTTCAAAACCTGTTTGCCCAGCACGGGGATCTTGAACTGTATAAGATAACGCCTTAAATATGTGTGTATGCTTCTTCTATCAAGACTTACAGCTATTTATATGAAGTTGTATAAACGCTTTATTTCGTCAAGACAGTGCGTTTCCTACGATTACATGCATTTGAACGGGGAACTCGTCCGAAACAAAATATAGGTTTTCATTATGCGAATAACTTGAAAATCTTAGCTCAAACAGCTTCAAAACCTGTTTGCCCAGCACGGGGATCTTGAACTGTATAAGATAACGCCTTAAATATGTGTGTATGCTTCTTTTATCAAGACTTACAGCTATTTATATGAAGTTGTATAAACGCTTTATTTCGTCAAGACAGTGTGTTTCCTACGATTACATGCATTTGAATGGGGAACTCGTCCGAAACAAAGTATAGGTTTTCATTATGTGAATAACTTGAAAATCTTAGCTCAAACAGCTTCAAAACCTGTTTGCCCAGCACGGGGATCTTGAACTGTATAAGATAACGCCTTAAATATGTGTGTATGCTTCTTCTATCAAGACTTACAGCTATTTATATGAAGTTGTATAAACGCTTTATTTCGTCAAGACAGTGCGTTTCCTACGATTACATGCATTTGAACGGGGAACTCGTCCGAAACAAAATATAGGTTTTCATTATGTGAATAACTTGAAAATCTTAGCTCAAACAGCTTCAAAACCTGTTTGCCCAGCACGGGGATCTTGAACTGTATAAGATAACGCCTTAAATATGTGTGTATGCTTCTTTTATCAAGACTTACAGCTATTTATATGAAGTTGTATAAACGCTTTATTTCGTCAAGACAGTGTG
The DNA here is from genome assembly GCF_056152115.1 of Neolamprologus brichardi. Lineage (NCBI taxonomy): Eukaryota > Metazoa > Chordata > Actinopteri > Cichliformes > Cichlidae > Neolamprologus > Neolamprologus brichardi. Next base: position 6,245,085 of record NW_028270137.1, on the reverse strand, counting down.
TTTCCTACGATTACATGCATTTGAATGGGGAACTCGTCCGAAACAAAGTATAGGTTTTCATTATGTGAATAACTTGAAAATCTTAGCTCAAACAGCTTCAAAACCTGTTTGCCCAGCACGGGGATCTTGAACTGTATAAGATAACGCCGTAAATATGTGTGTCTGAGTCGTCTATCAAAACTTACAGCTATTTATATGAAGTTGTACAAAAACGCTTTATTTCGTCAAGACAGTGCGTTTCCTACGATTACATGCATTTGAATGGAGGAATTCGCCCGAAACAAAGTATAGGTTTTCATTATGTGAATAACTTGAAAATCTTAGCTCAAACAGCTTCAAAACCTGTTTGCCCAGCACGGGGATCTTGAACTGTATAAGATAACGCCTTAAATATGTGTGTATGCTTCTTTTATCAAGACTTACAGCTATTTATATGAAGTTGTATAAACGCTTTATTTCGTCAAGACAGTGCGTTTCCTACGATTACATGCATTTGAACGGGGAACTCGCCCGAAACAAAGTATAGGTTTTCATTATGTGAATAACTTGAAAATCTTAGCTCAAACAGCTTCAAAACCTGTTTGCCCAGCACGGGGATCTTGAACTGTATAAGATAACGCCTTAAATATGTGTGTATGCTTCTTCTATCAAGACTTACAGCTATTTATATGAAGTTGTATAAACGCTTTATTTCGTCAAGACAGTGCGTTTCCTACGATTACATGCATTTGAATGGGGAACTCGTCCGAAACAAAGTATAGGTTTTCATTATGTGAATAACTTGAAAATCTTAGCTCAAACAGCTTCAAAACCTGTTTGCCCAGCACGGGGATCTTGAACTGTATAAGATAACGCCTTAAATATGTGTGTATGCTTCTTCTATCAAGACTTACAGCTATTTATATGAAGTTGTATAAACGCTTTATTTCGTCAAGACAGTGCGTTTCCTACGATTACATGCATTTGAACGGGGAACTCGTCCGAAACAAAATATAGGTTTTCATTATGTGAATAACTTGAAAATCTTAGCTCAAACAGCTTCAAAACCTGTTTGCCCAGCACGGGGATCTTGAACTGTATAAGATAACGCCTTAAATATGTGTGTATGCTTCTTCTATCAAGACTTACAGCTCTTTATATGAAGTTGTATAAACGCTTTATTTCGTCAAGACAGTGCGTTTCCTACGATTACATGCATTTGAACGGGGAACTCGTCCGAAACAAAATATAGGTTTTCATTATGTGAATAACTTGAAAATCTTAGCTCAAACAGCTTCAAAACCTGTTTGCCCAGCACGGGGATCTTGAACTGTATAAGATAACGCCTTAAATATGTGTGTATGCTTCTTCTATCAAGACTTACAGCTATTTATATGAAGTTGTATAAACGCTTTATTTCGTCAAGACAGTGCGTTTCCTACGATTACATGCATTTGAACGGGGAACTCGTCCGAAACAAAATATAGGTTTTCATTATGTGAATAACTTGAAAATCTAAGCTCAAACAGCTTCAAAACCTGTTTGCCCAGCACGGGGATCTTGAACTGTATAAGATAACGCCTTAAATATGTGTGTATGCTTCTTCTATCAAGACTTACAGCTATTTATATGAAGTTGTATAAACGCTTTATTTCGTCAAGACAGTGCGTTTCCTACGATTACATGCATTTGAATGGGGAACTCGTCCGAAACAAAGTATAGGTTTTCATTATGTGAATAACTTGAAAATCTTAGCTCAAACAGCTTCAAAACCTGTTTGCCCAGCACGGGGATCTTGAACTGTATAAGATAACGCCTTAAATATGTGTGTATGCTTCTTCTATCAAGACTTACAGCTATTTATATGAAGTTGTATAAACGCTTTATTTCGTCAAGACAGTGTGTTTCCTACGATTACATGCATTTGAATGGGGAACTCGTCCGAAACAAAGTATAGGTTTTCATTATGTGAATAACTTGAAAATCTTAGCTCAAACAGCTTCAAAACCTGTTTGCCCAGCACGGGGATCTTGAACTGTATAAGATAACGCCTTAAATATGTGTGTATGCTTCTTCTATCAAGACTTACAGCTCTTTATATGAAGTTGTATAAACGCTTTATTTCGTCAAGACAGTGCGTTTCCTACGATTACATGCATTTGAACGGGGAACTCGTCCGAAACAAAATATAGGTTTTCATTATGTGAATAACTTGAAAATCTTAGCTCAAACAGCTTCAAAACCTGTTTGCCCAGCACGGGGATCTTGAACTGTATAAGATAACGCCTTAAATATGTGTGTATGCTTCTTCTATCAAGACTTACAGCTATTTATATGAAGTTGTATAAACGCTTTATTTCGTCAAGACAGTGCGTTTCCTACGATTACATGCATTTGAACGGGGAACTCGTCCGAAACAAAATATAGGTTTTCATTATGTGAATAACTTGAAAATCTAAGCTCAAACAGCTTCAAAACCTGTTTGCCCAGCACGGGGATCTTGAACTGTATAAGATAACGCCTTAAATATGTGTGTATGCTTCTTCTATCAAGACTTACAGCTATTTATATGAAGTTGTATAAACGCTTTATTTCGTCAAGACAGTGCGTTTCCTACGATTACATGCATTTGAACGGGGAACTCGCCCGAAACAAAGTATAGGTTTTCATTATGTGAATAACTTGAAAATCTTAGCTCAAACAGCTTCAAAACCTGTTTGCCCAGCACGGGGATCTTGAACTGTATAAGATAACGCCTTAAATATGTGTGTATGCTTCTTCTATCAAGACTTACAGCTATTTATATGAAGTTGTATAAACGCTTTATTTCGTCAAGACAGTGCGTTTCCTACGATTACATGCATTTGAATGGGGAACTCGTCCGAAACAAAGTATAGGTTTTCATTATGTGAATAACTTGAAAATCTTAGCTCAAACAGCTTCAAAACCTGTTTGCCCAGCACGGGGATCTTGAACTGTATAAGATAACGCCTTAAATATGTGTGTATGCTTCTTCTATCAAGACTTACAGCTATTTATATGAAGTTGTATAAACGCTTTATTTCGTCAAGACAGTGTGTTTCCTACGATTACATGCATTTGAATGGGGAACTCGTCCGAAACAAAGTATAGGTTTTCATTATGTGAATAACTTGAAAATCTTAGCTCAAACAGCTTCAAAACCTGTTTGCCCAGCACGGGGATCTTGAACTGTATAAGATAACGCCGTAAATATGTGTGTCTGAGTCGTCTATCAAAACTTACAGCTATTTATATGAAGTTGTACAAAAACGCTTTATTTCGTCAAGACAGTGCGTTTCCTACGATTGCATGCATTTGAATGGGGAACTCGCCCGAAACAAAATATAGGTTTTCATTATGTGAATAACTTGAAAATCTTAGCTCAAACAGCTTCAAAACCTGTTTGCCCAGCACGGGGATCTTGAACTGTATAAGATAACGCCTTAAATATGTGTGTATGCTTCTTCTATCAAGACTTACAGCTATTTATATGAAGTTGTACAAAAACGCTTTATTTCGTCAAGACAGTGCGTTTCCTACGATTACATGCATTTGAATGGAGGAATTCGCCCGAAACAAAGTATAGGTTTTCATTATGTGAATAACTTGAAAATCTTAGCTCAAACAGCTTCAAAACCTGTTTGCCCAGCACGGGGATCTTGAACTGTATAAGATAACGCCTTAAATATGTGTGTATGCTTCTTCTATCAAGACTTACAGCTATTTATATGAAGTTGTATAAACGCTTTATTTCGTCAAGACAGTGTGTTTCCTACGATTACATGCATTTGAATGGGGAACTCGTCCGAAACAAAGTATAGGTTTTCATTATGTGAATAACTTGAAAATCTTAGCTCAAACAGCTTCAAAACCTGTTTGCCCAGCACGGGGATCTTGAACTGTATAAGATAACGCCGTAAATATGTGTGTCTGAGTCGTCTATCAAAACTTACAGCTATTTATATGAAGTTGTAGAAAAACGCTTTATTTCGTCAAGACAGTGCGTTTCCTACGATTGCATGCATTTGAATGGGGAACTCGCCCGAAACAAAATATAGGTTTTCATTATGTGAATAACTTGAAAATCTTAGCTCAAACAGCTTCAAAACCTGTTTGCCCAGCACGGGGATCTTGAACTGTATAAGATAACGCCTTAAATATGTGTGTATGCTTCTTCTATCAAGACTTACAGCTATTTATATGAAGTTGTACAAAAACGCTTTATTTCGTCAAGACAGTGCGTTTCCTACGATTACATGCATTTGAATGGAGGAATTCGCCCGAAACAAAGTATAGGTTTTCATTATGTGAATAACTTGAAAATCTTAGCTCAAACAGCTTCAAAACCTGTTTGCCCAGCACGGGGATCTTGAACTGTATAAGATAACGCCTTAAATATGTGTGTATGCTTCTTCTATCAAGACTTACAGCTATTTATATGAAGTTGTATAAACGCTTTATTTCGTCAAGACAGTGCGTTTCCTACGATTACATGCATTTGAATGGGGAACTCGTCCGAAACAAAGTATAGGTTTTCATTATGTGAATAACTTGAAAATCTTAGCTCAAACAGCTTCAAAACCTGTTTGCCCAGCACGGGGATCTTGAACTGTATAAGATAACGCCTTAAATATGTGTGTATGCTTCTTCTATCAAGACTTACAGCTATTTATATGAAGTTGTATAAACGCTTTATTTCGTCAAGACAGTGCGTTTCCTACGATTACATGCATTTGAACGGGGAACTCGTCCGAAACAAAATATAGGTTTTCATTATGTGAATAACTTGAAAATCTTAGCTCAAACAGCTTCAAAACCTGTTTGCCCAGCACGGGGATCTTGAACTGTATAAGATAACGCCTTAAATATGTGTGTATGCTTCTTCTATCAAGACTTACAGCTCTTTATATGAAGTTGTATAAACGCTTTATTTCGTCAAGACAGTGCGTTTCCTACGATTACATGCATTAGAACGGGGAACTCGTCCGAAACAAAATATAGGTTTTCATTATGTGAATAACTTGAAAATCTTAGCTCAAACAGCTTCGAAACCTGTTTGCCCAGCACGGGGATCTTGAACTGTATAAGATAACGCCTTAAATATGTGTGTATGCTTCTTCTATCAAGACTTACAGCTATTTATATGAAGTTGTATAAACGCTTTATTTCGTCAAGACAGTGCGTTTCCTACGATTACATGCATTTGAATAGGGAACTTGCCCGAAACAAAGTATAATTTTTCATTATGTGAATAACTTGAAAATCTTAGCTCAAACAGCTTCAAAACCTGTTTGCCCAGCACGGGGATCTTGAATTGTATAAGATAAGGCCTTAAATATGTGTGTATGCTTCTTCTATCAAGACTTACAGCTATTTATATGAAGTTGTACAAAAACGTTTTATTTCGTCAAGACAGTGCGTTTCCTACGATTACATGCATTTGAACGGGGAACTCGTCCGAAACAAAATACAGGTTTTCATTATGTGAATAACTTGAAAATCTTAGCTCAAACAGCTTCAAAACCTGTTTGCCCAGCACGGGGATCTTGAACTGTATAGGATAACGCCTTAAATATGTGTGTATGCTTCTTCTATCAAGACTTACAGCTCTTTATATGAAGTTGTATAAACGCTTTATTTCGTCAAGACAGTGCGTTTCCTACGATTACATGCATTAGAACGGGGAACTCGTCCGAAACAAAATATAGGTTTTCATTATGTGAATAACTTGAAAATCTTAGCTCAAACAGCTTCGAAACCTGTTTGCCCAGCACGGGGATCTTGAACTGTATAAGATAACGCCTTAAATATGTGTGTATGCTTCTTCTATCAAGACTTACAGCTATTTATATGAAGTTGTATAAACGCTTTATTTCGTCAAGACAGTGCGTTTCCTACGATTACATGCATTTGAATGGGGAACTTGCCCGAAACAAAGTATAATTTTTCATTATGTGAATAACTTAAAAAATCTTAGCTCAAACAGCTTCAAAACCTGTTTGCCCAGCACGGGGATCTTGAATTGTATAAGATAACGCCTTAAATATGTGTGTATGCTTCTTCTATCAAGACTTACAGCTATTTATATGAAGTTGTACAAAAACGTTTTATTTCGTCAAGACAGTGCGTTTCCTACGATTACATGCATTTGAATGGGGAACTCGTCCGAAACAAAGTATAGGTTTTCATTATGTGAATAACTTGAAAATCTTAGCTCAAACAGCTTCAAAACCTGTTTGCCCAGCACGGGGATCTTGAACTGTATAAGATAACGCCTTAAATATGTGTTTCTGAGTCGTCTATCAAAACTTACAGCTATTTATATGAAGTTGTACAAAAACGCTTTATTTCGTCAAGACAGTGCGTTTCCTACGATTACATGCATTTGAATGGGGAACTCGCCCGAAACAAAGTATAGGTTTTCATTATGTGAATAACTTGAAAATCTTAGCTCAAACAGCTTCAAAACCTGTTTGCCCAGCACGGGGATCTTGAACTGTATAAGATAACGCCTTAAATATGTGTGTATGCTTCTTCTATCAAGACTTACAGCTATTTATATGAAGTTGTATAAACGCTTTATTTCGTCAAGACAGTTCGTTTCCTACGATTACATGCATTTGAACGGGGAACTCGTCCGAAACAAAATATAGGTTTTCATTATGTGAATAACTTGAAAATCTTAGCTCAAACAGCTTCAAAACCTGTTTGCCCAGCACGGGGATCTTGAACTGTATAAGATAACGCCTTAAATATGTGTGTATGCTTCTTTTATCAAGACTTACAGCTATTTATATGAAGTTGTATAAACGCTTTATTTCGTCAAGACAGTGTGTTTCCTACGATTACATGCATTTGAATGGGGAACTCGTCCGAAACAAAATATAGGTTTTCATTATGTGAATAACTTGAAAATCTTAGCTCAAACAGCTTCAAAACCTGTTTGCCCAGCACGGGGATCTTGAACTGTATAAGATAACGCCGTAAATATGTGTGTCTGAGTCGTCTATCAAAACTTACAGCTATTTATATGAAGTTGTACAAAAACGCTTTATTTCGTCAAGACAGTGCGTTTCCTACGATTACATGCATTTGAATGGAGGAATTCGCCCGAAACAAAGTATAGGTTTTCATTATGTGAATAACTTGAAAATCTTAGCTCAAACAGCTTCAAAACCTGTTTGCCCAGCACGGGGATCTTGAACTGTATAAGATAACGCCTTAAATATGTGTGTATGGTTCTTCTATCAAGACTTACAGCTATTTATATGAAGTTGTATAAACGCTTTATTTCGTCAAGACAGTGCGTTTCCTACGATTACATGCATTTGAATGGGGAACTCGTCCGAAACAAAATATAGGTTTTCATTATGTGAATAACTTGAAAATCTTAGCTCAAACAGCTTCAAAACCTGTTTGCCCAGCACGGGGATCTTGAACTGTATAAGATAACGCCTTAAATATGTGTGTATGCTTCTTCTATCAAGACTTACAGCTCTTTATATGAAGTTGTATAAACGCTTTATTTCGTCAAGACAGTGCGTTTCCTACGATTACATGCATTTGAACGGGGAACTCGACCGAAACAAAATATAGGTTTTCATTATGTGAATAACTTGAAAATCTTAGCTCAAACAGCTTCAAAACCTGTTTGCCCAGCACGGGGATCTTGAACTGTATAAGATAACGCCTTAAATATGTGTGTATGCTTCTTCTATCAAGACTTACAGCTATTTATATGAAGTTGTATAAACGCTTTATTTCGTCAAGACAGTGCGTTTCCTACGATTACATGCATTTGAACGGGGAACTCGTCCGAAACAAAATATAGGTTTTCATTATGTGAATAACTTGAAAATCTAAGCTCAAACAGCTTCAAAACCTGTTTGCCCAGCACGGGGATCTTGAACTGTATAAGATAACGCCTTAAATATGTGTGTATGCTTCTTCTATCAAGACTTACAGCTATTTATATGAAGTTGTATAAACGCTTTATTTCGTCAAGACAGTGCGTTTCCTACGATTACATGCATTTGAACGGGGAACTCGCCCGAAACAAAGTATAGGTTTTCATTATGTGAATAACTTGAAAATCTTAGCTCAAACAGCTTCAAAACCTGTTTGCCCAGCACGGGGATCTTGAACTGTAAAAGATAACGCCTTAAATATGTGTGTATGCTTCTTCTATCAAGACTTACAGCTCTTTATATGAAGTTGTATAAACGCTTTATTTCGTCAAGACAGTGCGTTTCCTACGATTACATGCATTAGAACGGGGAACTCGTCCGAAACAAAATACAGGTTTTCATTATGTGAATAACTTGAAAATCTTAGCTCAAACAGCTTCGAAACCTGTTTGCCCAGCACGGGGATCTTGAACTGTATAAGATAACGCCTTAAATATGTGTGTATGCTTCTTCTATCAAGACTTACAGCTATTTATATGAAGTTGTATAAACGCTTTATTTCGTCAAGACAGTGCGTTTCCTACGATTACATGCATTTGAATGGGGAACTTGCCCGAAACAAAGTATAATTTTTCATTATGTGAATAACTTGAAAATCTTAGCTCAAACAGCTTCAAAACCTGTTTGCCCAGCACGGGGATCTTGAATTGTATAAGATAACGCCTTAAATATCTGTGTATGCTTCTTCTATCAAGACTTACAGCTATTTATATGAAGTTGTACAAAAACGCTTTATTTCGTCAAGACAGTGCGTTTCCTACGATTACATGCATTTGAATGGGGAACTCGCCCGAAACAAAGTATAGGTTTTCATTATGTGAATAACTTGAAAATCTTAGCTCAAACAGCTTCAAAACCTGTTTGTCCAGCACGGGGATCTTGAACTGTATAAGATAACGCCTTAAATATGTGTGTCTGAGTCGTCTATCAAAACTTACAGCTATTTATATGAAGTTGTACAAAAACGCTTTATTTCGTCAAGACAGTGCGTTTCCTACGATTACATGCATTTGAATGGGGAACTCGCCCGAAACAAAGTATAGGTTTTCATTATGTGAATAACTTGAAAATCTTAGCTCAAACAGCTTCAAAACCTGTTTGCCCAGCACGGGGATCTTGAACTGTATAAGATAACGCCTTAAATATGTGTTTCTGAGTCGTCTATCAAAACTTACAGCTATTTATATGAAGTTGTACAAAAACGCTTTATTTCGTCAAGACAGTGCGTTTCCTACGATTACATGCATTTGAATGGGGAACTCGCCCGAAACAAAGTATAGGTTTTCATTATGTGAATAACTTGAAAATCTTAGCTCAAACAGCTTCAAAACCTGTTTGCCCAGCACGGGGATCTTGAACTGTATAAGATAACGCCTTAAATATGTGTGTATGCTTCTTCTATCAAGACTTACAGCTATTTATATGAAGTTGTATAAACGCTTTATTTCGTCAAGACAGTGCGTTTCCTACGATTACATGCATTTGAATGGGGAACTCGTCTAAAACAAAGTATAGGTTTTCATTATGTGAATAACTTGAAAATCTTAGCTCAAACAGCTTCAAAACCTGTTTGCCCAGCACGGGGATCTTGAACTGTATAAGATAACGCCTTAAATATGTGTGTATGCTTCTTCTATCAAGACTTACAGCTATTTATATGAAGTTGTATAAACGCTTTATTTCGTCAAGACAGTGCGTTTCCTACGATTACATGCATTTGAACGGGGAACTCGTCCGAAACAAAATATAGGTTTTCATTATGTGAATAACTTGAAAATCTTAGCTCAAACAGCTTCAAAACCTGTTTGCCCAGCACGGGGATCTTGAACTGTATAAGATAACGCCTTAAATATGTGTGTATGCTTCTTCTATCAAGACTTACAGCTATTTATATGAAGTTGTATAAACGCTTTATTTCGTCAAGACAGTGCGTTTCCTACGATTACATGCATTTGAATGGGGAACTCGTCCGAAACAAAGTATAGGTTTTCATTATGTGAATAACTTGAAAATCTTAGCTCAAACAGCTTCAAAACCTGTTTGCCCAGCACGGGGATCTTGAACTGTATAAGATAACGCCTTAAATATGTGTGTATGGTTCTTCTATCAAGACTTACAGCTATTTATATGAAGTTGTATAAACGCTTTATTTCGTCAAGACAGTGCGTTTCCTACGATTACATGCATTTGAATGGGGAACTCGTCCGAAACAAAATATAGGTTTTCATTATGTGAATAACTTGAAAATCTTAGCTCAAACAGCTTCAAAACCTGTTTGCCCAGCACGGGGATCTTGAACTGTATAAGATAACGCCTTAAATATGTGTGTATGCTTCTTCTATCAAGACTTACAGCTCTTTATATGAAGTTGTATAAACGCTTTATTTCGTCAAGACAGTGCGTTTCCTACGATTACATGCATTTGAACGGGGAACTCGACCGAAACAAAATATAGGTTTTCATTATGTGAATAACTTGAAAATCTTAGCTCAAACAGCTTCAAAACCTGTTTGCCCAGCACGGGGATCTTGAACTGTATAAGATAACGCCTTAAATATGTGTGTATGCTTCTTCTATCAAGACTTACAGCTATTTATATGAAGTTGTATAAACGCTTTATTTCGTCAAGACAGTGCGTTTCCTACGATTACATGCATTTGAACGGGGAACTCGTCCGAAACAAAATATAGGTTTTCATTATGTGAATAACTTGAAAATCTAAGCTCAAACAGCTTCAAAACCTGTTTGCCCAGCACGGGGATCTTGAACTGTATAAGATAACGCCTTAAATATGTGTGTATGCTTCTTCTATCAAGACTTACAGCTATTTATATGAAGTTGTATAAACGCTTTATTTCGTCAAGACAGTGCGTTTCCTACGATTACATGCATTTGAACGGGGAACTCGCCCGAAACAAAGTATAGGTTTTCATTATGTGAATAACTTGAAAATCTTAGCTCAAACAGCTTCAAAACCTGTTTGCCCAGCACGGGGATCTTGAACTGTAAAAGATAACGCCTTAAATATGTGTGTATGCTTCTTCTATCAAGACTTACAGCTCTTTATATGAAGTTGTATAAACGCTTTATTTCGTCAAGACAGTGCGTTTCCTACGATTACATGCATTAGAACGGGGAACTCGTCCGAAACAAAATACAGGTTTTCATTATGTGAATAACTTGAAAATCTTAGCTCAAACAGCTTCGAAACCTGTTTGCCCAGCACGGGGATCTTGAACTGTATAAGATAACGCCTTAAATATGTGTGTATGCTTCTTCTATCAAGACTTACAGCTATTTATATGAAGTTGTATAAACGCTTTATTTCGTCAAGACAGTGCGTTTCCTACGATTACATGCATTTGAATGGGGAACTTGCCCGAAACAAAGTATAATTTTTCATTATGTGAATAACTTGAAAATCTTAGCTCAAACAGCTTCAAAACCTGTTTGCCCAGCACGGGGATCTTGAATTGTATAAGATAACGCCTTAAATATGTGTGTATGCTTCTTCTATCAAGACTTACAGCTATTTATATGAAGTTGTACAAAAACGCTTTATTTCGTCAAGACAGTGCGTTTCCTACGATTACATGCATTTGAATGGGGAACTCGCCCGAAACAAAGTATAGGTTTTCATTATGTGAATAACTTGAAAATCTTAGCTCAAACAGCTTCAAAACCTGTTTGTCCAGCACGGGGATCTTGAACTGTATAAGATAACGCCTTAAATATGTGTGTCTGAGTCGTCTATCAAAACTTACAGCTATTTATATGAAGTTGTACAAAAACGCTTTATTTCGTCAAGACAGTGCGTTTCCTACGATTACATGCATTTGAATGGGGAACTCGCCCGAAACAAAGTATAGGTTTTCATTATGTGAATAACTTGAAAATCTTAGCTCAAACAGCTTCAAAACCTGTTTGCCCAGCACGGGGATCTTGAACTGTATAAGATAACGCCTTAAATATGTGTGTATGCTTCTTCTATCAAGACTTACAGCTATTTATATGAAGTTGTATAAACGCTTTATTTCGTCAAGACAGTGCGTTTCCTACGATTACATGCATTTGAATGGGGAACTCGTCTGAAACAAAGTATAGGTTTTCATTATGTGAATAACTTGAAAATCTTAGCTCAAACAGCTTCAAAACCTGTTTGCCCAGCACGGGGATCTTGAACTGTATAAGATAACGCCTTAAATATGTGTGTATGCTTCTTCTATCAAGACTTACAGCTATTTATATGAAGTTGTATAAACGCTTTATTTCGTCAAGACAGTGCGTTTCCTACGATTACATGCATTTGAACGGGGAACTCGTCCGAAACAAAATATAGGTTTTCATTATGTGAATAACTTGAAAATCTTAGCTCAAACAGCTTCAAAACCTGTTTGCCCAGCACGGGGATCTTGAACTGTATAAGATAACGCCTTAAATATGTGTGTATGCTTCTTCTATCAAGACTTACAGCTATTTATATGAAGTTGTATAAACGCTTTATTTCGTTAAGACAGTGCGTTTCCTACGATTACATGCATTTGAATGGGGAACTCGTCCGAAACAAAGTATAGGTTTTCATTATGTGAATAACTTGAAAATCTTAGCTCAAACAGCTTCAAAACCTGTTTGCCCAGCACGGGGATCTTGAACTGTATAAGATAACGCCTTAAATATGTGTGTATGCTTCTTCTATCAAGACTTACAGCTATTTATATGAAGTTGTATAAACGCTTTATTTCGTCAAGACAGTGCGTTTCCTACGATTACATGCATTTGAACGGGGAACTCGTCCGAAACAAAATATAGGTTTTCATTATGTGAATAACTTGAAAATCTTAGCTCAAACAGCTTCAAAACCTGTTTGCCCAGCACGGGGATCTTGAACTGTATAAGATAACGCCTTAAATATGTGTGTCTGAGTCGTCTATTAAAACTTACAGCTATTTATATGAAGTTGTACAAAAACGCTTTATTTCGTCAAGACAGTGCGTTTCCTACGATTACATGCATTTGAATGGGGAACTCGCCCGAAACAAAGTATAGGTTTTCATTATGTGAATAACTTGAAAATCTTAGCTCAAACAGCTTCAAAACCTGTTTGCCCAGCACGGGGATCTTGAACTGTATAAGCTAACGCCTTAAATATGTGTGTATGCTTCTTCTATCAAGACTTACAGCTATTTATATGAAGTTGTATAAACGCTTTATTTCGTCAAGACAGTTCGTTTCCTACGATTACATGCATTTGAACGGGGAACTCGTCCGAAACAAAATATAGGTTTTCATTATGTGAATAACTTGAAAATCTTAGCTCAAACAGCTTCAAAACCTGTTTGCCCAGCACGGGGATCTTGAACTGTATAAGATAACGCCTTAAATATGTGTGTATGCTTCTTTTATCAAGACTTACAGCTATTTATATGAAGTTGTATAAACGCTTTATTTCGTCAAGACAGTGTGTTTCCTACGATTACATGCATTTGAATGGGGAACTCGCCCGAAACAAAGTATAGGTTTTCATTATGTGAATAACTTGAAAATCTTAGCTCAAACAGCTTCAAAACCTGTTTGCCCAGCACGGGGATCTTGAACTGTATAAGATAACGCCGTAAATATGTGTGTCTGAGTCGTCTATCAAAACTTACAGCTATTTATATGAAGTTGTACAAAAACGCTTTATTTCGTCAAGACAGTGCGTTTCCTACGATTACATGCATTTGAATGGAGGAATTCGCCCGAAACAAAGTATAGGTTTTCATTATGTGAATAACTTGAAAATCTTAGCTCAAACAGCTTCAAAACCTGTTTGCCCAGCACGGGGATCTTGAACTGTATAAGATAACGCCTTAAATATGTGTGTATGGTTCTTCTATCAAGACTTACAGCTATTTATATGAAGTTGTATAAACGCTTTATTTCGTCAAGACAGTGCGTTTCCTACGATTACATGCATTTGAATGGGGAACTCGTCCGAAACAAAATATAGGTTTTCATTATGTGAATAACTTGAAAATCTTAGCTCAAACAGCTTCAAAACCTGTTTGCCCAGCACGGGGATCTTGAACTGTATAAGATAACGCCTTAAATATGTGTGTATGCTTCTTCTATCAAGACTTACAGCTCTTTATATGAAGTTGTATAAACGCTTTATTTCGTCAAGACAGTGCGTTTCCTACGATTACATGCATTTGAATGGGGAACTTGCCCGAAACAAAGTATAATTTTTCATTATGTGAATAACTTGAAAATCTTAGCTCAAACAGCTTCAAAACCTGTTTGCCCAGCACGGGGATCTTGAATTGTATAAGATAACGCCTTAAATATGTGTGTATGCTTCTTCTATCAAGACTTACAGCTATTTATATGAAGTTGTACAAAAACGCTTTATTTCGTCAAGACAGTGCGTTTCCTACGATTACATGCATTTGAATGGGGAACTCGCCCGAAACAAAGTATAGGTTTTCATTATGTGAATAACTTGAAAATCTTAGCTCAAACAGCTTCAAAACCTGTTTGTCCAGCACGGGGATCTTGAACTGTATAAGATAACGCCTTAAATATGTGTGTCTGAGTCGTCTATCAAAACTTACAGCTATTTATATGAAGTTGTACAAAAACGCTTTATTTCGTCAAGACAGTGCGTTTCCTACGATTACATGCATTTGAATGGGGAACTCGCCCGAAACAAAGTATAGGTTTTCATTATGTGAATAACTTGAAAATCTTAGCTCAAACAGCTTCAAAACCTGTTTGCCCAGCACGGGGATCTTGAACTGTATAAGATAACGCCTTAAATATGTGTGTATGCTTCTTCTATCAAGACTTACAGCTATTTATATGAAGTTGTATAAACGCTTTATTTCGTCAAGACAGTGCATTTCCTACGATTACATGCATTTGAATGGGGAACTCGTCTGAAACAAAGTATAGGTTTTCATTATGTGAATAACTTGAAAATCTTAGCTCAAACAGCTTCAAAACCTGTTTGCCCAGCACGGGGATCTTGAACTGTATAAGATAACGCCTTAAATATGTGTGTATGCTTCTTCTATCAAGACTTACAGCTATTTATATGAAGTTGTATAAACGCTTTATTTCGTCAAGACAGTGCGTTTCCTACGATTACATGCATTTGAACGGGGAACTCGTCCGAAACAAAATATAGGTTTTCATTATGTGAATAACTTGAAAATCTTAGCTCAAACAGCTTCAAAACCTGTTTGCCCAGCACGGGGATCTTGAACTGTATAAGATAACGCCTTAAATATGTGTGTATGCTTCTTCTATCAAGACTTACAGCTATTTATATGAAGTTGTATAAACGCTTTATTTCGTTAAGACAGTGCGTTTCCTACGATTACATGCATTTGAATGGGGAACTCGTCCGAAACAAAGTATAGGTTTTCATTATGTGAATAACTTGAAAATCTTAGCTCAAACAGCTTCAAAACCTGTTTGCCCAGCACGGGGATCTTGAACTGTATAAGATAACGCCTTAAATATGTGTGTATGCTTCTTCTATCAAGACTTACAGCTATTTATATGAAGTTGTATAAACGCTTTATTTCGTCAAGACAGTGCGTTTCCTACGATTACATGCATTTGAACGGGGAACTCGTCCGAAACAAAATATAGGTTTTCATTATGTGAATAACTTGAAAATCTTAGCTCAAACAGCTTCAAAACCTGTTTGCCCAGCACGGGGATCTTGAACTGTATAAGATAACGCCTTAAATATGTGTGTCTGAGTCGTCTATTAAAACTTACAGCTATTTATATGAAGTTGTACAAAAACGCTTTATTTCGTCAAGACAGTGCGTTTCCTACGATTACATGCATTTGAATGGGGAACTCGCCCGAAACAAAGTATAGGTTTTCATTATGTGAATAACTTGAAAATCTTAGCTCAAACAGCTTCAAAACCTGTTTGCCCAGCACGGGGATCTTGAACTGTATAAGCTAACGCCTTAAATATGTGTGTATGCTTCTTCTATCAAGACTTACAGCTATTTATATGAAGTTGTATAAACGCTTTATTTCGTCAAGACAGTTCGTTTCCTACGATTACATGCATTTGAACGGGGAACTCGTCCGAAACAAAATATAGGTTTTCATTATGTGAATAACTTGAAAATCTTAGCTCAAACAGCTTCAAAACCTGTTTGCCCAGCACGGGGATCTTGAACTGTATAAGATAACGCCTTAAATATGTGTGTATGCTTCTTTTATCAAGACTTACAGCTATTTATATGAAGTTGTATAAACGCTTTATTTCGTCAAGACAGTGTGTTTCCTACGATTACATGCATTTGAATGGGGAACTCGTCCGAAACAAAGTATAGGTTTTCATTATGTGAATAACTTGAAAATCTTAGCTCAAACAGCTTCAAAACCTGTTTGCCCAGCACGGGGATCTTGAACTGTATAAGATAACGCCGTAAATATGTGTGTCTGAGTCGTCTATCAAAACTTACAGCTATTTATATGAAGTTGTACAAAAACGCTTTATTTCGTCAAGACAGTGCGTTTCCTACGATTACATGCATTTGAATGGAGGAATTCGCCCGAAACAAAGTATAGGTTTTCATTATGTGAATAACTTGAAAATCTTAGCTCAAACAGCTTCAAACCCTGTTTGCCCAGCACGGGGATCTTGAACTGTATAAGATAACGCCTTAAATATGTGTGTATGGTTCTTCTATCAAGACTTACAGCTATTTATATGAAGTTGTATAAACGCTTTATTTCGTCAAGACAGTGCGTTTCCTACGATTACATGCATTTGAATGGGGAACTCGTCCGAAACAAAATATAGGTTTTCATTATGTGAATAACTTGAAAATCTTAGCTCAAACAGCTTCAAAACCTGTTTGCCCAGCACGGGGATCTTGAACTGTATAAGATAACGCCCTAAATATGTGTGTATGCTTCTTCTATCAAGACTTACAGCTCTTTATATGAAGTTGTATAAACGCTTTATTTCGTCAAGACAGTGCGTTTCCTACGATTACATGCATTTGAACGGGGAACTCGACCGAAACAAAATATAGGTTTTCATTATGTGAATAACTTGAAAATCTTAGCTCAAACAGCTTCAAAACCTGTTTGCCCAGCACGGGGATCTTGAACTGTATAAGATAACGCCTTAAATATGTGTGTATGCTTCTTCTATCAAGACTTACAGCTATTTATATGAAGTTGTATAAACGCTTTATTTCGTCAAGACAGTGCGTTTCCTACGATTACATGCATTTGAATGGGGAACTTGCCCGAAACAAAGTATAATTTTTCATTATGTGAATAACTTGAAAATCTTAGCTCAAACAGCTTCAAAACCTGTTTGCCCAGCACGGGGATCTTGAATTGTATAAGATAACGCCTTAAATATGTGTGTATGCTTCTTCTATCAAGACTTACAGCTATTTATATGAAGTTGTACAAAAACGCTTTATTTCGTCAAGACAGTGCGTTTCCTACGATTACATGCATTTGAATGGGGAACTCGCCCGAAACAAAGTATAGGTTTTCATTATGTGAATAACTTGAAAATCTTAGCTCAAACAGCTTCAAAACCTGTTTGTCCAGCACGGGGATCTTGAACTGTATAAGATAACGCCTTAAATATGTGTGTCTGAGTCGTCTATCAAAACTTACAGCTATTTATATGAAGTTGTACAAAAACGCTTTATTTCGTCAAGACAGTGCGTTTCCTACGATTACATGCATTTGAATGGGGAACTCGCCCGAAACAAAGTATAGGTTTTCATTATGTGAATAACTTGAAAATCTTAGCTCAAACAGCTTCAAAACCTGTTTGCCCAGCACGGGGATCTTGAACTGTATAAGATAACGCCTTAAATATGTGTGTCTGAGTCGTCTATCAAAACTTACAGCTATTTATATGAAGTTGTACAAAAACGCTTTATTTCGTCAAGACAGTGCGTTTCCTACGATTACATGCATTTGAATGGGGAACTCGCCCGAAACAAAGTATAGGTTTTCATTATGTGATGAATAACTTGAAAATCTTAGCTCAAACAGCTTCAAAACCTGTTTGCCCAGCACGGGGATCTTGAACTGTATAAGATAACGCCTTAAATATGTGTGTCTGAGTCGTCTATCAAAACTTACAGCTATTTATATGAAGTTGTACAAAAACGCTTTATTTCGTCAAGACAGTGCGTTTCCTACGATTACATGCATTTGAATGGGGAACTCGCTCGAAACAAAGTATAGGTTTTCATTATGTGAATAACTTGAAAATCTTAGCTCAAACAGCTTCAAAACCTGTTTGCCCAGCACGGGGATCTTGAACTGTATAAGATAACGCCTTAAATATGTGTGTCTGAGTCGTCTATCAAAACTTACAGCTATTTATATGAAGTTGTACAAAAACGCTTTATTTCGTCAAGACAGTGCGTTTCCTACGATTACATGCATTTGAATGGGGAACTCGCCCGAAACAAAGTATAGGTTTTCATTATGTGAATAACTTGAAAATCTTAGCTCAAACAGCTTCAAAACCTGTTTGCCCAGCACGGGGATCTGGAACTGATTAAAATAACGCCTTAAATATGTGTGTCTGAGTCGTCTATCAAGACTTACAGCTATTTATATGAAGTTGTACAAAAACGCTTTATTTCGTCAAGACAGTGCGTTTCCTACGATTACATGCATTTGAATGGGGAACTCGCCCGAAACAAAGTATAGGTTTTCATTATGTGAATAACTTGAAAATCTTAGCTCAAACAGCTTCAAAACCTGTTTGCCCAGCACGGGGATCTTGAACTGTATAAGATAACGCCTTAAATATGTGTGTATGCTTCTTCTATCAAGACTTACAGCTATTTATATGAAGTTGTACAAAAACGCTTTATTTCGTCAAGACAGTGCGTTTCCTACGATTACATGCATTTGAATGGGGAACTCGCCCGAAACAAAGTATAGGTTTTCATTATGTGAATAACTTGAAAATCTTAGCTCGAACAGCTTCAAAACCTGTTTGTCCAGCACGGGGATCTTGAACTGTATAAGATAACGCCTTAAATATGTGTGTATGCTTCTTCTATCAAGACTTACAGCTATTTATATGAAGTTGTATAAACGCTTTATTTCGTCAAGACAGTGCGTTTCCTACGATTACATGCATTTGAATGGGGAACTCGTCCGAAACAAAGTATAGGTTTTCATTATGTGAATAACTTGAAAATCTTAGCTCAAACAGCTTCAAAACCTGTTTGCCCAGCACGGGGATCTTGAACTGATTAAGATAACGCCTTAAATATGTGTGTCTGAGTCGTCTATCAAAACTTACAGCTATTTATACGAAGTTGTACAAAAACGCTTTATTTCGTCAAGACAGTGCGTTTCCTACGATTACATGCATTTGAATGGGGAACTCGCCCGAAACAAAGTATAGGTTTTCATTATGTGATGAATAACTTGAAAATCTTAGCTCAAACAGCTTCAACACCTGTTTGCCCAGCACGGGGATCTTGAACTGTATAAGATAACGCCTTAAATATGTGTGTCTGAGTCGTCTATCAAAACCTACAGCTATTTATATGAAGTTGTACAAAAACGCTTTATTTCGTCAAGACAGTGCGTTTCCTACGATTACATGCATTTGAATGGGGAACTCGCTCGAAACAAAGTATAGGTTTTCATTATGTGAATAACTTGAAAATCTTAGCTCAAACAGCTTCAAAACCTGTTTGCCCAGCACGGGGATCTTGAACTGTATAAGATAACGCCTTAAATATGTGTGTCTGAGTCGTCTATCAAAACTTACAGCTATTTATATGAAGTTGTACAAAAACGCTTTATTTCGTCAAGACAGTGCGTTTCCTACGATTACATGCATTTGAATGGGGAACTCGCCCGAAACAAAGTATAGGTTTTCATTATGTGAATAACTTGAAAATCTTAGCTCAAACAGCTTCAAAACCTGTTTGCCCAGCACGGGGATCTGGAACTGATTAAAATAACGCCTTAAATATGTGTGTCTGAGTCGTCTATCAAGACTTACAGCTATTTATATGAAGTTGTACAAAAACGCTTTATTTCGTCAAGACAGTGCGTTTCCTACGATTACATGCATTTGAATGGGGAACTCGCCCGAAACAAAGTATAGGTTTTCATTATGTGAATAACTTGAAAATCTTAGCTCAAACAGCTTCAAAACCTGTTTGCCCAGCACGGGGATCTTGAACTGTATAAGATAACGCCTTAAATATGTGTGTATGCTTCTTCTATCAAGACTTACAGCTATTTATATGAAGTTGTACAAAAACGCTTTATTTCGTCAAGACAGTGCGTTTCCTACGATTACATGCATTTGAATGGGGAACTCGCCCGAAACAAAGTATAGGTTTTCATTATGTGAATAACTTGAAAATCTTAGCTCGAACAGCTTCAAAACCTGTTTGTCCAGCACGGGGATCTTGAACTGTATAAGATAACGCCTTAAATATGTGTGTATGCTTCTTCTATCAAGACTTACAGCTATTTATATGAAGTTGTATAAACGCTTTATTTCGTCAAGACAGTGCGTTTCCTATGATTACATGCATTTGAATGGGGAACTCGTCCGAAACAAAGTATAGGTTTTCATTATGTGAATAACTTGAAAATCTTAGCTCAAACAGCTTCAAAACCTGTTTGCCCAGCACGGGGATCTTGAACTGATTAAAATAACGCCTTAAATATGTGTGTATGCTTCTTCTATCAAGACTTACAGCTATTTATACGAAGTTGTACAAAAACGCTTTATTTCGTCAAGACAGTGCGTTTCCTACGATTACATGCATTTGAATGGGGAACTCGCCCGAAACAAAGTATAGGTTTTCATTATGTGAATAACTTGAAAATCTTAGCTCAAACAGCTTCAAAACCTGTTTGCCCAGCACGGGGATCTTGAACTGTATAAGATAACGCCTTAAATATGTGTGTCTCAGTCGTCTATCAAAACTTACAGCTATTTATATGAAGTTGTACAAAAACGCTTTATTTCGTCAAGACAGTGCGTTTCCTACGATTACATGCATTTGAATGGGGAACTCGCCCGAAACAAAGTATAGGTTTTCATTATGTGAATAACTTGAAAATCTTAGCTCAAACAGCTTCAAAACCTGTTTGTCCAGCACGGGGATCTTGAACTGTATAAGATAACGCCTTAAATATGTGTGTATGCTTCTTCTATCAAGACTTACAGCTATTTATATGAAGTTGTACAAAAACGCTTTATTTCGTCAAGACAGTGCGTTTCCTACGATTACATGCATTTGAATGGGGAACTCGCCCGAAACAAAGTATAGGTTTTCATTATGTGAATAACTTGAAAATCTTAGCTCAAACAGCTTCAAAACCTGTTTGCCCAGCACGGGGATCTGGAACTGATTAAAATAACGCCTTAAATATGTGTGTCTGAGTCGTCTATCAAAACTTACAGCTATTTATATGAAGTTGTACAAAAACGCTTTATTTCGTCAAGACAGTGCGTTTCCTACGATTACATGCATTTGAATGGGGAACTCGCCCGAAACAAAGTATAGGTTTTCATTATGTGAATAACTTGAAAATCTTAGCTCAAACAGCTTCAAAACCTGTTTGCCCAGCACGGGGATCTTGAACTGTATAAGATAACGCCTTAAATATGTGTGTCTGAGTCGTCTATCAAAACTTACAGCTATTTATATGAAGTTGTACAAAAACGCTTTATTTCGTCAAGACAGTGCGTTTCCTACGATTACATGCATTTGAATGGGGAACTCGCCCGAAACAAAGTATAGGTTTTCATTATGTGAATAACTTGAAAATCTTAGCTCAAACAGCTTCAAAACCTGTTTGCCCAGCACGGGGATCTTGAACTGTATAAGATAACGCCTTAAATATGTGTGTATGCTTCTTCTATCAAGACTTACAGCTATTTATATGAAGTTGTACAAAAACGCTTTATTTCGTCAAGACAGTGCGTTTCCTACGATTACATGCATTTGAATGGGGAACTCGCCCGAAACAAAGTATAGGTTTTCATTATGTGAATAACTTGAAAATCTTAGCTCGAACAGCTTCAAAACCTGTTTGTCCAGCACGGGGATCTTGAACTGTATAAGATAACGCCTTAAATATGTGTGTATGCTTCTTCTATCAAGACTTACAGCTATTTATATGAAGTTGTATAAACGCTTTATTTCGTCAAGACAGTGCGTTTCCTATGATTACATGCATTTGAATGGGGAACTCGTCCGAAACAAAGTATAGGTTTTCATTATGTGAATAACTTGAAAATCTTAGCTCAAACAGCTTCAAAACCTGTTTGCCCAGCACGGGGATCTTGAACTGATTAAAATAACGCCTTAAATATGTGTGTATGCTTCTTCTATCAAGACTTACAGCTATTTATACGAAGTTGTACAAAAACGCTTTATTTCGTCAAGACAGTGCGTTTCCTACGATTACATGCATTTGAATGGGGAACTCGCCCGAAACAAAGTATAGGTTTTCATTATGTGAATAACTTGAAAATCTTAGCTCAAACAGCTTCAAAACCTGTTTGCCCAGCACGGGGATCTTGAACTGTATAAGATAACGCCTTAAATATGTGTGTCTGAGTCGTCTATCAAAACTTACAGCTATTTATATGAAGTTGTACAAAAACGCTTTATTTCGTCAAGACAGTGCGTTTCCTACGATTACATGCATTTGAATGGGGAACTCGCCCGAAACAAAGTATAGGTTTTCATTATGTGAATAACTTGAAAATCTTAGCTCAAACAGCTTCAAAACCTGTTTGTCCAGCACGGGGATCTTGAACTGTATAAGATAACGCCTTAAATATGTGTGTATGCTTCTTCTATCAAGACTTACAGCTATTTATATGAAGTTGTACAAAAACGCTTTATTTCGTCAAGACAGTGCGTTTCCTACGATTACATGCATTTGAATGGGGAACTCGCCCGAAACAAAGTATAGGTTTTCATTATGTGAATAACTTGAAAATCTTAGCTCAAACAGCTTCAAAACCTGTTTGCCCAGCACGGGGATCTGGAACTGATTAAAATAACGCCTTAAATATGTGTGTCTGAGTCGTCTATCAAAACTTACAGCTATTTATATGAAGTTGTACAAAAACGCTTTATTTCGTCAAGACAGTGCGTTTCCTACGATTACATGCATTTGAATGGGGAACTCGCCCGAAACAAAGTATAGGTTTTCATTATGTGAATAACTTGAAAATCTTAGCTCAAACAGCTTCAAAACCTGTTTGCCCAGCACGGGGATCTTGAACTGTATAAGATAACGCCTTAAATATGTGTGTCTGAGTCGTCTATCAAAACTTACAGCTATTTATATGAAGTTGTACAAAAACGCTTTATTTCGTCAAGACAGTGCGTTTCCTACGATTACATGCATTTGAATGGGGAACTCGCCCGAAACAAAGTATAGGTTTTCATTATGTGAATAACTTGAAAATCTTAGCTCAAACAGCTTCAAAACCTGTTTGCCCAGCACGGGGATCTTGAACTGTATAAGATAACGCCTTAAATATGTGTGTATGCTTCTTCTATCAAGACTTACAGCTATTTATATGAAGTTGTACAAAAACGCTTTATTTCGTCAAGACAGTGCGTTTCCTACGATTACATGCATTTGAATGGGGAACTCGCCCGAAACAAAGTATAGGTTTTCATTATGTGAATAACTTGAAAATCTTAGCTCAAACAGCTTCAAAACCTGTTTGCCCAGCACGGGGATCTTGAACTGTATAAGATAACGCCTTAAATATGTGTGTCTGAGTCGTCTATCAAAACTTACAGCTATTTATATGAAGTTGTACAAAAACGCTTTATTTCGTCAAGACAGTGCGTTTCCTACGATTACATGCATTTGAATGGGGAACTCGCCCGAAACAAAGTATAGGTTTTCATTATGTGAATAACTTGAAAATCTTAGCTCAAACAGCTTCAAAACCTGTTTGCCCAGCACGGGGATCTTGAACTGTATAAGATAACGCCTTAAATATGTGTGTATGCTTCTTCTATCAAGACTTACAGCTATTTATATGAAGTTGTACAAAAACGCTTTATTTCGTCAAGACAGTGCGTTTCCTACGATTACATGCATTTGAATGGGGAACTCGCCCGAAACAAAGTATAGGTTTTCATTATGTGAATAACTTGAAAATCTTAGCTCAAACAGCTTCAAAACCTGTTTGCCCAGCACGGGGATCTGGAACTGATTAAAATAACGCCTTAAATATGTGTGTCTGAGTCGTCTATCAAAACTTACAGCTATTTATATGAAGTTGTACAAAAACGCTTTATTTCGTCAAGACAGTGCGTTTCCTACGATTACATGCATTTGAATGGGGAACTCGCCCGAAACAAAGTATAGGTTTTCATTATGTGAATAACTTGAAAATCTTAGCTCAAACAGCTTCAAAACCTGTTTGCCCAGCACGGGGATCTTGAACTGTATAAGATAACGCCTTAAATATGTGTGTCTGAGTCGTCTATCAAAACTTACAGCTATTTATATGAAGTTGTACAAAAACGCTTTATTTCGTCAAGACAGTGCGTTTCCTACGATTACATGCATTTGAATGGGGAACTCGCCCGAAACAAAGTATAGGTTTTCATTATGTGAATAACTTGAAAATCTTAGCTCAAACAGCTTCAAAACCTGTTTGCCCAGCACGGGGATCTTGAACTGTATAAGATAACGCCTTAAATATGTGTGTCTGAGTCGTCTATCAAAACTTACAGCTATTTATATGAAGTTGTACAAAAACGCTTTATTTCGTCAAGACAGTGCGTTTCCTACGATTACATGCATTTGAATGGGGAACTCGCCCGAAACAAAGTATAGGTTTTCATTATGTGAATAACTTGAAAATCTTAGCTCAAACAGCTTCAAAACCTGTTTGCCCAGCACGGGGATCTGGAACTGATTAAAATAACGCCTTAAATATGTGTGTCTGAGTCGTCTATCAAAACTTACAGCTATTTATATGAAGTTGTACAAAAACGCTTTATTTCGTCAAGACAGTGCGTTTCCTACGATTACATGCATTTGAATGGGGAACTCGCCCGAAACAAAGTATAGGTTTTCATTATGTGAATAACTTGAAAATCTTAGCTCAAACAGCTTCAAAACCTGTTTGCCCAGCACGGGGATCTTGAACTGTATAAGATAACGCCTTAAATATGTGTGTATGCTTCTTCTATCAAGACTTACAGCTATTTATATGAAGTTGTATAAACGCTTTATTTCGTCAAGACAGTGCGTTTCCTATGATTACATGCATTTGAATGGGGAACTCGTCCGAAACAAAGTATAGGTTTTCATTATGTGAATAACTTGAAAATCTTAGCTCAAACAGCTTCAAAACCTGTTTGCCCAGCACGGGGATCTTGAACTGTATAAGATAACGCCTTAAATATGTGTGTCTGAGTCGTCTATCAAAACTTACAGCTATTTATATGAAGTTGTACAAAAACGCTTTATTTCGTCAAGACAGTGCATTTCCTACGATTACATGCATTTGAATGGGGAACTCGCCCGAAACAAAGTATAGGTTTTCATTATGTGAATAACTTGAAAATCTTAGCTCAAACAGCTTCAAAACCTGTTTGTCCAGCACGGGGATCTTGAACTGTATAAGATAACGCCTTAAATATGTGTGTATGCTTCTTCTATCAAGACTTACAGCTATTTATATGAAGTTGTACAAAAACGCTTTATTTCGTCAAGACAGTGCGTTTCCTACGATTACATGCATTTGAATGGGGAACTCGCCCGAAACAAAGTATAGGTTTTCATTATGTGAATAACTTGAAAATCTTAGCTCAAACAGCTTCAAAACCTGTTTGCCCAGCACGGGGATCTGGAACTGATTAAAATAACGCCTTAAATATGTGTGTCTGAGTCGTCTATCAAAACTTACAGCTATTTATATGAAGTTGTACAAAAACGCTTTATTTCGTCAAGACAGTGCGTTTCCTACGATTACATGCATTTGAATGGGGAACTCGCCCGAAACAAAGTATAGGTTTTCATTATGTGAATAACTTGAAAATCTTAGCTCAAACAGCTTCAAAACCTGTTTGCCCAGCACGGGGATCTTGAACTGTATAAGATAACGCCTTAAATATGTGTGTCTGAGTCGTCTATCAAAACTTACAGCTATTTATATGAAGTTGTACAAAAACGCTTTATTTCGTCAAGACAGTGCGTTTCCTACGATTACATGCATTTGAATGGGGAACTCGCCCGAAACAAAGTATAGGTTTTCATTATGTGAATAACTTGAAAATCTTAGCTCAAACAGCTTCAAAACCTGTTTGCCCAGCACGGGGATCTTGAACTGTATAAGATAACGCCTTAAATATGTGTGTATGCTTCTTCTATCAAGACTTACAGCTATTTATATGAAGTTGTACAAAAACGCTTTATTTCGTCAAGACAGTGCGTTTCCTACGATTACATGCATTTGAATGGGGAACTCGCCCGAAACAAAGTATAGGTTTTCATTATGTGAATAACTTGAAAATCTTAGCTCAAACAGCTTCAAAACCTGTTTGCCCAGCACGGGGATCTTGAACTGTATAAGATAACGCCTTAAATATGTGTGTCTGAGTCGTCTATCAAAACTTACAGCTATTTATATGAAGTTGTACAAAAACGCTTTATTTCGTCAAGACAGTGCGTTTCCTACGATTACATGCATTTGAATGGGGAACTCGCCCGAAACAAAGTATAGGTTTTCATTATGTGAATAACTTGAAAATCTTAGCTCAAACAGCTTCAAAACCTGTTTGTCCAGCACGGGGATCTTGAACTGTATAAGATAACGCCTTAAATATGTGTGTATGCTTCTTCTATCAAGACTTACAGCTATTTATATGAAGTTGTACAAAAACGCTTTATTTCGTCAAGACAGTGCGTTTCCTACGATTACATGCATTTGAATGGGGAACTCGCCCGAAACAAAGTATAGGTTTTCATTATGTGAATAACTTGAAAATCTTAGCTCAAACAGCTTCAAAACCTGTTTGCCCAGCACGGGGATCTGGAACTGATTAAAATAACGCCTTAAATATGTGTGTCTGAGTCGTCTATCAAAACTTACAGCTATTTATATGAAGTTGTACAAAAACGCTTTATTTCGTCAAGACAGTGCGTTTCGTACGATTACATGCATTTGAATGGGGAACTCGCCCGAAACAAAGTATAGGTTTTCATTATGTGAATAACTTGAAAATCTTAGCTCAAACAGCTTCAAAACCTGTTTGCCCAGCACGGGGATCTTGAACTGTATAAGATAACGCCTTAAATATGTGTGTCTGAGTCGTCTATCAAAACTTACAGCTATTTATATGAAGTTGTACAAAAACGCTTTATTTCGTCAAGACAGTGCGTTTCCTACGATTACATGCATTTGAATGGGGAACTCGCCCGAAACAAAGTATAGGTTTTCATTATGTGAATAACTTGAAAATCTTAGCTCAAACAGCTTCAAAACCTGTTTGCCCAGCACGGGGATCTTGAACTGTATAAGATAACGCCTTAAATATGTGTGTATGCTTCTTCTATCAAGACTTACAGCTATTTATATGAAGTTGTACAAAAACGCTTTATTTCGTCAAGACAGTGCGTTTCCTACGATTACATGCATTTGAATGGGGAACTCGCCCGAAACAAAGTATAGGTTTTCATTATGTGAATAACTTGAAAATCTTAGCTCAAACAGCTTCAAAACCTGTTTGCCCAGCACGGGGATCTTGAACTGTATAAGATAACGCCTTAAATATGTGTGTATGCTTCTTCTATCAAGACTTACAGCTATTTATATGAAGTTGTATAAACGCTTTATTTCGTCAAGACAGTGCGTTTCCTATGATTACATGCATTTGAATGGGGAACTCGTCCGAAACAAAGTATAGGTTTTCATTATGTGAATAACTTGAAAATCTTAGCTCAAACAGCTTCAAAACCTGTTTGCCCAGCACGGGGATCTTGAACTGTATAAGATAACGCCTTAAATATGTGTGTATGCTTCTTCTATCAAGACTTACAGCTATTTATATGAAGTTGTACAAAAACGCTTTATTTCGTCAAGACAGTGCGTTTCCTACGATTACATGCATTTGAATGGGGAACTCGCCCGAAACAAAGTATAGGTTTTCATTATGTGAATAACTTGAAAATCTTAGCTCAAACAGCTTCAAAACCTGTTTGCCCAGCACGGGGATCTTGAACTGTATAAGATAACGCCTTAAATATGTGTGTATGCTTCTTCTATCAAGACTTACAGCTATTTATATGAAGTTGTACAAAAACGCTTTATTTCGTCAAGACAGTGCGTTTCCTACGATTACATGCATTTGAATGGGGAACTCGCCCGAAACAAAGTATAGGTTTTCATTATGTGAATAACTTGAAAATCTTAGCTCAAACAGCTTCAAAACCTGTTTGCCCAGCACGGGGATCTTGAACTGTATAAGATAACGCCGTAAATATGTGTGTATGCTTCTTCTATCAAGACTTACAGCTATTTATACGAAGTTGTACAAAAACGCTTTATTTCGTCAAGACAGTGCGTTTCCTACGATTACATGCATTTGAATGGGGAACTCGCCCGAAACAAAGTATAGGTTTTCATTATGTGAATAACTTGAAAATCTTAGCTCAAACAGCTTCAAAACCTGTTTGCCCAGCACGGGGATCTTGAACTGTATAAGATAACGCCTTAAATATGTGTGTCTGAGTCGTCTATCAAAACTTACAGCTATTTATATGAAGTTGTACAAAAACGCTTTATTTCGTCAAGACAGTGCGTTTCCTACGATTACATGCATTTGAATGGGGAACTCGCCCGAAACAAAGTATAGGTTTTCATTATGTGAATAACTTGAAAATCTTAGCTCAAACAGCTTCAAAACCTGTTTGCCCAGCACGGGGATCTTGAACTGTATAAGATAACGCCTTAAATATGTGTGTATGCTTCTTCTATCAAGACTTACAGCTATTTATACGAAGTTGTACAAAAACGCTTTATTTCGTCAAGACAGTGCGTTTCCTACGATTACATGCATTTGAATGGGGAACTCGCCCGAAACAAAGTATAGGTTTTCATTATGTGAATAACTTGAAAATCTTAGCTCAAACAGCTTCAAAACCTGTTTGCCCAGCACGGGGATCTTGAACTGTATAAGATAACGCCTTAAATATGTGTGTCTGAGTCGTCTATCAAAACTTACAGCTATTTATATGAAGTTGTACAAAAACGCTTTATTTCGTCAAGACAGTGCGTTTCCTACGATTACATGCATTTGAATGGGGAACTCGCCCGAAACAAAGTATAGGTTTTCATTATGTGAATAACTTGAAAATCTTAGCTCAAACAGCTTCAAAACCTGTTTGCCCAGCACGGGGATCTTGAACTGTATAAGATAACGCCTTAAATATGTGTGTCTGAGTCGTCTATCAAAACTTACAGCTATTTATATGAAGTTGTACAAAAACGCTTTATTTCGTCAAGACAGTGCGTTTCCTACGATTACATGCATTTGAATGGGGAACTCGCCCGAAACAAAGTATAGGTTTTCATTATGTGAATAACTTGAAAATCTTAGCTCAAACAGCTTCAAAACCTGTTTGTCCAGCACGGGGATCTTGAACTGTATAAGATAACGCCTTAAATATGTGTGTATGCTTCTTCTATCAAGACTTACAGCTATTTATATGAAGTTGTACAAAAACGCTTTATTTCGTCAAGACAGTGCGTTTCCTACGATTACATGCATTTGAATGGAGGAATTCGCCCGAAACAAAGTATAGGTTTTCATTATGTGAATAACTTGAAAATCTTAGCTCAAACAGCTTCAAAACCTGTTTGCCCAGCACGGGGATCTGGAACTGATTAAAATAATGCCTTAAATATGTGTGTCTGAGTCGTCTATCAAAACTTACAGCTATTTATATGAAGTTGTACAAAAACGCTTTATTTCGTCAAGACAGTGCGTTTCCTACGATTACATGCATTTGAATGGGGAACTCGCCCGAAACAAAGTATAGGTTTTCATTATGTGAATAACTTGAAAATCTTAGCTCAAACAGCTTCAAAACCTGTTTGCCCAGCACGGGGATCTTGAACTGTATAAGATGACGCCTTAAATATGTGTGTCTGAGTCGTCTATCAAAACTTACAGCTATTTATATGAAGTTGTACAAAAACGCTTTATTTCGTCAAGACAGTGCGTTTCCTACGATTACATGCATTTGAATGGGGAACTCGCCCGAAACAAAGTATAGGTTTTCATTATGTGAATAACTTGAAAATCTTAGCTCAAACAGCTTCAAAACCTGTTTGCCCAGCACGGGGATCTTGAACTGTATAAGATAACGCCTTAAATATGTGTGTATGCTTCTTCTATCAAGACTTACAGCTATTTATATGAAGTTGTACAAAAACGCTTTATTTCGTCAAGACAGTGCGTTTCCTACGATTACATGCATTTGAATGGGGAACTCGCCCGAAACAAAGTATAGGTTTTCATTATGTGAATAACTTGAAAATCTTAGCTCAAACAGCTTCAAAACCTGTTTGCCCAGCACGGGGATCTTGAACTGTATAAGATAACGCCTTAAATATGTGTGTATGCTTCTTCTATAAAGACTTACAGCTATTTATATGAAGTTGTACAAAAACGCTTTATTTCGTCAAGACAGTGCGTTTCCTACGATTACATGCATTTGAATGGGGAACTCGCCCGAAACAAAGTATAGGTTTTCATTATGTGAATAACTTGAAAATCTTAGCTCAAACAGCTTCAAAACCTGTTTGCCCAGCACGGGGATCTTGAACTGTATAAGATAACGCCTTAAATATGTGTGTCTGAGTCGTCTATCAAAACTTACAGCTATTTATATGAAGTTGTACAAAAACGCTTTATTTCGTCAAGACAGTGCGTTTCCTACGATTACATGCATTTGAATGGGGAACTCGCCCGAAACAAAGTATAGGTTTTCATTATGTGAATAACTTGAAAATCTTAGCTCAAACAGCTTCAAAACCTGTTTGTCCAGCACGGGGATCTTGAACTGTATAAGATAACGCCTTAAATATGTGTGTATGCTTCTTCTATCAAGACTTACAGCTATTTATATGAAGTTGTACAAAAACGCTTTATTTCGTCAAGACAGTGCGTTTCCTACGATTACATGCATTTGAATGGGGAACTCGCCCGAAACAAAGTATAGGTTTTCATTATGTGAATAACTTGAAAATCTTAGCTCAAACAGCTTCAAAACCTGTTTGCCCAGCACGGGGATCTGGAACTGATTAAAATAACGCCTTAAATATGTGTGTCTGAGTCGTCTATCAAAACTTACAGCTATTTATATGAAGTTGTACAAAAACGCTTTATTTCGTCAAGACAGTGCGTTTCCTACGATTACATGCATTTGAATGGGGAACTCGCCCGAAACAAAGTATAGGTTTTCATTATGTGAATAACTTGAAAATCTTAGCTCAAACAGCTTCAAAACCTGTTTGCCCAGCACGGGGATCTTGAACTGTATAAGATAACGCCTTAAATATGTGTGTATGCTTCTTCTATCAAGACTTACAGCTATTTATATGAAGTTGTACAAAAACGCTTTATTTCGTC
Organism: Neolamprologus brichardi; assembly: GCF_056152115.1. Classification (NCBI taxonomy): domain Eukaryota; kingdom Metazoa; phylum Chordata; class Actinopteri; order Cichliformes; family Cichlidae; genus Neolamprologus; species Neolamprologus brichardi. The sequence goes on along the minus strand of NW_028270137.1, from coordinate 6,213,440 downwards.
AAGACAGTGCGTTTCCTACGATTACATGCATTTGAATGGGGAACTCGCCCGAAACAAAGTATAGGTTTTCATTATGTGAATAACTTGAAAATCTTAGCTCAAACAGCTTCAAAACCTGTTTGCCCAGCACGGGGATCTTGAACTGTATAAGATAACGCCGTAAATATGTGTGTATGCTTCTTCTATCAAGACTTACAGCTATTTATATGAAGTTGTACAAAAACGCTTTATTTCGTCAAGACAGTGCGTTTGATTACATGCATTTGAATGGGGAACTCGCCCGAAACAAAGTATAGGTTTTCATTATGTGAATAACTTGAAAATCTTAGCTCAAACAGCTTCAAAACCTGTTTGCCCAGCACGGGGATCTTGAACTGTACAAGATAACGCCTTAAATATGTGTGTCTGAGTCGTCTATCAAAACTTACAGCTATTTATATGAAGTTGTACAAAAACGCTTTATTTCGTCAAGACAGTGCGTTTCCTACGATTACATGCATTTGAATGGGGAACTCGCCCGAAACAAAGTATAGGTTTTCATTATGTGAATAACTTGAAAATCTTAGCTCAAACAGCTTCAAAACCTGTTTGCCCAGCACGGGGATCTTGAACTGTATAAGATAACGCCTTAAATATGTGTGTATGCTTCTTCTATCAAGACTTACAGCTATTTATATGAAGTTGTACAAAAACGCTTTATTTCGTCAAGACAGTGCGTTTCCTACGATTACATGCATTTGAATGGGGAACTCGCCCGAAACAAAGTATAGGTTTTCATTATGTGAATAACTTGAAAATCTTAGCTCAAACAGCTTCAAAACCTGTTTGCCCAGCACGGGGATCTTGAACTGTATAAGATAACGCCTTAAATATGTGTGTCTGAGTCGTCTATCAAAACTTACAGCTATTTATATGAAGTTGTACAAAAACGCTTTATTTCGTCAAGACAGTGCGTTTCCTACGATTACATGCATTTGAATGGGGAACTCGCCCGAAACAAAGTATAGGTTTTCATTATGTGAATAACTTGAAAATCTTAGCTCAAACAGCTTCAAAACCTGTTTGCCCAGCACGGGGATCTTGAACTGTATAAGATAACGCCTTAAATATGTGTGTATGCTTCTTCTATCAAGACTTACAGCTATTTATATGAAGTTGTACAAAAACGCTTTATTTCGTCAAGACAGTGCGTTTCCTACGATTACATGCATTTGAATGGGGAACTCGCCCGAAACAAAGTATAGGTTTTCATTATGTGAATAACTTGAAAATCTTAGCTCAAACAGCTTCAAAACCTGTTTGCCCAGCACGGGGATCTTGAACTGTATAAGATAACGCCTTAAATATGTGTGTATGCTTCTTCTATCAAGACTTACAGCTATTTATATGAAGTTGTACAAAAACGCTTTATTTCGTCAAGACAGTGCGTTTCCTACGATTACATGCATTTGAATGGGGAACTCGCCCGAAACAAAGTATAGGTTTTCATTATGTGAATAACTTGAAAATCTTAGCTCAAACAGCTTCAAAACCTGTTTGTCCAGCACGGGGATCTTGAACTGTATAAGATAACGCCTTAAATATGTGTGTATGCTTCTTCTATCAAGACTTACAGCTATTTATATGAAGTTGTACAAAAACGCTTTATTTCGTCAAGACAGTGCGTTTCCTACGATTACATGCATTTGAATGGGGAACTCGCCCGAAACAAAGTATAGGTTTTCATTATGTGAATAACTTGAAAATCTTAGCTCAAACAGCTTCAAAACCTGTTTGCCCAGCACGGGGATCTGGAACTGATTAAAATAACGCCTTAAATATGTGTGTCTGAGTCGTCTATCAAAACTTACAGCTATTTATATGAAGTTGTACAAAAACGCTTTATTTCGTCAAGACAGTGCGTTTCCTACGATTACATGCATTTGAATGGGGAACTCGCCCGAAACAAAGTATAGGTTTTCATTATGTGAATAACTTGAAAATCTTAGCTCAAACAGCTTCAAAACCTGTTTGCCCAGCACGGGGATCTTGAACTGTACAAGATAACGCCTTAAATATGTGTGTATGCTTCTTCTATCAAGACTTACAGCTATTTATATGAAGTTGTACAAAAACGCTTTATTTCGTCAAGACAGTGCGTTTCCTACGATTACATGCATTTGAATGGGGAACTCGCCCGAAACAAAGTATAGGTTTTCATTATGTGAATAACTTGAAAATCTTAGCTCAAACAGCTTCAAAACCTGTTTGCCCAGCACGGGGATCTTGAACTGTATAAGATAACGCCTTAAATATGTGTGTATGCTTCTTCTATCAAGACTTACAGCTATTTATATGAAGTTGTACAAAAACGCTTTATTTCGTCAAGACAGTGCGTTTCCTACGATTACATGCATTTGAATGGGGAACTCGCCCGAAACAAAGTATAGGTTTTCATTATGTGAATAACTTGAAAATCTTAGCTCAAACAGCTTCAAAACCTGTTTGCCCAGCACGGGGATCTTGAACTGTATAAGATAACGCCTTAAATATGTGTGTATGCTTCTTCTATCAAGACTTACAGCTATTTATATGAAGTTGTACAAAAACGCTTTATTTCGTCAAGACAGTGCGTTTCCTACGATTACATGCATTTGAATGGGGAACTCGCCCGAAACAAAGTATAGGTTTTCATTATGTGAATAACTTGAAAATCTTAGCTCAAACAGCTTCAAAACCTGTTTGCCCAGCACGGGGATCTTGAACTGTATAAGATAACGCCTTAAATATGTGTGTATGCTTCTTCTATCAAGACTTACAGCTATTTATATGAAGTTGTACAAAAACGCTTTATTTCGTCAAGACAGTGCGTTTCCTACGATTACATGCATTTGAATGGGGAACTCGCCCGAAACAAAGTATAGGTTTTCATTATGTGAATAACTTGAAAATCTTAGCTCAAACAGCTTCAAAACCTGTTTGCCCAGCACGGGGATCTTGAACTGTATAAGATAACGCCTTAAATATGTGTGTATGCTTCTTCTATCAAGACTTACAGCTATTTATATGAAGTTGTACAAAAACGCTTTATTTCGTCAAGACAGTGCGTTTCCTACGATTACATGCATTTGAATGGGGAACTCGCCCGAAACAAAGTATAGGTTTTCATTATGTGAATAACTTGAAAATCTTAGCTCAAACAGCTTCAAAACCTGTTTGCCCAGCACAGGGATCTTGAACTGTATAAGATAACGCCTTAAATATGTGTGTCTGAGTCGTCTATCAAAACTTACAGCTATTTATATGAAGTTGTACAAAAACGCTTTATTTCGTCAAGACAGTGCGTTTCCTACGATTACATGCATTTGAATGGGGAACTCGCCCGAAACAAAGTATAGGTTTTCATTATGTGAATAACTTGAAAATCTTAGCTCAAACAGCTTCAAAACCTGTTTGCCCAGCACGGGGATCTTGAACTGTATAAGATAACGCCTTAAATATGTGTGTATGCTTCTTCTATCAAGACTTACAGCTATTTATATGAAGTTGTACAAAAACGCTTTATTTCGTCAAGACAGTGCGTTTCCTACGATTACATGCATTTGAATGGGGAACTCGCCCGAAACAAAGTATAGGTTTTCATTATGTGAATAACTTGAAAATCTTAGCTCAAACAGCTTCAAAACCTGTTTGCCCAGCACGGGGATCTTGAACTGTATAAGATAACGCCGTAAATATGTGTGTATGCTTCTTCTATCAAGACTTACAGCTATTTATATGAAGTTGTACAAAAACGCTTTATTTCGTCAAGACAGTGCGTTTGATTACATGCATTTGAATGGGGAACTCGCCCGAAACAAAGTATAGGTTTTCATTATGTGAATAACTTGAAAATCTTAGCTCAAACAGCTTCAAAACCTGTTTGCCCAGCACGGGGATCTTGAACTGTATAAGATAACGCCTTAAATATGTGTGTCTGAGTCGTCTATCAAAACTTACAGCTATTTATATGAAGTTGTACAAAAACGCTTTATTTCGTCAAGACAGTGCGTTTCCTACGATTACATGCATTTGAATGGGGAACTCGCCCGAAACAAAGTATAGGTTTTCATTATGTGAATAACTTGAAAATCTTAGCTCAAACAGCTTCAAAACCTGTTTGCCCAGCACGGGGATCTTGAACTGTATAAGATAACGCCTTAAATATGTGTGTATGCTTCTTCTATCAAGACTTACAGCTATTTATATGAAGTTGTACAAAAACGCTTTATTTCGTCAAGACAGTGCGTTTCCTACGATTACATGCATTTGAATGGGGAACTCGCCCGAAACAAAGTATAGGTTTTCATTATGTGAATAACTTGAAAATCTTAGCTCAAACAGCTTCAAAACCTGTTTGCCCAGCACGGGGATCTTGAACTGTATAAGATAACGCCTTAAATATGTGTGTCTGAGTCGTCTATCAAAACTTACAGCTATTTATATGAAGTTGTACAAAAACGCTTTATTTCGTCAAGACAGTGCGTTTCCTACGATTACATGCATTTGAATGGGGAACTCGCCCGAAACAAAGTATAGGTTTTCATTATGTGAATAACTTGAAAATCTTAGCTCAAACAGCTTCAAAACCTGTTTGCCCAGCACGGGGATCTTGAACTGTATAAGATAACGCCTTAAATATGTGTGTATGCTTCTTCTATCAAGACTTACAGCTATTTATATGAAGTTGTACAAAAACGCTTTATTTCGTCAAGACAGTGCGTTTCCTACGATTACATGCATTTGAATGGGGAACTCGCCCGAAACAAAGTATAGGTTTTCATTATGTGAATAACTTGAAAATCTTAGCTCAAACAGCTTCAAAACCTGTTTGCCCAGCACGGGGATCTTGAACTGTATAAGATAACGCCTTAAATATGTGTGTATGCTTCTTCTATCAAGACTTACAGCTATTTATATGAAGTTGTACAAAAACGCTTTATTTCGTCAAGACAGTGCGTTTCCTACGATTACATGCATTTGAATGGGGAACTCGCCCGAAACAAAGTATAGGTTTTCATTATGTGAATAACTTGAAAATCTTAGCTCAAACAGCTTCAAAACCTGTTTGTCCAGCACGGGGATCTTGAACTGTATAAGATAACGCCTTAAATATGTGTGTATGCTTCTTCTATCAAGACTTACAGCTATTTATATGAAGTTGTACAAAAACGCTTTATTTCGTCAAGACAGTGCGTTTCCTACGATTACATGCATTTGAATGGGGAACTCGCCCGAAACAAAGTATAGGTTTTCATTATGTGAATAACTTGAAAATCTTAGCTCAAACAGCTTCAAAACCTGTTTGCCCAGCACGGGGATCTGGAACTGATTAAAATAACGCCTTAAATATGTGTGTCTGAGTCGTCTATCAAAACTTACAGCTATTTATATGAAGTTGTACAAAAACGCTTTATTTCGTCAAGACAGTGCGTTTCCTACGATTACATGCATTTGAATGGGGAACTCGCCCGAAACAAAGTATAGGTTTTCATTATGTGAATAACTTGAAAATCTTAGCTCAAACAGCTTCAAAACCTGTTTGCCCAGCACGGGGATCTTGAACTGTACAAGATAACGCCTTAAATATGTGTGTATGCTTCTTCTATCAAGACTTACAGCTATTTATATGAAGTTGTACAAAAACGCTTTATTTCGTCAAGACAGTGCGTTTCCTACGATTACATGCATTTGAATGGGGAACTCGCCCGAAACAAAGTATAGGTTTTCATTATGTGAATAACTTGAAAATCTTAGCTCAAACAGCTTCAAAACCTGTTTGCCCAGCACGGGGATCTTGAACTGTATAAGATAACGCCTTAAATATGTGTGTATGCTTCTTCTATCAAGACTTACAGCTATTTATATGAAGTTGTACAAAAACGCTTTCTTTCGTCAAGACAGTGCGTTTCCTACGATTACATGCATTTGAATGGGGAACTCGCCCGAAACAAAGTATAGGTTTTCATTATGTGAATAACTTGAAAATCTTAGCTCAAACAGCTTCAAAACCTGTTTGCCCAGCACGGGGATCTTGAACTGTATAAGATAACGCCTTAAATATGTGTGTATGCTTCTTCTATCAAGACTTACAGCTATTTATATGAAGTTGTACAAAAACGCTTTATTTCGTCAAGACAGTGCGTTTCCTACGATTACATGCATTTGAATGGGGAACTCGCCCGAAACAAAGTATAGGTTTTCATTATGTGAATAACTTGAAAATCTTAGCTCAAACAGCTTCAAAACCTGTTTGCCCAGCACGGGGGATCTTGAACTGTATAAGATAACGCCTTAAATATGTGTGTATGCTTCTTCTATCAAGACTTACAGCTATTTATATGAAGTTGTACAAAAACGCTTTATTTCGTCAAGACAGTGCGTTTCCTACGATTACATGCATTTGAATGGGGAACTCGCCCGAAACAAAGTATAGGTTTTCATTATGTGAATAACTTTAAAATCTTAGCTCAAACAGCTTAAAAACCTGTTTGCCCAGCACGGGGATCTTGAACTGTATAAGATAACGCCTTAAATATGTGTGTATGCTTCTTCTATCAAGACTTACAGCTATTTATATGAAGTTGTACAAAAACGCTTTATTTCGTCAAGACAGTGCGTTTCCTACGATTACATGCATTTGAATGGGGAACTCGCCCGAAACAAAGTATAGGTTTTCATTATGTGAATAACTTGAAAATCTTAGCTCAAACCGCTTCAAAACCTGTTTGCCCAGCACGGGGATCTTAAACTGTATAAGATAACGCCTTAAATATGTGTGTCTGAGTCGTCTATCAAAACTTACAGCTATTTATATGAAGTTGTACAAAAACGCTTTATTTCGTCAAGACAGTGCGTTTCCTACGGTTACATTCATTTGAATGGGGAACTCGCCCGAAACAAAGTATAGGTTTTCATTATGTGAATAACTTGAAAATCTTAGCTCAAACAGCTTCAAAACCTGTTTGCCCAGCACGGGGATCTGGAACTGATTAAAATAACGCCTTAAATATGTGTGTCTGAGTCGTCTATCAAAACTTACAGCTATTTATATGAAGTTGTACAAAAACGCTTTATTTCGTCAAGACAGTGCGTTTCCTACGATTACATGCATTTGAATGGGGAACTCGCCCGAAACAAAGTATAGGTTTTCATTATGTGAATAACTTGAAAATCTTAGCTCAAACAGCTTCAAAACCTGTTTGCCCAGCACGGGGATCTTGAACTGTACAAGATAACGCCTTAAATATGTGTGTATGCTTCTTCTATCAAGACTTACAGCTATTTATATGAAGTTGTACAAAAACGCTTTATTTCGTCAAGACAGTGCGTTTCCTACGATTACATGCATTTGAATGGGGAACTCGCCCGAAACAAAGTATAGGTTTTCATTATGTGAATAACTTGAAAATCTTAGCTCAAACAGCTTCAAAACCTGTTTGCCCAGCACGGGGATCTTGAACTGTATAAGATAACGCCTTAAATATGTGTGTATGCTTCTTCTATCAAGACTTACAGCTATTTATATGAAGTTGTACAAAAACGCTTTATTTCGTCAAGACAGTGCGTTTCCTACGATTACATGCATTTGAATGGGGAACTCGCCCGAAACAAAGTATAGGTTTTCATTATGTGAATAACTTGAAAATCTTAGCTCAAACAGCTTCAAAACCTGTTTGCCCAGCACGGGGATCTTGAACTGTATAAGATAACGCCTTAAATATGTGTGTATGCTTCTTCTATCAAGACTTACAGCTATTTATATGAAGTTGTACAAAAACGCTTTATTTCGTCAAGACAGTGCGTTTCCTACGATTACATGCATTTGAATGGGGAACTCGCCCGAAACAAAGTATAGGTTTTCATTATGTGAATAACTTGAAAATCTTAGCTCAAACAGCTTCAAAACCTGTTTGCCCAGCACGGGGATCTTGAACTGTATAAGATAACGCCTTAAATATGTGTGTATGCTTCTTCTATCAAGACTTACAGCTATTTATATGAAGTTGTATAAACGCTTTATTTCGTCAAGACAGTGCGTTTCCTATGATTACATGCATTTGAATGGGGAACTCGTCCGAAACAAAGTATAGGTTTTCATTATGTGAATAACTTGAAAATCTTAGCTCAAACAGCTTCAAAACCTGTTTGCCCAGCACGGGGATCTTGAACTGTATAAGATAACGCCTTAAATATGTGTGTATGCTTCTTCTATCAAGACTTACAGCTATTTATATGAAGTTGTACAAAAACGCTTTATTTCGTCAAGACAGTGCGTTTCCTACGATTACATGCATTTGAATGGGGAACTCGCCCGAAACAAAGTATAGGTTTTCATTATGTGAATAACTTGAAAATCTTAGCTCAAACAGCTTCAAAACCTGTTTGCCCAGCACGGGGATCTTGAACTGTATAAGATAACGCCTTAAATATGTGTGTATGCTTCTTCTATCAAGACTTACAGCTATTTATATGAAGTTGTACAAAAACGCTTTATTTCGTCAAGACAGTGCGTTTCCTACGATTACATGCATTTGAATGGGGAACTCGCCCGAAACAAAGTGTAGGTTTTCATTATGTGAATAACTTGAAAATCTTAGCTCAAACAGCTTCAAAACCTGTTTGCCCAGCACGGGGATCTTGAACTGTATAAGATAACGCCTTAAATATGTGTGTATGCTTCTTCTATCAAGACTTACAGCTATTTATACGAAGTTGTACAAAAACGCTTTATTTCGTCAAGACAGTGCGTTTCCTACGATTACATGCATTTGAATGGGGAACTCGCCCGAAACAAAGTATAGGTTTTCATTATGTGAATAACTTGAAAATCTTAGCTCAAACAGCTTCAAAACCTGTTTGCCCAGCACGGGGATCTTGAACTGTATAAGATAACGCCTTAAATATGTGTGTCTGAGTCGTCTATCAAAACTTACAGCTATTTATATGAAGTTGTACAAAAACGCTTTATTTCGTCAAGACAGTGCGTTTCCTACGATTACATGCATTTGAATGGGGAACTCGCCCGAAACAAAGTATAGGTTTTCATTATGTGAATAACTTGAAAATCTTAGCTCAAACAGCTTCAAAACCTGTTTGCCCAGCACGGGGATCTTGAACTGTATAAGATAACGCCTTAAATGTGTGTATGCTTCTTCTATCAAGACTTACAGCTATTTATATGAAGTTGTACAAAAACGCTTTATTTCGTCAAGACAGTGCGTTTCCTACGATTACATGCATTTGAATGGGGAACTCGCCCGAAACAAAGTATAGGTTTTCATTATGTGAATAACTTGAAAATCTTAGCTCAAACAGCTTCAAAACCTGTTTGCCCAGCACGGGGATCTTGAACTGTATAAGATAACGCCGTAAATATGTGTGTATGCTTCTTCTATCAAGACTTACAGCTATTTATATGAAGTTGTACAAAAACGCTTTATTTCGTCAAGACAGTGCGTTTCCTACGATTACATGCATTTGAATGGGGAACTCGCCCGAAACAAAGTATAGGTTTTCATTATGTGAATAACTTGAAAATCTTAGCTCAAACAGCTTCAAAACCTGTTTGCCCAGCACGGGGATCTTGAACTGTATAAGATAACGCCTTAAATATGTGTGTCTGAGTCGTCTATCAAAACTTACAGCTATTTATATGAAGTTGTACAAAAACGCTTTATTTCGTCAAGACAGTGCGTTTCCTACGATTACATGCATTTGAATGGGGAACTCGCCCGAAACAAAGTATAGGTTTTCATTATGTGAATAACTTGAAAATCTTAGCTCAAACAGCTTCAAAACCTGTTTGCCCAGCACGGGGATCTTGAACTGTATAAGATAACGCCTTAAATATGTGTGTATGCTTCTTCTATCAAGACTTACAGCTATTTATACGAAGTTGTACAAAAACGCTTTATTTCGTCAAGACAGTGCGTTTCCTACGATTACATGCATTTGAATGGGGAACTCGCCCGAAACAAAGTATAGGTTTTCATTATGTGAATAACTTGAAAATCTTAGCTCAAACAGCTTCAAAACCTGTTTGCCCAGCACGGGGATCTTGAACTGTATAAGATAACGCCTTAAATATGTGTGTCTGAGTCGTCTATCAAAACTTACAGCTATTTATATGAAGTTGTACAAAAACGCTTTATTTCGTCAAGACAGTGCGTTTCCTACGATTACATGCATTTGAATGGGGAACTCGCCCGAAACAAAGTATAGGTTTTCATTATGTGAATAACTTGAAAATCTTAGCTCAAACAGCTTCAAAACCTGTTTGCCCAGCACGGGGATCTTGAACTGTATAAGATAACGCCTTAAATATGTGTGTCTGAGTCGTCTATCAAAACTTACAGCTATTTATATGAAGTTGTACAAAAACGCTTTATTTCGTCAAGACAGTGCGTTTCCTACGATTACATGCATTTGAATGGGGAACTCGCCCGAAACAAAGTATAGGTTTTCATTATGTGAATAACTTGAAAATCTTAGCTCAAACAGCTTCAAAACCTGTTTGTCCAGCACGGGGATCTTGAACTGTATAAGATAACGCCTTAAATATGTGTGTATGCTTCTTCTATCAAGACTTACAGCTATTTATATGAAGTTGTACAAAAACGCTTTATTTCGTCAAGACAGTGCGTTTCCTACGATTACATGCATTTGAATGGAGGAATTCGCCCGAAACAAAGTATAGGTTTTCATTATGTGAATAACTTGAAAATCTTAGCTCAAACAGCTTCAAAACCTGTTTGCCCAGCACGGGGATCTGGAACTGATTAAAATAATGCCTTAAATATGTGTGTCTGAGTCGTCTATCAAAACTTACAGCTATTTATATGAAGTTGTACAAAAACGCTTTATTTCGTCAAGACAGTGCGTTTCCTACGATTACATGCATTTGAATGGGGAACTCGCCCGAAACAAAGTATAGGTTTTCATTATGTGAATAACTTGAAAATCTTAGCTCAAACAGCTTCAAAACCTGTTTGCCCAGCACGGGGATCTGGAACTGATTAAAATAATGCCTTAAATATGTGTGTCTGAGTCGTCTATCAAAACTTACAGCTATTTATATGAAGTTGTACAAAAACGCTTTATTTCGTCAAGACAGTGCGTTTCCTACGATTACATGCATTTGAATGGGGAACTCGCCCGAAACAAAGTATAGGTTTTCATTATGTGAATAACTTGAAAATCTTAGCTCAAACAGCTTCAAAACCTGTTTGCCCAGCACGGGGATCTTGAACTGTATAAGATAACGCCTTAAATATGTGTGTCTGAGTCGTCTATCAAAACTTACAGCTATTTATATGAAGTTGTACAAAAACGCTTTATTTCGTCAAGACAGTGCGTTTCCTACGATTACATGCATTTGAATGGGGAACTCGCCCGAAACAAAGTATAGGTTTTCATTATGTGAATAACTTGAAAATCTTAGCTCAAACAGCTTCAAAACCTGTTTGCCCAGCACGGGGATCTTGAACTGTATAAGATAACGCCTTAAATATGTGTGTATGCTTCTTCTATCAAGACTTACAGCTATTTATATGAAGTTGTACAAAAACGCTTTATTTCGTCAAGACAGTGCGTTTCCTACGATTACATGCATTTGAATGGGGAACTCGCCCGAAACAAAGTATAGGTTTTCATTATGTGAATAACTTGAAAATCTTAGCTCAAACAGCTTCAAAACCTGTTTGCCCAGCACGGGGATCTTGAACTGTATAAGATAACGCCTTAAATATGTGTGTATGCTTCTTCTATAAAGACTTACAGCTATTTATATGAAGTTGTACAAAAACGCTTTATTTCGTCAAGACAGTGCGTTTCCTACGATTACATGCATTTGAATGGGGAACTCGCCCGAAACAAAGTATAGGTTTTCATTATGTGAATAACTTGAAAATCTTAGCTCAAACAGCTTCAAAACCTGTTTGCCCAGCACGGGGATCTTGAACTGTATAAGATAACGCCTTAAATATGTGTGTCTGAGTCGTCTATCAAAACTTACAGCTATTTATATGAAGTTGTACAAAAACGCTTTATTTCGTCAAGACAGTGCGTTTCCTACGATTACATGCATTTGAATGGGGAACTCGCCCGAAACAAAGTATAGGTTTTCATTATGTGAATAACTTGAAAATCTTAGCTCAAACAGCTTCAAAACCTGTTTGTCCAGCACGGGGATCTTGAACTGTATAAGATAACGCCTTAAATATGTGTGTATGCTTCTTCTATCAAGACTTACAGCTATTTATATGAAGTTGTACAAAAACGCTTTATTTCGTCAAGACAGTGCGTTTCCTACGATTACATGCATTTGAATGGGGAACTCGCCCGAAACAAAGTATAGGTTTTCATTATGTGAATAACTTGAAAATCTTAGCTCAAACAGCTTCAAAACCTGTTTGCCCAGCACGGGGATCTTGAACTGTATAAGATAACGCCGTAAATATGTGTGTATGCTTCTTCTATCAAGACTTACAGCTATTTATATGAAGTTGTACAAAAACGCTTTATTTCGTCAAGACAGTGCGTTTGATTACATGCATTTGAATGGGGAACTCGCCCGAAACAAAGTATAGGTTTTCATTATGTGAATAACTTGAAAATCTTAGCTCAAACAGCTTCAAAACCTGTTTGCCCAGCACGGGGATCTTGAACTGTATAAGATAACGCCTTAAATATGTGTGTCTGAGTCGTCTATCAAAACTTACAGCTATTTATATGAAGTTGTACAAAAACGCTTTATTTCGTCAAGACAGTGCGTTTCCTACGATTACATGCATTTGAATGGGGAACTCGCCCGAAACAAAGTATAGGTTTTCATTATGTGAATAACTTGAAAATCTTAGCTCAAACAGCTTCAAAACCTGTTTGCCCAGCACGGGGATCTTGAACTGTATAAGATAACGCCTTAAATATGTGTGTATGCTTCTTCTATCAAGACTTACAGCTATTTATATGAAGTTGTACAAAAACGCTTTATTTCGTCAAGACAGTGCGTTTCCTACGATTACATGCATTTGAATGGGGAACTCGCCCGAAACAAAGTATAGGTTTTCATTATGTGAATAACTTGAAAATCTTAGCTCAAACAGCTTCAAAACCTGTTTGCCCAGCACGGGGATCTTGAACTGTATAAGATAACGCCTTAAATATGTGTGTCTGAGTCGTCTATCAAAACTTACAGCTATTTATATGAAGTTGTACAAAAACGCTTTATTTCGTCAAGACAGTGCGTTTCCTACGATTACATGCATTTGAATGGGGAACTCGCCCGAAACAAAGTATAGGTTTTCATTATGTGAATAACTTGAAAATCTTAGCTCAAACAGCTTCAAAACCTGTTTGCCCAGCACGGGGATCTTGAACTGTATAAGATAACGCCTTAAATATGTGTGTATGCTTCTTCTATCAAGACTTACAGCTATTTATATGAAGTTGTACAAAAACGCTTTATTTCGTCAAGACAGTGCGTTTCCTACGATTACATGCATTTGAATGGGGAACTCGCCCGAAACAAAGTATAGGTTTTCATTATGTGAATAACTTGAAAATCTTAGCTCAAACAGCTTCAAAACCTGTTTGCCCAGCACGGGGATCTTGAACTGTATAAGATAACGCCTTAAATATGTGTGTATGCTTCTTCTATCAAGACTTACAGCTATTTATATGAAGTTGTACAAAAACGCTTTATTTCGTCAAGACAGTGCGTTTCCTACGATTACATGCATTTGAATGGGGAACTCGCCCGAAACAAAGTATAGGTTTTCATTATGTGAATAACTTGAAAATCTTAGCTCAAACAGCTTCAAAACCTGTTTGTCCAGCACGGGGATCTTGAACTGTATAAGATAACGCCTTAAATATGTGTGTATGCTTCTTCTATCAAGACTTACAGCTATTTATATGAAGTTGTACAAAAACGCTTTATTTCGTCAAGACAGTGCGTTTCCTACGATTACATGCATTTGAATGGGGAACTCGCCCGAAACAAAGTATAGGTTTTCATTATGTGAATAACTTGAAAATCTTAGCTCAAACAGCTTCAAAACCTGTTTGCCCAGCACGGGGATCTGGAACTGATTAAAATAACGCCTTAAATATGTGTGTCTGAGTCGTCTATCAAAACTTACAGCTATTTATATGAAGTTGTACAAAAACGCTTTATTTCGTCAAGACAGTGCGTTTCCTACGATTACATGCATTTGAATGGGGAACTCGCCCGAAACAAAGTATAGGTTTTCATTATGTGAATAACTTGAAAATCTTAGCTCAAACAGCTTCAAAACCTGTTTGCCCAGCACGGGGATCTTGAACTGTACAAGATAACGCCTTAAATATGTGTGTATGCTTCTTCTATCAAGACTTACAGCTATTTATATGAAGTTGTACAAAAACGCTTTATTTCGTCAAGACAGTGCGTTTCCTACGATTACATGCATTTGAATGGGGAACTCGCCCGAAACAAAGTATAGGTTTTCATTATGTGAATAACTTGAAAATCTTAGCTCAAACAGCTTCAAAACCTGTTTGCCCAGCACGGGGATCTTGAACTGTATAAGATAACGCCTTAAATATGTGTGTATGCTTCTTCTATCAAGACTTACAGCTATTTATATGAAGTTGTACAAAAACGCTTTATTTCGTCAAGACAGTGCGTTTCCTACGATTACATGCATTTGAATGGGGAACTCGCCCGAAACAAAGTATAGGTTTTCATTATGTGAATAACTTGAAAATCTTAGCTCAAACAGCTTCAAAACCTGTTTGCCCAGCACGGGGATCTTGAACTGTATAAGATAACGCCTTAAATATGTGTGTATGCTTCTTCTATCAAGACTTACAGCTATTTATATGAAGTTGTACAAAAACGCTTTATTTCGTCAAGACAGTGCGTTTCCTACGATTACATGCATTTGAATGGGGAACTCGCCCGAAACAAAGTATAGGTTTTCATTATGTGAATAACTTGAAAATCTTAGCTCAAACAGCTTCAAAACCTGTTTGCCCAGCACGGGGATCTTGAACTGTATAAGATAACGCCTTAAATATGTGTGTCTGAGTCGTCTATCAAAACTTACAGCTATTTATATGAAGTTGTACAAAAACGCTTTATTTCGTCAAGACAGTGCGTTTCCTACGATTACATGCATTTGAATGGGGAAGTCGCCCGAAACAAAGTATAGGTTTTCATTATGTGAATAACTTGAAAATCTTAGCTCAAACAGCTTCAAAACCTGTTTGCCCAGCACGGGGATCTTGAACTGTATAAGATAACGCCGTAAATATGTGTGTATGCTTCTTCTATCAAGACTTACAGCTATTTATATGAAGTTGTACAAAAACGCTTTATTTCGTCAAGACAGTGCGTTTGATTACATGCATTTGAATGGGGAACTCGCCCGAAACAAAGTATAGGTTTTCATTATGTGAATAACTTGAAAATCTTAGCTCAAACAGCTTCAAAACCTGTTTGCCCAGCACGGGGATCTTGAACTGTATAAGATAACGCCTTAAATATGTGTGTCTGAGTCGTCTATCAAAACTTACAGCTATTTATATGAAGTTGTACAAAAACGCTTTATTTCGTCAAGACAGTGCGTTTCCTACGATTACATGCATTTGAATGGGGAACTCGCCCGAAACAAAGTATAGGTTTTCATTATGTGAATAACTTGAAAATCTTAGCTCAAACAGCTTCAAAACCTGTTTGCCCAGCACGGGGATCTTGAACTGTATAAGATAACGCCTTAAATATGTGTGTATGCTTCTTCTATCAAGACTTACAGCTATTTATATGAAGTTGTACAAAAACGCTTTATTTCGTCAAGACAGTGCGTTTCCTACGATTACATGCATTTGAATGGGGAACTCGCCCGAAACAAAGTATAGGTTTTCATTATGTGAATAACTTGAAAATCTTAGCTCAAACAGCTTCAAAACCTGTTTGCCCAGCACGGGGATCTTGAACTGTATAAGATAACGCCTTAAATATGTGTGTCTGAGTCGTCTATCAAAACTTACAGCTATTTATATGAAGTTGTACAAAAACGCTTTATTTCGTCAAGACAGTGCGTTTCCTACGATTACATGCATTTGAATGGGGAACTCGCCCGAAACAAAGTATAGGTTTTCATTATGTGAATAACTTGAAAATCTTAGCTCAAACAGCTTCAAAACCTGTTTGCCCAGCACGGGGATCTTGAACTGTATAAGATAACGCCTTAAATATGTGTGTATGCTTCTTCTATCAAGACTTACAGCTATTTATATGAAGTTGTACAAAAACGCTTTATTTCGTCAAGACAGTGCGTTTCCTACGATTACATGCATTTGAATGGGGAACTCGCCCGAAACAAAGTATAGGTTTTCATTATGTGAATAACTTGAAAATCTTAGCTCAAACAGCTTCAAAACCTGTTTGCCCAGCACGGGGATCTTGAACTGTATAAGATAACGCCTTAAATATGTGTGTATGCTTCTTCTATCAAGACTTACAGCTATTTATATGAAGTTGTACAAAAACGCTTTATTTCGTCAAGACAGTGCGTTTCCTACGATTACATGCATTTGAATGGGGAACTCGCCCGAAACAAAGTATAGGTTTTCATTATGTGAATAACTTGAAAATCTTAGCTCAAACAGCTTCAAAACCTGTTTGTCCAGCACGGGGATCTTGAACTGTATAAGATAACGCCTTAAATATGTGTGTATGCTTCTTCTATCAAGACTTACAGCTATTTATATGAAGTTGTACAAAAACGCTTTATTTCGTCAAGACAGTGCGTTTCCTACGATTACATGCATTTGAATGGGGAACTCGCCCGAAACAAAGTATAGGTTTTCATTATGTGAATAACTTGAAAATCTTAGCTCAAACAGCTTCAAAACCTGTTTGCCCAGCACGGGGATCTGGAACTGATTAAAATAACGCCTTAAATATGTGTGTCTGAGTCGTCTATCAAAACTTACAGCTATTTATATGAAGTTGTACAAAAACGCTTTATTTCGTCAAGACAGTGCGTTTCCTACGATTACATGCATTTGAATGGGGAACTCGCCCGAAACAAAGTATAGGTTTTCATTATGTGAATAACTTGAAAATCTTAGCTCAAACAGCTTCAAAACCTGTTTGCCCAGCACGGGGATCTTGAACTGTACAAGATAACGCCTTAAATATGTGTGTATGCTTCTTCTATCAAGACTTACAGCTATTTATATGAAGTTGTACAAAAACGCTTTATTTCGTCAAGACAGTGCGTTTCCTACGATTACATGCATTTGAATGGGGAACTCGCCCGAAACAAAGTATAGGTTTTCATTATGTGAATAACTTGAAAATCTTAGCTCAAACAGCTTCAAAACCTGTTTGCCCAGCACGGGGATCTTGAACTGTATAAGATAACGCCTTAAATATGTGTGTATGCTTCTTCTATCAAGACTTACAGCTATTTATATGAAGTTGTACAAAAACGCTTTATTTCGTCAAGACAGTGCGTTTCCTACGATTACATGCATTTGAATGGGGAACTCGCCCGAAACAAAGTATAGGTTTTCATTATGTGAATAACTTGAAAATCTTAGCTCAAACAGCTTCAAAACCTGTTTGCCCAGCACGGGGATCTTGAACTGTATAAGATAACGCCTTAAATATGTGTGTATGCTTCTTCTATCAAGACTTACAGCTATTTATATGAAGTTGTACAAAAACGCTTTATTTCGTCAAGACAGTGCGTTTCCTACGATTACATGCATTTGAATGGGGAACTCGCCCGAAACAAAGTATAGGTTTTCATTATGTGAATAACTTGAAAATCTTAGCTCAAACAGCTTCAAAACCTGTTTGCCCAGCACGGGGATCTTGAACTGTATAAGATAACGCCTTAAATATGTGTGTATGCTTCTTCTATCAAGACTTACAGCTATTTATATGAAGTTGTACAAAAACGCTTTATTTCGTCAAGACAGTGCGTTTCCTACGATTACATGCATTTGAATGGGGAACTCGCCCGAAACAAAGTATAGGTTTTCATTATGTGAATAACTTGAAAATCTTAGCTCAAACAGCTTCAAAACCTGTTTGCCCAGCACGGGGATCTTGAACTGTATAAGATAACGCCTTAAATATGTGTGTATGCTTCTTCTATCAAGACTTACAGCTATTTATATGAAGTTGTACAAAAACGCTTTATTTCGTCAAGACAGTGCGTTTCCTACGATTACATGCATTTGAATGGGGAACTCGCCCGAAACAAAGTATAGGTTTTCATTATGTGAATAACTTGAAAATCTTAGCTCAAACAGCTTCAAAACCTGTTTGCCCAGCACAGGGATCTTGAACTGTATAAGATAACGCCTTAAATATGTGTGTCTGAGTCGTCTATCAAAACTTACAGCTATTTATATGAAGTTGTACAAAAACGCTTTATTTCGTCAAGACAGTGCGTTTCCTACGATTACATGCATTTGAATGGGGAACTCGCCCGAAACAAAGTATAGGTTTTCATTATGTGAATAACTTGAAAATCTTAGCTCAAACAGCTTCAAAACCTGTTTGCCCAGCACGGGGATCTTGAACTGTATAAGATAACGCCTTAAATATGTGTGTATGCTTCTTCTATCAAGACTTACAGCTATTTATATGAAGTTGTACAAAAACGCTTTATTTCGTCAAGACAGTGCGTTTCCTACGATTACATGCATTTGAATGGGGAACTCGCCCGAAACAAAGTATAGGTTTTCATTATGTGAATAACTTGAAAATCTTAGCTCAAACAGCTTCAAAACCTGTTTGCCCAGCACGGGGATCTTGAACTGTATAAGATAACGCCGTAAATATGTGTGTATGCTTCTTCTATCAAGACTTACAGCTATTTATATGAAGTTGTACAAAAACGCTTTATTTCGTCAAGACAGTGCGTTTGATTACATGCATTTGAATGGGGAACTCGCCCGAAACAAAGTATAGGTTTTCATTATGTGAATAACTTGAAAATCTTAGCTCAAACAGCTTCAAAACCTGTTTGCCCAGCACGGGGATCTTGAACTGTATAAGATAACGCCTTAAATATGTGTGTCTGAGTCGTCTATCAAAACTTACAGCTATTTATATGAAGTTGTACAAAAACGCTTTATTTCGTCAAGACAGTGCGTTTCCTACGATTACATGCATTTGAATGGGGAACTCGCCCGAAACAAAGTATAGGTTTTCATTATGTGAATAACTTGAAAATCTTAGCTCAAACAGCTTCAAAACCTGTTTGCCCAGCACGGGGATCTTGAACTGTATAAGATAACGCCTTAAATATGTGTGTATGCTTCTTCTATCAAGACTTACAGCTATTTATATGAAGTTGTACAAAAACGCTTTATTTCGTCAAGACAGTGCGTTTCCTACGATTACATGCATTTGAATGGGGAACTCGCCCGAAACAAAGTATAGGTTTTCATTATGTGAATAACTTGAAAATCTTAGCTCAAACAGCTTCAAAACCTGTTTGCCCAGCACGGGGATCTTGAACTGTATAAGATAACGCCTTAAATATGTGTGTCTGAGTCGTCTATCAAAACTTACAGCTATTTATATGAAGTTGTACAAAAACGCTTTATTTCGTCAAGACAGTGCGTTTCCTACGATTACATGCATTTGAATGGGGAACTCGCCCGAAACAAAGTATAGGTTTTCATTATGTGAATAACTTGAAAATCTTAGCTCAAACAGCTTCAAAACCTGTTTGCCCAGCACGGGGATCTTGAACTGTATAAGATAACGCCTTAAATATGTGTGTATGCTTCTTCTATCAAGACTTACAGCTATTTATATGAAGTTGTACAAAAACGCTTTATTTCGTCAAGACAGTGCGTTTCCTACGATTACATGCATTTGAATGGGGAACTCGCCCGAAACAAAGTATAGGTTTTCATTATGTGAATAACTTGAAAATCTTAGCTCAAACAGCTTCAAAACCTGTTTGCCCAG
The DNA here is from genome assembly GCF_056152115.1 of Neolamprologus brichardi. Lineage (NCBI taxonomy): Eukaryota > Metazoa > Chordata > Actinopteri > Cichliformes > Cichlidae > Neolamprologus > Neolamprologus brichardi. The sequence goes on along the minus strand of NW_028270137.1, from coordinate 6,193,432 downwards.
CACGGGGATCTTGAACTGTATAAGATAACGCCTTAAATATGTGTGTATGCTTCTTCTATCAAGACTTACAGCTATTTATATGAAGTTGTACAAAAACGCTTTATTTCGTCAAGACAGTGCGTTTCCTACGATTACATGCATTTGAATGGGGAACTCGCCCGAAACAAAGTATAGGTTTTCATTATGTGAATAACTTGAAAATCTTAGCTCAAACAGCTTCAAAACCTGTTTGTCCAGCACGGGGATCTTGAACTGTATAAGATAACGCCTTAAATATGTGTGTATGCTTCTTCTATCAAGACTTACAGCTATTTATATGAAGTTGTACAAAAACGCTTTATTTCGTCAAGACAGTGCGTTTCCTACGATTACATGCATTTGAATGGGGAACTCGCCCGAAACAAAGTATAGGTTTTCATTATGTGAATAACTTGAAAATCTTAGCTCAAACAGCTTCAAAACCTGTTTGCCCAGCACGGGGATCTGGAACTGATTAAAATAACGCCTTAAATATGTGTGTCTGAGTCGTCTATCAAAACTTACAGCTATTTATATGAAGTTGTACAAAAACGCTTTATTTCGTCAAGACAGTGCGTTTCCTACGATTACATGCATTTGAATGGGGAACTCGCCCGAAACAAAGTATAGGTTTTCATTATGTGAATAACTTGAAAATCTTAGCTCAAACAGCTTCAAAACCTGTTTGCCCAGCACGGGGATCTTGAACTGTACAAGATAACGCCTTAAATATGTGTGTATGCTTCTTCTATCAAGACTTACAGCTATTTATATGAAGTTGTACAAAAACGCTTTATTTCGTCAAGACAGTGCGTTTCCTACGATTACATGCATTTGAATGGGGAACTCGCCCGAAACAAAGTATAGGTTTTCATTATGTGAATAACTTGAAAATCTTAGCTCAAACAGCTTCAAAACCTGTTTGCCCAGCACGGGGATCTTGAACTGTATAAGATAACGCCTTAAATATGTGTGTATGCTTCTTCTATCAAGACTTACAGCTATTTATATGAAGTTGTACAAAAACGCTTTCTTTCGTCAAGACAGTGCGTTTCCTACGATTACATGCATTTGAATGGGGAACTCGCCCGAAACAAAGTATAGGTTTTCATTATGTGAATAACTTGAAAATCTTAGCTCAAACAGCTTCAAAACCTGTTTGCCCAGCACGGGGATCTTGAACTGTATAAGATAACGCCTTAAATATGTGTGTATGCTTCTTCTATCAAGACTTACAGCTATTTATATGAAGTTGTACAAAAACGCTTTATTTCGTCAAGACAGTGCGTTTCCTACGATTACATGCATTTGAATGGGGAACTCGCCCGAAACAAAGTATAGGTTTTCATTATGTGAATAACTTGAAAATCTTAGCTCAAACCGCTTCAAAACCTGTTTGCCCAGCACGGGGATCTTAAACTGTATAAGATAACGCCTTAAATATGTGTGTCTGAGTCGTCTATCAAAACTTACAGCTATTTATATGAAGTTGTACAAAAACGCTTTATTTCGTCAAGACAGTGCGTTTCCTACGGTTACATTCATTTGAATGGGGAACTCGCCCGAAACAAAGTATAGGTTTTCATTATGTGAATAACTTGAAAATCTTAGCTCAAACAGCTTCAAAACCTGTTTGCCCAGCACGGGGATCTTGAACTGATTAAAATAACGCCTTAAATATGTGTGTATGCTTCTTCTATCAAGACTTACAGCTATTTATATGAAGTTGTACAAAAACGCTTTATTTTGTCAAGACAGTGCGTTTCCTACGATTACATGCATTTGAATGGGGAACTCGCCCGAAACAAAGTATAGGTTTTCATTATGTGAATAACTTGAAAATCTTAGCTCAAACAGCTTCAAAACCTGTTTGCCCAGCACGGGGATCTTGAACTCTATAAGATAACGCCTTAAATATGTGTGTATGCTTCTTCTATCAAGACTTACAGCTATTTATATGAAGTTGTACAAAAACGCTTTATTTCGTCAAGACAGTGCGTTTCCTACGATTACATGCATTTGAATGGGGAACTCGCCCGAAACAAAGTATAGGTTTTCATTATGTGAATAACTTGAAAATCTTAGCTCAAACAGCTTCAAAACCTGTTTGCCCAGCACGGGGATCTTGAACTGTATAAGATAACGCCTTAAATATGTGTGTATGCTTGTTCTATCAAGACTTACAGCCATTTATATGAAGTTGTACAAAAACGCTTTATTTCGTCAAGACAGTGCGTTTCCTACGATTACATGCATTTGAATGGGGAACTCGCCCGAAACAAAGTATAGGTTTTCATTATGTGAATAACTTGAAAATCTTAGCTCAAACAGCTTCAAAACCTGTTTGCCCAGCACGGGGATCTTGAACTGTATAAGATAACGCCTTAAATATGTGTGTCTGAGTCGTCTATCAAAACTTACAGCTATTTATATGAAGTTGTACAAAAACGCTTTATTTCGTCAAGACAGTGCGTTTCCTACGATTACATGCATTTGAATGGGGAACTCGCCCGAAACAAAGTATAGGTTTTCATTATGTGAATAACTTGAAAATCTTAGCTCAAACAGCTTCAAAACCTGTTTGCCCAGCACGGGGATCTTGAACTGTATAAGATAACGCCTTAAATATGTGTGTATGCTTCTTCTATCAAGACTTACAGCTATTTATATGAAGTTGTACAAAAACGCTTTATTTCGTCAAGACAGTGCGTTTCCTACGATTACATGCATTTGAATGGGGAACTCGCCCGAAACAAAGTATAGGTTTTCATTATGTGAATAACTTGAAAATCTTAGCTCGAACAGCTTCAAAACCTGTTTGTCCAGCACGGGGATCTTGAACTGTATAAGATAACGCCTTAAATATGTGTGTATGCTTCTTCTATCAAGACTTACAGCTATTTATATGAAGTTGTACAAAAACGCTTTATTTCGTCAAGACAGTGCGTTTCCTACGATTACATGCATTTGAATGGGGAACTCGCCCGAAACAAAGTATAGGTTTTCATTATGTGAATAACTTGAAAATCTTAGCTCAAACAGCTTCAAAACCTGTTTGCCCAGCACGGGGATCTTGAACTGTATAAGATAACGCCTTAAATATGTGTGTATGCTTCTTCTATCAAGACTTACAGCTATTTATATGAAGTTGTACAAAAACGCTTTATTTCGTCAAGACAGTGCGTTTCCTACGATTACATGCATTTGAATGGGGAACTCGCCCGAAACAAAGTATAGGTTTTCATTATGTGAATAACTTGAAAATCTTAGCTCAAACAGCTTCAAAACCTGTTTGCCCAGCACGGGGATCTTGAACTGTATAAGATAACGCCTTAAATATGTGTGTATGCTTCTTCTATCAAGACTTACAGCTATTTATATGAAGTTGTACAAAAACGCTTTATTTCGTCAAGACAGTGCGTTTCCTACGATTACATGCATTTGAATGGGGAACTCGCCCGAAACAAAGTATAGGTTTTCATTATGTGAATAACTTGAAAATCTTAGCTCAAACAGCTTCAAAACCTGTTTGCCCAGCACGGGGATCTTGAACTGTATAAGATAACGCCTTAAATATGTGTGTATGCTTCTTCTATCAAGACTTACAGCTATTTATATGAAGTTGTACAAAAACGCTTTATTTCGTCAAGACAGTGCGTTTCCTACGATTACATGCATTTGAATGGGGAACTCGCCCGAAACAAAGTATAGGTTTTCATTATGTGAATAACTTGAAAATCTTAGCTCAAACAGCTTCAAAACCTGTTTGCCCAGCACGGGGATCTTGAACTGTATAAGATAACGCCTTAAATATGTGTGTATGCTTCTTCTATCAAGACTTACAGCTATTTATATGAAGTTGTACAAAAACGCTTTATTTCGTCAAGACAGTGCGTTTCCTATGATTACATGCATTTGAATGGGGAACTCGCCCGAAACAAAGTATAGGTTTTCATTATGTGAATAACTTGAAAATCTTAGCTCAAACAGCTTCAAAACCTGTTTGCCCGGCACGGGGATCTTGAACTGTATAAGATAACGCCTTAAATATGTGTGTATGCTTCTTCTATCAAGACTTACAGCTATTTATATGAAGTTGTACAAAAACGCTTTATTTCGTCAAGACAGTGCGTTTCCTACGATTACATGCATTTGAATGGGGAACTCGCCCGAAACAAAGTATAGGTTTTCATTATGTGAATAACTTGAAAATCTTAGCTCAAACAGCTTCAAAACCTGTTTGCCCAGCACGGGGATCTTGAACTGTATAAGATAACGCCTTAAATATGTGTGTATGCTTCTTCTATCAAGACTTACAGCTATTTATATGAAGTTGTACAAAAACGCTTTATTTCGTCAAGACAGTGCGTTTCCTACGATTACATGCATTTGAATGGGGAACTCGCCCGAAACAAAGTATAGGTTTTCATTATGTGAATAACTTGAAAATCTTAGCTCAAACAGCTTCAAAACCTGTTTGCCCAGCACGGGGATCTTGAACTGTATAAGATAACGCCTTAAATATGTGTGTATGCTTCTTCTATCAAGACTTACAGCTATTTATATGAAGTTGTACAAAAACGCTTTATTTCGTCAAGACAGTGCGTTTCCTACGATTACATGCATTTGAATGGGGAACTCGCCCGAAACAAAGTATAGGTTTTCATTATGTGAATAACTTGAAAATCTTAGCTCAAACAGCTTCAAAACCTGTTTGCCCAGCACGGGGATCTTGAACTGTATAAGATAACGCCTTAAATATGTGTGTATGCTTCTTCTATCAAGACTTACAGCTATTTATATGAAGTTGTACAAAAACGCTTTATTTCGTCAAGACAGTGCGTTTCCTACGATTACATGCATTTGAATGGGGAACTCGCCCGAAACAAAGTATAGGTTTTCATTATGTGAATAACTTGAAAATCTTAGCTCAAACAGCTTCAAAACCTGTTTGCCCAGCACGGGGATCTTGAACTGTATAAGATAACGCCTTAAATATGTGTGTATGCTTCTTCTATCAAGACTTACAGCTATTTATATGAAGTTGTACAAAAACGCTTTATTTCGTCAAGACAGTGCGTTTCCTACGATTACATGCATTTGAATGGGGAACTCGCCCGAAACAAAGTATAGGTTTTCATTATGTGAATAACTTGAAAATCTTAGCTCAAACAGCTTCAAAACCTGTTTGCCCAGCACGGGGATCTTGAACTGTATAAGATAACGCCTTAAATATGTGTGTATGCTTCTTCTATCAAGACTTACAGCTATTTATATGAAGTTGTACAAAAACGCTTTATTTCGTCAAGACAGTGCGTTTCCTACGATTACATGCATTTGAATGGGGAACTCGCCCGAAACAAAGTATAGGTTTTCATTATGTGAATAACTTGAAAATCTTAGCTCAAACAGCTTCAAAACCTGTTTGCCCAGCACGGGGATCTTGAACTGTATAAGATAACGCCTTAAATATGTGTGTATGCTTCTTCTATCAAGACTTACAGCTATTTATATGAAGTTGTACAAAAACGCTTTATTTCGTCAAGACAGTGCGTTTCCTATGATTACATGCATTTGAATGGGGAACTCGCCCGAAACAAAGTATAGGTTTTCATTATGTGAATAACTTGAAAATCTTAGCTCAAACAGCTTCAAAACCTGTTTGCCCGGCACGGGGATCTTGAACTGTATAAGATAACGCCTTAAATATGTGTGTATGCTTCTTCTATCAAGACTTACAGCTATTTATATGAAGTTGTACAAAAACGCTTTATTTCGTCAAGACAGTGCGTTTCCTACGATTACATGCATTTGAATGGGGAACTCGCCCGAAACAAAGTATAGGTTTTCATTATGTGAATAACTTGAAAATCTTAGCTCAAACAGCTTCAAAACCTGTTTGCCCAGCACGGGGATCTTGAACTGTATAAGATAACGCCTTAAATATGTGTGTATGCTTCTTCTATCAAGACTTACAGCTATTTATATGAAGTTGTACAAAAACGCTTTATTTCGTCAAGACAGTGCGTTTCCTACGATTACATGCATTTGAATGGGGAACTCGCCCGAAACAAAGTATAGGTTTTCATTATGTGAATAACTTGAAAATCTTAGCTCAAACAGCTTCAAAACCTGTTTGCCCAGCACGGGGATCTTGAACTGTATAAGATAACGCCTTAAATATGTGTGTATGCTTCTTCTATCAAGACTTACAGCTATTTATATGAAGTTGTACAAAAACGCTTTATTTCGTCAAGACAGTGCGTTTCCTACGATTACATGCATTTGAATGGGGAACTCGCCCGAAACAAAGTATAGGTTTTCATTATGTGAATAACTTGAAAATCTTAGCTCAAACAGCTTCAAAACCTGTTTGCCCAGCACGGGGATCTTGAACTGTATAAGATAACGCCTTAAATATGTGTGTATGCTTCTTCTATCAAGACTTACAGCTATTTATATGAAGTTGTACAAAAACGCTTTATTTCGTCAAGACAGTGCGTTTCCTACGATTACATGCATTTGAATGGGGAACTCGCCCGAAACAAAGTATAGGTTTTCATTATGTGAATAACTTGAAAATCTTAGCTCAAACAGCTTCAAAACCTGTTTGCCCAGCACGGGGATCTTGAACTGTATAAGATAACGCCTTAAATATGTGTGTATGCTTCTTCTATCAAGACTTACAGCTATTTATATGAAGTTGTACAAAAACGCTTTATTTCGTCAAGACAGTGCGTTTCCTACGATTACATGCATTTGAATGGGGAACTCGCCCGAAACAAAGTATAGGTTTTCATTATGTGAATAACTTGAAAATCTTAGCTCAAACAGCTTCAAAACCTGTTTGCCCAGCACGGGGATCTTGAACTGTATAAGATAACGCCTTTAATATGTGTGTATGCTTCTTCTATCAAGACTTACAGCTATTTATATGAAGTTGTACAAAAACGCTTTATTTCGTCAAGACAGTGCGTTTCCTACGATTACATGCATTTGAATGGGGAACTCGCCCGAAACAAAGTATAGGTTTTCATTATGTGAATAACTTGAAAATCTTAGCTCAAACAGCTTCAAAACCTGTTTGCCCAGCACGGGGATCTTGAACTGTATAAGATAACGCCTTAAATATGTGTGTATGCTTCTTCTATCAAGACTTACAGCTATTTATATGAAGTTGTACAAAAACGCTTTATTTTCGTCAAGACAGTGCGTTTCCTACGATTACATGCATTTGAATGGGGAACTCGCCCGAAACAAAGTATAGGTTTTCATTATGTGAATAACTTGAAAATCTTAGCTCAAACAGCTTCAAAACCTGTTTGCCCAGCACGGGGATCTTGAACTGTATAAGATAACGCCTTAAATATGTGTGTCTGAGTCGTCTATCAAAACTTACAGCTATTTATATGAAGTTGTACAAAAACGCTTTATTTCGTCAAGACAGTGCGTTTCCTACGATTACATGCATTTGAATGGGGAACTCGCCCGAAACAAAGTATAGGTTTTCATTATGTGAATAACTTGAAAATCTTAGCTCGAACAGCTTCAAAACCTGTTTGCCCAGCACGGGGATCTTGAACTGTATAAGATAACGCCTTAAATATGTGTGTCTGAGTCGTCTATCAAAACTTACAGCTATTTATATGAAGTTGTACAAAAACGCTTTATTTCGTCAAGACAGTGCGTTTCCTACGATTACATGCATTTGAATGGGGAACTCGCCCGAAACAAAGTATAGGTTTTCATTATGTGAATAACTTGAAAATCTTAGCTCAAACAGCTTCAAAACCTGTTTGCCCAGCACGGGGATCTTGAACTGTATAAGATAACGCCTTAAATATGTGTGTCTGAGTCGTCTATCAAAACTTACAGCTATTTATATGAAGTTGTACAAAAACGCTTTATTTCGTCAAGACAGTGCGTTTCCTACGATTACATGCATTTGAATGGGGAACTCGCCCGAAACAAAGTATAGGTTTTCATTATGTGAATAACTTGAAAATCTTAGCTCAAACAGCTTCAAAACCTGTTTGCCCAGCACGGGGATCTTGAACTGTATAAGATAACGCCTTAAATATGTGTGTATGCTTCTTCTATCAAGACTTACAGCTATTTATATGAAGTTGTACAAAAACGCTTTATTTCGTCAAGACAGTGCGTTTCCTACGATTACATGCATTTGAATGGGGAACTCGCCCGAAACAAAGTATAGGTTTTCATTATGTGAATAACTTGAAAATCTTAGCTCAAACAGCTTCAAAACCTGTTTGCCCAGCACGGGGATCTTGAACTGTATAAGATAACGCCTTAAATATGTGTGTATGCTTCTTCTATCAAGACTTACAGCTATTTATATGAAGTTGTACAAAAACGCTTTATTTCGTCAAGACAGTGCGTTTCCTACGATTACATGCATTTGAATGGGGAACTCGCCCGAAACAAAGTATAGGTTTTCATTATGTGAATAACTTGAAAATCTTAGCTCAAACAGCTTCAAAACCTGTTTGCCCAGCACGGGGATCTTGAACTGTATAAGATAACGCCTTAAATATGTGTGTCTGAGTCGTCTATCAAAACTTACAGCTATTTATATGAAGTTGTACAAAAACGCTTTATTTCGTCAAGACAGTGCGTTTCCTACGATTACATGCATTTGAATGGGGAACTCGCCCGAAACAAAGTATAGGTTTTCATTATGTGAATAACTTGAAAATCTTAGCTCAAACAGCTTCAAAACCTGTTTGCCCAGCACGGGGATCTTGAACTGATTAAAATAACGCCTTAAATATGTGTGTATGCTTCTTCTATCAAGACTTACAGCTATTTATATGAAGTTGTACAAAAACGCTTTATTTCGTCAAGACAGTGCGTTTCCTACGATTACATGCATTTGAATGGGGAACTCGCCCGAAACAAAGTATAGGTTTTCATTATGTGAATAACTTGAAAATCTTAGCTCGAACAGCTTCAAAACCTGTTTGCCCAGCACGGGGATCTGGAACTGATTAAAATAACGCCTTAAATATGTGTGTCTGAGTCGTCTATCAAAACTTACAGCTATTTATATGAAGTTGTACAAAAACGCTTTATTTCGTCAAGACAGTGCGTTTCCTACGATTACATGCATTTGAATGGGGAACTCGCCCGAAACAAAGTATAGGTTTTCATTATGTGAATAACTTGAAAATCTTAGCTCAAACAGCTTCAAAACCTGTTTGCCCAGCACGGGGATCTTGAACTGTATAAGATAATGCCTTAAATATGTGTGTATGCTTCTTCTATCAAGACTTACAGCTATTTATATGAAGTTGTACAAAAACGCTTTATTTCGTCAAGACAGTGCGTTTCCTACGATTACTTGCATTTGAATGGGGAACTCGCCCGAAACAAAGTATAGGTTTTCATTATGTGAATAACTTGAAAATCTTAGCTCGAACAGCTTCAAAACCTGTTTTCCCAGCACGGGGATCTTGAACTGTATAAGATAACGCCTTAAATATGTGTGTCTGAGTCGTCTATCAAAACTTACAGCTATTTATATGAAGTTGTACAAAAACGCTTAATTTCGTCAAGACAGTGCGTTTCCTACGATTACATGCATTTGAATGGGGAACTCGCCCGAAACAAAGTATAGGTTTTCATTATGTGAATAACTTGAAAATCTTAGCTCAAACAGCTTCAAAACCTGTTTGTCCAGCACGGGGATCTTGAACTGTATAAGATAACGCCTTAAATATGTGTGTATGCTTCTTCTATCAAGACTTACAGCTATTTATATGAAGTTGTACAAAAACGCTTTATTTCGTCAAGACAGTGCGTTTCCTACGATTACATGCATTTGAATGGGGAACTCGCCCGAAACAAAGTATAGGTTTTCATTATGTGAATAACTTGAAAATCTTAGCTCAAACAGCTTCAAAACCTGTTTGCCCAGCACGGGGATCTTGAACTGTATAAGATAACGCCTTAAATATGTGTGTATGCTTCTTCTATCAAGACTTACAGCTATTTATATGAAGTTGTACAAAAACGCTTTATTTCGTCAAGACAGTGCGTTTCCTACGATTACATGCATTTGAATGGGGAACTCGCCCGAAACAAAGTATAGGTTTTCATTATGTGAATAACTTGAAAATCTTAGCTCAAACAGCTTCAAAACCTGTTTGCCCAGCACGGGGATCTTGAACTGTATAAGATAACGCCTTAAATATGTGTGTATGCTTCTTCTATCAAGACTTACAGCTATTTATATGAAGTTGTACAAAAACGCTTTATTTCGTCAAGACAGTGCGTTTCCTACGATTACATGCATTTGAATGGGGAACTCGCCCGAAACAAAGTATAGGTTTTCATTATGTGAATAACTTGAAAATCTTAGCTCAAACAGCTTCAAAACCTGTTTGCCCAGCACGGGGATCTTGAACTGTATAAGATAACGCCTTAAATATGTGTGTATGCTTCTTCTATCAAGACTTACAGCTATTTATATGAAGTTGTACAAAAACGCTTTATTTCGTCAAGACAGTGCGTTTCCTACGATTACATGCATTTGAATGGGGAACTCGCCCGAAACAAAGTATAGGTTTTCATTATGTGAATAACTTGAAAATCTTAGCTCAAACAGCTTCAAAACCTGTTTGCCCAGCACGGGGATCTTGAACTGTATAAGATAACGCCTTAAATATGTGTGTATGCTTGTTCTATCAAGACTTACAGCTATTTATATGAAGTTGTACAAAAACGCTTTATTTCGTCAAGACAGTGCGTTTCCTACGATTACATGCATTTGAATGGGGAACTCGCCCGAAACAAAGTATAGGTTTTCATTATGTGAATAACTTGAAAATCTTAGCTCAAACAGCTTCAAAACCTGTTTGCCCAGCACGGGGATCTTGAACTGATTAAAATAACGCCTTAAATATGTGTGTATGCTTCTTCTATCAAGACTTACAGCTATTTATATGAAGTTGTACAAAAACGCTTTATTTCGTCAAGACAGTGCGTTTCCTACGATTACATGCATTTGAATGGGGAAGTCGCCCGAAACAAAGTATAGGTTTTCATTATGTGAATAACTTGAAAATCTTAGCTCAAACAGCTTCAAAACCTGTTTGCCCAGCACGGGGATCTTGAACTGTATAAGATAACGCCTTAAATATGTGTGTATGCTTGTTCTATCAAGACTTACAGCTATTTATATGAAGTTGTACAAAAACGCTTTATTTCGTCAAGACAGTGCGTTTCCTACGATTACATGCATTTGAATGGGGAACTCGCCCGAAACAAAGTATAGGTTTTCATTATGTGAATAACTTGAAAATCTTAGCTCAAACAGCTTCAAAACCTGTTTGCCCAGCACGGGGATCTTGAACTGTATAAGATAACGCCTTAAATATGTGTGTCTGAGTCGTCTATCAAAACTTACAGCTATTTATATGAAGTTGTACAAAAACGCTTTATTTCGTCAAGACAGTGCGTTTCCTACGATTACATGCATTTGAATGGGGAACTCGCCCGAAACAAAGTATAGGTTTTCATTATGTGAATAACTTGAAAATCTTAGCTCAAACAGCTTCAAAACCTGTTTGCCCAGCACGGGGATCTTGAACTGTATAAGATAACGCCTTAAATATGTGTGTATGCTTCTTCTATCAAGACTTACAGCTATTTATATGAAGTTGTACAAAAACGCTTTATTTCATCAAGACAGTGCGTTTCCTACGATTACATGCATTTGAATGGGGAACTCGCCCGAAACAAAGTATAGGTTTTCATTATGTGAATAACTTGAAAATCTTAGCTCAAACAGCTTCAAAACCTGTTTGCCCAGCACGGGGATCTTGAACTGTATAAGATAACGCCTTGAATATGTGTGTCTGAGTCGTCTATCAAAACTTACAGCTATTTATATGAAGTTGTACAAAAACGCTTTATTTCGTCAAGACAGTGCGTTTCCTACGATTACATGCATTTGAATGGGGAACTCGCCCGAAACAAAGTATAGGTTTTCATTATGTGAATAACTTGAAAATCTTAGCTCAAACAGCTTCAAAACCTGTTTGCCCAGCACGGGGATCTTGAACTGTATAAGATAACGCCTTAAATATGTGTGTATGCTTCTTCTATCAAGACTTACAGCTATTTATATGAAGTTGTACAAAAACGCTTTATTTCGTCAAGACAGTGCGTTTCCTACGATTACATGCATTTGAATGGGGAACTCGCCCGAAACAAAGTATAGGTTTTCATTATGTGAATAACTTGAAAATCTTAGCTCAAACAGCTTCAAAACCTGTTTGCCCAGCACGGGGATCTTGAACTGTATAAGATAACGCCTTAAATATGTGTGTATGCTTCTTCTATCAAGACTTACAGCTATTTATATGAAGTTGTACAAAAACGCTTTATTTCGTCAAGACAGTGCGTTTCCTACGATTACATGCATTTGAATGGGGAACTCGCCCGAAACAAAGTATAGGTTTTCATTATGTGAATAACTTGAAAATCTTAGCTCAAACAGCTTCAAAACCTGTTTGCCCAGCACGGGGATCTTGAACTGTATAAGATAACGCCTTAAATATGTGTGTATGCTTCTTCTATCAAGACTTACAGCTATTTATATGAAGTTGTACAAAAACGCTGTATTTCGTCAAGACAGTGCGTTTCCTATGATTACATGCATTTGAATGGGGAACTCGCCCGAAACAAAGTATAGGTTTTCATTATGTGAATAACTTGAAAATCTTAGCTCAAACAGCTTCAAAACCTGTTTGCCCAGCACGGGGATCTTGAACTGTATAAGATAACGCCTTAAATATGTGTGTATGCTTCTTCTATCAAGACTTACAGCTATTTATATGAAGTTGTACAAAAACGCTTTATTTCGTCAAGACAGTGCGTTTCCTACGATTACATGCATTTGAATGGGGAACTCGCCCGAAACAAAGTATAGGTTTTCATTATGTGAATAACTTGAAAATCTTAGCTCAAACAGCTTCAAAACCTGTTTGCCCAGCACGGGGATCTTGAACTGTATAAGATAACGCCTTAAATATGTGTGTATGCTTCTTCTATCAAGACTTACAGCTATTTATATGAAGTTGTACAAAAACGCTTTATTTCGTCAAGACAGTGCGTTTCCTACGATTACATGCATTTGAATGGGGAACTCGCCCGAAACAAAGTATAGGTTTTCATTATGTGAATAACTTGAAAATCTTAGCTCAAACAGCTTCAAAACCTGTTTGCCCAGCACGGGGATCTTGAACTGTATAAGATAACGCCTTAAATATGTGTGTCTGAGTCGTCTATCAAAACTTACAGCTATTTATATGAAGTTGTACAAAAACGCTTTATTTCGTCAAGACAGTGCGTTTCCTACGGTTACATGCATTTGAATGGGGAAGTCGCCCGAAACAAAGTATAGGTTTTCATTATGTGAATAACTTGAAAATCTTAGCTCAAACAGCTTCAAAACCTGTTTGCCCAGCACGGGGATCTTGAACTGATTAAAATAACGCCTTAAATATGTGTGTATGCTTCTTCTATCAAGACTTACAGCTATTTATACGAAGTTGTACAAAAACACTTTATTTCGTCAAGACAGTGCGTTTCCTACGATTATATGCATTTGAATGGGGAACTCGCCCGAAACAAAGTATAGGTTTTAATTATGTGAATAACTTGAAAATCTTAGCTCAAACAGCTTCAAAACCTGTTTGCCCAGCACGGGGATCTTGAACTGTATAAGATAACGCCTTAAATATGTGTGTCTGAGTCGTCTATCAAAACTTACAGCTATTTATATGAAGTTGTACAAAAACGCTTTATTTCGTCAAGACAGTGCGTTTCCTACGATTACATGCATTTGAATGGGGAACTCGCCCGAAACAAAGTATAGGTTTTCATTATGTGAATAACTTGAAAATCTTAGCTCAAACAGCTTCAAAACCTGTTTGCCCAGCACGGGGATCTGGAACTGATTAAAATAACGCCTTAAATATGTGTGTCTGAGTCGTCTATCAAAACTTACAGCTATTTATATGAAGTTGTACAAAAACGCTTTATTTCGTCAAGACAGTGCGTTTCCTACGATTACATGCATTTGAATGGGGAACTCGTCCGAAACAAAGTATAGGTTTTCATTATGTGAATAACTTGAAAATCTTAGCTCAAACAGCTTCAAAACCTGTTTGCCCAGCACGGGGATCTTGAACTGTATAAGATAACGCCTTAAATATGTGTGTATGCTTCTTCTATCAAGACTTACAGCTATTTATATGAAGTTGTACAAAAACGCTTTATTTCGTCAAGACAGTGCGTTTCCTACGATTACATGCATTTGAATGGGGAACTCGCCCGAAACAAAGTATAGGTTTTCATTATGTGAATAACTTGAAAATCTTAGCTCGAACAGCTTCAAAACCTGTTTGTCCAGCACGGGGATCTTGAACTGTATAAGATAACGCCTTAAATATGTGTGTATGCTTCTTCTATCAAGACTTACAGCTATTTATATGAAGTTGTACAAAAACGCTTTATTTCGTCAAGACAGTGCGTTTCCTACGATTACATGCATTTGAATGGGGAACTCGCCCGAAACAAAGTATAGGTTTTCATTATGTGAATAACTTGAAAATCTTAGCTCAAACAGCTTCAAAACCTGTTTGCCCAGCACGGGGATCTTGAACTGTATAAGATAACGCCTTAAATATGTGTGTATGCTTGTTCTATCAAGACTTACAGCCATTTATATGAAGTTGTACAAAAACGCTTTATTTCGTCAAGACAGTGCGTTTCCTACGATTACATGCATTTGAATGGGGAACTCGCCCGAAACAAAGTATAGGTTTTCATTATGTGAATAACTTGAAAATCTTAGCTCAAACAGCTTCAAAACCTGTTTGCCCAGCACGGGGATCTTGAACTGTATAAGATAACGCCTTAAATATGTGTGTCTGAGTCGTCTATCAAAACTTACAGCTATTTATATGAAGTTGTACAAAAACGCTTTATTTCGTCAAGACAGTGCGTTTCCTACGATTACATGCATTTGAATGGGGAACTCGCCCGAAACAAAGTATAGGTTTTCATTATGTGAATAACTTGAAAATCTTAGCTCGAACAGCTTCAAAACCTGTTTGTCCAGCACGGGGATCTTGAACTGTATAAGATAACGCATTAAATATGTGTGTATGCTTCTTCTATCAAGACTTACATCTATTTATATGAAGTTGTACAAAAACGCTTTATTTCGTCAAGACAGTGCGTTTCCTACGATTACATGCATTTGAATGGGGAACTCGCCCGAAACAAAGTATAGGTTTTCATTATGTGAATAACTTGAAAATCTTAGCTCAAACAGCTTCAAAACCTGTTTGCCCAGCACGGGGATCTTGAACTGTATAAGATAACGCCTTAAATATGTGTGTCTGAGTCGTCTATCAAAACTTACAGCTATTTATATGAAGTTGTACAAAAACGCTTTATTTCGTCAAGACAGTGCGTTTCCTACGATTACATGCATTTGAATGGGGAACTCGCCCGAAACAAAGTATAGGTTTTCATTATGTGAATAACTTGAAAATCTTAGCTCAAACAGCTTCAAAACCTGTTTGCCCAGCACGGGGATCTTGAACTGTATAAGATAACGCCTTAAATATGTGTGTATGCTTCTTCTATCAAGACTTACAGCTATTTATATGAAGTTGTACAAAAACGCTTTATTTCGTCAAGACAGTGCGTTTCCTACGATTACATGCATTTGAATGGGGAACTCGCCCGAAACAAAGTATAGGTTTTCATTATGTGAATAACTTGAAAATCTTAGCTCAAACAGCTTCAAAACCTGTTTGCCCAGCACGGGGATCTTGAACTGTATAAGATAACGCCTTAAATATGTGTGTATGCTTCTTCTATCAAGACTTACAGCTATTTATATGAAGTTGTACAAAAACGCTTTATTTCGTCAAGACAGTGCGTTTCCTACGATTACATGCATTTGAATGGGGAACTCGCCCGAAACAAAGTATAGGTTTTCATTATGTGAATAACTTGAAAATCTTAGCTCAAACAGCTTCAAAACCTGTTTGCCCAGCACGGGGATCTTGAACTGTATAAGATAACGCCTTAAATATGTGTGTATGCTTCTTCTATCAAGACTTACAGCTATTTATATGAAGTTGTACAAAAACGCTTTATTTCGTCAAGACAGTGCGTTTCCTACGATTACATGCATTTGAATGGGGAACTCGCCCGAAACAAAGTATAGGTTTTCATTATGTGAATAACTTGAAAATCTTAGCTCAAACAGCTTCAAAACCTGTTTGCCCAGCACGGGGATCTTGAACTGTATAAGATAACGCCTTAAATATGTGTGTATGCTTCTTCTATCAAGACTTACAGCTATTTATATGAAGTTGTACAAAAACGCTTTATTTCGTCAAGACAGTGCGTTTCCTACGATTACATGCATTTGAATGGGGAACTCGCCCGAAACAAAGTATAGGTTTTCATTATGTGAATAACTTGAAAATCTTAGCTCAAACAGCTTCAAAACCTGTTTGCCCAGCACGGGGATCTTGAACTGTATAAGATAACGCCTTAAATATGTGTGTCTGAGTCGTCTATCAAAACTTACAGCTATTTATATGAAGTTGTACAAAAACGCTTTATTTCGTCAAGACAGTGCGTTTCCTACGGTTACATGCATTTGAATGGGGAACTCGCCCGAAACAAAGTATAGGTTTTCATTATGTGAATAACTTGAAAATCTTAGCTCAAACAGCTTCAAAACCTGTTTGCCCAGCACGGGGATCTTGAACTGATTAAAATAACGCCTTAAATATGTGTGTATGCTTCTTCTATCAAGACTTACAGCTATTTATATGAAGTTGTACAAAAACGCTTTATTTCGTCAAGACAGTGCGTTTCCTACGATTACATGCATTTGAATGGGGAAGTCGCCCGAAACAAAGTATAGGTTTTCATTATGTGAATAACTTGAAAATCTTAGCTCAAACAGCTTCAAAACCTGTTTGCCCAGCACGGGGATCTTGAACTGATTAAAATAACGCCTTAAATATGTGTGTATGCTTCTTCTATCAAGACTTACAGCTATTTATACGAAGTTGTACAAAAACGCTTTATTTCGTCAAGACAGTGCGTTTCCTACGATTATATGCATTTGAATGGGGAACTCGCCCGAAACAAAGTATAGGTTTTAATTATGTGAATAACTTGAAAATCTTAGCTCAAACAGCTTCAAAACCTGTTTGCCCAGCACGGGGATCTTGAACTGTATAAGATAACGCCTTAAATATGTGTGTCTGAGTCGTCTATCAAAACTTACAGCTATTTATATGAAGTTGTACAAAAACGCTTTATTTCGTCAAGACAGTGCGTTTCCTACGATTACATGCATTTGAATGGGGAACTCGCCCGAAACAAAGTATAGGTTTTCATTATGTGAATAACTTGAAAATCTTAGCTCAAACAGCTTCAAAACCTGTTTGCCCAGCACGGGGATCTTCAACTGTATAAGATAACGCCTTAAATATGTGTGTATGCTTCTTCTATCAAGACTTACAGCTATTTATATGAAGTTGTACAAAAACGCTTTATTTCGTCAAGACAGTGCGTTTCCTACGATTACATGCATTTGAATGGGGAACTAGCCTGAAACAAAGTATAGGTTTTCATTATGTGAATAACTTGAAAATCTTAGCTCAAACAGCTTCAAAACCTGTTTGCCCAGCACGGGGATCTGGAACTGATTAAAATAACGCCTTAAATATGTGTGTCTGAGTCGTCTATCAAAACTTACAGCTATTTATATGAAGTTGTACAAAAACGCTTTATTTCGTCAAGACAGTGCGTTTCCTACGATTACATGCATTTGAATGGGGAACTCGCCCGAAACAAAGTATAGGTTTTCATTATGTGAATAACTTGAAAATCTTAGCTCAAACAGCTTCAAAACCTGTTTGCCCAGCACGGGGATCTTGAACTGTATAAGATAACGCCTTAAATATGTGTGTATGCTTCTTCTATCAAGACTTACAGCTATTTATATGAAGTTGTACAAAAACGCTTTATTTCGTCAAGACAGTGCGTTTCCTACGATTACATGCATTTGAATGGGGAACTCGCCCGAAACAAAGTATAGGTTTTCATTATGTGAATAACTTGAAAATCTTAGCTCAAACAGCTTCAAAACCTGTTTGCCCAGCACGGGGATCTTGAACTGTATAAGATAACGCCTTAAATATGTGTGTCTGAGTCGTCTATCAAAACTTACAGCTATTTATATGAAGTTGTACAAAAACGCTTTATTTCGTCAAGACAGTGCGTTTCCTACGGTTACATGCATTTGAATGGGGAACTCGCCCGAAACAAAGTATAGGTTTTCATTATGTGAATAACTTGAAAATCTTAGCTCAAACAGCTTCAAAACCTGTTTGCCCAGCACGGGGATCTTGAACTGATTAAAATAACGCCTTAAATATGTGTGTATGCTTCTTCTATCAAGACTTACAGCTATTTATATGAAGTTGTACAAAAACGCTTTATTTCGTCAAGACAGTGCGTTTCCTACGATTACATGCATTTGAATGGGGAAGTCGCCCGAAACAAAGTATAGGTTTTCATTATGTGAATAACTTGAAAATCTTAGCTCAAACAGCTTCAAAACCTGTTTGCCTAGCACGGGGATCTTGAACTGATTAAAATAACGCCTTAAATATGTGTGTATGCTTCTTCTATCAAGACTTACAGCTATTTATACGAAGTTGTACAAAAACGCTTTATTTCGTCAAGACAGTGCGTTTCCTACGATTATATGCATTTGAATGGGGAACTCGCCCGAAACAAAGTATAGGTTTTAATTATGTGAATAACTTGAAAATCTTAGCTCAAACAGCTTCAAAACCTGTTTGCCCAGCACGGGGATCTTGAACTGTATAAGATAACGCCTTAAATATGTGTGTCTGAGTCGTCTATCAAAACTTACAGCTATTTATATGAAGTTGTACAAAAACGCTTTATTTCGTCAAGACAGTGCGTTTCCTACGATTACATGCATTTGAATGGGGAACTCGCCCGAAACAAAGTATAGGTTTTCATTATGTGAATAACTTGAAAATCTTAGCTCAAACAGCTTCAAAACCTGTTTGCCCAGCACGGGGATCTTCAACTGTATAAGATAACGCCTTAAATATGTGTGTATGCTTCTTCTATCAAGACTTACAGCTATTTATATGAAGTTGTACAAAAACGCTTTATTTCGTCAAGACAGTGCGTTTCCTACGATTACATGCATTTGAATGGGGAACTAGCCTGAAACAAAGTATAGGTTTTCATTATGTGAATAACTTGAAAATCTTAGCTCAAACAGCTTCAAAACCTGTTTGCCCAGCACGGGGATCTGGAACTGATTAAAATAACGCCTTAAATATGTGTGTCTGAGTCGTCTATCAAAACTTACAGCTATTTATATGAAGTTGTACAAAAACGCTTTATTTCGTCAAGACAGTGCGTTTCCTACGATTACATGCATTTGAATGGGGAACTCGCCCGAAACAAAGTATAGGTTTTCATTATGTGAATAACTTGAAAATCTTAGCTCAAACAGCTTCAAAACCTGTTTGCCCAGCACGGGGATCTTGAACTGTATAAGATAACGCCTTAAATATGTGTGTATGCTTCTTCTATCAAGACTTACAGCTATTTATATGAAGTTGTACAAAAACGCTTTATTTCGTCAAGACAGTGCGTTTCCTACGATTACATGCATTTGAATGGGGAACTCGCCCGAAACAAAGTATAGGTTTTCATTATGTGAATAACTTGAAAATCTTAGTTCGAACAGCTTCAAAACCTGTTTGTCCAGCACGGGGATCTTGAACTGTATAAGATAACGCCTTAAATATGTGTGTATGCTTCTTCTATCAAGACTTAGAGCTATTTATATGAAGTTGTACAAAAACGCTTTATTTCGTCAAGACAGTAAGTTTCCTACGATTACATGCATTTGAATGGGGAACTCGCCCGAAACAAAGTATAGGTTTTCATTATGTGAATAACTTGAAAATCTTAGCTCAAACAGCTTCAAAACCTGTTTGCCCAGCACGGGGATCTTGAACTGATTAAAATAACGCCTTAAATATGTGTGTATGCTTCTTCTATCAAGACTTACAGCTATTTATATGAAGTTGTACAAAAACGCTTTATTTCGTCAAGACAGTGCGTTTCCTACGATTACATGCATTTGAATGGGGAAGTCGCCCGAAACAAAGTATAGGTTTTCATTATGTGAATAACTTGAAAATCTTAGCTCAAACAGCTTCAAAACCTGTTTGCCCAGCACGGGGATCTTGAACTGTATAAGATAACGCCTTAAATATGTGTGTATGCTTGTTCTATCAAGACTTACAGCCATTTATATGAAGTTGTACAAAAACGCTTTATTTCGTCAAGACAGTGCGTTTCCTACGATTACATGCATTTGAATGGGGAACTCGCCCGAAACAAAGTATAGGTTTTCATTATGTGAATAACTTGAAAATCTTAGCTCAAACAGCTTCAAAACCTGTTTGCCCAGCACGGGGATCTTGAACTGTATAAGATAACGCCTTAAATATGTGTGTCTGAGTCGTCTATCAAAACTTACAGCTATTTATATGAAGTTGTACAAAAACGCTTTATTTTGTCAAGACAGTGCGTTTCCTACGATTACATGCATTTGAATGGGGAACTCGCCCGAAACAAAGTATAGGTTTTCATTATGTGAATAACTTGAAAATCTTAGCTCAAACAGCTTCAAAACCTGTTTGCCCAGCACGGGGATCTTGAACTGATTAAAATAACGCCTTAAATATGTGTGTATGCTTCTTCTATCAAGACTTACAGCTATTTATATGAAGTTGTACAAAAACGCTTTATTTCGTCAAGACAGTGCGTTTCCTACGATTACATGCATTTGAATGGGGAAGTCGCCCGAAACAAAGTATAGGTTTTCATTATGTGAATAACTTGAAAATCTTAGCTCAAACAGCTTCAAAACCTGTTTGCCCAGCACGGGGATCTTGAACTGTATAAGATAACGCCTTAAATATGTGTGTATGCTTGTTCTATCAAGACTTACAGCTATTTATATGAAGTTGTACAAAAACGCTTTATTTCGTCAAGACAGTGCGTTTCCTACGATTACATGCATTTGAATGGGGAACTCGTCCGAAACAAAGTATAGGTTTTCATTATGTGAATAACTTGAAAAT
Source organism: Neolamprologus brichardi (assembly GCF_056152115.1). Classification (NCBI taxonomy): domain Eukaryota; kingdom Metazoa; phylum Chordata; class Actinopteri; order Cichliformes; family Cichlidae; genus Neolamprologus; species Neolamprologus brichardi. The sequence goes on along the minus strand of NW_028270137.1, from coordinate 6,172,136 downwards.
CTTAGCTCAAACAGCTTCAAAACCTGTTTGCCCAGCACGGGGATCTTGAACTGTATAAGATAACGCCTTAAATATGTGTGTATGCTTCTTCTATCAAGACTTACAGCTATTTATATGAAGTTGTATACACGCTTTATTTCGTCAAGACAGTGCGTTTCCTACGATTACATGCATTTGAATGGGGAACTCGCCCGAAACAAAGTATAGGTTTTCATTATGTGAATAACTTGAAAATCTTAGCTCAAACAGCTTCAAAACCTGTTTGCCCAGCACGGGGATCTTGAACTGTATAAGATAACGCCTTAAATATGTGTGTCTGAGTCGTCTATCAAAACTTACAGCTATTTATATGAAGTTGTACAAAAACGCTTTATTTCGTCAAGACAGTGCGTTTCCTACGATTACATGCATTTGAATGGGGAACTCGCCCGAAACAAAGTATAGGTTTTCATTATGTGAATAACTTGAAAATCTTAGCTCAAACAGCTTCAAAACCTGTTTGTCCAGCACGGGGATCTTGAACTGTATAAGATAACGCCTTAAATATGTGTGTATGCTTCTTCTATCAAGACTTACAGCTATTTATATGAAGTTGTACAAAAACGCTTTATTTCGTCAAGACAGTGCGTTTCCTACGATTACATGCATTTGAATGGGGAACTCGTCCGAAACAAAGTATAGGTTTTCATTATGTGAATAACTTGAAAATCTTAGCTCAAACAGCTTCAAAACCTGTTTGCCCAGCACGGGGATCTTGAACTGTATAAGATAACGCCTTAAATATGTGTGTATGCTTCTTCTATCAAGACTTACAGCTATTTATATGAAGTTGTATACACGCTTTATTTCGTCAAGACAGTGCGTTTCCTACGATTACATGCATTTGAATGGGGAACTCGCCCGAAACAAAGTATAGGTTTTCATTATGTGAATAACTTGAAAATCTTAGCTCAAACAGCTTCAAAACCTGTTTGCCCAGCACGGGGATCTTGAACTGTATAAGATAACGCCTTAAATATGTGTGTCTGAGTCGTCTATCAAAACTTACAGCTATTTATATGAAGTTGTACAAAAACGCTTTATTTCGTCAAGACAGTAAGTTTCCTACGATTACATGCATTTGAATGGGGAACTCGCCCGAAACAAAGTATAGGTTTTCATTATGTGAATAACTTGAAAATCTTAGCTCAAACAGCTTCAAAACCTGTTTGCCCAGCACGGGGATCTTGAACTGATTAAAATAACGCCTTAAATATGTGTGTATGCTTCTTCTATCAAGACTTACAGCTATTTATATGAAGTTGTACAAAAACGCTTTATTTCGTCAAGACAGTGCGTTTCCTACGATTACATGCATTTGAATGGGGAAGTCGCCCGAAACAAAGTATAGGTTTTCATTATGTGAATAACTTGAAAATCTTAGCTCAAACAGCTTCAAAACCTGTTTGCCCAGCACGGGGATCTTGAACTGTATAAGATAACGCCTTAAATATGTGTGTATGCTTGTTCTATCAAGACTTACAGCCATTTATATGAAGTTGTACAAAAACGCTTTATTTCGTCAAGACAGTGCGTTTCCTACGATTACATGCATTTGAATGGGGAACTCGCCCGAAACAAAGTATAGGTTTTCATTATGTGAATAACTTGAAAATCTTAGCTCAAACAGCTTCAAAACCTGTTTGCCCAGCACGGGGATCTTGAACTGTATAAGATAACGCCTTAAATATGTGTGTCTGAGTCGTCTATCAAAACTTACAGCTATTTATATGAAGTTGTACAAAAACGCTTTATTTTGTCAAGACAGTGCGTTTCCTACGATTACATGCATTTGAATGGGGAACTCGCCCGAAACAAAGTATAGGTTTTCATTATGTGAATAACTTGAAAATCTTAGCTCAAACAGCTTCAAAACCTGTTTGCCCAGCACGGGGATCTTGAACTGATTAAAATAACGCCTTAAATATGTGTGTATGCTTCTTCTATCAAGACTTACAGCTATTTATATGAAGTTGTACAAAAACGCTTTATTTCGTCAAGACAGTGCGTTTCCTACGATTACATGCATTTGAATGGGGAAGTCGCCCGAAACAAAGTATAGGTTTTCATTATGTGAATAACTTGAAAATCTTAGCTCAAACAGCTTCAAAACCTGTTTGCCCAGCACGGGGATCTTGAACTGTATAAGATAACGCCTTAAATATGTGTGTATGCTTGTTCTATCAAGACTTACAGCTATTTATATGAAGTTGTACAAAAACGCTTTATTTCGTCAAGACAGTGCGTTTCCTACGATTACATGCATTTGAATGGGGAACTCGTCCGAAACAAAGTATAGGTTTTCATTATGTGAATAACTTGAAAATCTTAGCTCAAACAGCTTCAAAACCTGTTTGCCCAGCACGGGGATCTTGAACTGTATAAGATAACGCCTTAAATATGTGTGTATGCTTCTTCTATCAAGACTTACAGCTATTTATATGAAGTTGTATACACGCTTTATTTCGTCAAGACAGTGCGTTTCCTACGATTACATGCATTTGAATGGGGAACTCGCCCGAAACAAAGTATAGGTTTTCATTATGTGAATAACTTGAAAATCTTAGCTCAAACAGCTTCAAAACCTGTTTGCCCAGCACGGGGATCTTGAACTGTATAAGATAACGCCTTAAATATGTGTGTCTGAGTCGTCTATCAAAACTTACAGCTATTTATATGAAGTTGTACAAAAACGCTTTATTTCGTCAAGACAGTGCGTTTCCTACGATTACATGCATTTGAATGGGGAACTCGCCCGAAACAAAGTATAGGTTTTCATTATGTGAATAACTTGAAAATCTTAGCTCAAACAGCTTCAAAACCTGTTTGTCCAGCACGGGGATCTTGAACTGTATAAGATAACGCCTTAAATATGTGTGTATGCTTCTTCTATCAAGACTTACAGCTATTTATATGAAGTTGTACAAAAACGCTTTATTTCGTCAAGACAGTGCGTTTCCTACGATTACATGCATTTGAATGGGGAACTCGTCCGAAACAAAGTATAGGTTTTCATTATGTGAATAACTTGAAAATCTTAGCTCAAACAGCTTCAAAACCTGTTTGCCCAGCACGGGGATCTTGAACTGTATAAGATAACGCCTTAAATATGTGTGTATGCTTCTTCTATCAAGACTTACAGCTATTTATATGAAGTTGTATACACGCTTTATTTCGTCAAGACAGTGCGTTTCCTACGATTACATGCATTTGAATGGGGAACTCGCCCGAAACAAAGTATAGGTTTTCATTATGTGAATAACTTGAAAATCTTAGCTCAAACAGCTTCAAAACCTGTTTGCCCAGCATGGGGATCTTGAACTGTATAAGATAACGCCTTAAATATGTGTGTATGCTTCTTCTATCAAGACTTACAGCTATTTATATGAAGTTGTACAAAAACGCTTTATTTCGTCAAGACAGTGCGTTTCCTACGATTACATGCATTTGAATGGGGAACTCGTCCGAAACAAAGTATAGGTTTTCATTATGTGAATAACTTGAAAATCTTAGCTCAAACAGCTTCAAAACCTGTTTGCCCAGCACGGGGATCTTGAACTGTATAAGATAACGCCTTAAATATATGTGTATGCTTCTTCTATCAAGACTTACAGCTATTTATATGAAGTTGTATACACGCTTTATTTCGTCAAGACAGTGCGTTTCCTACGATTACATGCATTTGAATGGGGAACTCGCCCGAAACAAAGTATAGGTTTTCATTATGTGAATAACTTGAAAATCTTAGCTCAAACAGCTTCAAAACCTGTTTGCCCAGCACGGGGATCTTGAACTGTATAAGATAACGCCTTAAATATGTGTGTCTGAGTCGTCTATCAAAACTTACAGCTATTTATATGAAGTTGTACAAAAACGCTTTATTTCGTCAAGACAGTGCGTTTCCTACGATTACATGCATTTGAATGGGGAACTCGCCCGAAACAAAGTATAGGTTTTCATTATGTGAATAACTTGAAAATCTTAGCTCAAACAGCTTCAAAACCTGTTTGCCCAGCACGGGGATCTTGAACTGTATAAGATAACGCCTTAAATATGTGTGTATGCTTCTTCTATCAAGACTTACAGCTATTTATATGAAGTTGTATACACGCTTTATTTCATCAAGACAGTGCGTTTCCTACGATTACATGCATTTGAATGGGGAACTCGTCCGAAACAAAGTATAGGTTTTCATTATGTGAATAACTTGAAAAGATAACGCCTTAAATATGTGTGTATGCTTCTTCTATCAAGACTTACAGCTATTTATATGAAGTTGTATACACGCTTTATTTCGTCAAGACAGTGCGTTTCCTACGATTACATGCATTTGAATGGGGAACTCGTCCGAAACAAAGTATAGGTTTTCATTATGTGAATAACTTGAAAAGATAACGCCTTAAATATGTGTGTATGCTTCTTCTATCAAAACTTACAGCTATTTATATGAAGTTGTACAAAAACGCTTTATTTCGTCAAGACAGTGCGTTTCCTACGATTACATGCATTTGAATGGGGAAGTCGCCCGAAACAAAGTATAGGTTTTCATTATGTGAATAACTTGAAAATCTTAGCTCAAACAGCTTCAAAACCTGTTTGCCCAGCACGGGGATCTTGAACTGATTAAAATAACGCCTTAAATATGTGTGTATGCTTCTTCTATCAAGACTTACAGCTATTTATATGAAGTTGTACAAAAACGCTTTATTTCGTCAAGACAGTGCGTTTCCTACGATTACATGCATTTGAATGGGGAAGTCGCCCGAAACAAAGTATAGGTTTTCATTATGTGAATAACTTGAAAATCTTAGCTCAAACAGCTTCAAAACCTGTTTGCCCAGCACGGGGATCTTGAACTGTATAAGATAACGCCTTAAATATGTGTGTATGCTTCTTCTATCAAGACTTACAGCTATTTATATGAAGTTGTATACACGCTTTATTTCGTCAAGACAGTGCGTTTCCTACGATTACATGCATTTGAATGGGGAACTCGCCCGAAACAAAGTATAGGTTTTCATTATGTGAATAACTTGAAAATCTTAGCTCAAACAGCTTCAAAACCTGTTTGCCCAGCACGGGGATCTTGAACTGTATAAGATAACGCCTTAAATATGTGTGTCTGAGTCGTCTATCAAAACTTACAGCTATTTATATGAAGTTGTACAAAAACGCTTTATTTCGTCAAGACAGTGCGTTTCCTACGATTACATGCATTTGAATGGGGAACTCGCCCGAAACAAAGTATAGGTTTTCATTATGTGAATAACTTGAAAATCTTAGCTCAAACAGCTTCAAAACCTGTTTGTCCAGCACGGGGATCTTGAACTGTATAAGATAACGCCTTAAATATGTGTGTCTGAGTCGTCTATCAAAACTTACAGCTATTTATATGAAGTTGTACAAAAACGCTTTATTTCGTCAAGACAGTGCGTTTCCTACGATTACATGCATTTGAATGGGGAACTCGCCCGAAACAAAGTATAGGTTTTCATTATGTGAATAACTTGAAAATCTTAGCTCAAACAGCTTCAAAACCTGTTTGTCCAGCACGGGGATCTTGAACTGTATAAGATAACGCCTTAAATATGTGTGTATGCTTCTTCTATCAAGACTTACAGCTATTTATATGAAGTTGTACAAAAACGCTTTATTTCGTCAAGACAGTGCGTTTCCTACGATTACATGCATTTGAATGGGGAAGTCGCCCGAAACAAAGTATAGGTTTTCATTATGTGAATAACTTGAAAATCTTAGCTCAAACAGCTTCAAAACCTGTTTGCCCAGCACGGGGATCTTGAACTGTATAAGATAACGCCTTAAATATGTGTGTATGCTTCTTCTATCAAGACTTACAGCTATTTATATGAAGTTGTACAAAAACGCTTTATTTCGTCAAGACAGTGCGTTTCCTACGATTACATGCATTTGAATGGGGAACTCGCCCGAAACAAAGTATAGGTTTTCATTAGGTGAATAACTTGAAAATCTTAGCTCAAACAGCTTCAAAACCTGTTTGCCCAGCACTGGGATCTTGAACTGTATAAAATAACGCCTTAAATATGTGTGTATGCTTCTTCTATCAAGACTTACAGCTATTTATATGAAGTTGTATAAACGCTTTATTTCGTCAAGACAGTGCGTTTCCTACGATTACATGCATTTGAATGGGGAACTCGCCCGAAACAAAGTATAGGTTTTCATTATGTGAATAACTTGAAAATCTTAGCTCAAACAGCTTCAAAACCTGTTTGTCCAGCACGGGGATCTTGAACTGTATAAGATAACGCCTTAAATATGTGTGTATGCTTCTTCTATCAAGACTTACAGCTATTTATATGAAGTTGTACAAAAACGCTTTATTTCGTCAAGACAGTGCGTTTCCTACGATTACATGCATTTGAATGGGGAACTCGCCCGAAACAAAGTATAGGTTTTCATTATGTGAATAACTTGAAAATCTTAGCTCAAACAGCTTCAAAACCTGTTTGCCCAGCACGGGGATCTGGAACTGATTAAAATAACGCCTTAAATATGTGTGTCTGAGTCGTCTATCAAAACTTACAGCTATTTATATGAAGTTGTACAAAAACGCTTTATTTCGTCAAGACAGTGCGTTTCCTACGATTACATGCATTTGAATGGGGAACTCGCCCGAAACAAAGTATAGGTTTTCATTATGTGAATAACTTGAAAATCTTAGCTCAAACAGCTTCAAAACCTGTTTGCCCAGCACGGGGATCTTGAACTGTATAAGATAACGCCTTAAATATGTGTGTATGCTTCTTCTATCAAGACTTACAGCTATTTATATGAAGTTGTACAAAAACGCTTTATTTCGTCAAGACAGTGCGTTTCCTACGATTACATGCATTTGAATGGGGAACTCGCCCGAAACAAAGTATAGGTTTTCATTATGTGAATAACTTGAAAATCTTACCTCGAACAGCTTCAAAACCTGTTTGTCCAGCACGGGGATCTTGAACTGTATAAGATAACGCCTTAAATATGTGTGTATGCTTCTTCTATCAAGACTTACAGCTATTTATATGAAGTTGTACAAAAACGCTTTATTTCGTCAAGACAGTGCGTTTCCTACGATTACATGCATTTGAATGGGGAACTCGCCCGAAACAAAGTATAGGTTTTCATTATGTGAATAACTTGAAAATCTTAGCTCAAACAGCTTCAAAACCTGTTTGCCCAGCACGGGGATCTTGAACTGTATAAGATAACGCCTTAAATATGTGTGTCTGAATAGTCTATCAAAACTTACATCTATTTATATGAAGTTGTACAAAAACGCTTTATTTCGTCAAGACAGTGCGTTTCCTACGATTACATGCATTTGAATGGGGAACTCGCCCGAAACAAAGTATAGGTTTTCATTATGTGAATAACTTGAAAATCTTAGCTCGAACAGCTTCAAAACCTGTTTGTCCAGCACGGGGATCTTGAACTGTATAAGATAACGCCTTAAATATGTGTGTATGCTTCTTCTATCAAGACTTACAGCTATTTATATGAAGTTGTACAAAAACGCTTTATTTCGTCAAGACAGTGCGTTTCCTACGATTACATGCATTTGAATGGGGAACTCGCCCGAAACAAAGTATAGGTTTTCATTATGTGAATAACTTGAAAATCTTAGCTCAAACAGCTTCAAAACCTGTTTGTCCAGCACGGGGATCTTGAACTGTATAAGATAACGCCTTAAATATGTGTGTCTGAGTCGTCTATCAAAACTTACAGCTATTTATATGAAGTTGTACAAAAACGCTTTATTTCGTCAAGACAGTGCGTTTCCTACGATTACATGCATTTGAATGGGGAACTCGCCCGAAACAAAGTATAGGTTTTCATTATGTGAATAACTTGAAAATCTTAGCTCAAACAGCTTCAAAACCTGTTTGTCCAGCACGGGGATCTTGAACTGTATAAGATAACGCCTTAAATATGTGTGTCTGAGTCGTCTATCAAAACTTACAGCTATTTATATGAAGTTGTACAAAAACGCTTTATTTCGTCAAGACAGTGCGTTTCCTACGATTACATGCATTTGAATGGGGAACTCGCCCGAAACAAAGTATAGGTTTTCATTATGTGAATAACTTGAAAATCTTAGCTCAAACAGCTTCAAAACCTGTTTGTCCAGCACGGGGATCTTGAACTGTATAAGATAACGCCTTAAATATGTGTGTATGCTTCTTCTATCAAGACTTACAGCTATTTATATGAAGTTGTACAAAAACGCTTTATTTCGTCAAGACAGTGCGTTTCCTACGATTACATGCATTTGAATGGGGAACTCGCCCGAAACAAAGTATAGGTTTTCATTATGTGAATAACTTGAAAATCTTAGCTCAAACAGCTTCAAAACCTGTTTGCCCAGCACGGGGATCTTGAACTGTATAAGATAACGCCTTAAATATGTGTGTCTGAGTCGTCTATCAAAACTTACAGCTATTTATATGAAGTTGTACAAAAACGCTTTATTTCGTCAAGACAGTGCGTTTCCTACGATTACATGCATTTGAATGGGGAACTCGCCCGAAACAAAGTATAGGTTTTCATTATGTGAATAACTTGAAAATCTTAGCTCAAACAGCTTCAAAACCTGTTTGTCCAGCACGGGGATCTTGAACTGTATGAGATAACGCCTTAAATATGTGTGTATGCTTCTTCTATCAAGACTTACAGCTATTTATATGAAGTTGTACAAAAACGCTTTATTTCGTCAAGACAGTGCGTTTCCTACGATTACATGCATTTGAATGGGGAACTCGTCCGAAACAAAGTATAGGTTTTCATTATGTGAATAACTTGAAAATCTTAGCTCAAACAGCTTCAAAACCTGTTTGCCCAGCACGGGGATCTTGAACTGTATAAGATAACGCCTTAAATATGTGTGTATGCTTCTTCTATCAAGACTTACAGCTATTTATATGAAGTTGTATACACGCTTTATTTCGTCAAGACAGTGCGTTTCCTACGATTACATGCATTTGAATGGGGAACTCGCCCGAAACAAAGTATAGGTTTTCATTATGTGAATAACTTGAAAATCTTAGCTCAAACAGCTTCAAAACCTGTTTGCCCAGCACGGGGATCTTGAACTGTATAAGATAACGCCTTAAATATGTGTGTCTGAGTCGTCTATCAAAACTTACAGCTATTTATATGAAGTTGTACAAAAACGCTTTATTTCGTCAAGACAGTGCGTTTCCTACGATTACATGCATTTGAATGGGGAACTCGCCCGAAACAAAGTATAGGTTTTCATTATGTGAATAACTTGAAAATCTTAGCTCAAACAGCTTCAAAACCTGTTTGTCCAGCACGGGGATCTTGAACTGTATAAGATAACGCCTTAAATATGTGTGTATGCTTCTTCTATCAAGACTTACAGCTATTTATATGAAGTTGTACAAAAACGCTTTATTTCGTCAAGACAGTGCGTTTCCTACGATTACATGCATTTGAATGGGGAACTCGTCCGAAACAAAGTATAGGTTTTCATTATGTGAATAACTTGAAAATCTTAGCTCAAACAGCTTCAAAACCTGTTTGCCCAGCACGGGGATCTTGAACTGTATAAGATAACGCCTTAAATATGTGTGTATGCTTCTTCTATCAAGACTTACAGCTATTTATATGAAGTTGTATACACGCTTTATTTCGTCAAGACAGTGCGTTTCCTACGATTACATGCATTTGAATGGGGAACTCGCCCGAAACAAAGTATAGGTTTTCATTATGTGAATAACTTGAAAATCTTAGCTCAAACAGCTTCAAAACCTGTTTGCCCAGCATGGGGATCTTGAACTGTATAAGATAACGCCTTAAATATGTGTGTATGCTTCTTCTATCAAGACTTACAGCTATTTATATGAAGTTGTACAAAAACGCTTTATTTCGTCAAGACAGTGCGTTTCCTACGATTACATGCATTTGAATGGGGAACTCGTCCGAAACAAAGTATAGGTTTTCATTATGTGAATAACTTGAAAATCTTAGCTCAAACAGCTTCAAAACCTGTTTGCCCAGCACGGGGATCTTGAACTGTATAAGATAACGCCTTAAATATATGTGTATGCTTCTTCTATCAAGACTTACAGCTATTTATATGAAGTTGTATACACGCTTTATTTCGTCAAGACAGTGCGTTTCCTACGATTACATGCATTTGAATGGGGAACTCGCCCGAAACAAAGTATAGGTTTTCATTATGTGAATAACTTGAAAATCTTAGCTCAAACAGCTTCAAAACCTGTTTGCCCAGCACGGGGATCTTGAACTGTATAAGATAACGCCTTAAATATGTGTGTCTGAGTCGTCTATCAAAACTTACAGCTATTTATATGAAGTTGTACAAAAACGCTTTATTTCGTCAAGACAGTGCGTTTCCTACGATTACATGCATTTGAATGGGGAAGTCGCCCGAAACAAAGTATAGGTTTTCATTATGTGAATAACTTGAAAATCTTAGCTCAAACAGCTTCAAAACCTGTTTGCCCAGCACGGGGATCTTGAACTGTATAAGATAACGCCTTAAATATGTGTGTCTGAGTCGTCTATCAAAACTTACAGCTATTTATATGAAGTTGTACAAAAACGCTTTATTTCGTCAAGACAGTGCGTTTCCTACGATTACATGCATTTGAATGGGGAACTCGCCCGAAACAAAGTATAGGTTTTCATTATGTGAATAACTTGAAAATCTTAGCTCAAACAGCTTCAAAACCTGTTTGTCCAGCACGGGGATCTTGAACTGTATAAGATAACGGCTTAAATATGTGTGTCTGAGTCGTCTATCAAAACTTACAGCTATTTATATGAAGTTGTACAAAAACGCTTTATTTCGTCAAGACAGTGCGTTTCCTACGATTACATGCATTTGAATGGGGAAGTCGCCCGAAACAAAGTATAGGTTTTCATTATGTGAATAACTTGAAAATCTTAGCTCAAACAGCTTCAAAACCTGTTTGCCCAGCACGGGGATCTTGAACTGTATAAGATAACGCCTTAAATATGTGTGTATGCTTCTTCTATCAAGACTTACAGCTATTTATATGAAGTTGTACAAAAACGCTTTATTTCGTCAAGACAGTGCGTTTCCTACGATTACATGCATTTGAATGGGGAACTCGCCCGAAACAAAGTATAGGTTTTCATTATGTGAATAACTTGAAAATCTTAGCTCAAACAGCTTCAAAACCTGTTTGCCCAGCACGGGGATCTTGAACTGTATAAGATAACGCCTTAAATATGTGTGTATGCTTCTTCTATCAAGACTTACAGCTATTTATATGAAGTTGTATACACGCTTTATTTCGTCAAGACAGTGCGTTTCCTACGATTACATGCATTTGAATGGGGAACTCGCCCGAAACAAAGTATAGGTTTTCATTATGTGAATAACTTGAAAATCTTAGCTCAAACAGCTTCAAAACCTGTTTGCCCAGCATGGGGATCTTGAACTGTATAAGATAACGCCTTAAATATGTGTGTATGCTTCTTCTATCAAGACTTACAGCTATTTATATGAAGTTGTACAAAAACGCTTTATTTCGTCAAGACAGTGCGTTTCCTACGATTACATGCATTTGAATGGGGAACTCGTCCGAAACAAAGTATAGGTTTTCATTATGTGAATAACTTGAAAATCTTAGCTCAAACAGCTTCAAAACCTGTTTGCCCAGCACGGGGATCTTGAACTGTATAAGATAACGCCTTAAATATATGTGTCTGAGTCGTCTATCAAAACTTACAGCTATTTATATGAAGTTGTACAAAAACGCTTTATTTCGTCAAGACAGTGCGTTTCCTACGATTACATGCATTTGAATGGGGAACTCGCCCGAAACAAAGTATAGGTTTTCATTATGTGAATAACTTGAAAATCTTAGCTCAAACAGCTTCAAAACCTGTTTGTCCAGCACGGGGATCTTGAACTGTATAAGATAACGGCTTAAATATGTGTGTCTGAGTCGTCTATCAAAACTTACAGCTATTTATATGAAGTTGTACAAAAACGCTTTATTTCGTCAAGACAGTGCGTTTCCTACGATTACATGCATTTGAATGGGGAAGTCGCCCGAAACAAAGTATAGGTTTTCATTATGTGAATAACTTGAAAATCTTAGCTCAAACAGCTTCAAAACCTGTTTGCCCAGCACGGGGATCTTGAACTGTATAAGATAACGCCTTAAATATGTGTGTATGCTTCTTCTATCAAGACTTACAGCTATTTATATGAAGTTGTACAAAAACGCTTTATTTCGTCAAGACAGTGCGTTTCCTACGATTACATGCATTTGAATGGGGAACTCGCCCGAAACAAAGTATAGGTTTTCATTATGTGAATAACTTGAAAATCTTAGCTCAAACAGCTTCAAAACCTGTTTGCCCAGCACGGGGATCTTGAACTGTATAAGATAACGCCTTAAATATGTGTGTATGCTTCTTCTATCAAGACTTACAGCTATTTATATGAAGTTGTATACACGCTTTATTTCGTCAAGACAGTGCGTTTCCTACGATTACATGCATTTGAATGGGGAACTCGCCCGAAACAAAGTATAGGTTTTCATTATGTGAATAACTTGAAAATCTTAGCTCAAACAGCTTCAAAACCTGTTTGCCCAGCACGGGGATCTTGAACTGTATAAGATAACGCCTTAAATATGTGTGTCTGAGTCGTCTATCAAAACTTACAGCTATTTATATGAAGTTGTACAAAAACGCTTTATTTCGTCAAGACAGTGCGTTTCCTACGATTACATGCATTTGAATGGGGAACTCGCCCGAAACAAAGTATAGGTTTTCATTATGTGAATAACTTGAAAATCTTAGCTCAAACAGCTTCAAAACCTGTTTGCCCAGCACGGGGATCTTGAACTGTATAAGATAACGCCTTAAATATGTGTGTCTGAGTCGTCTATCAAAACTTACAGCTATTTATATGAAGTTGTACAAAAACGCTTTATTTCGTCAAGACAGTGCGTTTCCTACGATTACATGCATTTGAATGGGGAACTCGCCCGAAACAAAGTATAGGTTTTCATTATGTGAATAACTTGAAAATCTTAGCTCAAACAGCTTCAAAACCTGTTTGTCCAGCACGGGGATCTTGAACTGTATAAGATAACGCCTTAAATATGTGTGTCTGAGTCGTCTATCAAAACTTACAGCTATTTATATGAAGTTGTACAAAAACGCTTTATTTCGTCAAGACAGTGCGTTTCCTACGATTACATGCATTTGAATGGGGAACTCGCCCGAAACAAAGTATAGGTTTTCATTATGTGAATAACTTGAAAATCTTAGCTCAAACAGCTTCAAAACCTGTTTGTCCAGCACGGGGATCTTGAACTGTATAAGATAACGCCTTAAATATGTGTGTATGCTTCTTCTATCAAGACTTACAGCTATTTATATGAAGTTGTACAAAAACGCTTTATTTCGTCAAGACAGTGCGTTTCCTACGATTACATGCATTTGAATGGGGAACTCGCCCGAAACAAAGTATAGGTTTTCATTATGTGAATAACTTGAAAATCTTAGCTCAAACAGCTTCAAAACCTGTTTGCCCAGCACGGGGATCTTGAACTGTATAAGATAACGCCTTAAATATGTGTGTATGCTTCTTCTATCAAGACTTACAGCTATTTATATGAAGTTGTACAAAAACGCTTTATTTCGTCAAGACAGTGCGTTTCCTACGATTACATGCATTTGAATGGGGAACTCGCCCGAAACAAAGTATAGGTTTTCATTATGTGAATAACTTGAAAATTCGGAGTGTTAAAATAACACTTAAAGAGTTAAATTTAACACTGGTCCCGAGTCTATTTGGTCCCATTCGGAATTGGTGTTAAATCGACTCTTTCTATAGTGTTAAAATTTTAGAGTAAAATTAACTCTAAATAGAGTAAAAATTTAACACTGAGTAACACCGCAGAGTGTTAAATGAACCTAACACTACTAGTAGTGTCATATTATTTACTCTATCATAGTGATAAATTAACTCTATTTGAGTAAAATTCCACTCATTTTTAACACTGAATTGAGTTATTTGAAATTAACACTGGGGGTTCAAATAACTCTGATGAGTGTTGATGTTACTCTATACTGTGTTATTCATACACTAATCTCTAGTGAAAAATTAGCTCTCATAGAGTAAAATTTTAAATTAATTTTACACCAAGTAGTGTTACTAAAACTCTTCCTGTAGTGTTACCTTTACACTCAATTTAGTGTTTTGCAGCATGAAAACCTGGTTTCTAATAATGCTTTAAAATATAAAACAAGTAAGCAAAAACCACAACTAGATAATACGTTTAACGGCTTTATTTTGATGTCAGGCTCAAAATATTAAAACATCTCATGTAGTGTACATAAAACACTACACACACAAAAAGAGTCATAAAACACTTTAAAACAATGAATTTAGTTCGGCATAAAATGACAATATGGAACCACATACAGGGAGGAATCAGAAGTGCCATACTTCATTTGAAGATCAAATGGTTTGAAGTAACACAGCTCTTTTATGTTCAACACCTTCAGCACCATATTGGGGTGCATTCTGACCTTAAATGCATGAAAATGGTCATCAAAACACAGGGTTTCCATCAGTTTTCCACAGAGCAATACAATGTCATCTTTCACAACAATACTTTTGATCTTATAAAACACTGGAATCTCAGACACTACCTCTGTACAGATGATAAAGTCAGGGCGGTACTCTATACCATGATGCTTTATCCACTTAGCTGAAAAAACACTGGTAGACAACGCAGCTCCAAATTTTAAAGCAATTTCTGGACCTTCTTTCAGCTCTCCAAGTGTCACCATCTTTCCTGGTCCTAAAGCTAATCTTTCAAGGCTAAAAGACTCCCAATACATGGCCATACAACTTTGGTGTTTCTTGGCCAAAGTCATTGTAATGTTTTTAAAGCTTTTTAATTGCTTCTTAAAGAAGTTATGTTTGGCTTCGTAACGCATGCACCACATGTGCAGAATTGGGCCAATATTTCGTATACTGCGAGGGTAATGTATCATGAAGTGATGCTTTGGTAGGAGACTGAGTGTAGGAAATAACTGCTTAAAGAGCTGATGATGATCAATAATTAAATGTTTGAGGTAGATGGTCATACCTTCTGACAGCACTGGTGAAAACACAATATTGACAATTTGTAGAAGCAGAAGTAGAAGATGCCAGTAGCTATCACCCACCTGTACTAAATCGCCAAACATCAAAGGTACATTACGCAATAAGCACCAAGATTGAATTGCATTTAGTCCTAAATCATTACTGCCATCAAACAACTTTACCCTTGGTGGGCGATTTCGCTGCTGATTGAAGCCATAGTCAAAGGCATGTATTCTACCAGCAAGTTGTTCAGCACTTAGGAAGTTCTCCTTTATGTACTGCAGCACAAGTTTCACCTCTAACTGAGCAACTCCCTCCAAAATGTCATGCATGATATCTACAGAAAAATTGTTGGCTGTGTTGAAATATTTAAGTGAATTCAAGAGACAAGTGCGTTTCACACCACATACATGAGGTAGCGTAGGATCTCTTTGTACACTTTCACAGTGCTGCTTATGCATATCAAGAGTTCTTAGTGCAACACCAGAATCATCTTCACAGAACACACTTTGAAAACAATCCTTCTCCAGCAGACAAAAATGACAACAATATCGAGCTGCAAATGACTCCACGAACCCAAACAGACTATGCAAGCCAAGATTGTCCCCAGTGACCTGGATTACAGTGCCATGAACCAAGTTTTTAAACATGGGAAGTTTCAGTCCCTCTGTCTCAAGAACTTTCAGATCATTGACAAGTGGCTCAAGGATTGAATTAAAGCCATAACGCTTTGAGTCTTGTGCATGAAAAAGAGCACACAAATGAATATTGACCAACAACGAATTAAAGATTGGAGGAAAATTCCTTAGTGTAAAGTATATTGCACCCAATTTATGTACATCCTTTTTAGAGCCCAGGGGATTTGCAGTTTCAAAGTCATCATAAAACAGTTGAATTTGTAAGGCATCTTTTTCTGCAGAAAATAGGGGACATCTTTTAACATAGGCAGCATCGATTAAGTCTGCATACACACCTTCTCTGGACATATTCCTTGACTTGAACATGTCGACAACATGGTGGTTTTGAAAGATAGTTTTCAGTGTTTCCAAAATAGGAACATATGCAAACCTATCAGTTACAATGACTTGATCAAAAGTCCCTGTGATCTTGTTTCTTCTACTGTCAAATCTTGTGCCAAGCACCATTTCAACAGGTTCAACAGTTGCCCATTTTTGTTTAAAGTGCCTATTTCGTTTAGCTTCTGAATTTAACAGTGTGAATGGATTTTCAAAGTTTTTGAATGACTGCTCTAATTTCTTTTTACTTGTAGTGTCCTGTAGGGCTGGGCGATATGACCTAAAATTCATATCTCGATATTTTTTAGCTGGGTGGCGATATAAGATATATATCTCGATATTGTTTTAAAGCCGTAAGTTAAGAACAAAAAGAGAGTTCTTAGTCACACTGTGTCCCAGATGTCACACAGGCATTTTTATTTACATACAGCATAATTTACATGAAGAAATTACTCAAAAAATAAATTATCAGCATTTATTAAATAATGACGCTCCATAAATAAAAGAAAACAATGTTGTTTTTGTGCATAACAAAAAGCTCATAATTGTGCAGTCAAAATGTAAACTAACAGACCCTGAGCATAATAACAAAGACAGATTTCCCAGGTGCTCTGTTCCCAACTTCTACTGCGTGACTAACAGCCTTGAGTTTGAAATCCTCTTTATGGCCCTTATACACACACAATACGGTAATATTACGTTGAAGCACAGTACGTATCACTCCGCGAGGCTCCAGACCAGTGTTGCCAACTTAGCGACTTTGTCGCTATATTTAGCGAGTTTTCAGACCCCCTAGCGACTTTTTTAGAAAAAAAGTCGCTAAAAAAAAGACGTGAAAGCGCATATCGCTTTTACTCTCAACAAGCAGCGGGTGCTGTAACGCAGTCAGTTCTTCTTTTACTCTTATGCTGCTTTGTGGATCAGGTTTAAAACTACTTATAAACACACACACACACAAAGTAACTCCACCAGAGTGCCTATTTCGGGTCACTTTTGCCGGTCCAAGCCCAGGTAAAGGAGCAGGGTTGGAATTGTGACATTACAAAAAACAATAATTGCTAAAAGAAATTTAATTTGTAGTTCTAAATAAATTCTAAATGCATTTAGGACGCTTTTTGCTCACTTTATGTCTCGTCCACGATGTTATTTCTCTCTCCAGCAGCGTAGGTTACAATTATATTAGCACGACCAATTATGCAAATTAGGTGATGACGTCATTTAGCGACTTCTAGTGACTTTTAGGACAGCCAATAGCGATTTTCCTTACTGAGGAGTTGGCAACACTGCTCCAGACTACGGTAGCCGTAATGCTCCGACAATCCATCAAGCGCTGCAGCTCCGTAGCTTACCAAAGTCGTACTAAAACATTTTTTGACAGATTGCTGAGCGCCGTGTACCACCTAAAATCGGTTCGCGGTCAGTAAGCACAACCAGAATTCATACATAAGGCGCGCTGTCAACTTTTGAGAAAATGAAAGGATTTTAGGCCGTGCAGCCCCTGTGGGCTGCATGTCGTTAGCGTGGTTAGCGTGGTTAGCTCGTTAGCGCGGTTAGCTCGCTAACACGTTGACGCCGTCCAGCCCCACAACTCGCTAACGGAGATTTGCCGTGTCCATCTTGTCGCTGCCTGCAGGTGAAGCTATGGGGGAGGAGGGGGAGTTGTGTTCAGTGAAGGAGAGGCGAGGCCGAGTAATGTTGCGCAGAGAAAAAAGTGGACGAAAGAGAGGCAAACTTGTGGCTCCACAAGTATAATTATAACGTAACATGGACTATATCGATATAAAGGATATTGTCACATCTTATATCTCATATGAAAATATATCGATATTTTTTAAAAACTCGATATATCGCCCAGCCCTAGTGTCCTGTGAAGGTAAGCTCTGTAAAGCTGCATCTTTAGCCTGAGTATGAATCTCAAAAAACACTTCCTCCATTGAGGAGACAAAACTATTCACAGTAGATTGGCTTAATCCAGCTGCCCTGAGCTGTGCAACAGTAGAGGCACACATATCCAAAGTGCTCTTATTTGAACTTTTCAACATTTCAGATGTTGTGGGTGTTTCTTCTACATTAGTTGACACCACCTTCCCTGTAGTGCTAACTTCTTTAACTGCCACATCAGGCTGTAAATTAACATCAGTGTCAGCCTGTTGGTCGAAATAGTTAAGGTGTTTGGTATTTAAATGTTTTCTAAAACCTGAAAAAGTGCCAAACACACAGCCACAGTCACGCTGGGCACATTTAAGGCGAAGATTTCTTCCAGGTAAGTAACCATGGACTAACCGTAAATGCCTAACAAGCATGTTTGAACCAGTAAACTCAGCCTGACAGACAAAACACTTCATGATGGAGAATTAACCTTCAAGCCCTAATGAAGCAACCTTGCCCTTATTTCAGCAACTCTGGGACTTTCTTTGACTTTGCCAACATCTATATTGTACACAGTGGTTTGGATGAACGTGTACATGTTGTGAAGCATGGTGTTGTAAGATGTGCCAAACACAAAATGTGCTTTAAACAGTTCATCAAAAGCACCAAGTGAAGAGGTAGACTTGCATGGTATGGCATTCTTGTCAAGAATAATGAAGAACTGGTGGATGTCATTCTTTTTCACCCCAACAGCCAGGAGGTAGGGTTGAGTGCTGGTAGTGATGGCATCAAGATGCTCTTGGATATTTGTTCCAGTCTGAAAAGACAAATACAGACAGGCAATAAGAATCAAGTGTTTCTTAAACTGGTAATTCATACCATAAAAATAGAAAAGAAACAAACCTTCTTGAAGACCACAAGATGCCTTTCTGCTTGAGAAGCTGACACCTTTCCTGGTCTCTTCCGACCCTGACCAGATGGTGGAATCAGATGTAATAGCAATAGAATCGCTGAGAGGTCACTGTCCCAGTCTGAAAAAAATATTTGTTTTTAATAAAGTTGAATCATCATCATCAATAACAAATTTCAATGCATTGACAAAATGTTTGAGTAGACCCAAAATACAAAAGGACAGCTGTTCTGTGACAAACATTATATATGCTGTGAATGTGCTAAAAAATAACAGCTCACCAATGTCAGCATTAACTTCAGTGGCATCCTCAGGAGAGTCAGCTGCCAGCAAGAGTTCTTCCAGGTCACTGGTAGAAGGAAGCTTTCTGCCTTGTTGGATAATCTTTCTTTTGAATGTTGTTGGCCACCTCTCCAGCAACCTGCCTGATACATCCTCACCAAACATCAGTACAAAATCCTGTTCGATCTGTAACAGGGATAGAGAATAGAGAATTATATCTGCTATCTGCAAAAAATAAAATGTGTTTACATTGTCAACGTAATGAAAAATATTCACCAAGCCTTTGATATCTTTGAAACGTGGAAAAACAGACAGTATGTTGCTTGACAGCAGGGGGTCAAGGACCATGTTGTGTCGATAAACAAATGTCAACTTCATCTTCTTCTTGACTGTGTCTTCATCAGCTGAATGTTTCATCAGAGAGATTGCTTCCTTACACTCATCCTCACTCAGCACGTTCTCTGTAACAAACTGCAACTTTCGTCTGACAGTTGGTCCACCACACTGGTCTTCACCCGATGATCCATCTCCTGGTGCTAGACAATATGAAATACAACTTTACCAAAACTAATAATAACATTTAATAACCATTATTAATACAGTACCACAATTTGGAACTGTATTATATGTTTCCACTTAATTATAAATGTTACCTCCAGATGATAATTGCCTCTCTTTAGCAGTGCATCTCTGTATGGTTTTAATCCTCCAGGCCAAGTACCCAGTGCCACTCTCGCCATCATAATAATGTTCCTTGGAGAGGGACATATACAGACATTTTGTTTAATTTATCAGTAAGTTATGTAACCATGAACAGTTGATAAGGACATACATTTTGGCAGGATTTAAAAATTTTGATTTTAGTTGTATCAGTTATTACTGTTAGCTACTTACATAGCCATTTTTTGAGTATGGGTCACTGAGGTAAGGGAAAAAGGTTACAATTCCTCTGGCATACATTTCTTTCACCTGCCGTGGTGGTGATGTACTGCAAGATCAAAAGGAAAAGAACTAGTCAGCTTCCCTGGAATTAATAGAGATTTAAAATAATTTGAAAATGATAGTAAAAATCACAGGGCCAGAAATAAATTACCCATTTTTTTCTGTCATGTCAGCTACCAGTATGTTGACCATTTTTCTTCTGGTTTCATCCACCAGGGACTTGGTCCGATTGTACTCATTGTGTGGATGCTTTAAGGCATCCACACTATTGAGTTCCTGTTTCTCTTTATTGTGTGGATGCTTTAAGGCATCCACACTATTGAGTTCCTGTTTCTCTTTATTCTTTATACTTTATTATTCCAGTTGCTTCCGTACGTTTTTTGGCACTTAACTACTTCCACAATTTTCAGCCGATTTTCACCGTTCAAATTTTAAACTATTCTGCTATTTCTGCTAATGTGCGCTATCACTTTTGGTATTTTTTGCTATTATACTTTTTAAAATATTAAGCTTTTTTCCTTTAATTTGTCCCATTGAAATGCATGGAAAACTTCCGCAATTCTGCTAAAACTTGCTTGTTTTTGAAACTTAACTACTTCCTCATACTTTCACCTAGAACAACCATTCAAACTTTAAAATGTTCACAAATTATTGCGCTATTCATGTATGATTCAACTTTTTCATATCTGTTACCATTTTCATCTTATCCCTCTTCAAGTTTTGAGTTTCATCTTTGTGATTTTTCACAAAATACATGGGTTGTTATGGTTGCTATGCAGTTGGTTCTAAGTGAGACACTGTAGGTTTCGCAGTCTTCTCTTCATGTCCGAACAACTTCTTGCTACTTGCTCAATTTTCACTCAACTCCCACAAATTATACATCAAAATGTAGGTATTTTTGCTGGCTTTCAGAAAATGTCACTATCATTGTTGTGGAATTTATAGAATTTACGCAAATCTCCTCAGACCAACACCAACTCTGAAAACTCTCCATAGAAAGTCAATGGAGGCTTTGTTCAAAATCACCGCTGGATTTCTCTAATGAGAGGCATATTCGAATCGCCATATCTCCTTAACGAAGCGAAGTCAAGACATGAGGCTTGTGCCAATATATCTTCAGACACTCCTGACGCTCACAATTCAAGAATTTTTTTCTCACCTATTACCATTTGGCCATGAATTACGTTTGTTTGAGGGTAGGAAATTCGTCCTTCGCTCAGATTTCTTCAGATTTCGAACTCTGGAAATGAACCACTTTTTTCTCTCGTCATATCTTTTTGATAGATTTCCAGAGAGACCTGAAAATTTCCATGACTGTTCACCAAAGCCTGCTGTCTCTTACGGTGAAAGAATGATATCGATACTCCAAATAGATTTAGAGTTAGAAAGTGTTGTTTGAGGGCAGGTCAAGGCAGTTTTCGCTTCGCCTCTACTCAGTTATGGTGCATTACAAGTCAAATATCTTTAATAATTCATATTTTAATGATAAATTGTCAACACTTGAAGATTCCCCCATCTCTTCTGAACAAAACGGTGTAAGAATTACCGTTCTAGCCCCTACGGTTAGGAAACTATGGCCATTTGTTTGGAGGGTAGTCCTCACTATGAGAAATAGACTGCAAAAATCCAGTCTCTCTGCTGTGTGTGTAAAAACGGCTGCACCTGTTTTGGCGGGAAAATGTACACAGCATCTCTGATTGGTTGATTCAAATCCAGCAGGTCCCAGGCTGCTTGACTGATCTATAAAGTTGCTTCTCTCTCTTTCTGTGTGTGTTATAGTATTTCTAAATTATAGTATTTCTGCTTTTTATAGTATTCCTGCTAAATTATAGTATTTCTGCTTTTAATAGGATTTGTGCTTAATATAGTATTTCTGCTTTTTATAGTATTTGTGCTTAATATAGTATTTTTGCTTTTTATAGTATTTCTGCTAAATTACAGTATTTCTGCTTTTTATAGTATTTGTGCTTAATATAGTGTTTCTGCTAAATTACAGTATTTCTGCTTTTTATAGTATTTCTGCTAAATTATAGTATTTCTGCTAAATCATAGTATTTCTGCTTTTCATACTATTTCTGCTTTTAATAGGATTTGTGCTTAATATAGTAGTTCTGCTTTTTATAAGATTTGTGCTTAATATAGTATTTCTGCTTTTTATAGGATTTGTGCTTAATATAGTATTTTTGCTTTTTATAGTATTTCTGCTAAATTATAGTATTTCTGCTTTTTATAGTATTTGTGCTTAATATAGTGTTTCTGCTAAATTACAGTATTTCTGCTTTTTATAGTATTTCTGCTAAATTATAGTATTTCTGCTAAATTATAGTATTTCTGCTAAATCATAGTATTTCTGCTTTTTATAGTATTTCTGCTTTTTGTACGATTTGTGCTTATTATAGGATTTGTGCTTAATATAGTATTTGTGCTAAATTATAGTATTTCTGCTTTTTATAGTATTACTGCTTTTTGTACTATTTCTGCTTAATATAGTATTTCTGCTTTTTATAGGATTTCTGCTAAATTATAGTATTTCTGCTTTTTATAGTATTACTGCTTTTTGTACTATTTCTGCTTAATATAGTATTTCTGCTAAATTATAGTATTTCTGCTTTTTATAGTATTTCTGCTAAATTATAGTATTTCTGCCACTACCGCCCAGTACCACTCACCCCCATCATCACTAAGTGCTTAGAGCAGCTGGTCCTAGCACACTTCAAATCCTGTCTCCCCCCACCCTTGACCCCCACCAATTCGCATACCGCCAGAACAGGAGCACAGAGGATGCAGTCTCCATCGCACTGCACTCTGTCCTCTCACACCTGGACAACAACAACACATACGCCAGAATGCTGTTTATAGACTTCAGTTCAGCATTCAATACAATCCACCCCTCACAACTCATCAGAAAACTGACAGACCTGGGCATCAGTTCCCTCATCTGCAAATGGTTACTGGACTTCCTGACCAACCGCCCCCAACATGTCCGGCTGGATAACCACTGCTCATCTACAATCACAATGAACACCGGTGTACCACAAGGCTGTGTGATGAGCCCTTTCCTCTACTCCCTCTTCACCCACGACTGCAGACCTGCTGATGGTTCCAACACCATCATTAAGTTTGCAGATGACACCACGGTGATTGGCCTCATCAGTGAAAACGAGCACCACTTCCTGCCATAAAAGACATATACAGGAAGCGGTGTCTGAAAAGGGCTGGGAAAATCATCAAAGACCCCAGTCACCCATCACATAGACTCTTCACCCTCCTGCCCTCTAGGAGGCGCTACAGGAGCCTCCGGACTAAGACCACCAGGTACCGGAACAGCTTCTTCCCCACAGCTGTCAGACTCCTGAACTCTGCCTCCTGACATCTGACCCACGTTAAACTCATGGACTGGACATACACACACCCACAACCACCTACACACACACACAATGGACAACCGTACCCTCAAACACACAATAATAACATGGACTGAACCACCATTCACAATCACTAGCACTTTATATACCTCTGTAGAAATTATCCACATATCTCACTTATCTTAACTGCACTACTGTATAGTTCTATGTAAATAATCATACGATATTTTTAATCCTACAACTGTTTATAACTTGCATAGTTCACATTTCTGTATAACTGAATATCTCAGATTTCTGTATAGTTTTTTTATTTCATATTTATATCCTGTTCATAGCCTGTACATAGCTTGTACTCACTACAGCCTGTACATACTTATAGTTATAGAATATTCATAACATACTTCATACCGTGTACATTATAACATACCATAATAGACCCATTTCTGTAACATACTTACATATCTATATTATTGCTAATATATATTGTAATATATCTATATCACTAAAGCACTTCTGGATGGATGCAAACTGCATTTCGTTGCCCTGTACCTGTGCATGGGCAATGACAATAAAGTTGAATTCTATTCTATTCTATTCTATTTTTATGGTATTACTGTTTTTTGTACTATTTCTGCTTAATATAGTATTTCTGCTAAATTGTAGTATTTCTGCTTTTTATAGTATTTGTGCTTCATTTAGTATTTGTTCTTAATATAGTATTTCTGCTAAATTATAGTATTTCTACTAAATGTAGTATTTATGCTTAATCATACTATTTCTATATATTACTGCCAGGTCCCCAGGCAGACAATCCTCTGTGGACTGAGACATTTAGCCCTGAAATTTACATATCAGGGCCTGCATGGCTTCCCAGCCAGCCAATTATATCTGAGGTGTGCCGTTTCTTCTCTCATCATATCTCAGCAACGGTTGTACAAAGAGCAATGAAAATCGCAGTCAAAGTACATTAAAGTCCACTGATTCACCCAGTACAAGAATTATGTTTCTAGTCCACCTAGTTTTTGAGTTACACGACGTTTTGTAACGCCAAAAAACGGCGTTTTTCGCCTCTCACCACAATCTAATTCTGACTGCTCATCAACCTGTTTTCCAGGCTCCCGCTCTCTTTCCCAGTGGCACAGGTGGTAGTGACATGGGTCTGCAAGCCAAAGGTCGTTGGTTCGATTCCACCTTGGTCAACATGTTTTTTTCCCTACAAATTAATACACTATCACAGACCACTAATTCATATTCATCATTTATTACAATTCTGCAAACTTTTATCATTTACCAGCTTTCCTAATATGGACCTCAGATTCTTGTTAACACTCCATGGCACAAATACTGTTCCCTTTAAGCTCTGTGTATGTGTGTGTGTATCAATATTTCTCCCATTTTAAAGTATTACTCCTCCATAATTGTATTTATGTTAAATCAAAGTACTTTTACTACATCTTAGTACTTCTGCTCAATCATAGTATTTCTGCTAAATTATAGTATTTTTGCCAAATCATGGTTTTTGTGCCAAATCATAACATTTGTGTTATGTTATAGTATTACTACTAAGTGGAGGAATTTCTGTCATGTTACAGTATATGTGCTGATTACAGTATTTCTGCTAAATCGTATTATTTCTACTATATTATATTTTTCTTTCTAAATATAGCATTTCTGCTATATAATTGTATTTCTGCTATGTTATAATATTTGTGCTAAACCAGAGTATTTGTGCTGAAACATAGTATTTCTGTCAAATTATAGTATTTGTGCTAAAACATAGTATTAATTTAAAATTACAATATTCATAGTTCATCACAGTGTCTCTGGTAAATCACAGTATTTCTGCTATGTTGTACTATTTTTCTAAATCATAGTGTTTCTGTAATGTTTAAGTATTTTTGGCTAAATATATTCTTTCTGTTATCTTATATTATTTCTCCTAAATTCTTGTATATTTTAGAAGTTATCATGTTTCTGGTAAGTTACAATATTTCTGCCAAGTTCTGCTATGCTATTGTATTTCTGCCAAGTATTATTTTTCCTCTAAGATATTGCAGTTCTGCTAAGTTATTACTTTTTAGCAAAGTTCCTTTGCTTCTGCAAAGTTTTTACAATTTCTGCAACTTTTCAGCTTTTTCAGCTAGTTTTTGCAGACAGCTTCAGCTTTAAAGCATCCACACTGCATTTTCGCAGGAAATGCAAATTTTTCTAGTTCTTTATACTTTATTATTATTCTAGTTGCCACTTTTTGTAAGTTTTTTGGCACTTAACTACTTCCACAATTTTCAGCCGATTTTCACCGTTCAAATTTTAAACTATTCTGCTATTTCTGCTAATTCCAGCTATGACTTTTGCTATTTTTTGCTATTATACTTTTTAAAATACTAAGCTTTTTTCCTTTAATTTGTCCCATTGAAATGAATGGAAAACTTCCAGAATTCTGCTAAAACTTGCTTGTTTTTGAAACTTAACTACTTCCTCATACTTTCACCTAGAACAACCATTCAAACTTTAAAATGTTCACAAATTATTGGGCTATTCATGTATGATTCAGCTTTTTCATATCTGTTACCATTTTCATCTTATCCCTCTTCAAGTTTTGAGTTTCATCTTTGTGATTTTTCACAAAATACATGGGTTGTTATGGTTGCTATGCTGTTGGTTCTAAGTGAGCCGCTGTACCTTTGGCAATTTTCTCTTCATGTCCGAACAACTTCTGGCTACTTGCTCAATTCTCACTCAACTCCCACAAATTATACATCAAAATGTAGGTATTTTTGCTGGCTTTCAGAAAATGTCACTATCATTGTTGTGGAATTTATAGAATTTTGGCAAATCTCCTCAGACCAACACAAAGTCTGAAAACTCTCCATAGAAAGTCAATGGAGAGTTTGTTCAAAATCATCGCTGGATTTCTGTAATGAGAGGCATATTCGAATCATCATATCTCCTTAACGAAGCGAAGTTAAAACATGAGGCTTGTCCCAGTATATCTTCAGACACTCCTGACGCTCACAATTTAAGAATTTTTTTCTCACCTATTACCGTTCTGCGATGAGTTAGACTTGTTTGAGGGTAGGTAATTCGTCCTTCGCTCAGATTTCTTCAGATTTCAAACTCTGGAAATGAGCCACTTTTTTCTCTCGTCATATCTTTTTGATAGATTTCCACAAAGACCTGAAAATTTCCATGGTTGTTCACCAAAGCCTGCTGTCTCTTACGGTGAAAGAATGATATCGATACTCCAAATAGATTTAGAGTTACAAAGCGTTGTTTGAGGGGAAGTCAAGGCAGTTTTTGCATCGCCTCTACTCAGTTATGGTGCATTACAAGTCAAATATCTTTAATAATTCATATTTTAATGATAAATTGTCAACACTTGAAGATTCCCCCATCTCTTCTGAACAAAACGGTGTAAGAATGACCGTTCTAGCCCTTACGGTTAGGAAATTATGGCCATTTGTTGCAGGGTAGTCGTCACTATGAGAAATAGACTGCAAAAATCCTGTCTCTCTGCTGCGTGTGTAAAAACGGCTGCACCTGTTTTGGCGGGAAAAAGTACACAGCCTCTCTGATTGGTGCATTCAAATTAAGCAGCTCCCAGGCTGCTTGACTGACCTAAAAACTTGCTTCTCTCTCCCTCTGTGTGTGTGTGTGTGTGTATTTCTGCTTTTTATAGTATTTGTGCTTTTTATAGTATTTCTGCTAAATCATAGTATTTCTGCTTTTTATAGTATTTCTGCTTAATATAGTTTTTGTGCTTAATATAGTATTTCTTCTTAATTATAGTATTTCTGCTAAATTATAGTATTTCTGCTTTTTATAGTATTTGTGCTTAATATAGTATTTGTGCGTAATATAGTATTTCTCCTAAATTATAGTATTTCTGCTTTTTATAGTATTTCTGCTTTTTATAAGATTTGTGCTTAATATAGTATTTGTGCTTAATATAGTATTTCTGCTAAATCATAGTATTTCTGCTTTTTATAGTATTTCTGCTTTTTATAGTATTTCTGCTTAATATAGTATTTGTGCTTAATATAGTATTTCTGCTAAATTATAGTATTTCTGCTTTTTATAGGATTTGTGCTTAATATAGGATTTGTGCTTAATATAGTATTTCTGCTTTTTATAATATTTCTGCTAAATTATAGTATTTCTGCTTTTTATAGTATTTCTGCTTAATATAGTATTTCTGCTAAATTATAGTATTTCTGCTTTTTATAGTATTTGTGCTAAAACATAGTATTTCTACTAAATGTAGCATTTATGCTTAATCATACTATTTCTATATATTACTGCCAGGTCCCCAGGCAGACAATCCTCTGTGAGGACTGACACATTCAAATTTACAAATCAGGGCCTGCACGGCTTCCCAGCCAGCCAATCATATCTGAGGTGTGCCGTTTCTTCTCTCGTCATATCTCAGCGACGGTTGTACAAAGAGCAATGAAAATCGCAGTCAAAGTACACCAAAGTCCACTGATTCACCCAGTACAAGAATTATGTTTCTAGTCCACCTAGTTTTTGAGTGACACGATGCTTTGTAACTCAAAAAAAACGGCGTTTTTCGCCTCTCACCACAATCTAATTCTGACTGCTCATGACCCTGTTTTCCAGGCGCTCGCTCTCTTTCCCAGTGGCGTAGTTGGTAATGACACGGGTCTGCAACCAAAAGGTCGTTGGTTCGATTCCACCTTGATCAACATGTTTTTCTCCCTACAAATTAATACACTATCACAGACCAGTAATTCATATTCATCATTTATTACAATTCTGCAAACGTTTATGATTTTACCAGCTTTTCTAATATGGACCTCACATTCTTGTTAACACTCAATGGCACAAATACTGTTCCCTTTAGGCTCTGTGTATGTGTGTGTGTGTATCAATATTTCTCCCATTTTAAAGTATTACTCCTCCATAATTGTATTTATGTTAAATCAAAGTACTTTTACTACATCTTAGTACTTCTGCTCAATCATAGTATTTCTGCTGAATCATAGTATTTTTGCCAAATCATGGTTTTTGTGCCAAATCATAACATTTGTGTCATGTTATAGTATTACTACTAAGTGGAGGAATTTCTGTCATGTTACAGTATATGTGCTGATTACAGTATTTCTGCTAAATCATAGTATTTCTACTATATTATATTTTTCTTTCTAAATATAGCATTTCTGCTATATAATTGTATTTCTGCTATGTTATAATATTTGTGCTAAACCAGAGTATTTGTGCTGAAACATAGTATTTCTGCCAAATGATAGTATGTCTGTCAAATTATAGTATTTGTGCTAAAACATAGTACTAATTTAAAATTACAATATTCATAGTTCATCACAGCGTCTCTGGTAAATCACAGTATTTCTGCTATGTTGTACTATTTTTCTAAATCATAGTGTTTCTGTAATGTTTAAGTATTTTTGGCTAAATATATTTTTTTCTGTTATCTT
This sequence comes from Neolamprologus brichardi, assembly GCF_056152115.1. NCBI lineage: Eukaryota > Metazoa > Chordata > Actinopteri > Cichliformes > Cichlidae > Neolamprologus > Neolamprologus brichardi. Next base: position 6,143,100 of record NW_028270137.1, on the reverse strand, counting down.
ATACTATTTCTCCTAAATTCTTGTATATTTGAGAAGTTATCATGTTTCTGGTAAGTTACAATATTTCTGCCAAGTTCTGCTATGCTATTGTATTTCTGCCAAGTATTATGTTTCCTCTAAGATATTGCAGTTCTGCTAAGTTATTACTTTTTAGCAAAGTTCCTTTGCTTCTGCAAAGTTTTTACAATTTCTGCAACTTTTCAGCTTTTTCAGCTAGTTTTTGCAGACAGCTTCAGCTTTAAAGCATCCACACTGCATTTTCGCAGGAAATGCAAATTTTTCTAGTTTATTATACATTCTCCACCAGGTTTGCTGGTGAGAATGGATTCCACCAACTGAAAAAAACAATAAAAACATTCTACATGTTGATATAACCACTACAGTTCAGAACACTTAAACTACAAACAAAAAAGACACTATTAGAAGAATGTGGAAATCTGTTAACTCTTACTTGCTTAGCTTCTGCATCCAGCTTCTGACGTTTCCTCAAAGGGCTGTCTGAAAGGATGACAGTATCCTGTGAATCTGATGAATGTGGCGATGATAACTGGAACCGCTCAGGAGACACTTCTGCAACAGATGTTTCCAGACCTCAAGAATAGGAGCAAAACAAATCAGTTTAGACTAATTTTATACACTCTTTGAATAAACAATGTAATAATGACACACACAAAAATGACATCCAATGAAACACACATCACTCAAACAAACCTGTTTCATATTTGATGGTTAGTACTCCGGTTGAGGGATCTGTTACTATATCCTCAAATACATCCTCATCCAACTCAGTCCCTGAACTATCAAAAACTTTCACTCCTTCTGTTACGGCTGGCACACCAAACTTTGCAAATGCTGGAAACAAGCACACAACTTTGTGTAAACAAAAAGATTACATGACATCTAATGTTTTGTAGCTTAAAATGAAGATCATTTCAAGATACTTCTTCAAAAGTGAGTCAGATAAATAAAAGCTAAATTATTAAGCACCACTAACATGCTTGATAAGTGGTAGATTAAAATGGGTGACACTCACATTATGCAGTTTTTTCCCCACTAAATATACATTCATAACTAAGATGCTTCCAAAACACAGATCATTTTCAATTAATCATAAAATGCAGTTTGAAGAGACTAAATAACAAGAAGAACTTAAAGCTCCCTGTACACCTTTTTTATACAATGTTGGTTTCTTACCGGCAATCAAAAACTCCTTAAGGCTTGGCTCAGATACTCTAACAAATTTCTGCACACCTCCGAGTTTTGCTTTAAGCAGCATGCTTCCTGTAGACAGACTTATAGTCAGTGCTCTTCATTGAACTACAGTAAACAGAAAATGTGAATATTAAAAAAGTCCAATAAATACCAGCAAAATAGCCTTGCAATGTTATTTCTTAATGTATGTTACTTTTATGTCAGTGTAACAAGGTGTTTCAGCTCTTTGGCGGTAGTTTTTAGCCCTTTACTAAATGAGTATTTCATTTACAAGAGATATAATCCTCAATACAAAACTAAAATAATTACTACTACTTTTTACCATTTGTCTGATCTAACTTAGCACTAGGGAGTCAGTATTTTGTAATCATTAGGTAACATACTGAACAGTCTGGTAACCAAAATGGAAAAAGGAGCGGGGTAACTTTTGTCAATACCATCAACTCACAATAAATACAAACGCTGTCATCTTAAATTCAACCTACTAAAAACAAGCATTAAAAACTGAATCCTGAACATTTTGGATACTTTATCAAGCTTATAACACCTGCTGGTTGTACTCCTGTAACTGTAAAATCGCTGAAGACAGCCGAGTTAAAATAAGACAATAACCTTACTGAAAACGACCTCTATATCTGGTACATAGGTATAAAAAAATAAAAATGTAACATTTAGTGTAAACCTTTAATTAGTTAATGCTTGGGTTATGTAATTTAAAATTTAACGATAACTAGCGAATTGCCCGCGCACTGAGGTTAGCCAAAATGCTAGTTAGCTAGCTAATGTTAAGATGTAAATCCCAACACATGGAGGGTTTAATTTAATGGAATTTCGAACATGCTAGAACACAACACAATCACCACTACACACTGAAATAAATTTTGATAACAAGCCTTACAGTCCAACACTGATATCAGTCAACTTTTTTTAGCTAATTAACAACCTTACATTAGCATACAGACAGTGTCACATTTGCTTCTGGTGCAAAATAAAATATATAATAAACATGGACAAAAGGAATGTAACCTTATTTTAACGTGCTACCTGTGCTTAAAATGTCGAATTGTTGGTTTAATAAGTAAATATGAACAACTTACCCTGCAACTGATGTGAAGAAAATGGCGTCCTGAAAAATCGTCTTGGTTTGAAAACGAGTCTGTGGTGGGAGGAGCTTTCTAGAGTAACGTTGACACTGCCTCTTTTAACTCCACGAATCATCACCCACACTGGGGGGCGTTTTGCTCCAGCTGTTGTTATAATGACTCTATTAGAGTAAATACACTTTAACACTGCTGATTTAACACTGGGAAATTTACTGTGTACGATTACATGCATTTGAATGGGGAACTCGTCCGAAACAAAGTATAGGTTTTCATTATGTGAATAACTTGAAAATCTTAGCTCAAACAGCTTCAAAACCTGTTTGCCCAGCACGGGGATCTTGAACTGTATAAGATAACGCCTTAAATATGTGTGTCTGAGTCGTCTATCAAAACTTACAGCTATTTATATGAAGTTGTACAAAAACGCTTTATTTCGTCAAGACAGTGCGTTTCCTACGATTACATGCATTTGAATGGGGAACTCGCCCGAAACAAAGTATAGGTTTTCATTATGTGAATAACTTGAAAATCTTAGCTCAAACAGCTTCAAAACCTGTTTGCCCAGCACGGGGATCTTGAACTGTATAAGATAACGCCTTAAATATGTGTGTCTGAGTCGTCTATCAAAACTTACATCTATATTTAAGGACAAGACAGTGCGTAGGAAACGCACTGTCTTGACGAAATAAAGCGTTTTTGTACAACTTCATATAAATAGCTGTAAGTCTTGATAGAAGAAGCATACACACATATTTACGGCGTTATCTTATACAGTTCAAGATCCCCGTGCTGGGCAAACAGGTTTTGAAGCTGTTTGAGCTCAGATTTTCAAGTTATTCACATAATGAAAACCTATACTTTGTTTCGGGCGAGTTCCCCATTCAAATGCATGTAATCGTAGGAAACGCACTGTCTTGACGAAATAAAGCGTTTTTGTACAACTTCATATAAATAGCTGTAAGTCTTGATAGAAGAAGCATACACACATATTTAAGGCGTTATCTTATACAGTTCAAGATCCCCGTGCTGGGCAAACAGGTTTTGAAGCTGTTTGAGCTAAGATTTTCAAGTTATTCACATAATGAAAACCTATACTTTGTTTCGGGCGAGTTCCCCATTCAAATGCATGTAATCGTAGGAAACGCACTGTCTTGACGAAATAAAGCGTTTTTGTACAACTTCATATAAATAGCTGTAAGTCTTGATAGAAGAAGCATACACACATATTTAAGGCGTTATCTTATACAGTTCAAGATCCCCGTGCTGGACAAACAGGTTTTGAAGCTGTTTGAGCTAAGATTTTCAAGTTATTCACATAATGAAAACCTATACTTTGTTTCGGGCGAGTTCCCCATTCAAATGCATGTAATCGTAGGAAACGCACTGTCTTGACGAAATAAAGCGTTTTTGTACAACTTCATATAAATAGCTGTAAGTCTTGATAGAAGAAGCATACACACATATTTAAGGCGTTATCTTATACAGTTCAAGATCCCCGTGCTGGACAAACAGGTTTTGAAGCTGTTTGAGCTAAGATTTTCAAGTTATTCACATAATGAAAACCTATACTTTGTTTCGGGCGAGTTCCCCATTCAAATGCATGTAATCGTAGGAAACGCACTGTCTTGACGAAATAAAGCGTTTTTGTACAACTTCATATAAATAGCTGTAAGTCTTGATAGAAGAAGCATACACACATATTTAAGGCGTTATCTTATACAGTTCAAGATCCCCGTGCTGGGCAAACAGGTTTTGAAGCTGTTTGAGCTAAGATTTTCAAGTTATTCACATAATGAAAACCTATACTTTGTTTCGGGCGAGTTCCCCATTCAAATGCATGTAATCGTAGGAAACGCACTGTCTTGACGAAATAAAGCGTTTTTGTACAACTTCATATAAATAGCTGTAAGTCTTGATAGAAGAAGCATACACACATATTTAAGGCGTTATCTTATACAGTTCAAGATCCCCGTGCTGGGCAAACAGGTTTTGAAGCTGTTTGAGCTAAGATTTTCAAGTTATTCACATAATTAAAACCTATACTTTGTTTCGGGCGAGTTCCCCATTCAAATGCATGTAATCGTAGGAAACGCACTGTCTTGACGAAATAAAGCGTTTTTGTACAACTTCATATAAATAGCTGTAAGTCTTGATAGAAGAAGCATACACACATATTTAAGGCGTTATCTTATACAGTTCAAGATCCCCGTGCCGGGCAAACAGGTTTTGAAGCTGTTTGAGCTAAGATTTTCAAGTTATTCACATAATGAAAACCTATACTTTGTTTCGGGCGAGTTCCCCATTCAAATGCATGTAATCGTAGGAAACGCACTGTCTTGACGAAATAAAGCGTTTTTGTACAACTTCATATAAATAGCTGTAAGTCTTGATAGAAGAAGCATACACACATATTTAAGGCGTTATCTTATACAGTTCAAGATCCCCGTGCCGGGCAAACAGGTTTTGAAGCTGTTTGAGCTAAGATTTTCAAGTTATTCACATAATGAAAACCTATACTTTGTTTCGGGCGAGTTCCCCATTCAAATGCATGTAATCGTAGGAAACGCACTGTCTTGACGAAATAAAGCGTTTTTGTACAACTTCATATAAATAGCTGTAAGTCTTGATAGAAGAAGCATACACACATATTTAAGGCGTTATCTTATACAGTTCAAGATCCCCGTGCTGGGCAAACAGGTTTTGAAGCTGTTTGAGCTAAGATTTTCAAGTTATTCACATAATCAAAACCTATACTTTGTTTCGGGCGAGTTCCCCATTCAAATGCATGTAATCGTAGGAAACGCACTGTCTTGACGAAATAAAGCGTTTTTGTACAACTTCATATAAATAGCTGTAAGTCTTGATAGAAGAAGCATACACACATATTTAAGGCGTTATCTTATACAGTTCAAGATCCCCGTGCTGGGCAAACAGGTTTTGAAGCTGTTTGAGCTAAGATTTTCAAGTTATTCACATAATGAAAACCTATACTTTGTTTCGGGCGAGTTCCCCATTCAAATGCATGTAATCGTAGGAAACGCACTGTCTTGACGAAATAAAGCGTTTTTGTACAACTTCATATAAATAGCTGTAAGTCTTGATAGAAGAAGCATACACACATATTTAAGGCGTTATCTTATACAGTTCAAGATCCCCGTGCTGGGCAAACAGGTTTTGAAGCTGTTTGAGCTAAGATTTTCAAGTTATTCACATAATGAAAACCTATACTTTGTTTCGGGCGAGTTCCCCATTCAAATGCATGTAATCGTAGGAAACGCACTGTCTTGACGAAATAAAGCGTTTTTGTACAACTTCATATAAATAGCTGTAAGTCTTGATAGAAGAAGCATACACACATATTTACGATGTTATCTTATACAGTTCAAGATCCCCGTGCTGGGCAAACAGGTTTTGAAGCTGTTTGAGCTAAGATTTTCAAGTTATTCACATAATGAAAACCTATACTTTGTTTCGGGCGAGTTCCCCATTCAAATGCATGTAATCGTAGGAAACGCACTGTCTTGACGAAATCAAGCGTTTTTGTACAACTTCATATAAATAGCTGTAAGTCTTGATAGAAGAAGCATACACACATATTTACGGCGTTATCTTATACAGTTCAAGATCCCCGTGCTGGGCAAACAGGTTTTGAAGCTGTTTGAGCTCAGATTTTCAAGTTATTCACATAATGAAAACCTATACTTTGTTTCGGGCGAGTTCCCCATTCAAATACAGGTAATCGTAGGAAACGCACTGTCTTGACGAAATAAAGCGTTTTTGTACAACTTCATATAAATAGCTGTAAGTCTTGATAGAAGAAGCATACACACATATTTAAGGCGTTATCTTATACAGTTCAAGATCCCCGTGCTGGGCAAACAGGTTTTGAAGCTGTTTGAGCTAAGATTTTCAAGTTATTCACATAATGAAAACCTATACTTTGTTTCGGACGAGTTCCCCATTCAAATGCATGTATTCATAGGAAACGCACTGTCTTGACGAAATCAAGCGTTTTTGTACAACTTCATATAAATAGCTGTAAGTTTTGATAGACGACTCAGACACACATATTTAAGGCGTTATCTTATACAGTTCAAGATCCCCGTGCTGGGCAAACAGGTTTTGAAGCTGTTTGAGCTAAGATTTTCAAGTTATTCACATAATGAAAACCTATACTTTGTTTCGGGCGAGTTCCCCATTCAAATGCATGTAATCGTAGGAAACGCACTGTCTTGACGAAATCAAGCGTTTTTGTACAACTTCATATAAATAGCTGTAAGTTTTGATAGACGACTCAGACACACATATTTAATGCGTTATCTTATACAGTTCAAGATCCCCGTGCTGGGCAAACAGGTTTTGAAGCTGTTTGAGCTAAGATTTTCAAGTTATTCACATAATGAAAACCTATACTTTGTTTCGGGCGAGTTCCCCATTCAAATGCATGTAATCGTAGGAAACGCACTGTCTTGACGAAATAAAGCGTTTTTGTACAACTTCATATAAATAGCTGTAAGTTTTGATAGACGACTCAGACACACATATTTAAGGCGTTATCTTATACAGTTCAAGATCCCCGTGCTGGGCAAACAGGTTTTGAAGCTGTTTGAGCTAAGATTTTCAAGTTATTCACATAATGAAAACCTATACTTTGTTTCGGGCGAGTTCCCCATTCAAATGCATGTAATCGTAGGAAACGCACTGTCTTGACGAAATAAAGCGTTTTTGTACAACTTCATATAAATAGCTGTAAGTCTTGATAGAAGAAGCATACACACATATTTACGGTGTTATCTTATACAGTTCAAGATCCCCGTGCTGGGCAAACAGGTTTTGAAGCTGTTTGAGCTAATATTTTCAAGTTATTCACATAATGAAAACCTATACTTTGTTTCGGGCGAGTTCCCCATTCAAATGCATGTAATCGTAGGAAACGCACTGTCTTGACGAAATAAAGCGTTTTTGTACAACTTCATATAAATAGCTGTGAGTCTTGATAGAAGAAGCATACACACATATTTACGGCGTTATCTTATACAGTTCAAGATCCCCGTGCTGGGCAAACAGGTTTTGAAGCTGTTTGAGCTCAGATTTTCAAGTTATTCACATAATGAAAACCTATACTTTGTTTCGGGCGAGTTCCCCATTCAAATACATGTAATCGTAGGAAACGCACTGTCTTGACGAAATAAAGCGTTTTTGTACAACTTCATATAAATAGCTGTAAGTCTTGATAGAAGAAGCATACACACATATTTAAGGCGTTATCTTATACAGTTCAAGATCCCCGTGCTGGGCAAACAGGTTTTGAAGCTGTTTGAGCTAAGATTTTCAAGTTATTCACATAATGAAAACCTATACTTTGTTTCGGGCGAGTTCCCCATTCAAATGCATGTAATCGTAGGAAACGCACTGTCTTGACGAAATAAAGCGTTTTTGTACAACTTCATATAAATAGCTGTAAGTCTTGATAGAAGAAGCATACACACATATTTAAGGCGTTATCTTATACAGTTCAAGATCCCCGTGCTGGGCAAACAGGTTTTGAAGCTGTTTGAGCTAAGATTTTCAAGTTATTCACATAATGAAAACCTATACTTTGTTTCGGACGAGTTCCCCATTCAAATGCATGTATTCATAGGAAACGCACTGTCTTGACGAAATCAAGCGTTTTTGTACAACTTCATATAAATAGCTGTAAGTTTTGATAGACGACTCAGACACACATATTTAATGCGTTATCTTATACAGTTCAAGATCCCCGTGCTGGGCAAACAGGTTTTGAAGCTGTTTGAGCTAAGATTTTCAAGTTATTCACATAATGAAAACCTATACTTTGTTTCGGGCGAGTTCCCCATTCAAATGCATGTAATCGTAGGAAACGCACTGTCTTGACGAAATCAAGCGTTTTTGTACAACTTCATATAAATAGCTGTAAGTTTTGATAGACGACTCAAACACACATATTTAATGCGTTATCTTATACAGTTCAAGATCCCCGTGCTGGGCAAACAGGTTTTGAAGCTGTTTGAGCTAAGATTTTCAAGTTATTCACATAATGAAAACCTATACTTTGTTTCGGGCGAGTTCCCCATTCAAATGCATGTAATCGTAGGAAACGCACTGTCTTGACGAAATAAAGCGTTTTTGTACAACTTCATATAAATAGCTGTAAGTCTTGATAGAAGAAGCATACACACATATTTAAGGCGTTATCTTATACAGTTCAAGATCCCCGTGCTGGGCAAACAGGTTTTGAAGCTGTTTGAGCTAAGATTTTCAAGTTATTCACATAATGAAAACCTATACTTTGTTTCGGGCGAGTTCCCCATTCAAATGCATGTATTCATAGGAAACGCACTGTCTTGACGAAATCAAGCGTTTTTGTACAACTTCATATAAATAGCTGTAAGTTTTGATAGACGACTCAGACACACATATTTAAGGCGTTATCTTATACAGTTCAAGATCCCCGTGCTGGGCAAACAGGTTTTGAAGCTGTTTGAGCTAAGATTTTCAAGTTATTCACATAATGAAAACCTATACTTTGTTTCGGGCGAGTTCCCCATTCAAATGCATGTAATCGTAGGAAACGCACTGTCTTGACGAAATCAAGCGTTTTTGTACAACTTCATATAAATAGCTGTAAGTTTTGATAGACGACTCAGACACACATATTTAATGCGTTATCTTATACAGTTCAAGATCCCCGTGCTGGGCAAACAGGTTTTGAAGCTGTTTGAGCTAAGATTTTCAAGTTATTCACATAATGAAAACCTATACTTTGTTTCGGGCGAGTTCCCCATTCAAATGCATGTAATCGTAGGAAACGCACTGTCTTGACGAAATAAAGCGTTTTTGTACAACTTCATATAAATAGCTGTAAGTCTTGATAGAAGAAGCATACACACATATTTAAGGCGTTATCTTATACAGTTCAAGATCCCCGTGCTGGGCAAACAGGTTTTGAAGCTGTTTGAGCTAAGATTTTCAAGTTATTCACATAATGAAAACCTATACTTTGTTTCGGGCGAGTTCCCCATTCAAATGCATGTAATCGTAGGAAACGCACTGTCTTGACGAAATAAAGCGTTTTTGTACAACTTCATATAAATAGCTGTAAGTCTTGATAGAAGAAGCATACACACATATTTAAGGCGTTATCTTATACAGTTCAAGATCCCCGTGCTGGGCAAACAGGTTTTGAAGCTGTTTGAGCTAAGATTTTCAAGTTATTCACATAATTAAAACCTATACTTTGTTTCGGGCGAGTTCCCCATTCAAATGCATGTAATCGTAGGAAACGCACTGTCTTGACGAAATAAAGCGTTTTTGTACAACTTCATATAAATAGCTGTAAGTCTTGATAGAAGAAGCATACACACATATTTAAGGCGTTATCTTATACAGTTCAAGATCCCCGTGCCGGGCAAACAGGTTTTGAAGCTGTTTGAGCTAAGATTTTCAAGTTATTCACATAATGAAAACCTATACTTTGTTTCGGGCGAGTTCCCCATTCAAATGCATGTAATCGTAGGAAATGCACTGTCTTGACGAAATAAAGCGTTTTTGTACAACTTCATATAAATAGCTGTAAGTCTTGATAGAAGAAGCATACACACATATTTAAGGCGTTATCTTATACAGTTCAAGATCCCCGTGCCGGGCAAACAGGTTTTGAAGCTGTTTGAGCTAAGATTTTCAAGTTATTCACATAATGAAAACCTATACTTTGTTTCGGGCGAGTTCCCCATTCAAATGCATGTAATCGTAGGAAACGCACTGTCTTGACGAAATCAAGCGTTTTTGTACAACTTCATATAAATAGCTGTAAGTCTTGATAGAAGAAGCATACACACATATTTAAGGCGTTATCTTATACAGTTCAAGATCCCCGTGCTGGGCAAACAGGTTTTGAAGCTGTTTGAGCTAAGATTTTCAAGTTATTCACATAATGAAAACCTATACTTTGTTTCGGGCGAGTTCCCCATTCAAATGCATGTAATCGTAGGAAACGCACTGTCTTGACGAAATAAAGCGTTTTTGTACAACTTCATATAAATAGCTGTAAGTCTTGATAGAAGAAGCATACACACATATTTAAGGCGTTATCTTATACAGTTCAAGATCCCCGTGCTGGGCAAACAGGTTTTGAAGCTGTTTGAGCTAAGATTTTCAAGTTATTCACATAATGAAAACCTATACTTTGTTTCGGGCGAGTTCCCCATTCAAATGCATGTATTCATAGGAAACGCACTGTCTTGACGAAATCAAGCGTTTTTGTACAACTTCATATAAATAGCTGTAAGTTTTGATAGACGACTCAGACACACATATTTAAGGCGTTATCTTATACAGTTCAAGATCCCCGTGCTGGGCAAACAGGTTTTGAAGCTGTTTGAGCTAAGATTTTCAAGTTATTCACATAATGAAAACCTATACTTTGTTTCGGGCGAGTTCCCCATTCAAATGCATGTAATCGTAGGAAACGCACTGTCTTGACGAAATCAAGCGTTTTTGTACAACTTCATATAAATAGCTGTAAGTCTTGATAGAAGAAGCATACACACATATTTAAGGCGTTATCTTATACAGTTCAAGATCCCCGTGCTGGGCAAACAGGTTTTGAAGCTGTTTGAGCTAAGATTTTCAAGTTATTCACATAATGAAAACCTATACTTTGTTTCGGGCGAGTTCCCCATTCAAATGCATGTAATCGTAGGAAACGCACTGTCTTGACGAAATAAAGCGTTTTTGTACAACTTCATATAAATAGCTGTAAGTCTTGATAGAAGAAGCATACACACATATTTAAGGCGTTATCTTATACAGTTCAAGATCCCCGTGCTGGGCAAACAGGTTTTGAAGCTGTTTGAGCTAAGATTTTCAAGTTATTCACATAATGAAAACCTATACTTTGTTTCGGGCGAGTTCCCCATTCAAATGCATGTATTCATAGGAAACGCACTGTCTTGACGAAATCAAGCGTTTTTGTACAACTTCATATAAATAGCTGTAAGTTTTGATAGACGACTCAGACACACATATTTAAGGCGTTATCTTATACAGTTCAAGATCCCCGTGCTGGGCAAACAGGTTTTGAAGCTGTTTGAGCTAAGATTTTCAAGTTATTCACATAATGAAAACCTATACTTTGTTTCGGGCGAGTTCCCCATTCAAATGCATGTAATCGTAGGAAACGCACTGTCTTGACGAAATCAAGCGTTTTTGTACAACTTCATATAAATAGCTGTAAGTTTTGATAGACGACTCAGACACACATATTTAATGCGTTATCTTATACAGTTCAAGATCCCCGTGCTGGGCAAACAGGTTTTGAAGCTGTTTGAGCTAAGATTTTCAAGTTATTCACATAATGAAAACCTATACATTGTTTCGGGCGAGTTCCCCATTCAAATGCATGTAATCGTAGGAAACGCACTGTCTTGACGAAATAAAGCGTTTTTGTACAACTTCATATAAATAGCTGTAAGTCTTGATAGAAGAAGCATACACACATATTTAAGGCGTTATCTTATACAGTTCAAGATCCCCGTGCCGGGCAAACAGGTTTTGAAGCTGTTTGAGCTAAGATTTTCAAGTTATTCACATAATGAAAACCTATACTTTGTTTCGGGCGAGTTCCCCATTCAAATGCATGTAATCGTAGGAAATGCACTGTCTTGACGAAATAAAGCGTTTTTGTACAACTTCATATAAATAGCTGTAAGTCTTGATAGAAGAAGCATACACACATATTTAAGGCGTTATCTTATACAGTTCAAGATCCCCGTGCCGGGCAAACAGGTTTTGAAGCTGTTTGAGCTAAGATTTTCAAGTTATTCACATAATGAAAACCTATACTTTGTTTCGGGCGAGTTCCCCATTCAAATGCATGTAATCGTAGGAAACGCACTGTCTTGACGAAATAAAGCGTTTTTGTACAACTTCATATAAATAGCTGTAAGTCTTGATAGAAGAAGCATACACACATATTTAAGGCGTTATCTTATACAGTTCAAGATCCCCGTGCTGGGCAAACAGGTTTTGAAGCTGTTTGAGCTAAGATTTTCAAGTTATTCACATAATGAAAACCTATACTTTGTTTCGGGCGAGTTCCCCATTCAAATGCATGTAATCGTAGGAAACGCACTGTCTTGACGAAATAAAGCGTTTTTGTACAACTTCATATAAATAGCTGTAAGTCTTGATAGAAGAAGCATACACACATATTTAAGGCGTTATCTTATACAGTTCAAGATCCCCGTGCTGGGCAAACAGGTTTTGAAGCTGTTTGAGCTAAGATTTTCAAGTTATTCACATAATGAAAACCTATACTTTGTTTCGGGCGAGTTCCCCATTCAAATGCATGTAATCGTAGGAAACGCACTGTCTTGACGAAATAAAGCGTTTTTGTACAACTTCATATAAATAGCTGTAAGTTTTGATAGACGACTCAGACACACATATTTAAGGCGTTATCTTATACAGTTCAAGATCCCCGTGCTGGGCAAACAGGTTTTGAAGCTGTTTGAGCTAAGATTTTCAAGTTATTCACATAATGAAAACCTATACTTTGTTTCGGGCGAGTTCCCCATTCAAATGCATGTAATCGTAGGAAACGCACTGTCTTGACGAAATAAAGCGTTTTTGTACAACTTCATATAAATAGCTGTAAGTCTTGATAGAAGAAGCATACACACATATTTAAGGCGTTATCTTATACAGTTCAAGATCCCCGTGCTGGGCAAACAGGTTTTGAAGCTGTTTGAGCTAAGATTTTCAAGTTATTCACATAATGAAAACCTATACTTTGTTTCGGGCGAGTTCCCCATTCAAATGCATGTATTCATAGGAAACGCACTGTCTTGACGAAATCAAGCGTTTTTGTACAACTTCATATAAATAGCTGTAAGTTTTGATAGACGACTCAGACACACATATTTAAGGCGTTATCTTATACAGTTCAAGATCCCCGTGCTGGGCAAACAGGTTTTGAAGCTGTTTGAGCTAAGATTTTCAAGTTATTCACATAATGAAAACCTATACTTTGTTTCGGGCGAGTTCCCCATTCAAATGCATGTAATCGTAGGAAACGCACTGTCTTGACGAAATCAAGCGTTTTTGTACAACTTCATATAAATAGCTGTAAGTTTTGATAGACGACTCAGACACACATATTTAAGGCGTTATCTTATACAGTTCAAGATCCCCGTGCTGGGCAAACAGGTTTTGAAGCTGTTTGAGCTAAGATTTTCAAGTTATTCACATAATGAAAACCTATACTTTGTTTCGGGCGAGTTCCCCATTCAAATGCATGTAATCGTAGGAAACGCACTGTCTTGACGAAATAAAGCGTTTTTGTACAACTTCATATAAATAGCTGTAAGTCTTGATAGAAGAAGCATACACACATATTTAAGGCGTTATCTTATACAGTTCAAGATCCCCGTGCTGGGCAAACAGGTTTTGAAGCTGTTTGAGCTAAGATTTTCAAGTTATTCACATAATGAAAACCTATACTTTGTTTCGGGCGAGTTCCCCATTCAAATGCATGTAATCGTAAGAAACGCACTGGCTTGACGAAATAAAGCGTTTTTGTACAACTTCATATAAATAGCTGTAACTTTTGATAGAAGACTCAGACACACATATTTGTGGCTTTATCTCAGAGAAATCAATATCCCTGTGATGGGCAAACAGCTTTTGCAGCTGTTTGAACTAAGATTTTCAAGTTATTCACATAATGAAAACCTATACTTTGTTTCGGGCGAGCTCCCCATTCAAATGCATGTAATCGTAAGAAACGCACTGGCTTGACGAAATAAAGCGTTTTTGTACAACTTCATATAAATAGCTGTAACTTTTGATAGAAGACTCAGACACACATATTTATGGCGTTATCTTATACAGTTCAAGATCCCCGTGCTGGGCAAACAGGTTTTGAAGCTGTTTGAGCTAAGATTTTCAAGTTATTCACATAATGAAAACCTATACTTTGTTTCGGGCGAGTTCCCCATTCAAATGCATGTATTCATAGGAAACGCACTGTCTTGACGAAATCAAGCGTTTTTGTACAACTTCATATAAATAGCTGTAAGTTTTGATAGACGACTCAGACACACATATTTAAGGCGTTATCTTATACAGTTCAAGATCCCCGTGCTGGGCAAACAGGTTTTGAAGCTGTTTGAGCTAAGATTTTCAAGTTATTCACATAATGAAAACCTATACTTTGTTTCGGGCGAGTTCCCCATTCAAATGCATGTAATCGTAGGAAACGCACTGTCTTGACGAAATAAAGCGTTTTTGTACAACTTCATATAAATAGCTGTAAGTTTTGATAGACGACTCAGACACACATATTTAAGGCGTTATCTTATACAGTTCAAGATCCCCGTGCTGGGCAAACAGGTTTTGAAGCTGTTTGAGCTAAGATTTTCAAGTTATTCACATAATGAAAACCTATACTTTGTTTCGGGCGAGTTCCCCATTCAAATGCATGTAATCGTAGGAAACGCACTGTCTTGACGAAATAAAGCGTTTTTGTACAACTTCATATAAATAGCTGTAAGTCTTGATAGAAGAAGCATACACACATATTTACGGCGTTATCTTATACAGTTCAAGATCCCCGTGCTGGGCAAACAGGTTTTGAAGCTGTTTGAGCTCAGATTTTCAAGTTATTCACATAATGAAAACCTATACTTTGTTTCGGGCGAGTTCCCCATTCAAATACATGTAATCGTAGGAAACGCACTGTCTTGACGAAATAAAGCGTTTTTGTACAACTTCATATAAATAGCTGTAAGTCTTGATAGAAGAAGCATACACACATATTTAAGGCGTTATCTTATACAGTTCAAGATCCCCGTGCTGGGCAAACAGGTTTTGAAGCTGTTTGAGCTAAGATTTTCAAGTTATTCACATAATGAAAACCTATACTTTGTTTCGGGCGAGTTCCCCATTCAAATGCATGTAATCGTAGGAAACGCACTGTCTTGACGAAATAAAGCGTTTTTGTACAACTTCATATAAATAGCTGTAAGTCTTGATAGAAGAAGCATACACACATATTTAAGGCGTTATCTTATACAGTTCAAGATCCCCGTGCTGGGCAAACAGGTTTTGAAGCTGTTTGAGCTAAGATTTTCAAGTTATTCACATAATGAAAACCTATACTTTGTTTCGGGCGAGTTCCCCATTCAAATGCATGTATTCATAGGAAACGCACTGTCTTGACGAAATCAAGCGTTTTTGTACAACTTCATATAAATAGCTGTAAGTTTTGATAGACGACTCAGACACACATATTTAAGGCGTTATCTTATACAGTTCAAGATCCCCGTGCTGGGCAAACAGGTTTTGAAGCTGTTTGAGCTAAGATTTTCAAGTTATTCACATAATGAAAACCTATACTTTGTTTCGGGCGAGTTCCCCATTCAAATGCATGTATTCATAGGAAACGCACTGTCTTGACGAAATCAAGCGTTTTTGTACAACTTCATATAAATAGCTGTAAGTTTTGATAGACGACTCAGACACACATATTTAAGGCGTTATCTTATACAGTTCAAGATCCCCGTGCTGGGCAAACAGGTTTTGAAGCTGTTTGAGCTAAGATTTTCAAGTTATTCACATAATGAAAACCTATACTTTGTTTCGGGCGAGTTCCCCATTCAAATGCATGTAATCGTAGGAAACGCACTGTCTTGACGAAATAAAGCGTTTTTGTACAACTTCATATAAATAGCTGTAAGTTTTGATAGACGACTCAGACACACATATTTAAGGCGTTATCTTATACAGTTCAAGATCCCCGTGCTGGGCAAACAGGTTTTGAAGCTGTTTGAGCTAAGATTTTCAAGTTATTCACATAATGAAAACCTATACTTTGTTTCGGGCGAGTTCCCCATTCAAATGCATGTAATCGTAGGAAACGCACTGTCTTGACGAAATAAAGCGTTTTTGTACAACTTCATATAAATAGCTGTAAGTCTTGATAGAAGAAGCATACACACATATTTACGGCGTTATCTTATACAGTTCAAGATCCCCGTGCTGGGCAAACAGGTTTTGAAGCTGTTTGAGCTCAGATTTTCAAGTTATTCACATAATGAAAACCTATACTTTGTTTCGGGCGAGTTCCCCATTCAAATACATGTAATCGTAGGAAACGCACTGTCTTGACGAAATAAAGCGTTTTTGTACAACTTCATATAAATAGCTGTAAGTCTTGATAGAAGAAGCATACACACATATTTAAGGCGTTATCTTATACAGTTCAAGATCCCCGTGCTGGGCAAACAGGTTTTGAAGCTGTTTGAGCTAAGATTTTCAAGTTATTCACATAATGAAAACCTATACTTTGTTTCGGGCGAGTTCCCCATTCAAATGCATGTAATCGTAGGAAACGCACTGTCTTGACGAAATAAAGCGTTTTTGTACAACTTCATATAAATAGCTGTAAGTCTTGATAGAAGAAGCATACACACATATTTAAGGCGTTATCTTATACAGTTCAAGATCCCCGTGCTGGGCAAACAGGTTTTGAAGCTGTTTGAGCTAAGATTTTCAAGTTATTCACATAATGAAAACCTATACTTTGTTTCGGGCGAGTTCCCCATTCAAATGCATGTAATCGTAGGAAACGCACTGTCTTGACGAATAAAGCGTTTTTGTACAACTTCATATAAATAGCTGTAAGTCTTGATAGAAGAAGCATACACACATATTTACGGCGTTATCTTATACAGTTCAAGATCCCCGTGCTGGGCAAACAGGTTTTGAAGCTGTTTGAGCTAAGATTTTCAAGTTATTCACATAATGAAAACCTATACTTTGTTTCGGGCGAGTTCCCCATTCAAATACATGTAATCGTAGGAAACGCACTGTCTTGACGAAATAAAGCGTTTTTGTACAACTTCATATAAATAGCTGTAAGTCTTGATAGAAGAAGCATACACACATATTTAAGGCGTTATCTTATACAGTTCAAGATCCCCGTGCTGGGCAAACAGGTTTTGAAGCTGTTTGAGCTAAGATTTTCAAGTTATTCACATAATGAAAACCTATACTTTGTTTCGGGCGAGTTCCCCATTCAAATGCATGTAATCGTAGGAAACGCACTGTCTTGACGAAATAAAGCGTTTTTGTACAACTTCATATAAATAGCTGTAAGTCTTGATAGAAGAAGCATACACACATATTTAAGGCGTTATCTTATACAGTTCAAGATCCCCGTGCTGGGCAAACAGGTTTTGAAGCTGTTTGAGCTAAGATTTTCAAGTTATTCACATAATGAAAACCTATACTTTGTTTCGGGCGAGTTCCCCATTCAAATGCATGTATTCATAGGAAACGCACTGTCTTGACGAAATCAAGCGTTTTTGTACAACTTCATATAAATAGCTGTAAGTTTTGATAGACGACTCAGACACACATATTTAAGGCGTTATCTTATACAGTTCAAGATCCCCGTGCTGGGCAAACAGGTTTTGAAGCTGTTTGAGCTAAGATTTTCAAGTTATTCACATAATGAAAACCTATACTTTGTTTCGGGCGAGTTCCCCATTCAAATGCATGTATTCATAGGAAACGCACTGTCTTGACGAAATCAAGCGTTTTTGTACAACTTCATATAAATAGCTGTAAGTTTTGATAGACGACTCAGACACACATATTTAAGGCGTTATCTTATACAGTTCAAGATCCCCGTGCTGGGCAAACAGGTTTTGAAGCTGTTTGAGCTAAGATTTTCAAGTTATTCACATAATGAAAACCTATACTTTGTTTCGGGCGAGTTCCCCATTCAAATGCATGTAATCGTAGGAAACGCACTGTCTTGACGAAATAAAGCGTTTTTGTACAACTTCATATAAATAGCTGTAAGTTTTGATAGACGACTCAGACACACATATTTAAGGCGTTATCTTATACAGTTCAAGATCCCCGTGCTGGGCAAACAGGTTTTGAAGCTGTTTGAGCTAAGATTTTCAAGTTATTCACATAATGAAAACCTATACTTTGTTTCGGGCGAGTTCCCCATTCAAATGCATGTAATCGTAGGAAACGCACTGTCTTGACGAAATAAAGCGTTTTTGTACAACTTCATATAAATAGCTGTAAGTCTTGATAGAAGAAGCATACACACATATTTAAGGCGTTATCTTATACAGTTCAAGATCCCCGTGCTGGGCAAACAGGTTTTGAAGCTGTTTGAGCTAAGATTTTCAAGTTATTCACATAATGAAAACCTATACTTTGTTTCGGGCGAGTTCCCCATTCAAATGCATGTAATCGTAGGAAACGCACTGTCTTGACGAAATAAAGCGTTTTTGTACAACTTCATATAAATAGCTGTAAGTCTTGATAGAAGAAGCATACACACATATTTAAGGCGTTATCTTATACAGTTCAAGATCCCCGTGCTGGGCAAACAGGTTTTGAAGCTGTTTGAGCTAAGATTTTCAAGTTATTCACATAATGAAAACCTATACTTTGTTTCGGGCGAGTTCCCCATTCAAATGCATGTAATCGTAGGAAACGCACTGTCTTGACGAATAAAGCGTTTTTGTACAACTTCATATAAATAGCTGTAAGTCTTGATAGAAGAAGCATACACACATATTTACGGCGTTATCTTATACAGTTCAAGATCCCCGTGCTGGGCAAACAGGTTTTGAAGCTGTTTGAGCTCAGATTTTCAAGTTATTCACATAATGAAAACCTATACTTTGTTTCGGGCGAGTTCCCCATTCAAATACATGTAATCGTAGGAAACGCACTGTCTTGACGAAATAAAGCGTTTTTGTACAACTTCATATAAATAGCTGTAAGTCTTGATAGAAGAAGCATACACACATATTTAAGGCGTTATCTTATACAGTTCAAGATCCCCGTGCTGGGCAAACAGGTTTTGAAGCTGTTTGAGCTAAGATTTTCAAGTTATTCACATAATGAAAACCTATACTTTGTTTCGGGCGAGTTCCCCATTCAAATGCATGTAATCGTAGGAAACGCACTGTCTTGACGAAATAAAGCGTTTTTGTACAACTTCATATAAATAGCTGTAAGTCTTGATAGAAGAAGCATACACACATATTTAAGGCGTTATCTTATACAGTTCAAGATCCCCGTGCTGGGCAAACAGGTTTTGAAGCTGTTTGAGCTAAGATTTTCAAGTTATTCACATAATGAAAACCTATACTTTGTTTCGGGCGAGTTCCCCATTCAAATGCATGTATTCATAGGAAACGCACTGTCTTGACGAAATCAAGCTTTTTTTTACAACTTCATATAAATAGCTGTAAGTTTTGATAGACGACTCAGACACACATATTTAAGGCGTTATCTTATACAGTTCAAGATCCCCGTGCTGGGCAAACAGGTTTTGAAGCTGTTTGAGCTAAGATTTTCAAGTTATTCACATAATGAAAACCTATACTTTGTTTCGGGCGAGTTCCCCATTCAAATGCATGTAATCGTAGGAAACGCACTGTCTTGACGAAATAAAGCGTTTTTGTACAACTTCATATAAATAGCTGTAAGTTTTGATAGACGACTCAGACACACATATTTAATGCGTTATCTTATACAGTTCAAGATCCCCGTGCTGGGCAAACAGGTTTTGAAGCTGTTTGAGCTAAGATTTTCAAGTTATTCACATAATGAAAACCTATACTTTGTTTCGGGCGAGTTCCCCATTCAAATGCATGTAATCGTAGGAAACGCACTGTCTTGACGAAATAAAGCGTTTTTGTACAACTTCATATAAATAGCTGTAAGTCTTGATAGAAGAAGCATACACACATATTTAAGGCGTTATCTTATACAGTTCAAGATCCCCGTGCTGGGCAAACAGGTTTTGAAGCTGTTTGAGCTAAGATTTTCAAGTTATTCACATAATGAAAACCTATACTTTGTTTCGGGCGAGTTCCCCATTCAAATGCATGTATTCATAGGAAACGCACTGTCTTGACGAAATCAAGCGTTTTTGTACAACTTCATATAAATAGCTGTAAGTTTTGATAGACGACTCAGACACACATATTTAAGGCGTTATCTTATACAGTTCAAGATCCCCGTGCTGGGCAAACAGGTTTTGAAGCTGTTTGAGCTAAGATTTTCAAGTTATTCACATAATGAAAACCTATACTTTGTTTCGGGCGAGTTCCCCATTCAAATGCATGTAATCGTAGGAAACGCACTGTCTTGACGAAATCAAGCGTTTTTGTACAACTTCATATAAATAGCTGTAAGTTTTGATAGACGACTCAGACACACATATTTAATGCGTTATCTTATACAGTTCAAGATCCCCGTGCTGGGCAAACAGGTTTTGAAGCTGTTTGAGCTAAGATTTTCAAGTTATTCACATAATGAAAACCTATACTTTGTTTCGGGCGAGTTCCCCATTCAAATGCATGTAATCGTAGGAAACGCACTGTCTTGACGAAATAAAGCGTTTTTGTACAACTTCATATAAATAGCTGTAAGTCTTGATAGAAGAAGCATACACACATATTTAAGGCGTTATCTTATACAGTTCAAGATCCCCGTGCTGGGCAAACAGGTTTTGAAGCTGTTTGAGCTAAGATTTTCAAGTTATTCACATAATGAAAACCTATACTTTGTTTCGGGCGAGTTCCCCATTCAAATGCATGTAATCGTAGGAAACGCACTGTCTTGACGAAATAAAGCGTTTTTGTACAACTTCATATAAATAGCTGTAAGTCTTGATAGAAGAAGCATACACACATATTTAAGGCGTTATCTTATACAGTTCAAGATCCCCGTGCTGGGCAAACAGGTTTTGAAGCTGTTTGAGCTAAGATTTTCAAGTTATTCACATAATTAAAACCTATACTTTGTTTCGGGCGAGTTCCCCATTCAAATGCATGTAATCGTAGGAAACGCACTGTCTTGACGAATAAAGCGTTTTTGTACAACTTCATATAAATAGCTGTAAGTCTTGATAGAAGAAGCATACACACATATTTACGGCGTTATCTTATACAGTTCAAGATCCCCGTGCTGGGCAAACAGGTTTTGAAGCTGTTTGAGCTCAGATTTTCAAGTTATTCACATAATGAAAACCTATACTTTGTTTCGGGCGAGTTCCCCATTCAAATACATGTAATCGTAGGAAACGCACTGTCTTGACGAAATAAAGCGTTTTTGTACAACTTCATATAAATAGCTGTAAGTCTTGATAGAAGAAGCATACACACATATTTAAGGCGTTATCTTATACAGTTCAAGATCCCCGTGCTGGGCAAACAGGTTTTGAAGCTGTTTGAGCTAAGATTTTCAAGTTATTCACATAATGAAAACCTATACTTTGTTTCGGGCGAGTTCCCCATTCAAATGCATGTAATCGTAGGAAACGCACTGTCTTGACGAAATAAAGCGTTTTTGTACAACTTCATATAAATAGCTGTAAGTCTTGATAGAAGAAGCATACACACATATTTAAGGCGTTATCTTATACAGTTCAAGATCCCCGTGCTGGGCAAACAGGTTTTGAAGCTGTTTGAGCTAAGATTTTCAAGTTATTCACATAATGAAAACCTATACTTTGTTTCGGGCGAGTTCCCCATTCAAATGCATGTATTCATAGGAAACGCACTGTCTTGACGAAATCAAGCTTTTTTTTACAACTTCATATAAATAGCTGTAAGTTTTGATAGACGACTCAGACACACATATTTAAGGCGTTATCTTATACAGTTCAAGATCCCCGTGCTGGGCAAACAGGTTTTGAAGCTGTTTGAGCTAAGATTTTCAAGTTATTCACATAATGAAAACCTATACTTTGTTTCGGGCGAGTTCCCCATTCAAATGCATGTAATCGTAGGAAACGCACTGTCTTGACGAAATCAAGCGTTTTTGTACAACTTCATATAAATAGCTGTAAGTTTTGATAGACGACTCAGACACACATATTTAATGCGTTATCTTATACAGTTCAAGATCCCCGTGCTGGGCAAACAGGTTTTGAAGCTGTTTGAGCTAAGATTTTCAAGTTATTCACATAATGAAAACCTATACTTTGTTTCGGGCGAGTTCCCCATTCAAATGCATGTAATCGTAGGAAACGCACTGTCTTGACGAAATAAAGCGTTTTTGTACAACTTCATATAAATAGCTGTAAGTCTTGATAGAAGAAGCATACACACATATTTAAGGCGTTATCTTATACAGTTCAAGATCCCCGTGCTGGGCAAACAGGTTTTGAAGCTGTTTGAGCTAAGATTTTCAAGTTATTCACATAATGAAAACCTATACTTTGTTTCGGGCGAGTTCCCCATTCAAATGCATGTATTCATAGGAAACGCACTGTCTTGACGAAATCAAGCGTTTTTGTACAACTTCATATAAATAGCTGTAAGTTTTGATAGACGACTCAGACACACATATTTAAGGCGTTATCTTATACAGTTCAAGATCCCCGTGCTGGGCAAACAGGTTTTGAAGCTGTTTGAGCTAAGATTTTCAAGTTATTCACATAATGAAAACCTATACTTTGTTTCGGGCGAGTTCCCCATTCAAATGCATGTAATCGTAGGAAACGCACTGTCTTGACGAAATCAAGCGTTTTTGTACAACTTCATATAAATAGCTGTAAGTTTTGATAGACGACTCAGACACACATATTTAATGCGTTATCTTATACAGTTCAAGATCCCCGTGCTGGGCAAACAGGTTTTGAAGCTGTTTGAGCTAAGATTTTCAAGTTATTCACATAATGAAAACCTATACTTTGTTTCGGGCGAGTTCCCCATTCAAATGCATGTAATCGTAGGAAACGCACTGTCTTGACGAAATAAAGCGTTTTTGTACAACTTCATATAAATAGCTGTAAGTCTTGATAGAAGAAGCATACACACATATTTAAGGCGTTATCTTATACAGTTCAAGATCCCCGTGCTGGGCAAACAGGTTTTGAAGCTGTTTGAGCTAAGATTTTCAAGTTATTCACATAATGAAAACCTATACTTTGTTTCGGGCGAGTTCCCCATTCAAATGCATGTAATCGTAGGAAACGCACTGTCTTGACGAAATAAAGCGTTTTTGTACAACTTCATATAAATAGCTGTAAGTCTTGATAGAAGAAGCATACACACATATTTAAGGCGTTATCTTATACAGTTCAAGATCCCCGTGCTGGGCAAACAGGTTTTGAAGCTGTTTGAGCTAAGATTTTCAAGTTATTCACATAATGAAAACCTATACTTTGTTTCGGGCGAGTTCCCCATTCAAATGCATGTAATCGTAGGAAACGCACTGTCTTGACGAAATAAAGCGTTTTTGTACAACTTCATATAAATAGCTGTAAGTCTTGATAGAAGAAGCATACACACATATTTAAGGCGTTATCTTATACAGTTCAAGATCCCCGTGCTGGGCAAACAGGTTTTGAAGCTGTTTGAGCTAAGATTTTCAAGTTATTCACATAATGAAAACCTATACTTTGTTTCGGGCGAGTTCCCCATTCAAATGCATGTAATCGTAGGAAACGCACTGTCTTGACGAAATAAAGCGTTTTTGTACAACTTCATATAAATAGCTGTAAGTCTTGATAGAAGAAGCATACACACATATTTAAGGCGTTATCTTATACAGTTCAAGATCCCCGTGCTGGGCAAACAGGTTTTGAAGCTGTTTGAGCTAAGATTTTCAAGTTATTCACATAATTAAAACCTATACTTTGTTTCGGGCGACTTCCCCATTCAAATGCATGTAATCGTAGGAAACGCACTGTCTTGACGAAATAAAGCGTTTTTGTACAACTTCATATAAATAGCTGTAAGTCTTGATAGAAGAAGCATACACACATATTTAAGGCGTTATCTTATACAGTTCAAGATCCCCGTGCTGGGCAAACAGGTTTTGAAGCTGTTTGAGCTAAGATTTTCAAGTTATTCACATAATGAAAACCTATACTTTGTTTCGGGCGAGTTCCCCATTCAAATGCATGTAATCGTAGGAAACGCACTGTCTTGACGAAATAAAGCGTTTTTGTACAACTTCATATAAATAGCTGTAAGTCTTGATAGAAGAAGCATACACACATATTTAAGGCGTTATCTTATACAGTTCAAGATCCCCGTGCTGGGCAAACAGGTTTTGAAGCTGTTTGAGCTAATATTTTCAAGTTATTCACATAATGAAAACCTATACTTTGTTTCGGGCGAGTTCCCCATTCAAATGCATGTAATCGTAGGAAACGCACTGTCTTGACGAAATAAAGCGTTTTTGTACAACTTCATATAAATAGCTGTAAGTCTTGATAGAAGAAGCATACACACATATTTAAGGCGTTATCTTATACAGTTCAAGATCCCCGTGCTGGGCAAACAGGTTTTGAAGCTGTTTGAGCTAAGATTTTCAAGTTATTCACATAATGAAAACCTATACTTTGTTTCGGGCGAGTTCCCCATTCAAATGCATGTAATCGTAGGAAACGCACTGTCTTGACGAAATAAAGCGTTTTTGTACAACTTCATATAAATAGCTGTAAGTCTTGATAGAAGAAGCATACACACATATTTAAGGCGTTATCTTATACAGTTCAAGATCCCCGTGCTGGGCAAACAGGTTTTGAAGCTGTTTGAGCTAAGATTTTCAAGTTATTCACATAATGAAAACCTATACTTTGTTTCGGCCGAGTTCCCCATTCAAATGCATGTAATCGTAGGAAACGCACTGTCTTGACGAAATAAAGCGTTTTTGTACAACTTCATATAAATAGCTGTAAGTCTTGATAGAAGAAGCATACACACATATTTAAGGCGTTATCTTATACAGTTCAAGATCCCCGTGCTGGGCAAACAGGTTTTGAAGCTGTTTGAGCTAAGATTTTCAAGTTATTCACATAATGAAAACCTATACTTTGTTTCGGGCGAGTTCCCCATTCAAATGCATGTAATCGTAGGAAACGCACTGTCTTGACGAAATAAAGCGTTTTTGTACAACTTCATATAAATAGCTGTAAGTCTTGATAGAAGAAGCATACACACATATTTAAGGCGTTATCTTATACAGTTCAAGATCCCCGTGCTGGGCAAACAGGTTTTGAAGCTGTTTGAGCTAATATTTTCAAGTTATTCACATAATGAAAACCTATACTTTGTTTCGGGCGAGTTCCCCATTCAAATGCATGTAATCGTAGGAAACGCACTGTCTTGACGAAATAAAGCGTTTTTGTACAACTTCATATAAATAGCTGTAAGTCTTGATAGAAGAAGCATACACACATATTTAAGGCGTTATCTTATACAGTTCAAGATCCCCGTGCTGGGCAAACAGGTTTTGAAGCTGTTTGAGCTAAGATTTTCAAGTTATTCACATAATGAAAACCTATACTTTGTTTCGGGCGAGTTCCCCATTCAAAATGCATGTAATCGTAGGAAACGCACTGTCTTGACGAAATAAAGCGTTTTTGTACAACTTCATATAAATAGCTGTAAGTCTTGATAGAAGAAGCATACACACATATTTAAGGCGTTATCTTATACAGTTCAAGATCCCCGTGCTGGGCAAACAGGTTTTGAAGCTGTTTGAGCTAAGATTTTCAAGTTATTCACATAATGAAAACCTATACTTTGTTTCGGGCGAGTTCCCCATTCAAATGCATGTAATCGTAGGAAACGCACTGTCTTGACGAAATAAAGCGTTTTTGTACAACTTCATATAAATAGCTGTAAGTCTTGATAGAAGAAGCATACACACATATTTAAGGCGTTATCTTATACAGTTCAAGATCCCCGTGCTGGGCAAACAGGTTTTGAAGCTGTTTGAGCTAAGATTTTCAAGTTATTCACATAATGAAAACCTATACTTTGTTTCGGGCGAGTTCCCCATTCAAATGCATGTAATCGTAGGAAACGCACTGTCTTGACGAAATAAAGCGTTTTTGTACAACTTCATATAAATAGCTGTAAGTCTTGATAGAAGAAGCATACACACATATTTAAGGCGTTATCTTATACAGTTCAAGATCCCCGTGCTGGGCAAACAGGTTTTGAAGCTGTTTGAGCTAAGATTTTCAAGTTATTCACATAATGAAAACCTATACTTTGTTTCGGGCGAGTTCCCCATTCAAATGCATGTAATCGTAGGAAACGCACTGTCTTGACGAAATAAAGCGTTTTTGTACAACTTCATATAAATAGCTGTAAGTTTTGATAGACGACTCAGACACACGTATTTAAGGCGTTATCTTATACAGTTCAAGATCCCCGTGCTGGGCAAACAGGTTTTGAAGCTGTTTGAGCTAAGATTTTCAAGTTATTCACATAATGAAAACCTATACTTTGTTTCGGGCGAGTTCCCCATTCAAATGCATGTAATCGTAGGAAACGCACTGTCTTGACGAAATAAAGCGTTTTTGTACAACTTCATATAAATAGCTGTAAGTCTTGATAGAAGAAGCATACACACATATTTAAGGCGTTATCTTATACAGTTCAAGATCCCCGTGCTGGGCAAACAGGTTTTGAAGCTGTTTGAGCTAAGATTTTCAAGTTATTCACATAATGAAAACCTATACTTTGTTTCGGGCGAGTTCCCCATTCAAATGCATGTAATCGTAGGAAACGCACTGTCTTGACGAAATAAAGCGTTTTTGTACAACTTCATATAAATAGCTGTAAGTCTTGATAGAAGAAGCATACACACATATTTAAGGCGTTATCTTATACAGTTCAAGATCCCCGTGCTGGGCAAACAGGTTTTGAAGCTGTTTGAGCTAATATTTTCAAGTTATTCACATAATGAAAACCTATACTTTGTTTCGGGCGAGTTCCCCATTCAAATGCATGTAATCGTAGGAAACGCACTGTCTTGACGAAATAAAGCGTTTTTGTACAACTTCATATAAATAGCTGCAAGTCTTGATAGAAGAAGCATTCACACATATTTAAGGCGTTATCTTATACAGTTCAAGATCCCCGTGCTGGGCAAACAGGTTTTGAAGCTGTTTGAGCTAAGATTTTCAAGTTATTCACATAATGAAAACCTATACTTTGTTTCGGGCGAGTTCCCCATTCAAAATGCATGTAATCGTAGGAAACGCACTGTCTTGACGAAATAAAGCGTTTTTGTACAACTTCATATAAATAGCTGTAAGTCTTGATAGAAGAAGCATACACACATATTTAAGGCGTTATCTTATACAGTTCAAGATCCCCGTGCTGGGCAAACAGGTTTTGAAGCTGTTTGAGCTAAGATTTTCAAGTTATTCACATAATGAAAACCTATACTTTGTTTCGGGCGAGTTCCCCATTCAAATGCATGTAATCGTAGGAAACGCACTGTCTTGACGAAATAAAGCGTTTTTGTACAACTTCATATAAATAGCTGTAAGTTTTGATAGACGACTCAGACACACGTATTTAAGGCGTTATCTTATACAGTTCAAGATCCCCGTGCTGGGCAAACAGGTTTTGAAGCTGTTTGAGCTAAGATTTTCAAGTTATTCACATAATGAAAACCTATACTTTGTTTCGGGCGAGTTCCCCATTCAAATGCATGTAATCGTAGGAAACGCACTGTCTTGACGAAATAAAGCGTTTTTGTACAACTTCATATAAATAGCTGTAAGTTTTGATAGACGACTCAGACACACGTATTTAAGGCGTTATCTTATACAGTTCAAGATCCCCGTGCTGGGCAAACAGGTTTTGAAGCTGTTTGAGCTAAGATTTTCAAGTTATTCACATAATGAAAACCTATACTTTGTTTCGGGCGAGTTCCCCATTCAAATGCATGTAATCGTAGGAAACGCACTGTCTTGACGAAATAAAGCGTTTTTGTACAACTTCATATAAATAGCTGTAAGTCTTGATAGAAGAAGCATACACACATATTTAAGGCGTTATCTTATACAGTTCAAGATCCCCGTGCTGGGCAAACAGGTTTTGAAGCTGTTTGAGCTAAGATTTTCAAGTTATTCACATAATGAAAACCTATACTTTGTTTCGGGCGAGTTCCCCATTCAAATGCATGTAATCGTAGGAAACGCACTGTCTTGACGAAATAAAGCGTTTTTGTACAACTTCATATAAATAGCTGTAAGTCTTGATAGAAGAAGCATACACACATATTTAAGGCGTTATCTTATACAGTTCAAGATCCCCGTGCTGGGCAAACAGGTTTTGAAGCTGTTTGAGCTAAGATTTTCAAGTTATTCACATAATGAAAACCTATACTTTGTTTCGGGCGAGTTCCCCATTCAAATGCATGTAATCGTAGGAAACGCACTGTCTTGACGAAATAAAGCGTTTTTGTACAACTTCATATAAATAGCTGTAAGTTTTGATAGACGACTCAGACACACATATTTAAGGCGTTATCTTATACAGTTCAAGATCCCCGTGCTGGGCAAACAGGTTTTGAAGCTGTTTGAGCTAAGATTTTCAAGTTATTCACATAATGAAAACCTATACTTTGTTTCGGGCGAGTTCCCCATTCAAATGCATGTAATCGTAGGAAACGCACTGTCTTGACGAAATAAAGCGTTTTTGTACAACTTCATATAAATAGCTGTAAGTCTTGATAGAAGAAGCATACACACATATTTAAGGCGTTATCTTATACAGTTCAAGATCCCCGTGCTGGGCAAACAGGTTTTGAAGCTGTTTGAGCTAAGATTTTCAAGTTATTCACATAATGAAAACCTATACTTTGTTTCGGGCGAGTTCCCCATTCAAATGCATGTAATCGTAGGAAACGCACTGTCTTGACGAAATAAAGCGTTTTTGTACAACTTCATATAAATAGCTGTAAGTCTTGATAGAAGAAGCATACACAGATATTTAAGGCGTTATCTTATACAGTTCAAGATCCCCGTGCTGGGCAAACAGGTTTTGAAGCTGTTTGAGCTAAGATTTTCAAGTTATTCACATAATGAAAACCTATACTTTGTTTCGGGCGAGTTCCCCATTCAAATGCATGTAATCGTAGGAAACGCACTGTCTTGACGAAATAAAGCGTTTTTGTACAACTTCATATAAATAGCTGTAAGTCTTGATAGAAGAAGCATACACACATATTTAAGGCGTTATCTTATACAGTTCAAGATCCCCGTGCTGGGCAAACAGGTTTTGAAGCTGTTTGAGCTAAGATTTTCAAGTTATTCACATAATGAAAACCTATACTTTGTTTCGGGCGAGTTCCCCATTCAAATGCATGTAATCGTAGGAAACGCACTGTCTTGACGAAATAAAGCGTTTTTGTACAACTTCATATAAATAGCTGTAAGTTTTGATAGACGACTCAGACACACATATTTAAGGCGTTATCTTATACAGTTCAAGATCCCCGTGCTGGGCAAACAGGTTTTGAAGCTGTTTGAGCTAAGATTTTCAAGTTATTCACATAATGAAAACCTATACTTTGTTTCGGGCGAGTTCCCCATTCAAATGCATGTAATCGTAGGAAACGCACTGTCTTGACGAAATAAAGCGTTTTTGTACAACTTCATATAAATAGCTGTAAGTTTTGATAGACGACTCAGACACACATATTTAAGGCGTTATCTTATACAGTTCAAGATCCCCGTGCTGGGCAAACAGGTTTTGAAGCTGTTTGAGCTAAGATTTTCAAGTTATTCACATAATGAAAACCTATACTTTGTTTCGGGCGAGTTCCCCATTCAAATGCATGTAATCGTAGGAAACGCACTGTCTTGACGAAATAAAGCGTTTTTGTACAACTTCATATAAATAGCTGTAAGTCTTGATAGAAGAAGCATACACACATATTTAAGGCGTTATCTTATACAGTTCAAGATCCCCGTGCTGGGCAAACAGGTTTTGAAGCTGTTTGAGCTAAGATTTTCAAGTTATTCACATAATGAAAACCTATACTTTGTTTCGGGCGAGTTCCCCATTCAAATGCATGTAATCGTAGGAAACGCACTGTCTTGACGAAATAAAGCGTTTTTGTACAACTTCATATAAATAGCTGTAAGTCTTGATAGAAGAAGCATACACAGATATTTAAGGCGTTATCTTATACAGTTCAAGATCCCCGTGCTGGGCAAACAGGTTTTGAAGCTGTTTGAGCTAAGATTTTCAAGTTATTCACATAATGAAAACCTATACTTTGTTTCGGGCGAGTTCCCCATTCAAATGCATGTAATCGTAGGAAACGCACTGTCTTGACGAAATAAAGCGTTTTTGTACAACTTCATATAAATAGCTGTAAGTTTTGATAGACGACTCAGACACACATATTTAAGGCGTTATCTTATACAGTTCAAGATCCCCGTGCTGGGCAAACAGGTTTTGAAGCTGTTTGAGCTAAGATTTTCAAGTTATTCACATAATGAAAACCTATACTTTATTTCGGGCGAGTTCCCCATTCAAATGCATGTAATCGTAGGAAACGCACTGTCTTGACGAAATAAAGCGTTTATACAACTTCATATGAATAGCTGTAAGTCTTGATAGAAGAAGCATACACACATATTTAAGGCGTTATCTTATACAGTTCAAGATCCCCGTGCTGGGCAAACAGGTTTTGAAGCTGTTTGAGCTAAGATTTTCAAGTTATTCACATAATGAAAACCTATACTTTGTTTCGGGCGAGTTCCCCATTCAAATGCATGTAATCGTAGGAAACGCACTGTCTTGACGAAATAAAGCGTTTATACAACTTCATATAAATAGCTGTAAGTCTTGATAGAAGAAGCATACACACATATTTAAGGCGTTATCTTATACAGTTCAAGATCCCCGTGCTGGGCAAACAGGTTTTGAAGCTGTTTGAGCTAAGATTTTCAAGTTATTCACATAATGAAAACCTATACTTTGTTTCGGGCGAGTTCCCCATTCAAATGCATGTAATCGTAGGAAACGCACTGTCTTGACGAAATAAAGCGTTTATACAACTTCATATAAATAGCTGTAAGTCTTGATAGAAGAAGCATACACACATATTTAAGGCGTTATCTTATACAGTTCAAGATCCCCGTGCTGGGCAAACAGGTTTTGAAGCTGTTTGAGCTAAGATTTTCAAGTTATTCACATAATGAAAACCTATACTTTGTTTCGGGCGAGTTCCCCATTCAAATGCATGTAATCGTAGGAAACGCACTGTCTTGACGAAATAAAGCGTTTATACAACTTCATATAAATAGCTGTAAGTCTTGGTAGAAGAAGCATACACACATATTTAAGGCGTTATCTTATACAGTTCAAGATCCCCGTGCTGGGCAAACAGGTTTTGAAGCTGTTTGAGCTAAGATTTTCAAGTTATTCACATAATGAAAACCTATACTTTGTTTCGGGCGAGTTCCCCATTCAAATGCATGTAATCGTAGGAAACGCACTGTCTTGACGAAATAAAGCGTTTATACAACTTCATATAAATAGCTGTAAGTCTTGATAGAAGAAGCATACACACATATTTAAGGCGTTATCTTATACAGTTCAAGATCCCCGTGCTGGGCAAACAGGTTTTGAAGCTGTTTGAGCTAAGATTTTCAAGTTATTCACATTATGAAAACCTATACTTTGTTTCGGGCGAGTTCCCCATTCAAATGCATGTAATCGTAGGAAACGCACTGTCTTGACGAAATAAAGCGTTTTTGTACAACTTCATATAAATAGCTGTAAGTTTTGATAGACGACTCAAACACACATATTTAAGGCGTTATCTTATACAGTTCAAGATCCCCGTGCTGGGCAAACAGGTTTTGAAGCTGTTTGAGCTAAGATTTTCAAGTTATTCACATAATGAAAACCTATACTTTGTTTCGGGCGAGTTCCCCATTCAAATGCATGTAATCGTAGGAAACGCACTGTCTTGACGAAATAAAGCGTTTTTGTACAACTTCATATAAATAGCTGTAAGTCTTGATAGAAGAAGCATACACACATATTTAAGGCGTTATCTTATACAGTTCAAGATCCCCGTGCTGGGCAAACAGGTTTTGAAGCTGTTTGAGCTAAGATTTTCAAGTTATTCACATAATGAAAACCTATACTTTGTTTCGGGCGAGTTCCCCATTCAAATGCATGTAATCGTAGGAAACGCACTGTCTTGACGAAATAAAGCGTTTTTGTACAACTTCATATAAATAGCTGTAAGTCTTGATAGAAGAAGCATACACACATATTTAAGGCGTTATCTTATACAGTTCAAGATCCCCGTGCTGGGCAAACAGGTTTTGAAGCTGTTTGAGCTAAGATTTTCAAATTATTCACATAATGAAAACCTATACTTTGTTTCGGGCGAGTTCCCCATTCAAATGCATGTAATCGTAGGAAACGCACTGTCTTGACGAAATAAATTGTTTATACAACTTCATATAAATATCTGTAAGTCTTGATAGAAGAAGCATACACACATATTTAAGGCGTTATCTTATACAG
This sequence comes from Neolamprologus brichardi, assembly GCF_056152115.1. Taxonomy (NCBI): domain Eukaryota; kingdom Metazoa; phylum Chordata; class Actinopteri; order Cichliformes; family Cichlidae; genus Neolamprologus; species Neolamprologus brichardi. The sequence continues at coordinate 6,110,399 of NW_028270137.1, read as the reverse complement.
TTCAAGATCCCCGTGCTTGGCAAACAGGTTTTGAAGCTGTTTGAGCTAAGATTTTCAAGTTATTCACATAATGAAAACCTATACTTTGTTTCGGGCGAGTTCCCCATTCAAATGCATGTAATCGTAGGAAACGCACTGTCTTGACGAAATAAATTGTTTATACAACTTCATATAAATATCTGTAAGTCTTGATAGAAGAAGCATACACACATATTTAAGGCGTTATCTTATACAGTTCAAGATCCCCGTGCTGGGCAAACAGGTTTTGGAGCTGGTTGAGCTAAGATTTTCAAGTTATTCACATAATGAAAACCTATACTTTGTTTCGGGCGAGTTCCCCATTCAAATGCATGTAATCGTAGGAAACGCACTGTCTTGACGAAATAAAGCGTTTATAAAACTTCATATAAATAGCTGTAAGTCTTGATAGAAGAAGCATACACACATATTTAAGGCTTTATCTTCTACAGTTCAAGATCCCCGTGCTGGGCAAACAGGTTTTGAAGCTGTTTGAGCTAAGATTTTCAAGTTATTCACATAAAGAAAACCTATACTTTGTTTCGGGCGAGTTCCCCATTCAAATGCATGTAATCGTAGGAAACGCACTGTCTTGACGAAATAAAGCGTTTATACAACTTCATATAAATAGCTGTAAGTCTTGATAGAAGAAGCATACACACATATTTAAGGCGTTATCTTATACAGTTCAAGATCCCCGTGCTGGGCAAACAGGTTTTGAAGCTGTTTGAGCTAAGATTTTCAAGTTATTCACATAATGAAAACCTATACTTTGTTTCGGGCGAGTTCCCCATTCAAATGCATGTAATCGTAGGAAACGCACTGTCTTGACGAAATAAAGCGTTTATACAACTTCATATAAATAGCTGTAAGTCTTGATAGAAGAAGCATACACACATATTTAAGGCGTTATCTTATACAGTTCAAGATCCCCGTGCTGGGCAAACAGGTTTTGAAGCTGTTTGAGCTAAGATTTTCAAGTTATTCACATAATGAAAACCTATACTTTGTTTCGGGCGAGTTCCCCATTCAAATGCATGTAATCGTAGGAAACGCACTGTCTTGACGAAATAAAGCGTTTTTGTACAACTTCATATAAATAGCTGTAAGTTTTGATAGACGACTCAGACACACATATTTAAGGCGTTATCTTATACAGTTCAAGATCCCCGTGCTGGGCAAACAGGTTTTGAAGCTGTTTGAGCTAAGATTTTCAAGTTATTCACATAATGAAAACCTATACTTTGTTTCGGGCGAGTTCCCCATTCAAATGCATGTAATCGTAGGAAACGCACTGTCTTGACGAAATAAAGCGTTTATACAACTTCATATAAATAGCTGTAAGTTTTGATAGACGACTCAGACACACATATTTAAGGCGTTATCTTATACAGTTCAAGATCCCCGTGCTGGGCAAACAGGTTTTGAAGCTGTTTGAGCTAAGATTTTCAAGTTATTCACATAATGAAAACCTATACTTTGTTTCGGGCGAGTTCCCCATTCAAATGCATGTAATCGTAGGAAACGCACTGTCTTGACGAAATAAAGCGTTTATACAACTTCATATAAATAGCTGTAAGTCTTGATAGAAGAAGCATACACACATATTTAAGGCGTTATCTTATACAGTTCAAGATCCCCGTGCTGGGCAAACAGGTTTTGAAGCTGTTTGAGCTAAGATTTTCAAGTTATTCACATAATGAAAACCTATACTTTGTTTCGGGCGAGTTCCCCATTCAAATGCATGTAATCGTAGGAAACGCACTGTCTTGACGAAATAAAGCGTTTTTGTACAACTTCATATAAATAGCTGTAAGTCTTGATAGAAGAAGCATACACACATATTTAAGGCGTTATCTTCTACAGTTCAAGATCCCCGTGCTGGGCAAACAGGTTTTGAAGCTGTTTGAGCTAAGATTTTCAAGTTATTCACATAATGAAAACCTATACTTTGTTTCGGGCGAGTTCCCCATTCAAATGCATGTAATCGTAGGAAACGCACTGTCTTGACGAAATAAAGCGTTTTTGTACAACTTCATATAAATAGCTGTAAGTTTTGATAGAAGAAGCATACACACATATTTAAGGCGTTATCTTATACAGTTCAAGATCCCCGTGCTGGGCAAACAGGTTTTGAAGCTGTTTGAGCTAAGATTTTCAAGTTATTCACATAATGAAAACCTATACTTTGTTTCGGGCGAGTTCCCCATTCAAATGCATGTAATCGTAGGAAACGCACTGTCTTGACGAAATAAAGCGTTTATACAACTTCATATAAATAGCTGTAAGTTTTGATAGACGACTCAGACACACATATTTAAGGCGTTATCTTATACAGTTCAAGATCCCCGTGCTGGGCAAACAGGTTTTGAAGCTGTTTGAGCTAAGATTTTCAAGTTATTCACATAATGAAAACCTATACTTTGTTTCGGGCGAGTTCCCCATTCAAATGCATGTAATCGTAGGAAACGCACTGTCTTGACGAAATAAAGCGTTTTTGTACAACTTCATATAAATAGCTGTAAGTCTTGATAGAAGAAGCATACACACATATTTAAGGCGTTATCTTATACAGTTCAAGATCCCCGTGCTGGGCAAACAGGTTTTGAAGCTGTTTGAGCTAAGATTTTCAAGTTATTCACATAATGAAAACCTATACTTTGTTTCGGGCGAGTTCCCCATTCAAATGCATGTAATCGTAGGAAACGCACTGTCTTGACGAAATAAAGCGTTTTTGTACAACTTCATATAAATAGCTGTAAGTTTTGATAGACGACTCAGACACACATATTTAAGGCGTTATCTTATACAGTTCAAGATCCCCGTGCTGGGCAAACAGGTTTTGAAGCTGTTTGAGCTAAGATTTTCAAGTTATTCACATAATGAAAACCTATACTTTGTTTCGGGCGAGTTCCCCATTCAAATGCATGTAATCGTAGGAAACGCACTGTCTTGACGAAATAAATTGTTTATACAACTTCATATAAATAGCTGTAAGTCTTGATAGAAGAAGCATACACACATATTTAAGGCGTTATCTTATACAGTTCAAAATCCCGGTGCTGGGCAAACAGGTTTTGAAGCTGTTTGAGCTAAGATTTTCAAGTTATTCACATAATGAAAACCTATACTTTGTTTCGGGCGAGTTCCCCATTCAAATGCATGTAATCGTAGGAAACGCACTGTCTTGACGAAATAAATTGTTTATACAACTTCATATAAATAGCTGTAAGTTTTGATAGAAGAAGCATACACACATATTTAAGGCGTTATCTTATACAGTTCAAGATCCCCGTGCTGGGCAAACAGGTTTTGAAGCTGTTTGGGCTAAGATTTTCAAGTTATTCACATAATGAAAACCTATACTTTGTTTCGGGCAAGTTCCCCATTCAAATGCATGTAATCGTAGGAAACGCACTGTCTTTAGAAATAAAGCGTTTTTGTACAACTTCATATAAATAGCTGTAAGTCTTGATAGAAGAAGCATACACACATATTTAAGGCGTTATCTTATACAGTTCAAGATCCCCGTGCTGGGCAAACAGGTTTTGAAGCTGTTTGAGCTAAGATTTTCAAGTTATTCACATAATGAAAACCTATACTTTGTTTCGGGCGAGTTCCCCATTCAAATGCATGTAATCGTAGGAAACGCACTGTCTTGACGAAATAAAGCGTTTATACAGCTTCATATAAATAGCTGTAAGTCTTGATAGAAGAAGCATACACACATATGTAAGGCGTTATCTTATACAGTTCAAGATCCCCGTGCTGGGCAAACAGGTTTTGAAGATGTTTGAGCTAAGATTTTCAAGTTATTCACATAATGAAAACCTATACTTTGTTTCGGGCGAGTTCCCCATTCAAATGCATGTAATCGTAGGAAACGTACTGTCTTGACGAAATAAAGCGTTTGTACAACTTCATATAAATAGCTGTAAGTTTTGATAGACGACTCAGACACACATATTTAAGGCGTTATCTTATACAGTTCAAGATCCCCGTGCTGGACAAACAGGTTTTGAAGCTGTTTGAGCTAAGATTTTCAAGTTATTCACATAATGAAAACCTATACTTTGTTTCGGACGAGTTCCCCATTCAAATGCATGTAATCGTAGGAAACGCACTGTCTTGACGAAATAAAGCGTTTATACAACTTCATATAAATAGCTGTAAGTTTTGATAGAAGAAGAATACACACATATTTAAGGCGTTATCTTATACAGTTCAAGATCCCCGTGCTGGGCAAACAGGTTTTGAAGCTGTTTGAGCTAAGATTTTCAAGTTATTCACATAATGAAAACCTATACTTTGTTTCGGGCGAGTTCCCCATTCAAATGCATGTAATCGTAGGAAACGCACTGTCTTGACGAAATAAATTGTTTATACAACTTCATATAAATAGCTGTAAGTTTTGATAGAAGAAGCATACACACATATTTAAGGCGTTATCTTATACAGTTCAAGATCCCCGTGCTGGGCAAACAGGTTTTGAAGCTGTTTGGGCTAAGATTTTCAAGTTATTCACATAATGAAAACCTATACTTTGTTTCGGGCGAGTTCCCCATTCAAATGCATGTAATCGTAGGAAACGCACTGTCTTGACGAAATAAAGTGTTTTTGTACAACTTCATATAAATAGCTGTATGTCTTGATAGAAGAAGCATACACACATATTTAAGGCGTTATCTTATACAGTTCAAGATCCCCGTGCTGGGCAAACAGGTTTTGAAGATGTTTGAGCTAAGATTTTCAAGTTATTCACATAATGAAAACCTATACTTTGTTTCGGGCGAGTTCCCCATTCAAATGCATGTAATCGTAGGAAACGCACTGTCTTTAGAAATAAAGCGTTTTTGTACAACTTCATATAAATAGCTGTAAGTCTTGATAGAAGAAGCATACACACATATTTAAGGCGTTATCTTATACAGTTCAAGATCCCCGTGCTGGGCAAACAGGTTTTGAAGCTGTTTGAGCTAAGATTTTCAAGTTATTCACATAATGAAAACCTATACTTTGTTTCGGGCGAGTTCCCCATTCAAATGCATGTAATCGTAGGAAACGCACTGTCTTGACGAAATAAAGCGTTTTTGTACAACTTCATATAAATAGCTGTAAGTTTTGATAGACGACTCAGACACACATATTTAAGGCGTTATCTTATACAGTTCAAGATCCCCGTGCTGGGCAAACAGGTTTTGAAGCTGTTTGAGCTAAGATTTTCAAGTTATTCACATAATGAAAACCTATACTGTGTTTCGGGCGAGTTCCCCATTCAAATGCATGTAATCGTGGGAAACGCACTGTCTTGACGAAATAAAGCGTTTTTGTACAACTTCATATAAATAGCTGTAAGTTTTGATAGACGACTCAGACACACATATTTAAGGCGTTATCTTATACAGTTCAAGATCCCCGTGCTGGGCAAACAGGTTTTGAAGCTGTTTGAGCTAAGATTTTCAAGTTATTCACATAATGAAAACCTATACTTTGTTTCGGGCGAGTTCCCCATTCAAATGCATGTAATCGTAGGAAACGCACTGTCTTGACGAAATAAAGCGTTTATACAACTTCATATAAATAGCTGTAAGTCTTGATAGAAGAAGCATACACACATATTTAAGGGATTATCTTATACAGTTCAAGATCCCCGTGCTGGGCAAACAGGTTTTGAAGCTGTTTGAGCTAAGATTTTCAAGTTATTCACATAATGAAAACCTATACTTTGTTTCGGGCGAGTTCCCCATTCAAATGCATGTAATCGTAGGAAACGCACTGTCTTGACGAAATAAAGTGTTTATACAACTTCATATAAATAGCTGTAAGTCTTGATAGAAGAAGCATACACACATATTTAAGGCGTTATCTTATACAGTTCAAGATCCCCGTGCTGGGCAAACAGGTTTTGAAGCTGTTTGAGCTAAGATTTTCAAGTTATTCACATAATGAAAACCTATACTTTGTTTCGGGCGAGTTCCCCATTCAAATGCATGTAATCGTAGGAAACGCACTGTCTTGACGAAATAAAGCGTTTATACAACTTCATATAAATAGCTGTAAGTCTTGATAGAAGAAGCATACACACATATTTAAGGCGTTATCTTATACAGTTCAAGATCCCCGTGCTGGGCAAACAGGTTTTGAAGCTGTTTGAGCTAAGATTTTCAAGTTATTCACATAATGAAAACCTATACTTTGTTTCGGGCGAGTTCCCCATTCAAATGCATGTAATCGTAGGAAACGCACCGTCTTCACGAAATAAATTGTTTATACAACTTCATATAAATAGCTGTAAGTTTTGATAGAAGAAGCATACACACATATTTAAGGCGTTATCTTATACAGTTCAAGATCCCCGTGCTGGGCAAACAGGTTTTGAAGCTGTTTGAGCTAAGATTTTCAAGTTATTCACATAATGAAAACCTATACTTTGTTTCGGGCGAGTTCCCCATTCAAATGCATGTAATCGTAGGAAACGCAATGTCTTGACGAAATAAAGCGTTTTTGTACAATTTCATATAAATAGCTGTAAGTCTTGATAGAAGAAGCATACACACATATTTAAGGCGTTATCTTATACAGTTCAAGATCCCCGTGCTGGGCAAACAGGTTTTGAAGCTGTTTGAGCTAAGATTTTCAAGTTATTCACATAATGAAAACCTATACTTTGTTTCGGGCGAGTTCCCCATTCAAATGCATGTAATCGTAGGAAACGCACTGTCTTGACGAAATAAAGCGTTTTTGTACAACTTCATATAAATAGCTGTAAGTTTTGATAGACGACTCAGACACACATATTTAAGGCGTTATCTTATACAGTTCAAGATCCCCGTGCTGGGCAAACAGGTTTTGAAGCTGTTTGAGCTAAGATTTTCAAGTTATTCACATAATGAAAACCTATACTTTGTTTCGGGCGAGTTCCCCATTCAAATGCATGTAATCGTAGGAAACGCACTGTCTTGACGAAATAAAGCGTTTATACAACTTCATATAAATAGCTGTAAGTCTTGATAGAAGAAGCATACACACATATTTAAGGCGTTATCTTATACAGTTCAAGATCCCCGTGCTGGGCAAACAGGTTTTGAAGCTGTTTGAGCTAAGATTTTCAAGTTATTCACATAATGAAAACCTATACTTTGTTTCGGGCGAGTTCCCCATTCAAATGCATGTAATCGTAGGAAACGCACTGTCTTGACGAAATAAAGCGTTTTTGTACAACTTCATATAAATAGCTGTAAGTCTTGATAGACGACTCAGACACACATATTTAAGGCGTTATCTTATACAGTTCAAGATCCCCGTGCTGGACAAACAGGTTTTGAAGCTGTTTGAGCTAAGATTTTCAAGTTATTCACATAATGAAAACCTATACTTTGTTTCGGACGAGTTCCCCATTCAAATGCATGTAATCGTAGGAAACGCACTGTCTTGACGAAATAAAGCGTTTATACAACTTCATATAAATAGCTGTAAGTTTTGATAGAAGAAGAATACACACATATTTAAGGCGTTATCTTATACAGTTCAAGATCCCCGTGCTGGGCAAACAGGTTTTGAAGCTGTTTGAGCTAAGATTTTCAAGTTATTCACATAATGAAAACCTATACTTTGTTTCGGGCGAGTTCCCCATTCAAATGCATGTAATCGTAGGAAACGCACTGTCTTGACGAAATAAATTGTTTATACAACTTCATATAAATAGCTGTAAGTTTTGATAGAAGAAGCATACACACATATTTAAGGCGTTATCTTATACAGTTCAAGATCCCCGTGCTGGGCAAACAGGTTTTGAAGCTGTTTGGGCTAAGATTTTCAAGTTATTCACATAATGAAAACCTATACTTTGTTTCGGGCGAGTTCCCCATTCAAATGCATGTAATCGTAGGAAACGCACTGTCTTGACGAAATAAAGTGTTTTTGTACAACTTCATATAAATAGCTGTATGTCTTGATAGAAGAAGCATACACACATATTTAAGGCGTTATCTTATACAGTTCAAGATCCCCGTGCTGGGCAAACAGGTTTTGAAGATGTTTGAGCTAAGATTTTCAAGTTATTCACATAATGAAAACCTATACTTTGTTTCGGGCGAGTTCCCCATTCAAATGCATGTAATCGTAGGAAACGCACTGTCTTTAGAAATAAAGCGTTTTTGTACAACTTCATATAAATAGCTGTAAGTCTTGATAGAAGAAGCATACACACATATTTAAGGCGTTATCTTATACAGTTCAAGATCCCCGTGCTGGGCAAACAGGTTTTGAAGCTGTTTGAGCTAAGATTTTCAAGTTATTCACATAATGAAAACCTATACTTTGTTTCGGGCGAGTTCCCCATTCAAATGCATGTAATCGTAGGAAACGCACTGTCTTGACGAAATAAAGCGTTTTTGTACAACTTCATATAAATAGCTGTAAGTTTTGATAGACGACTCAGACACACATATTTAAGGCGTTATCTTATACAGTTCAAGATCCCCGTGCTGGGCAAACAGGTTTTGAAGCTGTTTGAGCTAAGATTTTCAAGTTATTCACATAATGAAAACCTATACTGTGTTTCGGGCGAGTTCCCCATTCAAATGCATGTAATCGTGGGAAACGCACTGTCTTGACGAAATAAAGCGTTTTTGTACAACTTCATATAAATAGCTGTAAGTTTTGATAGACGACTCAGACACACATATTTAAGGCGTTATCTTATACAGTTCAAGATCCCCGTGCTGGGCAAACAGGTTTTGAAGCTGTTTGAGCTAAGATTTTCAAGTTATTCACATAATGAAAACCTATACTTTGTTTCGGGCGAGTTCCCCATTCAAATGCATGTAATCGTAGGAAACGCACTGTCTTGACGAAATAAAGCGTTTATACAACTTCATATAAATAGCTGTAAGTCTTGATAGAAGAAGCATACACACATATTTAAGGGATTATCTTATACAGTTCAAGATCCCCGTGCTGGGCAAACAGGTTTTGAAGCTGTTTGAGCTAAGATTTTCAAGTTATTCACATAATGAAAACCTATACTTTGTTTCGGGCGAGTTCCCCATTCAAATGCATGTAATCGTAGGAAACGCACTGTCTTGACGAAATAAAGTGTTTATACAACTTCATATAAATAGCTGTAAGTCTTGATAGAAGAAGCATACACACATATTTAAGGCGTTATCTTATACAGTTCAAGATCCCCGTGCTGGGCAAACAGGTTTTGAAGCTGTTTGAGCTAAGATTTTCAAGTTATTCACATAATGAAAACCTATACTTTGTTTCGGGCGAGTTCCCCATTCAAATGCATGTAATCGTAGGAAACGCACTGTCTTGACGAAATAAAGCGTTTATACAACTTCATATAAATAGCTGTAAGTCTTGATAGAAGAAGCATACACACATATTTAAGGCGTTATCTTATACAGTTCAAGATCCCCGTGCTGGGCAAACAGGTTTTGAAGCTGTTTGAGCTAAGATTTTCAAGTTATTCACATAATGAAAACCTATACTTTGTTTCGGGCGAGTTCCCCATTCAAATGCATGTAATCGTAGGAAACGCACCGTCTTCACGAAATAAATTGTTTATACAACTTCATATAAATAGCTGTAAGTTTTGATAGAAGAAGCATACACACATATTTAAGGCGTTATCTTATACAGTTCAAGATCCCCGTGCTGGGCAAACAGGTTTTGAAGCTGTTTGAGCTAAGATTTTCAAGTTATTCACATAATGAAAACCTATACTTTGTTTCGGGCGAGTTCCCCATTCAAATGCATGTAATCGTAGGAAACGCAATGTCTTGACGAAATAAAGCGTTTTTGTACAATTTCATATAAATAGCTGTAAGTCTTGATAGAAGAAGCATACACACATATTTAAGGCGTTATCTTATACAGTTCAAGATCCCCGTGCTGGGCAAACAGGTTTTGAAGCTGTTTGAGCTAAGATTTTCAAGTTATTCACATAATGAAAACCTATACTTTGTTTCGGGCGAGTTCCCCATTCAAATGCATGTAATCGTAGGAAACGCACTGTCTTGACGAAATAAAGCGTTTTTGTACAACTTCATATAAATAGCTGTAAGTTTTGATAGACGACTCAGACACACATATTTAAGGCGTTATCTTATACAGTTCAAGATCCCCGTGCTGGGCAAACAGGTTTTGAAGCTGTTTGAGCTAAGATTTTCAAGTTATTCACATAATGAAAACCTATACTTTGTTTCGGGCGAGTTCCCCATTCAAATGCATGTAATCGTAGGAAACGCACTGTCTTGACGAAATAAAGCGTTTATACAACTTCATATAAATAGCTGTAAGTCTTGATAGAAGAAGCATACACACATATTTAAGGCGTTATCTTATACAGTTCAAGATCCCCGTGCTGGGCAAACAGGTTTTGAAGCTGTTTGAGCTAAGATTTTCAAGTTATTCACATAATGAAAACCTATACTTTGTTTCGGGCGAGTTCCCCATTCAAATGCATGTAATCGTAGGAAACGCACTGTCTTGACGAAATAAAGCGTTTTTGTACAACTTCATATAAATAGCTGTAAGTCTTGATAGACGACTCAGACACACATATTTAAGGCGTTATCTTATACAGTTCAAGATCTCCGTGCTGGGCAAACAGGTTTTGAAGCTGTTTGAGCTAAGATTTTCAAGTTATTCACATAATGAAAACCTATACTTTGTTTCGGGCGAGTTCCCCATTCAAATGCATGTAATCGTAGGAAACGCACTGTCTTGACGAAATAAAGCGTTTTTGTACAACTTCATATAAATAGCTGTAAGTCTTGATAGAAGAAGCATACACACATATTTAAGGCGTTATCTTATACAGTTCAAGATCCCCGTGCTGGGCAAACAGGTTTTGAAGCTGTTTGAGCTACGATTTTCAAGTTATTCACATAATGAAAACCTATACTTTGTTTCGGGCGAGTTCCCCATTCAAATGCATGTAATCGTAGGAAACGCACTGTCTTGACGAAATAAATTGTTTATACAACTTCATATAAATAGCTGTAAGTTTTGATAGAAGAAGCATACACACATATTTAAGGCGTTATCTTATACAGTTCAAGATCCCCGTGCTGGGCAAACAGGTTTTGAAGCTGTTTGAGCTAAGATTTTCAAGTTATTCACATAATGAAAACCTATACTTTGTTTCGGGCGAGTTCCCCATTCAAATGCATGTAATCGTAGGAAACGCACTGTCTTGACGAAATAAAGCGTTTATACAACTTCATATAAATAGCTGTAAGTCTTGATAGAAGAAGCATACACACATATTTAAGGCGTTATCTTATACAGTTCAAGATCCCCGTGCTGGGCAAACAGGTTTTGAAGCTGTTTGAGCTAAGATTTTCAAGTTATTCACATAATGAAAACCTATACTTTGTTTCGGGCGAGTTCCCCATTCAAATGCATGTAATCGTAGGAAACGCACCGTCTTCACGAAATAAATTGTTTATACAACTTCATATAAATAGCTGTAAGTTTTGATAGAAGAAGCATACACACATATTTAAGGCGTTATCTTATACAGTTCAAGATCCCCGTGCTGGGCAAACAGGTTTTGAAGCTGTTTGAGCTAAGATTTTCAAGTTATTCACATAATGAAAACCTATACTTTGTTTCGGGCGAGTTCCCCATTCAAATGCATGTAATCGTAGGAAACGCAATGTCTTGACGAAATAAAGCGTTTTTGTACAACTTCATATAAATAGCTGTAAGTCTTGATAGAAGAAGCATACACACATATTTAAGGCGTTATCTTATACAGTTCAAGATCCCCGTGCTGGGCAAACAGGTTTTGAAGCTGTTTGAGCTAAGATTTTCAAGTTATTCACATAATGAAAACCTATACTTTGTTTCGGGCGAGTTCCCCATTCAAATGCATGTAATCGTAGGAAACGCACTGTCTTGACGAAATAAAGCGTTTTTGTACAACTTCATATAAATAGCTGTAAGTTTTGATAGACGACTCAGACACACATATTTAAGGCGTTATCTTATACAGTTCAAGATCCCCGTGCTGGGCAAACAGGTTTTGAAGCTGTTTGAGCTAAGATTTTCAAGTTATTCACATAATGAAAACCTATACTTTGTTTCGGGCGAGTTCCCCATTCAAATGCATGTAATCGTAGGAAACGCACTGTCTTGACGAAATAAAGCGTTTATACAACTTCATATAAATAGCTGTAAGTCTTGATAGAAGAAGCATACACACATATTTAAGGCGTTATCTTATACAGTTCAAGATCCCCGTGCTGGGCAAACAGGTTTTGAAGCTGTTTGAGCTAAGATTTTCAAGTTATTCACATAATGAAAACCTATACTTTGTTTCGGGCGAGTTCCCCATTCAAATGCATGTAATCGTAGGAAACGCACTGTCTTGACGAAATAAAGCGTTTTTGTACAACTTCATATAAATAGCTGTAAGTCTTGATAGACGACTCAGACACACATATTTAAGGCGTTATCTTATACAGTTCAAGATCCCCGTGCTGGGCAAACAGGTTTTGAAGCTGTTTGAGCTAAGATTTTCAAGTTATTCACATAATGAAAACCTATACTTTGTTTCGGGCGAGTTCCCCATTCAAATGCATGTAATCGTAGGAAACGCAATGTCTTGACGAAATAAAGCGTTTTTGTACAACTTCATATAAATAGCTGTAAGTCTTGATAGAAGAAGCATACACACATATTTAAGGCGTTATCTTATACAGTTCAAGATCCCCGTGCTGGGCAAACAGGTTTTGAAGCTGTTTGAGCTAAGATTTTCAAGTTATTCACATAATGAAAACCTATACTTTGTTTCGGGCGAGTTCCCCATTCAAATGCATGTAATCGTAGGAAACGCACTGTCTTGACGAAATAAAGCGTTTTTGTACAACTTCATATAAATAGCTGTAAGTCTTGATAGACGACTCAGACACACATATTTAAGGCGTTATCTTATACAGTTCAAGATCCCCGTGCTGGGCAAACAGGTTTTGAAGCTGTTTGAGCTAAGATTTTCAAGTTATTCACATAATGAAAACCTATACTTTGTTTCGGGCGAGTTCCCCATTCAAATGCATGTAATCGTAGGAAACGCACTGTCTTGACGAAATAAAGCGTTTTTGTACAACTTCATATAAATAGCTGTAAGTCTTGATAGAAGAAGCATACACACATATTTACGGCGTTATCTTATACAGTTCAAGATCCCCGTGCTGGGCAAACAGGTTTTTAAGCTGTTTGAGCTAAGATTTTCAAGTTATTCACATAAACCTATACTTTGTTTCGGGCGAGTTCCCCATTCAAATGCATGTAATCGTAGGAAACGCACTGTCTTGACAAAATAAAGCGTTTATACAACTTCATATAAATAGCTGTAAGTCTTGATAGAAGAAGCATACACACATATTTAAGGCGTTATCTTATACAGTTCAAGATCCCCGTGCTGGGCAAACAGGTTTTGAAGCTGTTTGGGCTAAGATTTTCAAGTTATTCACATAATGAAAACCTATACTTTGTTTCGGGCGAGTTCCCCATTCAAATGCATGTAATCGTAGGAAACGCACTGTCTTGACGAAATAAAGCGTTTTTGTACAACTTCATATAAATAGCTGTAAGTCTTGATAGAAGAAGCATACACACATATTTACGGCGTTATCTTATACAGTTCAAGATCCCCGTGCTGGGCAAACAGGTTTTTAAGCTGTTTGAGCTAAGATTTTCAAGTTATTCACATAATGAAAACCTATACTTTGTTTCGGGCGAGTTCCCCATTCAAATGCATGTAATCGTAGGAAACGCACTGTCTTGACGAAATAAATTGTTTATACAACTTCATATAAATAGCTGTAAGTTTTGATAGAAGAAGAATACACACATATTTAAGGCGTTATCTTATACAGTTCAAGATCCCCGTGCTGGGCAAACAGGTTTTGAAGCTGTTTGAGCTAAGATTTTCAAGTTATTCACATAATGAAAACCTATACTTTGTTTCGGGCGAGTTCCCCATTCAAATGCATGTAATCGTAGGAAACGCACTGTCTTGACGAAATAAATTGTTTATACAACTTCATATAAATAGCTGTAAGTTTTGATAGAAGAAGCATACACACATATTTAAGGCGTTATCTTATACAGTTCAAGATCCCCGTGCTGGGCAAACAGGTTTTGAAGCTGTTTGGGCTAAGATTTTCAAGTTATTCACATAATGAAAACCTATACTTTGTTTCGGGCGAGTTCCCCATTCAAATGCATGTAATCGTAGGAAACGCACTGTCTTGACGAAATAAAGTGTTTTTGTACAACTTCATATAAATAGCTGTAAGTCTTGATAGAAGAAGCATACACACATATTTACGGCGTTAACTTATACAGTTCAAGATCCCCGTGCTGGGAAAACAGGTTTTGAAGATGTTTGAGCTAAGATTTTCAAGTTATTCACATAATGAAAACCTATACTTTGTTTCGGGCGAGTTCCCCATTCAAATGCATGTAATCGTAGGAAACGCACTGTCTTGACGAAATAAAGCGTTTTTGTACAACTTCATATAAATAGCTGTAAGTCTTGATAGAAGAAGCATACACACATATTTAAGGCGTTATCTTATACAGTTCAAGATCCCCGTGCTGGGCAAACAGGTTTTGAAGCTGTTTGAGCTAAGATTTTCAAGTTATTCACATAATGAAAACCTATACTTTGTTTCGGGCGAGTTCCCCATTCAAATGCATGTAATCGTAGGAAACGCACTGTCTTGACGAAATAAAGCGTTTATACAACTTCATATAAATAGCTGTAAGTCTTGATAGAAGAAGCATACACACATATTTAAGGCGTTATCTTATACAGTTCAAGATCCCCGTGCTGGGCAAACAGGTTTTGAAGATGTTTGAGCTAAGATTTTCAAGTTATTCACATAATGAAAACCTATACTTTGTTTCGGACGAGTTCCCCATTCAAATGCATGTAATCGTAGGAAACGCACTGTCTTGACGAAATAAAGCGTTTATACAACTTCATATAAATAGCTGTAAGTCTTGATAGAAGAAGCATACACACATATTTAAGGCGTTATCTTATACAGTTCAAGATCCCCGTGCTGGGCAAACAGGTTTTGAAGCTGTTTGAGCTAAGATTTTCAAGTTATTCACATAATGAAAACCTATACTTTGTTTCGGGCGAGTTCCCCATTCAAATGCATGTAATCGTAGGAAACGCACTGTCTTGACGAAATAAAGCGTTTTTGTACAACTTCATATAAATAGCTGTAAGTTTTGATAGACGACTCAGACACACATATTTAAGGCGTTATCTTATACAGTTCAAGATCCCCGTGCTGGGCAAACAGGTTTTGAAGCGGTTTGAGCTAAGATTTTCAAGTTATTCACATAATGAAAACCTACACTGTGTTTCGGGCGAGTTCCCCATTCAAATGCATGTAATCGTGGGAAACGCACTGTCTTGACGAAATAAAGCGTTTTTGTACAACTTCATATAAATAGCTGTAAGTTTTGATAGACGACTCAGACACACATATTTAAGGCGTTATCTTATACAGTTCAAGATCCCCGTGCTGGGCAAACAGGTTTTGAAGCTGTTTGAGCTAAGATTTTCAAGTTATTCACATAATGAAAACCTATACTTTGTTTCGGGCGAGTTCCCCATTCAAATGCATGTAATCGTAGGAAACGCACTGTCTTGACGAAATAAAGCGTTTATACAACTTCATATAAATAGCTGTAAGTCTTGATAGAAGAAGCATACACACATATTTAAGGGATTATCTTATACAGTTCAAGATCCCCGTGCTGGGCAAACAGGTTTTGAAGCTGTTTGAGCTAAGATTTTCAAGTTATTCACATAATGAAAACCTATACTTTGTTTCGGGCGAGTTCCCCATTCAAATGCATGTAATCGTAGGAAACGCACTGTCTTGACGAAATAAAGCGTTTATACAACTTCATATAAATAGCTGTAAGTCTTGATAGAAGAAGCATACACACATATTTAAGGCGTTATCTTATACAGTTCAAGATCCCCGTGCTGGGCAAACAGGTTTTGAAGCTGTTTGAGCTAAGATTTTCAAGTTATTCACATAATGAAAACCTATACTTTGTTTCGGGCGAGTTCCCCATTCAAATGCATGTAATCGTAGGAAACGCACTGTCTTGACGAAATAAATTGTTTATACAACTTCATATAAATAGCTGTAAGTTTTGATAGAAGAAGCATACACACATATTTAAGGCGTTATCTTATACAGTTCAAGATCCCCGTGCTGGGCAAACAGGTTTTGAAGCTGTTTGAGCTAAGATTTTCAAGTTATTCACATAATGAAAACCTATACTTTGTTTCGGGCGAGTTCCCCATTCAAATGCATGTAATCGTAGGAAACGCACTGTCTTGACGAAATAAAGCGTTTATACAACTTCATATAAATAGCTGTAAGTCTTGATAGAAGAAGCATACACACATATTTAAGGCGTTATCTTATACAGTTCAAGATCCCCGTGCTGGGCAAACAGGTTTTGAAGCTGTTTGAGCTAAGATTTTCAAGTTATTCACATAATGAAAACCTATACTTTGTTTCGGGCGAGTTCCCCATTCAAATGCATGTAATCGTAGGAAACGCACCGTCTTCACGAAATAAATTGTTTATACAACTTCATATAAATAGCTGTAAGTTTTGATAGAAGAAGCATACACACATATTTAAGGCGTTATCTTATACAGTTCAAGATCCCCGTGCTGGGCAAACAGGTTTTGAAGCTGTTTGAGCTAAGATTTTCAAGTTATTCACATAATGAAAACCTATACTTTGTTTCGGGCGAGTTCCCCATTCAAATGCATGTAATCGTAGGAAACGCACTGTCTTGACGAAATAAAGCGTTTTTGTACAACTTCATATAAATAGCTGTAAGTCTTGATAGAAGAAGCATACACACATATTTAAGGCGTTATCTTATACAGTTCAAGATCCCCGTGCTGGGCAAACAGGTTTTGAAGCTGTTTGAGCTAAGATTTTCAAGTTATTCACATAATGAAAACCTATACTTTGTTTCGGGCGAGTTCCCCATTCAAATGCATGTAATCGTAGGAAACGCACTGTCTTGACGAAATAAAGCGTTTATACAACTTCATATAAATAGCTGTAAGTCTTGATAGAAGAAGCATACACACATATTTAAGGCGTTATCTTATACAGTTCAAGATCCCCGTGCTGGGCAAACAGGTTTTGAAGCTGTTTGAGCTAAGATTTTCAAGTTATTCACATAATGAAAACCTATACTTTGTTTCGGGCGAGTTCCCCATTCAAATGCATGTAATCGTAGGAAACGCACTGTCTTGACGAAATAAATTGTTTATACAACTTCATATAAATAGCTGTAAGTTTTGATAGAAGAAGCATACACACATATTTAAGGCGTTATCTTATACAGTTCAAGATCCCCGTGCTGGGCAAACAGGTTTTGAAGCTGTTTGAGCTAAGATTTTCAAGTTATTCACATAATGAAAACCTATACTTTGTTTCGGGCGAGTTCCCCATTCAAATGCATGTAATCGTAGGAAACGCACTGTCTTGACGAAATAAAGCGTTTATACAACTTCATATAAATAGCTGTAAGTCTTGATAGAAGAAGCATACACACATATTTAAGGCGTTATCTTATACAGTTCAAGATCCCCGTGCTGGGCAAACAGGTTTTGAAGCTGTTTGAGCTAAGATTTTCAAGTTATTCACATAATGAAAACCTATACTTTGTTTCGGGCGAGTTCCCCATTCAAATGCATGTAATCGTAGGAAACGCACCGTCTTGACGAAATAAATTGTTTATACAACTTCATATAAATAGCTGTAAGTTTTGATAGAAGAAGCATACACACATATTTAAGGCGTTATCTTATACAGTTCAAGATCCCCGTGCTGGGCAAACAGGTTTTGAAGCTGTTTGAGCTAAGATTTTCAAGTTATTCACATAATGAAAACCTATACTTTGTTTCGGGCGAGTTCCCCATTCAAATGCATGTAATCGTAGGAAACGCAATGTCTTGACGAAATAAAGCGTTTTTGTACAACTTCATATAAATAGCTGTAAGTCTTGATAGAAGAAGCATACACACATATTTAAGGCGTTATCTTATACAGTTCAAGATCCCCGTGCTGGGCAAACAGGTTTTGAAGCTGTTTGAGCTAAGATTTTCAAGTTATTCACATAATGAAAACCTATACTTTGTTTCGGGCGAGTTCCCCATTCAAATGCATGTAATCGTAGGAAACGCACTGTCTTGACGAAATAAAGCGTTTTTGTACAACTTCATATAAATAGCTGTAAGTTTTGATAGACGACTCAGACACACATATTTAAGGCGTTATCTTATACAGTTCAAGATCCCCGTGCTGGGCAAACAGGTTTTGAAGCTGTTTGAGCTAAGATTTTCAAGTTATTCACATAATGAAAACCTATACTTTGTTTCGGGCGAGTTCCCCATTCAAATGCATGTAATCGTAGGAAACGCACTGTCTTGACGAAATAAAGCGTTTATACAACTTCATATAAATAGCTGTAAGTCTTGATAGAAGAAGCATACACACATATTTAAGGCGTTATCTTATACAGTTCAAGATCCCCGTGCTGGGCAAACAGGTTTTGAAGCTGTTTGAGCTAAGATTTTCAAGTTATTCACATAATGAAAACCTATACTTTGTTTCGGGCGAGTTCCCCATTCAAATGCATGTAATCGTAGGAAACGCACTGTCTTGACGAAATAAAGCGTTTTTGTACAACTTCATATAAATAGCTGTAAGTCTTGATAGACGACTCAGACACACATATTTAAGGCGTTATCTTATACAGTTCAAGATCTCCGTGCTGGGCAAACAGGTTTTGAAGCTGTTTGAGCTAAGATTTTCAAGTTATTCACATAATGAAAACCTATACTTTGTTTCGGGCGAGTTCCCCATTCAAATGCATGTAATCGTAGGAAACGCACTGTCTTGACGAAATAAAGCGTTTTTGTACAACTTCATATAAATAGCTGTAAGTCTTGATAGAAGAAGCATACACACATATTTAAGGCGTTATCTTATACAGTTCAAGATCCCCGTGCTGGGCAAACAGGTTTTGAAGCTGTTTGAGCTAAGATTTTCAAGTTATTCACATAATGAAAACCTATACTTTGTTTCGGGCGAGTTCCCCATTCAAATGCATGTAATCGTAGGAAACGCACTGTCTTGACGAAATAAATTGTTTATACAACTTCATATAAATAGCTGTAAGTTTTGATAGAAGAAGCATACACACATATTTAAGGCGTTATCTTATACAGTTCAAGATCCCCGTGCTGGGCAAACAGGTTTTGAAGCTGTTTGAGCTAAGATTTTCAAGTTATTCACATAATGAAAACCTATACTTTGTTTCGGGCGAGTTCCCCATTCAAATGCATGTAATCGTAGGAAACGCACTGTCTTGACGAAATAAAGCGTTTATACAACTTCATATAAATAGCTGTAAGTCTTGATAGAAGAAGCATACACACATATTTAAGGCGTTATCTTATACAGTTCAAGATCCCCGTGCTAGGCAAACAGGTTTTGAAGCTGTTTGAGCTAAGATTTTCAAGTTATTCACATAATGAAAACCTATACTTTGTTTCGGGCGAGTTCCCCATTCAAATGCATGTAATCGTAGGAAACGCACTGTCTTGACGAAATAAAGCGTTTTTGTACAACTTCATATAAATAGCTGTAAGTTTTGATAGACGACTCAGACACACATATTTAAGGCGTTATCTTATACAGTTCAAGATCCCCGTGCTGGGCAAACAGGTTTTGAAGCTGTTTGAGCTAAGATTTTCAAGTTATTCACATAATGAAAACCTATACTTTGTTTCGGGCGAGTTCCCCATTCAAATGCATGTAATCGTAGGAAACGCACTGTCTTGACGAAATAAAGCGTTTATACAACTTCATATAAATAGCTGTAAGTCTTGATAGAAGAAGCATACACACATATTTAAGGCGTTATCTTATACAGTTCAAGATCCCCGTGCTGGGCAAACAGGTTTTGAAGCTGTTTGAGCTAAGATTTTCAAGTTATTCACATAATGAAAACCTATACTTTGTTTCGGGCGAGTTCCCCATTCAAATGCATGTAATCGTAGGAAACGCACTGTCTTGACGAAATAAAGCGTTTTTGTACAACTTCATATAAATAGCTGTAAGTCTTGATAGACGACTCAGACACACATATTTAAGGCGTTATCTTATACAGTTCAAGATCTCCGTGCTGGGCAAACAGGTTTTGAAGCTGTTTGAGCTAAGATTTTCAAGTTATTCACATAATGAAAACCTATACTTTGTTTCGGGCGAGTTCCCCATTCAAATGCATGTAATCGTAGGAAACGCACTGTCTTGACGAAATAAAGCGTTTTTGTACAACTTCATATAAATAGCTGTAAGTCTTGATAGAAGAAGCATACACACATATTTAAGGCGTTATCTTATACAGTTCAAGATCCCCGTGCTGGGCAAACAGGTTTTGAAGCTGTTTGAGCTAAGATTTTCAAGTTATTCACATAATGAAAACCTATACTTTGTTTCGGGCGAGTTCCCCATTCAAATGCATGTAATCGTAGGAAACGCACTGTCTTGACGAAATAAATTGTTTATACAACTTCATATAAATAGCTGTAAGTTTTGATAGAAGAAGCATACACACATATTTAAGGCGTTATCTTATACAGTTCAAGATCCCCGTGCTGGGCAAACAGGTTTTGAAGCTGTTTGAGCTAAGATTTTCAAGTTATTCACATAATGAAAACCTATACTTTGTTTCGGGCGAGTTCCCCATTCAAATGCATGTAATCGTAGGAAACGCACTGTCTTGACGAAATAAAGCGTTTATACAACTTCATATAAATAGCTGTAAGTCTTGATAGAAGAAGCATACACACATATTTAAGGCGTTATCTTATACAGTTCAAGATCCCCGTGCTAGGCAAACAGGTTTTGAAGCTGTTTGAGCTAAGATTTTCAAGTTATTCACATAATGAAAACCTATACTTTGTTTCGGGCAAGTTCCCCATTCAAATGCATGTAATCGTAGGAAACGCACTGTCTTGACGAAATAAAGCGTTTTTGTACAACTTCATATAAATAGCTGTAAGTTTTGATAGACGACTCAGACACACATATTTAAGGCGTTATCTTATACAGTTCAAGATCCCCGTGCTGGGCAAACAGGTTTTGAAGCTGCTTGAGCTAAGATTTTCAAGTTATTCACATAATGAAAACCTATACTTTGTTTCGGGCGAGTTCCCCATTCAAATGCATGTAATCGTAGGAAACGCACTGTCTTGACGAAATAAAGCGTTTATACAACTTCATATAAATAGCTGTAAGTCTTGATAGAAGAAGCATACACACATATTTAAGGCGTTATCTTATACAGTTCAAGATCCCCGTGCTGGGCAAACAGGTTTTGAAGCTGTTTGAGCTAAGATTTTCAAGTTATTCACATAATGAAAACCTATACTTTGTTTCGGGCGAGTTCCCCATTCAAATGCATGTAATCGTAGGAAACGCACTGTCTTGACGAAATAAAGCGTTTTTGTACAACTTCATATAAATAGCTGTAAGTCTTGATAGACGACTCAGACACACATATTTAAGGCGTTATCTTATACAGTTCAAGATCTCCGTGCTGGGCAAACAGGTTTTGAAGCTGTTTGAGCTAAGATTTTCAAGTTATTCACATAATGAAAACCTATACTTTGTTTCGGGCGAGTTCCCCATTCAAATGCATGTAATCGTAGGAAACGCACTGTCTTGACGAAATAAAGCGTTTTTGTACAACTTCATATAAATAGCTGTAAGTCTTGATAGAAGAAGCATACACACATATTTAAGGCGTTATCTTATACAGTTCAAGATCCCCGTGCTGGGCAAACAGGTTTTGAAGCTGTTTGAGCTAAGATTTTCAAGTTATTCACATAATGAAAACCTATACTTTGTTTCGGGCGAGTTCCCCATTCAAATGCATGTAATCGTAGGAAACGCACTGTCTTGACGAAATAAAGCGTTTTTGTACAACTTCATATAAATAGCTGTAAGTCTTGATAGAAGAAGCATACACACATATTTAAGGCGTTATCTTATACAGTTCAAGATCCCCGTGCTGGGCAAACAGGTTTTGAAGCTGTTTGAGCTAAGATTTTCAAGTTATTCACATAATGAAAACCTATACTTTGTTTCGGGCGAGTTCCCCATTCAAATGCATGTAATCGTAGGAAACGCACTGTCTTGACGAAATAAAGCGTTTTTGTACAACTTCATATAAATAGCTGTAAGTTTTGATAGACGACTCAGACACACATATTTAAGGCGTTATCTTATACAGTTCAAGATCCCCGTGCTGGGCAAACAGGTTTTGAAGCTGTTTGAGCTAAGATTTTCAAGTTATTCACATAATGAAAACCTATACTTTGTTTCGGGCGAGTTCCCCATTCAAATGCATGTAATCGTAGGAAACGCACTGTCTTGACGAAATAAAGCGTTTTTGTACAACTTCATATAAATAGCTGTAAGTCTTGATAGAAGAAGCATACACACATATTTACGGCGTTATCTTATACAGTTCAAGATCCCCGTGCTGGGCAAACAGGTTTTGAAGCTGTTTGAGCTAAGATTTTCAAGTTATTCACATAATGAAAACCTATACTTTGTTTCGGGCGAGTTCCCCATTCAAATGCATGTAATCGTAGGAAACGCACTGTCTTGACGAAATAAATTGTTTATACAACTTCATATAAATAGCTGTAAGTTTTGATAGAAGAAGCATACACACATATTTAAGGCGTTATCTTATACAGTTCAAGATCCCCGTGCTGGGCAAACAGGTTTTGAAGCTGTTTGAGCTAAGATTTTCAAGTTATTCACATAATGAAAACCTATACTTTGTTTCGGGCGAGTTCCCCATTCAAATGCATGTAATCGTAGGAAACGCACTGTCTTGACGAAATAAAGCGTTTTTGTACAACTTCATATAAATAGCTGTAAGTCTTGATAGAAGAAGCATACACACATATTTAAGGCGTTATCTTATACAGTTCAAGATCCCCGTGCTAGGCAAACAGGTTTTGAAGCTGTTTGAGCTAAGATTTTCAAGTTATTCACATAATGAAAACCTATACTTTGTTTCGGGCAAGTTCCCCATTCAAATGCATGTAATCGTAGGAAACGCACTGTCTTGACGAAATAAAGCGTTTTTGTACAACTTCATATAAATAGCTGTAAGTTTTGATAGACGACTCAGACACACATATTTAAGGCGTTATCTTATACAGTTCAAGATCCCCGTGCTGGGCAAACAGGTTTTGAAGCTGTTTGAGCTAAGATTTTCAAGTTATTCACATAATGAAAACCTATACTTTGTTTCGGGCGAGTTCCCCATTCAAATGCATGTAATCGTAGGAAACGCACTGTCTTGACGAAATAAAGCGTTTATACAACTTCATATAAATAGCTGTAAGTCTTGATAGAAGAAGCATACACACATATTTAAGGCGTTATCTTATACAGTTCAAGATCCCCGTGCTGGGCAAACAGGTTTTGAAGCTGTTTGAGCTAAGATTTTCAAGTTATTCACATAATGAAAACCTATACTTTGTTTCGGGCGAGTTCCCCATTCAAATGCATGTAATCGTAGGAAACGCACTGTCTTGACGAAATAAAGCGTTTTTGTACAACTTCATATAAATAGCTGTAAGTCTTGATAGACGACTCAGACACACATATTTAAGGCGTTATCTTATACAGTTCAAGATCTCCGTGCTGGGCAAACAGGTTTTGAAGCTGTTTGAGCTAAGATTTTCAAGTTATTCACATAATGAAAACCTATACTTTGTTTCGGGCGAGTTCCCCATTCAAATGCATGTAATCGTAGGAAACGCACTGTCTTGACGAAATAAAGCGTTTTTGTACAACTTCATATAAATAGCTGTAAGTCTTGATAGAAGAAGCATACACACATATTTAAGGCGTTATCTTATACAGTTCAAGATCCCCGTGCTGGGCAAACAGGTTTTGAAGCTGTTTGAGCTAAGATTTTCAAGTTATTCACATAATGAAAACCTATACTTTGTTTCGGGCGAGTTCCCCATTCAAATGCATGTAATCGTAGGAAACGCACTGTCTTGACGAAATAAAGCGTTTTTGTACAACTTCATATAAATAGCTGTAAGTCTTGATAGAAGAAGCATACACACATATTTAAGGCGTTATCTTATACAGTTCAAGATCCCCGTGCTGGGCAAACAGGTTTTGAAGCTGTTTGAGCTAAGATTTTCAAGTTATTCACATAATGAAAACCTATACTTTGTTTCGGGCGAGTTCCCCATTCAAATGCATGTAATCGTAGGAAACGCACTGTCTTGACGAAATAAAGCGTTTTTGTACAACTTCATATAAATAGCTGTAAGTTTTGATAGACGACTCAGACACACATATTTAAGGCGTTATCTTATACAGTTCAAGATCCCCGTGCTGGGCAAACAGGTTTTGAAGCTGTTTGAGCTAAGATTTTCAAGTTATTCACATAATGAAAACCTATACTTTGTTTCGGGCGAGTTCCCCATTCAAATGCATGTAATCGTAGGAAACGCACTGTCTTGACGAAATAAAGCGTTTTTGTACAACTTCATATAAATAGCTGTAAGTTTTGATAGACGACTCAGACACACATATTTAAGGCGTTATCTTATACAGTTCAAGATCCCCGTGCTGGGCAAACAGGTTTTGAAGCTGTTTGAGCTAAGATTTTCAAGTTATTCACATAATGAAAACCTATACTTTGTTTCGGGCGAGTTCCCCATTCAAATGCATGTAATCGTAGGAAATGCACTGTCTTGACGAAATAAATTGTTTATACAACTTCATATAAATAGCTGTAAGTCTTGATAGAAGAAGCATACACACATATTTAAGGCGTTATCTTATACAGTTCAAGATCCCCGTGCTGGGCAAACAGGTTTTGAAGCTGTTTGAGCTAAGATTTTCAAGTTATTCACATAATGAAAACCTATACTTTGTTTCGGGCGAGTTCCCCATTCAAATGCATGTAATCGTAGGAAACGCACTGTCTTGACGAAATAAAGCGTTTTTGTACAACTTCATATAAATAGCTGTAAGTCTTGATAGAAGAAGCATACACACATATTTACGGCGTTATCTTATACAGTTCAAGATCCCCGTGCTGGGCAAACAGGTTTTTAAGCTGTTTGAGCTAAGATTTTCAAGTTATTCACATAAACCTATACCTTGTTTCGGGCGAGTTCCCCATTCAAATGCATGTAATCGTAGGAAACGCACTGTCTTGACGAAATAAAGCGTTTATACAACTTCATATAAATAGCTGTAAGTCTTGATAGAAGAAGCATACACACATATTTAAGGCGTTATCTTATACAGTTCAAGATCCCCGTGCTGGGCAAACAGGTTTTGAAGCTGTTTGAGCTAAGATTTTCAAGTTATTCACATAATGAAAACCTATACTTTGTTTCGGGCGAGTTCCCCATTCAAATGCATGTAATCGTAGGAAACGCACTGTCTTGACGAAATAAAGCGTTTATACAACTTCATATAAATAGCTGTAAGTCTTGATAGAAGAAGCATACACACATATTTAAGGCGTTATCTTATACAGTTCAAGATCCCCGTGCTGGGCAAACAGGTTTTGAAGCTGTTTGAGCTAAGATTTTCAAGTTATTCACATAATGAAAACCTATACTTTGTTTCGGGCGAGTTCCCCATTCAAATGCATGTAATCGTAGGAAACGCACCGTCTTCACGAAATAAATTGTTTATACAACTTCATATAAATAGCTGTAAGTTTTGATAGAAGAAGCATACACACATATTTAAGGCGTTATCTTATACAGTTCAAGATCCCCGTGCTGGGCAAACAGGTTTTGAAGCTGTTTGAGCTAAGATTTTCAAGTTATTCACATAATGAAAACCTATACTTTGTTTCGGGCGAGTTCCCCATTCAAATGCATGTAATCGTAGGAAACGCAATGTCTTGACGAAATAAAGCGTTTTTGTACAACTTCATATAAATAGCTGTAAGTCTTGATAGAAGAAGCATACACACATATTTAAGGCGTTATCTTATACAGTTCAAGATCCCCGTGCTGGGCAAACAGGTTTTGAAGCTGTTTGAGCTAAGATTTTCAAGTTATTCACATAATGAAAACCTATACTTTGTTTCGGGCGAGTTCCCCATTCAAATGCATGTAATCGTAGGAAACGCACTGTCTTGACGAAATAAAGCGTTTTTGTACAACTTCATATAAATAGCTGTAAGTTTTGATAGACGACTCAGACACACATATTTAAGGCGTTATCTTATACAGTTCAAGATCCCCGTGCTGGGCAAACAGGTTTTGAAGCTGTTTGAGCTAAGATTTTCAAGTTATTCACATAATGAAAACCTATACTTTGTTTCGGGCGAGTTCCCCATTCAAATGCATGTAATCGTAGGAAACGCACTGTCTTGACGAAATAAAGCGTTTATACAACTTCATATAAATAGCTGTAAGTCTTGATAGAAGAAGCATACACACATATTTAAGGCGTTATCTTATACAGTTCAAGATCCCCGTGCTGGGCAAACAGGTTTTGAAGCTGTTTGAGCTAAGATTTTCAAGTTATTCACATAATGAAAACCTATACTTTGTTTCGGGCGAGTTCCCCATTCAAATGCATGTAATCGTAGGAAACGCACTGTCTTGACGAAATAAATTGTTTATACAACTTCATATAAATAGCTGTAAGTTTTGATAGAAGAAGCATACACACATATTTAAGGCGTTATCTTATACAGTTCAAGATCCCCGTGCTGGGCAAACAGGTTTTGAAGCTGTTTGAGCTAAGATTTTCAAGTTATTCACATAATGAAAACCTATACTTTGTTTCGGGCGAGTTCCCCATTCAAATGCATGTAATCGTAGGAAACGCACTGTCTTGACGAAATAAAGCGTTTTTGTACAACTTCATATAAATAGCTGTAAGTCTTGATAGAAGAAGCATACACACATATTTAAGGCGTTATCTTATACAGTTCAAGATCCCCGTGCTAGGCAAACAGGTTTTGAAGCTGTTTGAGCTAAGATTTTCAAGTTATTCACATAATGAAAACCTATACTTTGTTTCGGGCAAGTTCCCCATTCAAATGCATGTAATCGTAGGAAACGCACTGTCTTGACGAAATAAAGCGTTTTTGTACAACTTCATATAAATAGCTGTAAGTTTTGATAGACGACTCAGACACACATATTTAAGGCGTTATCTTATACAGTTCAAGATCCCCGTGCTGGGCAAACAGGTTTTGAAGCTGTTTGAGCTAAGATTTTCAAGTTATTCACATAATGAAAACCTATACTTTGTTTCGGGCGAGTTCCCCATTCAAATGCATGTAATCGTAGGAAACGCACTGTCTTGACGAAATAAAGCGTTTATACAACTTCATATAAATAGCTGTAAGTCTTGATAGAAGAAGCATACACACATATTTAAGGCGTTATCTTATACAGTTCAAGATCCCCGTGCTGGGCAAACAGGTTTTGAAGCTGTTTGAGCTAAGATTTTCAAGTTATTCACATAATGAAAACCTATACTTTGTTTCGGGCGAGTTCCCCATTCAAATGCATGTAATCGTAGGAAACGCACTGTCTTGACGAAATAAAGCGTTTTTGTACAACTTCATATAAATAGCTGTAAGTCTTGATAGACGACTCAGACACACATATTTAAGGCGTTATCTTATACAGTTCAAGATCTCCGTGCTGGGCAAACAGGTTTTGAAGCTGTTTGAGCTAAGATTTTCAAGTTATTCACATAATGAAAACCTATACTTTGTTTCGGGCGAGTTCCCCATTCAAATGCATGTAATCGTAGGAAACGCACTGTCTTGACGAAATAAAGCGTTTTTGTACAACTTCATATAAATAGCTGTAAGTCTTGATAGAAGAAGCATACACACATATTTAAGGCGTTATCTTATACAGTTCAAGATCCCCGTGCTGGGCAAACAGGTTTTGAAGCTGTTTGAGCTAAGATTTTCAAGTTATTCACATAATGAAAACCTATACTTTGTTTCGGGCGAGTTCCCCATTCAAATGCATGTAATCGTAGGAAACGCACTGTCTTGACGAAATAAAGCGTTTTTGTACAACTTCATATAAATAGCTGTAAGTCTTGATAGAAGAAGCATACACACATATTTAAGGCGTTATCTTATACAGTTCAAGATCCCCGTGCTGGGCAAACAGGTTTTGAAGCTGTTTGAGCTAAGATTTTCAAGTTATTCACATAATGAAAACCTATACTTTGTTTCGGGCGAGTTCCCCATTCAAATGCATGTAATCGTAGGAAACGCACTGTCTTGACGAAATAAAGCGTTTTTGTACAACTTCATATAAATAGCTGTAAGTTTTGATAGACGACTCAGACACACATATTTAAGGCGTTATCTTATACAGTTCAAGATCCCCGTGCTGGGCAAACAGGTTTTGAAGCTGTTTGAGCTAAGATTTTCAAGTTATTCACATAATGAAAACCTATACTTTGTTTCGGGCGAGTTCCCCATTCAAATGCATGTAATCGTAGGAAACGCACTGTCTTGACGAAATAAAGCGTTTTTGTACAACTTCATATAAATAGCTGTAAGTCTTGATAGAAGAAGCATACACACATATTTAAGGCGTTATCTTATACAGTTCAAGATCCCCGTGCTGGGCAAACAGGTTTTGAAGCTGTTTGAGCTAAGATTTTCAAGTTATTCACATAATGAAAACCTATACTTTGTTTCGGGCGAGTTCCCCATTCAAATGCATGTAATCGTAGGAAACGCACTGTCTTGACGAAATAAAGCGTTTTTGTAAAACTTCATATAAATAGCTGTAAATTTTGATAGACGACTCAGACACACATATTTAAGGCGTTATCTTATACAGTTCAAGATCCCCGTGCTGGACAAACAGGTTTTGAAGCTGTTTGAGCTAAGATTTTCAAGTTATTCACATAATGAAAACCTATACTTTGTTTCGGACGAGTTCCCCATTCAAATGCATGTAATCGTAGGAAACGCACTGTCTTGACGAAATAAAGCGTTTTTGTACAACTTCATATAAATAGCTGTAAGTCTTGATAGAAGAAGCATACACACATATTTAAGGCGTTATCTTATACAGTTCAAGATCCCCGTGCTGGGCAAACAGGTTTTGAAGCTGTTTGAGCTAAGATTTTCAAGTTATTCACATAATGAAAACCTATACTTTGTTTCGGGCGAGTTCCCCATTCAAATGCATGTAATCGTAGGAAACGCACTGTCTTGACGAAATAAAGCGTTTTTGTACAACTTCATATAAATAGCTGTAAGTCTTGATAGAAGAAGCATACACACATATTTAAGGCGTTATCTTATACAGTTCAAGATCCCCGTGCTGGGCAAACAGGTTTTGAAGCTGTTTGAGCTAAGATTTTCAAGTTATTCACATAATGAAAACCTATACTTTGTTTCGGGCGAGTTCCCCATTCAAATGCATGTAATCGTAGGAAACGCACTGTCTTGACGAAATAAAGCGTTTATACAACTTCATATAAATAGCTGTAAGTCTTGATAGAAGAAGCATACACACATATTTAAGGCGTTATCTTATACAGTTCAAGATCCCCGTGCTGGGCAAACAGGTTTTGAAGCTGTTTGAGCTAAGATTTTCAAGTTATTCACATAATGAAAACCTATACTTTGTTTCGGGCGAGTTCCCCATTCAAATGCATGTAATCGTAGGAAACGCACTGTCTTGACGAAATAAAGCGTTTTTGTACAACTTCATATTAATAGCTGTAAGTCTTGATAGACGACTCAGACACACATATTTAAGGCGTTATCTTATACAGTTCAAGATCCCCGTGCTGGGCAAACAGGTTTTGAAGCTGTTTGAGCTAAGATTTTCAAGTTATTCACATAATGAAAACCTATACTTTGTTTCGGGCGAGTTCCCCATTCAAATGCATGTAATCGTAGGAAACGCACTGTCTTGACGAAATAAAGCGTTTTTGTACAACTTCATATAAATAGCTGTAAGTCTTGATAGAAGAAGCATACACACATATTTACGGCGTTATCTTATACAGTTCAAGATCCCCGTGCTGGGCAAACAGGTTTTGAAGCTGTTTGAGCTAAGATTTTCAAGTTATTCACATAATGAAAACCTATACTTTGTTTCGGGCGAGTTCCCCATTCAAATGCATGTAATCGTAGGAAACGCACTGTCTTGACGAAATAAAGCGTTTTTGTACAACTTCATATAAATAGCTGTAAGTCTTGATAGACGACTCAGACACACATATTTAAGGCGTTATCTTATACAGTTCAAGATCCCCGTGCTGGGCAAACAGGTTTTGAAGCTGTTTGAGCTAAGATTTTCAAGTTATTCACATAATGAAAACCTATACTTTGTTTCGGGCGAGTTCCCCATTCAAATGCATGTAATCGTAGGAAACGCACTGTCTTGACGAAATAAAGCGTTTTTGTACAACTTCATATAAATAGCTGTAAGTCTTGATAGAAGAAGCATACACACATATTTAAGGCGTTATCTTATACAGTTCAAGATCCCCGTGCTGGGCAAACAGGTTTTGAAGCTGTTTGAGCTAAGATTTTCAAGTTATTCACATAATGAAAACCTATACTTTGTTTCGGGCGAGTTCCCCATTCAAATGCATGTAATCGTAGGAAACGCACTGTCTTGACGAAATAAAGCGTTTTTGTACAACTTCATATAAATAGCTGTAAGTCTTGATAGAAGAAGCATACACACATATTTAAGGCGTTATCTTATACAGTTCAAGATCCCCGTGCTGGGCAAACAGGTTTTGAAGCTGTTTGAGCTAAGATTTTCAAGTTATTCACATAATGAAAACCTATACTTTGTTTCGGGCGAGTTCCCCATTCAAATGCATGTAATCGTAGGAAACGCACTGTCTTGACGAAATAAAGCGTTTTTGTACAACTTCATATAAATAGCTGTAAGTTTTGATAGACGACTCAGACACACATATTTAAGGCGTTATCTTATACAGTTCAAGATCCCCGTGCTGGGCAAACAGGTTTTGAAGCTGTTTGAGCTAAGATTTTCAAGTTATTCACATAATGAAAACCTATACTTTGTTTCGGGCGAGTTCCCCATTCAAATGCATGTAATCGTAGGAAACGCACTGTCTTGACGAAATAAAGCGTTTTTGTACAACTTCATATAAATAGCTGTAAGTTTTGATAGACGACTCAGACACACATATTTAAAGCGTTATCTTATACAGTTCAAGATCCCCGTGCTGGGCAAACAGGTTTTGAAGCTGTTTGAGCTAAGATTTTCAAGTTATTCACATAATGAAAACCTATACTTTGTTTCGGGCGAGTTCCCCATTCAAATGCATGTAATCGTAGGAAAGGCACTGTCTTGACGAAATAAAGCGTTTTTGTACAACTTCATATAAATAGCTGTAAGTCTTGATAGAAGAAGCATACACACATATTTACGGCGTTATCTTATACAGTTCAAGATCCCCGTGCTGGGCAAACAGGTTTTTAAGCTGTTTGAGCTAAGATTTTCAAGTTATTCACATAAACCTATACTTTGTTTCGGGCGAGTTCCCCATTCAAATGCATGTAATCGTAGGAAACGCACTGTCTTGACGAAATAAAGCGTTTATACAACTTCATATAAATAGCTGTAAGTCTTGATAGAAGAAGCATACACACATATTTAAGGCGTTATCTTATACAGTTCAAGATCCCCGTGCTGGGCAAACAGGTTTTGAAGCTGTTTGGGCTAATATTTTCAAGTTATTCACATAATGAAAACCTATACTTTGTTTCGGGCGAGTTCCCCATTCAAATGCATGTAATCGTAGGAAACGCACTGTCTTGACGAAATAAAGCGTTTTTGTACAACTTCATATAAATAGCTGTAAGTCTTGATAGAAGAAGCATACACACATATTTACGGCGTTATCTTATACAGTTCAAGATCCCCGTGCTGGGCAAACAGGTTTTTAAGCTGTTTGAGCTAAGATTTTCAAGTTATTCACATAATGAAAACCTATACTTTGTTTCGGGCGAGTTCCCCATTCAAATGCATGTAATCGTAGGAAACGCACTGTCTTGACGAAATAAATTGTTTATACAACTTCATATAAATAGCTGTAAGTTTTGATAGAAGAAGAATACACACATATTTAAGGCGTTATCTTATACAGTTCAAGATCCCCGTGCTGGGCAAACAGGTTTTGAAGCTGTTTGAGCTAAGATTTTCAAGTTATTCACATAATGAAAACCTATACTTTGTTTCGGGCGAGTTCCCCATTCAAATGCATGTAATCGTAGGAAACGCACTGTCTTGACGAAATAAATTGTTTATACAACTTCATATAAATAGCTGTAAGTTTTGATAGAAGAAGCATACACACATATTTAAGGCGTTATCTTATACAGTTCAAGATCCCCGTGCTGGGCAAACAGGTTTTGAAGCTGTTTGGGCTAAGATTTTCAAGTTATTCACATAATGAAAACCTATACTTTGTTTCGGGCGAGTTCCCCATTCAAATGCATGTAATCGTAGGAAACGCACTGTCTTGACGAAATAAAGTGTTTTTGTACAACTTCATATAAATAGCTGTAAGTCTTGATAGAAGAAGCATACACACATATTTACGGCGTTAACTTATACAGTTCAAGATCCCCGTGCTGGGAAAACAGGTTTTGAAGATGTTTGAGCTAAGATTTTCAAGTTATTCACATAATGAAAACCTATACTTTGTTTCGGGCGAGTTCCCCATTCAAATGCATGTAATCGTAGGAAACGCACTGTCTTGACGAAATAAAGCGTTTATACAACTTCATATAAATAGCTGTAAGTCTTGATAGAAGAAGCATACACACATATTTAAGGCGTTATCTTATACAGTTCAAGATCCCCGTGCTGGGCAAACAGGTTTTGAAGATGTTTGAGCTAAGATTTTCAAGTTATTCACATAATGAAAACCTATACTTTGTTTCGGACGAGTTCCCCATTCAAATGCATGTAATCGTAGGAAACGCACTGTCTTGACGAAATAAAGCGTTTATACAACTTCATATAAATAGCTGTAAGTCTTGATAGAAGAAGCATACACACATATTTAAGGCGTTATCTTATACAGTTCAAGATCCCCGTGCTGGGCAAACAGGTTTTGAAGCTGTTTGAGCTAAGATTTTCAAGTTATTCACATAATGAAAACCTATACTTTGTTTCGGGCGAGTTCCCCATTCAAATGCATGTAATCGTAGGAAACGCACTGTCTTGACGAAATAAAGCGTTTTTGTACAACTTCATATAAATAGCTGTAAGTTTTGATAGACGACTCAGACACACATATTTAAGGCGTTATCTTATACAGTTCAAGATCCCCGTGCTGGGCAAACAGGTTTTGAAGCTGTTTGAGCTAAGATTTTCAAGTTATTCACATAATGAAAACCTATACTGTGTTTCGGGCGAGTTCCCCATTCAAATGCATGTAATCGTGGGAAACGCACTGTCTTGACGAAATAAAGCGTTTTTGTACAACTTCATATAAATAGCTGTAAGTTTTGATAGACGACTCAGACACACATATTTAAGGCGTTATCTTATACAGTTCAAGATCCCCGTGCTGGGCAAACAGGTTTTGAAGCTGTTTGAGCTAAGATTTTCAAGTTATTCACATAATGAAAACCTATACTTTGTTTCGGGCGAGTTCCCCATTCAAATGCATGTAATCGTAGGAAACGCACTGTCTTGACGAAATAAAGCGTTTATACAACTTCATATAAATAGCTGTAAGTCTTGATAGAAGAAGCATACACACATATTTAAGGGATTATCTTATACAGTTCAAGATCCCCGTGCTGGGCAAACAGGTTTTGAAGCTGTTTGAGCTAAGATTTTCAAGTTATTCACATAATGAAAACCTATACTTTGTTTCGGGCGAGTTCCCCATTCAAATGCATGTAATCGTAGGAAACGCACTGTCTTGACGAAATAAAGCGTTTATACAACTTCATATAAATAGCTGTAAGTCTTGATAGAAGAAGCATACACACATATTTAAGGCGTTATCTTATACAGTTCAAGATCCCCGTGCTGGGCAAACAGGTTTTGAAGCTGTTTGAGCTAAGATTTTCAAGTTATTCACATAATGAAAACCTATACTTTGTTTCGGGCGAGTTCCCCATTCAAATGCATGTAATCGTAGGAAACGCACTGTCTTGACGAAATAAATTGTTTATACAACTTCATATAAATAGCTGTAAGTTTTGATAGAAGAAGCATACACACATATTTAAGGCGTTATCTTATACAGTTCAAGATCCCCGTGCTGGGCAAACAGGTTTTGAAGCTGTTTGAGCTAAGATTTTCAAGTTATTCACATAATGAAAACCTATACTTTGTTTCGGGCGAGTTCCCCATTCAAATGCATGTAATCGTAGGAAACGCACTGTCTTGACGAAATAAAGCGTTTATACAACTTCATATAAATAGCTGTAAGTCTTGATAGAAGAAGCATACACACATATTTAAGGCGTTATCTTATACAGTTCAAGATCCCCGTGCTGGGCAAACAGGTTTTGAAGCTGTTTGAGCTAAGATTTTCAAGTTATTCACATAATGAAAACCTATACTTTGTTTCGGGCGAGTTCCCCATTCAAATGCATGTAATCGTAGGAAACGCACTGTCTTCACGAAATAAATTGTTTATACAACTTCATATAAATAGCTGTAAGTTTTGATAGAAGAAGCATACACACATATTTAAGGCGTTATCTTATACAGTTCAAGATCCCCGTGCTGGGCAAACAGGTTTTGAAGCTGTTTGAGCTAAGATTTTCAAGTTATTCACATAATGAAAACCTATACTATGTTTCGGGCGAGTTCCCCATTCAAATGCATGTAATCGTAGGAAACGCACTGTCTTGACGAAATAAAGCGTTTATACAACTTCATATAAATAGCTGTAAGTCTTGATAGAAGAAGCATACACACATATTTAAGGCGTTATCTTATACAGTTCAAGATCCCCGTGCTGGGCAAACAGGTTTTGAAGCTGTTTGAGCTAAGATTTTCAAGTTATTCACATAATGAAAACCTATACTTTGTTTCGGGCGAGTTCCCCATTCAAATGCATGTAATCGTAGGAAACGCACCGTCTTCACGAAATAAATTGTTTATACAACTTCATATAAATAGCTGTAAGTTTTGATAGAAGAAGCATACACACATATTTAAGGCGTTATCTTATACAGTTCAAGATCCCCGTGCTGGGCAAACAGGTTTTGAAGCTGTTTGAGCTAAGATTTTCAAGTTATTCACATAATGAAAACCTATACTTTGTTTCGGGCGAGTTCCCCATTCAAATGCATGTAATCGTAGGAAACGCAATGTCTTGACGAAATAAAGCGTTTTTGTACAACTTCATATAAATAGCTGTAAGTCTTGATAGAAGAAGCATACACACATATTTAAGGCGTTATCTTATACAGTTCAAGATCCCCGTGCTGGGCAAACAGGTTTTGAAGCTGTTTGAGCTAAGATTTTCAAGTTATTCACATAATGAAAACCTATACTTTGTTTCGGGCGAGTTCCCCATTCAAATGCATGTAATCGTAGGAAACGCACTGTCTTGACGAAATAAAGCGTTTTTGTACAACTTCATATAAATAGCTGTAAGTTTTGATAGACGACTCAGACACACATATTTAAGGCGTTATCTTATACAGTTCAAGATCCCCGTGCTGGGCAAACAGGTTTTGAAGCTGTTTGAGCTAAGATTTTCAAGTTATTCACATAATGAAAACCTATACTTTGTTTCGGGCGAGTTCCCCATTCAAATGCATGTAATTGTAGGAAACGCACTGTCTTGACGAAATAAAGCGTTTATACAACTTCATATAAATAGCTGTAAGTCTTGATAGAAGAAGCATACACACATATTTAAGGCCTTATCTTATACAGTTCAAGATCCCCGTGCTGGGCAAACAGGTTTTGAAGCTGTTTGAGCTAAGATTTTCAAGTTATTCACATAATGAAAACCTATACTTTGTTTCGGGCGAGTTCCCCATTCAAATGCATGTAATCGTAGGAAACGCACTGTCTTGACGAAATAAAGCGTTTTTGTACAACTTCATATAAATAGCTGTAAGTTTTGATAGACGACTCAGACACACATATTTAAGGCGTTATCTTATACAGTTCAAGATCCCCGTGCTGGGCAAACAGGTTTTGAAGCTGTTTGAGCTAAGATTTTCAAGTTATTCACATAATGAAAACCTATACTTTGTTTCGGACGAGTTCCCCATTCAAATGCATGTAATCGTAGGAAACGCACTGTCTTGACGAAATAAAGCGTTTTTGTACAACTTCATATAAATAGCTGTAAGTCTTGATAGAAGAAGCATACACACATATTTAAGGCGTTATCTTATACAGTTCAAGATCCCCGTGCTGGGCAAACAGGTTTTGAAGCTGTTTGAGCTAAGATTTTCAAGTTATTCACATAATGAAAACATATACTTTGTTTCGGACGAGTTCCCCATTCAATTGCATGTAATCGTAGGAAACGCACTGTCTTGACGAAATAAAGCGTTTTTGTACAACTTCATATAAATAGCTGTAAGTCTTGATAGAAGAAGCATACACACATATTTACGGCGTTATCTTATACAGTTCAAGATCCCCGTGCTGGGCAAACAGGTTTTGAAGCTGTTTGAGCTAAGATTTTCAAGTTATTCACATAATGAAAACATATACTTTGTTTCGGACGAGTTCCCCATTCAAATGCATGTAATCGTAGGAAACGCAGTCTTGACGAAATAAAGCGTTTATACAACTTCATATAAATAGCTGTAAGTATTGATAGAAGAAGCATACACACATATTTAAGGCGTTATCTTATACAGTTCAAGATCCCCGTGCTGGGCAAACAGGTTTTGAAGCTGTTTGAGCTAAGATTTTCAAGTTATTCACATAATGAAAACCTATACTTTGTTTCGGGCGAGTTCCCCATTCAAATGCATGTAATCGTAGGAAACGCACTGTCTTGACGAAATAAAGCGTTTTTGTACAACTTCATATAAATAGCTGTAAGTATTGATAGACGACTCAGACACACATATTTAAGGCGTTATCTTATACAGTTCAAGATCCCCGTGCTGGGCAAACAGGTTTTGAAGCTGTTTGAGCTAAGATTTTCAAGTTATTCACATAATGAAAACCTATACGTTGTTTCGGGCGAGTTCCCCATTCAAATTCATGTAATCGTAGGAAACGCACTGTCTTGACGAAATAAAGCGTTTTTGTACAACTTCATATAAATAGCTGTAAGTTTTGATAGACGACTCAGACACACATATTTAAGGCGTTATCTTATACAGTTCAAGATCCCCGTGCTGGGCAAACAGGTTTTGAAGCTGTTTGAGCTAAGATTTTCAAGTTATTCACATAATGAAAACATATACTTTGTTTCGGACGAGTTCCCCATTCAAATGCATGTAATCGTAGGAAACGCACTGTCTTGACGAAATAAAGCGTTTTTGTACAACTTCATATAAATAGCTGTAAGTCTTGATAGAAGAAGCATACACACATATTTAAGGCGTTATCTTATACAGTTCAAGATCCCCGTGCTGGGCAAACAGGTTTTTAAGCTGTTTGAGCTAAGATTTTCAAGTTATTCACATAATGAAAACCTATACTTTGTTTCGGACGAGTTCCCCATTCAAATGTATTTAATCGTAGGAAACACACTGTCTTGACGAAATAAAGCGTTTATACAACTTCATATAAATAGCCGTAAGTTTTGATAGAAGAAGCATACACACATATTTAAGGCGTTATCTTATACAGTTCAAGATCCCCGTGCTGGGCAAACAGGTTTTGAAGCTGTTTGAGCTAAGATTTTCAAGTTATTCACATAATGAAAACCTATACTTTGTTTCGGACGAGTTCCCCATTCAAATGCATGTAATCGTAGGAAACGCACTGTCTTGACGAAATAAAGCGTTTATACAACTTCATATAAATAGCTGTAAGTCTTGATAGAAGAAGCATACACACATATTTAAGGCGTTATCTTATACAGTTCAAGATCCCCGTGCTGGGAAAACAGGTTTTGAAGCTGTTTGAGCTAAGATTTTCAAGTTATTCACATAATGAAAACCTATACTTTGTTTCGGGCGAGTTCCCCATTCAAATGCATGTAATCGTAGGAAACGCACTGTCTTGACGAAATAAAGCGTTTTTGTACAACTTCATATAAATAGCTGTAAGTATTGATAGAAGAAGCATACACACATATTTAAGGCGTTATCTTATACAATTCAAGATCACCGTGCTGGGCAAACAGGTTTTGAAGCTGTTTGAGCTAAGATTTTCAAGTTATTCACATAATGAAAACCTATACTTTGTTTCGGGCGAGTTCCCCATTCAAATGCATGTAATCGTAGGAAACGCACTGTCTTGACGAAATAAAGCGTTTTTGTACAACTTCATATAAATAGCTGTAAGTCTTGATAGAAGAAGCATACACACATATTTAAGGCGTTATCTTATACAGTTCAAGATCCCCGTGCTGGGCAAACAGGTTTTGAAGCTGTTTGAGCTAAGATTTTCAAGTTATTCACATAATGAAAACCTATACTTTGTTTCGGACGAGTTCCCCATTCAAATGCATGTAATCGTAGGAAACGCACTGTCTTGACGAAATAAAGCGTTTATACAACTTCATATAAATAGCTGTAAGTCTTGATAGAAGAAGCATACACACATATTTAAGGCGTTATCTTATACAGTTCAAGATCCCCGTGCTGGGCAAACAGGTTTTGAAGCTGTTTGAGCTAAGATTTTCAAGTTATTCACATAATGAAAACCTATACTTTGTTTCGGGCGAGTTCCCCATTCAAATTCATGTAATCGTAGGAAACGCACTGTCTTGACGAAATAAAGCGTTTTTGTACAACTTCATATAAATAGCTGTAAGTTTTGATAGACGACTCAGACACACATATTTAAGGCGTTATCTTATACAGTTCAAGATCCCCGTGCTGGGCAAACAGGTTTTGAAGCTGTTTGAGCTAAGATTTTAAAGTTATTCACATAATGAAAACCTATACTTTGTTTCGGACGAGTTCCCCATTCAAATGCATGTAATCGTAGGAAACGCACTGTCTTGACGAAATAAAGCGTTTATACAACTTCATATAAATAGCTGTAAGTCTTGATAGAAGAAGCATAAACACATATTTAAGGCGTTATCTTATACAGTTCAAGATCCCCGTGCTGGGCAAACAGGTTTTGAAGCTGTTTGAGCTAAGATTTTCAAGTTATTCACATAATGAAAACCTATACTTTGTTTCGGACGAGTTCCCCATTCAAATGCATGTAATCGTAGGAAACGCACTGTCTTGACGAAATAAAGCGTTTTTGTAATGAAAACCTATACTTTGTTTCGGGCGAGTTCCCCATTAAAATGCATGTAATCGTAGGAAACGCACTGTCTTGACGAAATAAAGCGTTTTTGTACAACTTCATATTAATAGCTGTAAGTCTTGATAGAAGAAGCATACACACATATTTAAGGCGTTATCGTATACAGTTCAAGATCCCCGTGCTGGGCAAACAGGTTTTGAAGCTGTTTGAGCTAAGATTTTCAAGTTATTCACATAATGAAAACCTATACTTTGTTTCGGGCGAGTTCCCCATTCAAATGCATGTAATCGTAGGAAACGCACTGTCTTGACGAAATAAAGCGTTTTTGTACAACTTCATATAAATAGCTGTAAGTTTTGATAGACGACTCAGACACACATATTTAAGGCGTTATCTTATACAGTTCAAGATCCCCGTGCTGGGAAAACAGGTTTTGAAGCTGTTTGAGCTAAGATTTTCAAGTTATTCACATAATGAAAACCTATACTTTGTTTCGGACGAGTTCCCCATTCAAATGCATGTAATCGTAGGAAACGCACTGTCTTGACGAAATAAAGCGTTTTTGTACAACTTCATATAAATAGCTGTAAGTCTTGATAGAAGAAGCATACACACATATTTAAGGCGTTATCTTATACAGTTCAAGATCCCCGTGCTGGGCAAACAGGTTTTGAAGCTGTTTGAGCTAAGATTTTCAAGTTATTCACATAATGAAAACCTATACTTTGTTTCGGACGAGTTCCCCATTCAAATGTATGTAATCGTAGGACACACTGTCTTGACGAAATAAAGCGTTTATACAACTTCATATAAATAGCCGTAAGTTTTGATAGAAGAAGCATACACACATATTTAAGGCGTTATCTTATACAGTTCAAGATCCCCGTGCTGGGCAAACAGGTTTTGAAGCTGTTTGAGCTAAGATTTTCAAGTTATTCACATAATGAAAACCTATACTTTGTTTCGGGCGAGTTCCCCATTCAAAGGCATGTAATCGTAGGAAACGCACTGTCTTGACGAAATAAAGCGTTTTTGTACAACTTCATATAAATAGCTATAAGTTTTGATAGACGACTCAGACACACATATTTAAGGCGTTATCTTATACAGTTCAAGATCCCCGTGCTGGGCAAACAGGTTTTGAAGCTGTTTGAGCTAAGATTTTCAAGTTATTCACATAATGAAAACATATACTTTGTTTCGGACGAGTTCCCCATTCAATTGCATGTAATCGTAGGAAACGCACTGTCTTGACGAAATAAAGCGTTTTTGTACAACTTCATATAAATAGCTGTAAGTCTTGATAGAAGAAGCATACACACATATTTACGGCGTTATCTTATACAGTTCAAGATCCCCGTGCTGGGCAAACAGGTTTTGAAGCTGTTTGAGCTAAGATTTTCAAGTTATTCACATAATGAAAACATATACTTTGTTTCGGACGAGTTCCCCATTCAAATGCATGTAATCGTAGGAAACGCAGTCTTGACGAAATAAAGCGTTTATACAACTTCATATAAATAGCTGTAAG
The DNA here is from genome assembly GCF_056152115.1 of Neolamprologus brichardi. Taxonomy (NCBI): domain Eukaryota; kingdom Metazoa; phylum Chordata; class Actinopteri; order Cichliformes; family Cichlidae; genus Neolamprologus; species Neolamprologus brichardi. The sequence continues at coordinate 6,069,300 of NW_028270137.1, read as the reverse complement.
TATTGATAGAAGAAGCATACACACATATTTAAGGCGTTATCTTATACAGTTCAAGATCCCCGTGCTGGGCAAACAGGTTTTGAAGCTGTTTGAGCTAAGATTTTCAAGTTATTCACATAATGAAAACCTATACTTTGTTTCGGGCGAGTTCCCCATTCAAATGCATGTAATCGTAGGAAACGCACTGTCTTGACGAAATAAAGCGTTTTTGTACAACTTCATATAAATAGCTGTAAGTATTGATAGACGACTCAGACACACATATTTAAGGCGTTATCTTATACAGTTCAAGATCCCCGTGCTGGGCAAACAGGTTTTGAAGCTGTTTGAGCTAAGATTTTCAAGTTATTCACATAATGAAAACCTATACTTTGTTTCGGGCGAGTTCCCCATTCAAATTCATGTAATCGTAGGAAACGCACTGTCTTGACGAAATAAAGCGTTTTTGTACAACTTCATATAAATAGCTGTAAGTTTTGATAGACGACTCAGACACACATATTTAAGGCGTTATCTTATACAGTTCAAGATCCCCGTGCTGGGCAAACAGGTTTTGAAGCTGTTTGAGCTAAGATTTTCAAGTTATTCACATAATGAAAACATATACTTTGTTTCGGACGAGTTCCCCATTCAAATGCATGTAATCGTAGGAAACGCACTGTCTTGACGAAATAAAGCGTTTTTGTACAACTTCATATAAATAGCTGTAAGTCTTGATAGAAGAAGCATACACACATATTTAAGGCGTTATCTTATACAGTTCAAGATCCCCGTGCTGGGCAAACAGGTTTTTAAGCTGTTTGAGCTAAGATTTTCAAGTTATTCACATAATGAAAACCTATACTTTGTTTCGGGCGAGTTCCCCATTCAAATGTATTTAATCGTAGGAAACACACTGTCTTGACGAAATAAAGCGTTTATACAACTTCATATAAATAGCCGTAAGTTTTGATAGAAGAAGCATACACACATATTTAAGGCGTTATCTTATACAGTTCAAGATCCCCGTGCTGGGCAAACAGGTTTTGAAGCTGTTTGAGCTAAGATTTTCAAGTTATTCACATAATGAAAACCTATACTTTGTTTCGGACGAGTTCCCCATTCAAATGCATGTAATCGTAGGAAACGCACTGTCTTGACGAAATAAAGCGTTTATACAACTTCATATAAATAGCTGTAAGTCTTGATAGAAGAAGCATACACACATATTTAAGGCGTTATCTTATACAGTTCAAGATCCCCGTGCTGGGAAAACAGGTTTTGAAGCTTTTTGAGCTAAGATTTTCAAGTTATTCACATAATGAAAACCTATACTTTGTTTCGGGCGAGTTCCCCATTCAAATGCATGTAATCGTAGGAAACGCACTGTCTTGACGAAATAAAGCGTTTTTGTACAACTTCATATAAATAGCTGTAAGTCTTGATAGAAGAAGCATACACACATATTTAAGGTGTTATCTTATACAGTTCAAGATCCCCGTGCTGGGCAAACAGGTTTTAAAGCTGTTTGAGCTAAGATTTTCAAGTTATTCACATAATGAAAACATATACTTTGTTTCGGACGAGTTCCCCATTTAAATGCATGTAATCGTAGGAAACGCAGTCTTGACGAAATAAAGCGTTTATACAACTTCATATAAATAGCTGTAAGTATTGATAGAAGAAGCATACACACATATTTAAGGCGTTATCTTATACAGTTCAAGATCCCCGTGCTGGGCAAACAGGTTTTGAAGCTGTTTGAGCTAAGATTTTCAAGTTATTCACATAATGAAAACCTATACTTTGTTTCGGGCGAGTTCCCCATTCAAATGCATGTAATCGTAGGAAACGCACTGTCTTGACGAAATAAAGCGTTTTTGTACAACTTCATATAAATAGCTGTAAGTATTGATAGACGACTCAGACACACATATTTAAGGCGTTATCTTATACAGTTCAAGATCCCCGTGCTGGGCAAACAGGTTTTGAAGCTGTTTGAGCTAAGATTTTCAAGTTATTCACATAATGAAAACCTATACTTTGTTTCGGGCGAGTTCCCCATTCAAATTCATGTAATCGTAGGAAACGCACTGTCTTGACGAAATAAAGCGTTTTTGTACAACTTCATATAAATAGCTTTAAGTCTTGATAGAAGAAGCATACACACATATTTAAGGCGTTATCTTATACAGTTCAAGATCCCCGTGCTGGGCAAACAGGTTTTGAAGCTGTTTGAGCTAAGATTTTCAAGTTATTCACATAATGAAAACCTATACTTTGTTTCGGGCAAGTTCCCCATTCAAATGCATGTAATCGTAGGAAACGCACTGTCTTGACGAAATAAAGCGTTTTTGTACAACTTCATATAAATAGCTGTAAGTCTTGATAGAAGAAGCATACACACATATTTAAGGCGTTATCTTATACAGTTCAAGATCCCCGTGCTGGGCAAACAGGTTTTGAAGCTGTTTGAGCTAAGATTTTCAAGTTATTCACATAATGAAAACCTATACTTTGTTTCGGACGAGTTCCCCATTCAAATGCATGTAATCGTAGGAAACGCACTGTCTTGACGAAATAAAGCGTTTATACAACTTCATATAAATAGCTGTAAGTCTTGATAGAAGAAGCATACACACATATTTAAGGCGTTATCTTATACAGTTCAAGATCCCCGTGCTGGGAAAACAGGTTTTGAAGCTGTTTGAGCTAAGATTTTCAAGTTATTCACATAATGAAAACCTATACTTTGTTTCGGGCGAGTTCCCCATTCAAATGCATGTAATCGTAGGAAACGCACTGTCTTGACGAAATAAAGCGTTTTTGTACAACTTCATATAAATAGCTGTAAGTCTTGATAGAAGAAGCATACACACATATTTAAGGTGTTATCTTATACAGTTCAAGATCCCCGTGCTGGGCAAACAGGTTTTAAAGCTGTTTGAGCTAAGATTTTCAAGTTATTCACATAATGAAAACATATACTTTGTTTCGGACGAGTTCCCCATTCAAATGCATGTAATCGTAGGAAACGCAGTCTTGACGAAATAAAGCGTTTATACAACTTCATATAAATAGCTGTAAGTATTGATAGAAGAAGCATACACACATATTTAAGGCGTTATCTTATACAGTTCAAGATCCCCGTGCTGGGCAAACAGGTTTTGAAGCTGTTTGAGCTAAGATTTTCAAGTTATTCACATAATGAAAACCTATACTTTGTTTCGGGCGAGTTCCCCATTCAAATGCATGTAATCGTAGGAAACGCACTGTCTTGACGAAATAAAGCGTTTTTGTACAACTTCATATAAATAGCTGTAAGTATTGATAGACGACTCAGACACACATATTTAAGGCGTTATCTTATACAGTTCAAGATCCCCGTGCTGGGCAAACAGGTTTTGAAGCTGTTTGAGCTAAGATTTTCAAGTTATTCACAAAATGAAAACCTATACTTTGTTTCGGGCGAGTTCCCCATTCAAATTCATGTAATCGTAGGAAACGCACTGTCTTGACGAAATAAAGCGTTTTTGTACAACTTCATATAAATAGCTGTAAGTTTTGATAGAAGAAGCATACACGCATATTTAAGGCATTATCTTATACAGTTCAAGATCCCCGTGCTGGGTAAACAGGTTTTTAAGCTGTTTGAGCTAAGATTTTCAAGTTATTCACATAATGAAAACCTATACTTTGTTTCGGACGAGTTCCCCATTCAAATGTATGTAATCGTAGGAAACACACTGTCTTGACGAAATAAAGCGTTTATACAACTTCATATAGATAGCCGTAAGTTTTGATAGAAGAAGCATACACACATATTTAAGGCGTTATCTTATACAGTTCAAGATCCCCGTGCTGGGCAAACAGGTTTTGAAGCTGTTTGAGCTAAGATTTTCAAGTTATTCACATAATGAAAACCTATACTTTGTTTCGGGCAAGTTCCCCATTCAAATGCATGTAATCGTAGGAAACGCACTGTCTTGACGAAATAAAGCGTTTTTGTACAACTTCATATAAATAGCTGTAAGTCTTGATAGAAGAAGCATACACACATATTTAAGGCGTTATCTTATACAGTTCAAGATCCCCGTGCTGGGCAAACAGGTTTTGAAGCTGTTTGAGCTAAGATTTTCAAGTTATTCACATAATGAAAACATATACTTTGTTTCGGACGAGTTCCCCATTCAAATGCATGTAATCGTAGGAAACGCACAGTCTTGACGAAATAAAGCGTTTATACAACTTCATATAAATAGCTGTAAGTATTGATAGAAGAAGCATACACACATATTTAAGGCGTTATCTTATACAGTTCAAGATCCCCGTGCTGGGCAAACAGGTTTTGAAGCTGTTTGAGCTAAGATTTTCAAGTTATTCACATAATGAAAACCTATACTTTGTTTCGGGCGAGTTCCCCATTCAAATGTATGTAATCGTAGGACACACTGTCTTGACGAAATAAAGCGTTTATACAACTTCATATAAATAGCCGTAAGTTTTGATAGAAGAAGCATACACACATATTTAAGGCGTTATCTTATACAGTTCAAGATCCCCGTGCTGGGCAAACAGGTTTTGAAGCTGTTTGAGCTAAGATTTTCAAGTTATTCACATAATGAAAACCTATACTTTGTTTCGGGCGAGTTCCCCATTCAAATGCATGTAATCGTAGGAAACGCACTGTCTTGACGAAATAAAGCGTTTTTGTACAACTTCATATAAATAGCTGTAAGTTTTGATAGACGACTCAGACACACATATTTAAGGCGTTATCTTATACAGTTCAAGATCCCCGTGCTGGACAAACAGGTTTTGAAGCTGTTTGAGCTAAGATTTTCAAGTTATTCACATAATGAAAACCTATACTTTGTTTCGGGCGAGTTCCCCATTCAAATGCATGTAATCGTAGGAAACGCACTGTCTTGACGAAATAAAGCGTTTATACAACTTCATATAAATAGCTGTAAGTGTTGATAGAAGAAGCATATACACGTATTCGTAGCTTTCTCTTATACAATTCAAGATCCCCGTGCTGGGCAAAAAGGTTTTGAAGCTGTTTGAGCCAAGATTTTCAGGTTATTCACATAATGAAAACCTATACTTTGTTTCGGCCGAATTCCCCCATTCAAATGCATGTAATCGTAGGAAACGCACTGTCTTGACGAAATAAAGCGTTTTTGTACAACTTCATATAAATAGCTGTAAGTGTTGATAGAAGAAGCATACACACATATTTACGGCGTTATCTTATACAATTCAAGATTCCCGTGCTGGGCAAACAGGTTTTGAAGCTGTTTGAGCTAAGATTTTGAAGTTATTCACATAATGAAAACCTATACTTTGTTTCGGCAAAATTCACCCATTCAAATGCATGTAATCGTAGGACACGCATTGTCTTGACGAAATAAAGCGTTTTTGTACAACTTCATATAAATAGCTGTAAGTGTTGATAGAAGAGTCAGACACACATTTTTATTGCGTTATTTTATACAATTCAAGATCCCCGTGCTGGGCAAACAGGCTTTGAAGCTGTTTGAGCTAAGATTTTCAAGTTATTCACATAATGAAAACCTATACTTTGTTTCGGCCGCATTCCCCCATTCAAATGCATGTAATCGTAGGAAACGCACTGTCTTGACGAAATAAAGCGTTTTTGTACAACTTCATAGAAATAGCTGTGAGTCTTGATAGAAGAGTCAGACACACATATTTATTGCGTTATCTTATACAATTCAAGATCCCCGTGCTGGGCAAACAGGTTTTGAAGCTGTTTGAGCCAAGATTTTCAGGTTATTCACATAATGAAAACCTATACTTTGTTTCGGCAAAATTCCCCCATTCAAATGCATGTAATCGTAGGACACGCACTGTCTTGACGAAATAAAGCGTTTTTGTACAACCTCATATAAATAGCTGTAAGTGTTGATAGAAGAAGCATACACACATATTTACGGCGTTATCTTATACAATTCAAGATCCCCGTGCTGGGCAAACAGGTTTTGAAGCTATTGGAGCCAAGATTTTCAAGTTATTCACATAATGAAAACCTATACTTTGTTTCGGCAAAATTCCCCCATTCAAATGCATGTAATCGTAGGAAACGCACTGTCTTGACGAAATAAAGCGTTTTTGTACAACTTCATAAAAATAGCTGTAAGTGTTGATAGAAGAGTCAGACACACATATTTACGGCGTTATCTTATACAATTCAAGATCCCCGTGCTGGGCAAACAGGTTTTGAAGCTGTTTGAGCCAAGATTTTCAAGTTATTCACATAATGAAAACCTATACTTTGTTTTGGGCGTATTCCCCCATTCAAATGAATGTAATCGTAGGAAACGCACTGTCTTGAGGAAATAAAGCGTTTTTGTACAACTTCATATAAATAGCTGTAAGTCTTGATAGAAGAAGCATACACACATATTTGTGGCTTTCTCTTATACAATTCAAGATCCCCGTGCTGGGCAAACAGGTTTTGAAGCTGTTTGAGCCAAGATTTTCAAGTTATTCACGTAATGAAAACCTATACTTTGTTTCGGCCGCATTCCCCCATTCAAATGCATGTAATCGTAGGAAACGCACTGTCTTGACGAAATAAAGCGTTTTTGTACAACTTCATAAAAATAGCTGTAAGTCTTGATAGAAGAGTCAGACACACATATTTATTACGTTATCTTATACAATTCAAGATCCCCGTGCTGGGCAAACAGGTTTTGAAGCTGTTTGAGCCAAGATTTTCAAGTTATTCACATAATGAAAACCTATACTTTGTTTCGGCAAAATTCCCCCATTCAAATGCATGTAATCGTAGGAAACGCACTGTCTTGACGAAATAAAGCGTTTTTGTACAACTTCATATAAATAGCTGTAAGTGTTGATAGAAGAAGCATACACACATATTTACGGCGTTATCTTATACAATTCAAGTTCCCCGTGCTGGGCAAACAGGTTTTGAAGCTGTTTGAGCCAAGATTTTCAAGTTATTCACATAATGAAAACCTATACTTTGATTCGGGCGAGTTCCCCATTCAAATGCATGTAATCGTAGGAAACGCACTGTCTTGACGAAATAAAGCGTTTTTGTACAACTTCATAAAAATAGCTGTAAGTCTTGATAGAAGAAGCATACACACATATTTAAGGCGTTATCTTATACAGGTCAAGATCCCCGTGCCGGGCAAACAGGTTTTGAAGCTGTTTGAGCTAAGGTTTTCAAGTTATTCACATAATGAAAACCTATACTTTGTTTCGGCAAAATTCCCCCATTCAAATGCATGTAATCGTAGGAAACGCACTGTCTTGACGAAATAAAGCGTTTTTGTACAACTTTATATAAATAGCTGTAAGTGTTGATAGAAGAAGCATACACACATATTTACGGCGTTATCTTATACAGTTCACGATCCCCGTGCTGGGCAAACAGGTTTTGAAGCTGTTTGAGCCAAGATTTTCAAGTTATTCACATAATGAAAACCTATACTTTGTTTCGGCAAAATTCCCCATTCAAATGCATGTAATCGTAGCACACGCACTGTCTTGACGAAATAAAGCGTTTTTGTACAACTTCATTAAATAGCTGTAAGTCTTGATAGAAGAGTCAGACACACATATTTACGGCGTTATCTTATACAATTCAAGATCCCCGTGCTGGGCAAACAGGTTTTGAAGCTGTTTGAGCTAAGATTTTCAAGTTATTCACATAATGAAAACCTATACTTTGTTTCGGCCGCATTCCCCCATTCAAATGCATGTAATCGTAGGACACGCATTGTCTTGACGAAATAAAGCGTTTTTGTACAACTTCATATAAATAGCTGTAAGTGTTGATAGAAGAGTCAGACACACATTTTTATTGCGTTATTTTATACAATTCAAGATCCCCGTGCTGGGCAAACAGGCTTTGAAGCTGTTTGAGCTAAGATTTTCAAGTTATTCACATAATGAAAACCTATACTTTGTTTCGGCCGCATTCCCCCATTCAAATGCATGTAATCGTAGGAAACGCACTGTCTTGACGAAATAAAGCGTTTTTGTACAACTTCATAGAAATAGCTGTAAGTCTTGATAGAAGAGTCAGACACACATATTTATTGCGTTATCTTATACAATTCAAGATCCCCGTGCTGGGCAAACAGGTTTTGAAGCTGTTTGAGCCAAGATTTTCAGGTTATTCACATAATGAAAACCTATACTTTGTTTCGGCAAAATTCCCCCATTCAAATGCATGTAATCGTAGGACACGCACTGTCTTGACGAAATAAAGCGTTTTTGTACAACCTCATATAAATAGCTGTAAGTGTTGATAGAAGAAGCATAGACACATATTTACGGCGTTATCTTATACAATTCAAGATCCCCGTGCTGGGCAAACAGGTTTTGAAGCTATTTGAGCCAAGATTTTCAAGTTATTCACATAATGAAAACCTATACTTTGTTTCGGCAAAATTCCCCCATTCAAATGCATGTAATCGTAGGAAACGCACTGTCTTGACGAAATAAAGCGTTTTTGTACAACTTCATAAAAATAGCTGTAAGTGTTGATAGAAGAGTCAGACACACATATTTACGGCGTTATCTTATACAATTCAAGATCCCCGTGCTGGGCAAACAGGTTTTGAAGCTGTTTGAGCCAAGATTTTCAAGTTATTCACATAATGAAAACCTATACTTTGTTTTGGGCGTATTCCCCCATTCAAATGAATGTAATCGTAGGAAACGCACTGTCTTGAGGAAATAAAGCGTTTTTGTACAACTTCATATAAATAGCTGTAAGTCTTGATAGAAGAAGCATACACACATATTTGTGGCTTTCTCTTATACAATTCAAGATCCCCGTGCTGGGCAAACAGGTTTTGAAGCTGTTTGAGCCAAGATTTTCAAGTTATTCACGTAATGAAAACCTATACTTTGTTTCGGCCGCATTCCCCCATTCAAATGCATGTAATCGTAGGAAACGCACTGTCTTGACGAAATAAAGCGTTTTTGTACAACTTCATAAAAATAGCTGTAAGTCTTGATAGAAGAGTCAGACACACATATTTATTACGTTATCTTATACAATTCAAGATCCCCGTGCTGGGCAAACAGGTTTTGAAGCTGTTTGAGCCAAGATTTTCAAGTTATTCACATAATGAAAACCTATACTTTGTTTCGGCAAAATTCCCCCATTCAAATGCATGTAATCGTAGGAAACGCACTGTCTTGACGAAATAAAGCGTTTTTGTACAACTTCATATAAATAGCTGTAAGTGTTGATAGAAGAAGCATACACACATATTTACGGCGTTATCTTATACAATTCAAGTTCCCCGTGCTGGGCAAACAGGTTTTGAAGCTGTTTGAGCCAAGATTTTCAAGTTATTCACATAATGAAAACCTATACTTTGATTCGGGCGAGTTCCCCATTCAAATGCATGTAATCGTAGGAAACGCACTGTCTTGACGAAATAAAGCGTTTTTGTACAACTTCATAAAAATAGCTGTAAGTCTTGATAGAAGAAGCATACACACATATTTAAGGCGTTATCTTATACAGGTCAAGATCCCCGTGCCGGGCAAACAGGTTTTGAAGCTGTTTGAGCTAAGGTTTTCAAGTTATTCACATAATGAAAACCTATACTTTGTTTCGGCAAAATTCCCCCATTCAAATGCATGTAATCGTAGGAAACGCACTGTCTTGACGAAATAAAGCGTTTTTGTACAACTTTATATAAATAGCTGTAAGTGTTGATAGAAGAAGCATACACACATATTTACGGCGTTATCTTATACAGTTCAAGATCCCCGTGCTGGGCAAACAGGTTTTGAAGCTGTTTGAGCCAAGATTTTCAAGTTATTCACATAATGAAAACCTATACTTTGTTTCGGCAAAATTCCCCATTCAAATGCATGTAATCGTAGCACACGCACTGTCTTGACGAAATAAAGCGTTTTTGTACAACTTCATTAAATAGCTGTAAGTCTTGATAGAAGAGTCAGACACACATATTTACGGCGTTATCTTATACAATTCAAGATCCCCGTGCTGGGCAAACAGGTTTTGAAGCTGTTTGAGCTAAGATTTTCAAGTTATTCACATAATGAAAACCTATACTTTGTTTCGGCCGCATTCCCCCATTCAAATGCATGTAATCGTAGGACACGCACTGTCTTGACGAAATAAAGCGTTTTTGTACAACTTCATATAAATAGCTGTAAGTCTTGATAGAAGAAGCATACACACATATTTATTGCGTTATCTTATACAATTCAAGATCCCCGTGCTGGGCAAACAGGTTTTGAAGCTGTTTGAGCCAAGATTTTCAAGTTATTCACGTAATGAAAACCTATACTTTGTTTCGGCCGCATTCCCCCATTCAAATGCATGTAATCGTAGGACACCCACTGTCTTGACGAAATAAAGCGTTTTTGTACAACTTCATATAAATAGCTGTAAGTCTTGATAGAAGAAGCATACACACATATTTACGGCGTTATCTTATACAATTCAAGATCCCCTTGCTGGGCAAACAGGTTTTGAAGCTGTTTGAGCTAAGATTTTCAAGTTATTCACATAATGAAAACCTATACTTTGTTTCGGCAAAATTCCCCCATTCAAATGCATGTAATCGTAGGAAACGCACTGTCTTGACGAAATAAAGCGTTTTTGTACAACTTCATAAAAATAGCTGAAAGTCTTGATAGAAGAGTCAAACACACATATTTACGGCGTTATCTTATACAATTCAAGATCCACGTGCTGGACAAACAGGTTTTGAAGCTGTTTGAGCCAGGATTTTCAAGTTATTCACGTAATGAAAACCTATACTTTGTTTCGGCAAAATTCCCCCATTCAAATGCATGTAATCGTAGGAAACGCACTGTCTTGACGAAATAAAGCGTTTTTGTACAACTTCATAAAAATAGCTGTAAGTGTTGATAGAAGAAGCATACACACATATTTACGGCGTTATCTTATACAATTCAAGATCCCCGTGCTGGGCAAACAGGTTTTGAAGCTGTTTGAGCCAAGATTTTCAAGTTATTAACATAATGAAAACCTATACTTTGTTTCGGCAAAATTCCCCCATTCAAATGCATGTAATCGTAGGAAACGCACTGTCTTGACGAAATAAACCGTTTTTGTACAACTTCATATAAATAGCTGTAAGTGTTGATAGAAGAAGCATACACACATATTTACGGCGTTGTCTTATACAATTCAAGATCCCCGTGCTGGGCAAACAGGTTTTGAAGCTGTTTGAGCCAAGATTTTTAAGTTATTCACATAATGAAAACCTATACTTTGTTTCGGCAAAATTCCCCCATTCAAATGCATGTAATCGTAGGAAACGCACTGTCTTGATGAAATAAAGCGTTTTTGTACAACTTCATATAAATAGCTGTAAGTGTTGATAGAAGAGTCAGACACACATATTTACGGCGTTATCTTATACAATTCAAGATCCCCGTGCTGGGCAAACAGGTTTTGAAGCTGTTTGAGCTAAGATTTTCAAGTTATTCACATAATGAAAACCTATACCTTGTTTCGGCCGAATTCCCGCATTCAAATGCATGTAATCGTAGGAAACGCACTGTCTTGACGAAATAAAGCGTTTTTGTACAACTTCATATAAAAAGCTGTAAGTCTTGATAGAAGAAGCATACACACATATTTACGGCGTTATCTTATACAATTCAAGATCCCCGTGCTGGGCAAACAGGTTTTGAAGCTGTTTGAGCCAAGATTTTCAAGTTATTCACATAATGAAAACCTATACTTTGTTTCGGCAAAATTCACCCATTCAAATGCATGTGATCGTAGGAAACGCACTGTCTTGACGAAATAAAGCGTTTTTGTACAACTTCATATAAATAGCTGTAAGTGTTGATAGAAGAAGCATATACACATATTCGTAGCTTTCTCTTATACAATTCAAGATCCCCGTGCTGGGCAAAAAGGTTTTGAAGCTGTTTGAGCCAAGATTTTCAGGTTATTCACATAATGAAAACCTATACTTTGTTTCGGCAAAATTCCCCCATTCAAATGCATGTAATCGTAGGAAACGCACTGTCTTGACGAAATAAAGCGTTTTTGTACAACTTCATATAAATAGCTGTAAGTGTTGATAGAAGAAGCATACACACATATTTACGGCGTTATCTTATACAATTCAAGATTCCCGTGCTGGGCAAACAGGTTTTGAAGCTGTTTGAGCTAAGATTTTGAAGTTATTCACATAATGAAAACCTATACTTTGTTTCGGCAAAATTCACCCATTCAAATGCATGTAATCGTAGGACACGCATTGTCTTGACGAAATAAAGCGTTTTTGTACAACTTCATATAAATAGCTGTAAGTGTTGATAGAAGAGTCAGACACACATGTTTATTACGTTATTTTATACAATTCAAGATCCCCGTGCTGGGCAAACAGGCTTTGAAGCTGTTTGAGCTAAGATTTTCAAGTTATTCACATAATGAAAACCTATACTTTGTTTCGGCCGCATTCCCCCATTCAAATGCATGTAATCGTAGGAAACGCACTGTCTTGACGAAATAAAGCGTTTTTGTACAACTTCATATAAATAGCTGTAAGTGTTGATAGAAGAAGCATACACACATATTTACTGTCATGATCCTGGGTCCTTTTGACCCAGCATTTTGTGTTTTCTATTACTGATTTTGGTTCTGTTCCTCCTGTTTAGTGTATTCTGTTCTGCCATCTGTTCCTGTGTTAAGTCCACGTTTCCTAGTCTGTGTCTTTGCGTGTGTGTTTCCTGTTTTATTGTGAAGGTCTGCGTCTTATGTAAGTGTTTTCAGTTTGCCTCCCTAGTCTCGTCACGTTTATTACTCCCAGCTGTGTCCCCCACCTGTGTGTAATCTCCCTGTGTTCTCTGAGTGTTTTTAAGTCGTGTCTTCTGTCATAGTCGTTGCTGGTTCGTCTGTGTTGTTTCCCCTCGGTCTCCCTGCGTCTCTCCATCCGTCTCTCCATCCGTCTCTCCATCCGTCTCTCTGTGTGTTTTTCCCCGGACTTCCCTGCTTCAGCGTTTCTGGTTTGTTTTGTTAGTTTGCACAGTTTAGGCTTCTGTTACAGCTTCACCCGCGCCATTTCTGTTGTATTTTCCTTCTGTAAATAAATACTCATCTGCACCTGAGCTGCCGCTTCTGGGTCCTAAATTACTACCACACGGCTTGCCTCGGCAGACCGTGACATTTACGGCGTTATCTTATACAATTCAAGATCCCCGTGCTGGGCAAACAGGTTTTGAAGCTATTTGAGCCAAGATTTTCAAGTTATTCACATAATGAAAACCTATACTTTGTTTCGGCCGCATTCCCCCATTCAAATGCATGTAATCGTAGGAAACGCACTGTCTTGACGAAATAAAGCGTTTTTGTACAACTTCATAAAAATAGCTGTAAGTGTTGATAGAAGAGTCAGACACACATATTTACGGCGTTATCTTATACAATTCAAGATCCCCGTGCTGGGCAAACAGGTTTTGAAGCTGTTTGAGCCAAGATTTTCAAGTTATTCACATAATGAAAACCTATACTTTGTTTTGGGCGTATTCCCCCATTCAAATGAATGTAATCGTAGGAAACGCACTGTCTTGACGAAATAAAGCGTTTTTGTACAACTTCATAAAAATAGCTGTAAGTCTTGATAGAAGAGTCAGACACACATATTTACGGCGTTATCTTATACAATTCAAGATCCCCGTGCTGGGCAAACAGGTTTTGAAGCTGTTTGAGCCAAGATTTTCAAGTTATTCACATAATGAAAACCTATACTTTGTTTCGGCAAAATTCACCCATTCAAATGCATGTAATCGTAGGACACGCACTGTCTTGACGAAATAAAGCGTTTTTGTATAACTTCATAAAAATAGCTGTAAGTGTTGATAGAAGAAGCATACACACATATTTGTGGCTTTCTCTTATACAATTCAAGATCCCCGTGCTGGGCAAAAAGGTTTTGAAGCTGTTTGAGCTAAGATTTTCAGGTTATTCACATAATGAAAACCTATACTTTGTTTCGGGCGCATTCCCCATTTCAAATGCATGTAATCGTAGGACACGCACTGTCTTGACGAAATAAAGCGTTTTTGTACAACTTCATAAAAATAGGTGTAAGTGTTGATAGAAGAAGCATACACACATATTTACGGCGTTATCTTATACAATTCAAGATCCCCATGCTGGGCAAACAGGTTTTGAAGCTGTTTGAGCTAAGATTTTCAAGTTATTCACATGATGAAAACCTATACTTTGTTTCGGCAAAATTCCCCCATTCAAATGCATGTAATCGTAGGAAACGCACTGTCTTGACGAAATAAAGCGTTTTTGTACAACTTCATATAAATAGCTGTAAGTGTTGATAGAAGAAGCATACACACATATTTACGGCGTTATCTTATACAATTCAAGATCCCCGTGCTGGGCAAACAGGTTTTGAAGCTGTTTGAGCCAAGATTTTCAAGTTATTCACATAATGAAAACCTATACTTTGATTCGGGCGAGTTCCCCATTCAAATGCATGTAATCGTAGGAAACGCACTGTCTTGACGAAATAAAGCGTTTTTGTACAACTTCATAAAAATAGCTGTAAGTCTTGATAGAAGAGTCAGACACACATATTTACGGCGTTATCTTATACAATTCAAGATTCCCGTGCTGGGCAAACAGGCTTTGAAGCTGTTTGAGCTAAGATTTTCAAGTTATTCACATAATGAAAACCTATACTTTGTTTCGGCCGCATTCCCCCATTCAAATGCATGTAATCGTAGGAAACGCACTGTCTTGACGAAATAAAGCTTTTTTGTACAACTTCATAAAAATAGCTGTAAGTGTTGATAGAAGAGTCAGACACACATATTTATTGCGTTAACTTATACAATTCAAGATCCCCGTGCTGGGCAAAAAGGGTTTTGAAGCTGTTTGAGCCAAGATTTTCAAGTTATTCACATAATGAAAACCTATACTTTGTTTCGGCAAAATTCACCCATTCAAATGCATGTAATCGTAGGACACGCACTGTCTTGACGAAATAAAGCGTTTTTGTACAACTTCATAAAAATAGCTGTAAGTGTTGATAGAAGAGTCAGACACACATATTTACAGCGTTATCTTATACAATTCAAGATCCCCGTGCTGGGCAAACAGGCTTTGAAGCTGTTTGAGCCAAGATTTTCAAGTTATTCACATAATGAAAACCTATACTTTGTTTCGGCAAAATTCACCCATTCAAATGCATGTAATCGTAGGACACGGACTGTCTTGACGAAATAAAGCGTTTTTGTACAACTTCATAAAAATAGCTGTAAGTGTTGATAGAAGAGTCAGACACACATATTTACAGCGTTATCTTATACAATTCAAGATCCCCGTGCTGGGCAAACAGGTTTTGAAGCTGTTTGAGCCAAGATTTTCAAGTTATTCACATAATGAAAACCTATACTTTGTTTTGAGCGTATTCCCCCATTCAAATGCATGTAATCGTAGGAAACGCACTGTCTTGAAGAAATAAAGCGTTTTTGTACAACTTCATATAAATAGCTGTAAGTGTTGATAGAAGAAGCATACACACATATTTACGGCGTTATCTTATACAATTCAAGATCCCCGTGCTGGGCAAACAGGTTTTGAAGCTGTTTGAGCCAAGATTTTCAAGTTATTCACATAATGAAAACCTATACTTTGTTTCGGCAAAATTCCCCCATTCAAATGCATGTAATCGTAGGAAACGGACTGTCTTGACGAAATAAAGCGTTTTTGTACAACTTCATAAAAATAGCTGTAAGTGTTGATAGAAGAGTCAGACACACATATTTACGGCGTTATCTTATACAATTCAAGATCCCCGTGCTGGGCAAACAGGTTTTGAAGCTGTTTGAGCTAAGATTTTCAAGTTATTCACATAATGAAAACCTATACTTTGTTTCGGCCGCATTCCCCCATTCAAATGCATGTAATCGTAGGAAACGCACTGTCTTGACGAAATAAAGCGTTTTTGTACAACTTCATAAAAATAGCTGTAAGTCTTGACAGAAGAGTCAGACACACATATTTACGGCGTTATCTTATACAATTCAAGATCCACGTGCTGGGCAAACAGGTTTTGAAGCTGTTTGAGCTAAGATTTTCAAGTTATTCACATAATGAAAACCTATACTTTGTTTTGGGCGTATTCCCCCATTCAAATGAATGTAATCGTAGGAAACGCACTGTCTTGACGAAATAAAGCGTTTTTGTACAACTTCATATAAATAGCTGTAAGTCTTGATAGAAGAAGCATACACACATATTTGTGGCTTTCTCTTATACAATTCAAGATCCCCGTGCTGGGCAAAAAGGTTTTGAAGCTGTTTGAGCTAAGATTTTCAAGTTATTCACATAATGAAAACCTATACTTTGTTTCGGCAAAATTCCCCCATTCAAATGAATGTAATCGTAGGAAACGCACTGTCTTGACGAAATAAAGCGTTTTTGTACAACTTCATAAAAATAGCTGTAAGTGTTGATAGAAGAGTCAGACACACATATTTATTGCGTTATCTTATACAATTCAAGATCCCCGTGCTGGGCAAACAGGCTTTGAAGCTGTTTGAGCTAAGATTTTCAAGTTATTCACATAATGAAAACCTATACTTTGTTTCGGCCGCATTCCCCCATTCAAATGCATGTAATCGTAGGAAACGCACTGTCTTGACGAAATAAAGCGTTTTTGTACAACTTCATAAAAATAGCTGTAAGTGTTGATAGAAGAGTCAGACACACATATTTATTGCGTTATCTTATACAATTCAAGATCCCCGTGCTGGGCAAACAGGTTTTGAAGCTGTTTGAGCTAAGATTTTCAAGTTATTCACATAATGAAAACCTATACTTTGTTTTGGGCGTATTCCCCCATTCAAATGCATGTAATCGTAGGAAACGCACTGTCTTGACGAAATAAAGCGTTTTTGTCCAACTTCATATAAATAGCTGTAAGTCTTGATAGAAGAAGCATACACACATATTTGTGGCTTTCTCTTATACAATTCAAGATCCCCGTGCTGGGCAAACAGGTTTTGAAGCTGTTTGAGCCAAGATTTTCAAGTTATTCACATAATGAAAACCTATACTTTGTTTTGGCAAAATTCCCCCATTCAAATGCATGTAATCGTAGGAAACGCACTGTCTTGACGAAATAAAGCGTTTTTGTACAACTTCATAAAAATAGCTGTAAGTGTTGATAGAAGAGTCAGACACACATATTTACGGCGTTATCTTATACAATTCAAGATCCCCGTGCTGGGCAAACAGGTTTTGAAGCTGTTTAAGCTAAGATTTTCAAGTTATTCACATAATGAAAACCTATACTTTGTTTCGGCCGCATTCCCCCATTCAAATGCATGTAATCGTAGGAAATGCACTGTCTTGACGAAATAAAGCGTTTTTGTACAACTTCATAAAAATAGCTATAAGTCTTGACAGAAGAGTCAGACACACATATTTACGGCGTTATCTTATACAATTCAAGATCCACGTGCTGGGCAAACAGGTTTTGAAGCTGTTTGAGCCAAGATTTTCAAGTTATTCACATAATGAAAACCTATACTTTGTTTTGGGCGTATTCCCCCATTCAAATGAATGTAATCGTAGGAAACGCACTGTCTTGACGAAATAAAGCGTTTTTGTACAACTTCATATAAATAGCTGTAAGTCTTGATAGAAGAAGCATACACACATATTTGTGGCTTTCTCTTATACAATTAAAGATCCCCGTGCTGGGCAAACAGGTTTTGAAGCTGTTTGAGCCAAGATTTTCAAGTTATTCACATAATGAAAACCTATACTTTGTTTCGGCCGCATTCCCCCATTCAAATGCATGTAATCGTAGGAAACGCACTGTCTTCACGAAATAAAGCGTTTTTGTACAACTTCATAAAAATAGCTGTAAGTCTTGATAGAAGAGTCAGACACACATATTTACGGCGTTATCTTATACAATTCAAGATCCCCGTGCTGGGCAAACATGTTTTGAAGCTGTTTGAGCCAAGATTTTCAAGTTATTCACATAATGAAAACCTATACTTTGTTTCGGCCGTATTCCCCCATTCAAATGCATGTAATCGTAGGAAACGCACTGTCTTGACGAAATAAAGCGTTTTTGTACAACTTCATAAAAATAGCTGTAAGTGTTGATAGAAGAGTCAGACACACATATTTACAGCGTTATCTTATACAATTCAAGATCCCCGTGCTGGGCAAACAGGTTTTGAAGCTGTTTGAGCCAAGATTTTCAAGTTATTCACATAATGAAAACCTATACTTTGTTTTGAGGGTATTCCCCCATTCAAATGCATGTAATCGTAGGAAACGCACTGTCTTGACGAAATAAAGCGTTTTTGTACAACTTCATAAAAATAGCTGTAAGTGTTGATAGAAGAAGCATACACACATATTTACGGCGTTATCTTATACAATTCAAGATCCCCGTGCTGGGCAAACAGGTTTTGAAGCTGTTTGAGCCAAGATTTTCAAGTTATTCACATAATGAAAACCTATACTTTGTTTCGGCAAAATTCCCCCATTCAAATGCATGTAATCGTAGGAAACGCACTGTCTTCACGAAATAAAGCGTTTTTGTACAACTTCATAAAAATAGCTGTAAGTGTTGATAGAAGAGTCAGACACACATATTTACGGCGTTATCTTATACAATTCAAGATCCCCGTGCTGGGCAAACAGGTTTTGAAGCTGTTTGAGCTAAGATTTTCAAGTTATTCACATAATGAAAACCTATACTTTGTTTCGGCCGCATTCCCCCATTCAAATGCATGTAATCGTAGGAAACGCACTGTCTTGACGAAATAAAGCGTTTTTGTACAACTTCATAAAAATAGCTATAAGTCTTGACAGAAGAGTCAGACACACATATTTACGGCGTTATCTTATACAATTCAAGATCCACGTGCTGGGCAAACAGGTTTTGAAGCTGTTTGAGCCAAGATTTTCAAGTTATTCACATAATGAAAACCTATACTTTGTTTCGGCAAAATTCCCCCATTCAAATGAATGTAATCGCAGGAAACGCACTGTCTTGACGAAATAAAGCGTTTTTGTACAACTTCATATAAATAGCTGTTAGTCTTGATAGAAGAAGCATACACACATATTTGTGGCTTTCTCTTATACAATTCAAGATCCCCGTGCTGGGCAAACAGGTTTTGAAGCTGTTTGAGCCAAGATTTTCAAGTTATTCACATAATGAAAACCTATACTTTGTTTCGGCAAAATTCCCCCATTCAAATGAATGTAATCGTAGGAAACGCACTGTCTTGACGAAATAAAGCGTTTTTGTACAACTTTATATAAATAGCTGTAAGTGTTGATAGAAGAAGCATACACACATATTTACGGCGTTATCTTATACAATTCAAGATCCCCGTGCTGGGCAAACAGGTTTTGAAGCTGTTTGAGCCAAGATTTTCAAGTTATTCACATAATGAAAACCTATACTTTGTTTTGGGCGTATTCCCCCATTCAAATGAATGTAATCGTAGGAAACGCACTGTCTTGACGAAATAAAGCGTTTTTGTACAACTTCATATAAATAGCTGTAAGTCTTGATAGAAGAAGCATACACACATATTTGTGGCTTTCTCTTATACAATTAAAGATCCCCGTGCTGGGCAAAAAGGTTTTGAAGCTGTTTGAGCTAAGATTTTCAAGTTATTCACATAATGAAAACCTATACTTTGTTTCGGCCGCATTCCCCCATTCAAATGCATGTAATCGTAGGAAACGCACTGTCTTGACGAAATAAAGCGTTTTTGTACAACTTCATAAAAATAGCTGTAAGTGTTGATAGAAGAGTCAGACACACATATTTATTGCGTTATCTTATACAGTTCAAGATCCCCGTGCTGGGCAAACAGGCTTTGAAGCTGTTTGAGCTAAGATTTTCAAGTTATTCACATAATGAAAACCTATACTTTGTTTCGGCCGCATTCCCCCATTCAAATGCATGTAATCGTAGGAAACGCACTGTCTTGACGAAATAAAGCGTTTTTGTACAACTTCATAAAAATAGCTGTAAGTGTTGATAGAAGAGTCAGACACACATATTTACGGCGTTATCTTATACAATTCAAGATCCCCGTGCTGGGCAAACAGGTTTTGAAGCTGTTTAAGCTAAGATTTTCAAGTTATTCACATAATGAAAACCTATACTTTGTTTCGGCCGCATTCCCCCATTCAAATGCATGTAATCGTAGGAAACGCACTGTCTTGACGAAATAAAGCGTTTTTGTACAACTTCATAAAAATAGCTATAAGTCTTGACAGAAGAGTCAGACACACATATTTACGGCGTTATCTTATACAATTCAAGATCCACGTGCTGGGCAAACAGGTTTTGAAGCTGTTTGAGCCAAGATTTTCAAGTTATTCACATAATGAAAACCTATACTTTGTTTTGGGCGTATTCCCCCATTCAAATGAATGTAATCGTAGGAAACGCACTGTCTTGACGAAATAAAGCGTTTTTGTACAACTTCATATAAATAGCTGTAAGTCTTGATAGAAGAAGCATACACACATATTTGTGGCTTTCTCTTATACAATTAAAGATCCCCGTGCTGGGCAAACAGGTTTTGAAGCTGTTTGAGCCAAGATTTTCAAGTTATTCACATAATGAAAACCTATACTTTGTTTCGGCAAAATTCCCCCATTCAAATGAATGTAATCGTAGGAAACGCACTGTCTTGACGAAATAAAGCGTTTTTGTACAACTTCATATAAATAGCTGTAAGTGTTGATAGAAGAAGCATACACACATATTTACGGCGTTATCTTATACAATTCAAGATCCCCGTGCTGGGCAAACAGGTTTTGAAGCTGTTTGAGCCAAGATTTTCAAGTTATTCACATAATGAAAACCTATACTTTGTTTCGGCCGCATTCCCCCATTCAAATGCATGTAATCGTAGGAAACGCACTGTCTTCACGAAATAAAGCGTTTTTGTACAACTTCATAAAAATAGCTGTAAGTCTTGATAGAAGAGTCAGACACACATATTTACGGCGTTATCTTATACAATTCAAGATCCCCGTGCTGGGCAAACTGGTTTTGAAGCTGTTTGAGCCAAGATTTTCAAGTTATTCACATAATGAAAACCTATACTTTGTTTCGGCCGCATTCCCCCATTCAAATGCATGTAATCGTAGGAAACGCACTGTCTTGACGAAATAAAGCGTTTTTGTACAACTTCATAAAAATAGCTGTAAGTCTTGACAGAAGAGTCAGACACACATATTTATTGCGTTATCTTATACAATTCAAGATCCCCGTGCTGGGCAAACAGGTTTTGAAGCTGTTTGAGCTAAGATTTTCAAGTTATTCACATAATGAAAACCTATACTTTGTTTTGGGCGTATTCCCCCATTCAAATGAATGTAATCGTAGGAAACGCACTGTCTTGACGAAATAAAGCGTTTTTGTACAACTTCATATAAATAGCTGTAAGTCTTGATAGAAGAAGCATACACACATATTTGTGGCTTTCTCTTATACAATTCAAGATCCCCGTGCTGGGCAAAAAGGTTTTGAAGCTGTTTGAGCTAAGATTTTCAAGTTATTCACATAATGAAAACCTATACTTTGTTTCGGCCGCATTCCCCCATTCAAATGCATGTAATCGTAGGAAACGCACTGTCTTGACGAAATAAAGCGTTTTTGTACAACTTCATAAAAATAGCTGTAAGTGTTGATAGAAGAGTCAGACACACATATTTATTGCGTTATCTTATACAATTCAAGATCCCCGTGCTGGGCAAACAGGCTTTGAAGCTGTTTGAGCTAAGATTTTCAAGTTATTCACATAATTAAAACCTATACTTTGTTTCGGCACAATTCCCCCATTCAAATGCATGTAATCGTAGGAAACGCACTGTCTTGACGAAATAAAGCGTTTTTGTACAACTTCATAAAAATAGCTGTAAGTGTTGATAGAAGTGTCAGACACACATATTTACAGCGTTATCTTATACAATTCAAGATCCCCGTGCTGGGCAAACAGGTTTTGAAGCTGTTTGAGCCAAGATTTTCAAGTTATTCACATAATGAAAACCTATACTTTGTTTTGAGGGTATTCCCCCATTCAAATGCATGTAATCGTAGGAAACGCACTGTCTTGAAGAAATAAAGCGTTTTTGTACAACTTCATATAAATAGCTGTAAGTGTTGATAGAAGAAGCATACACACATATTTGTGGCTTTCTCTTATACAGTTCAAGATCCCCGTGCTGGGCAAACAGGTTTTGAAGCTGTTTGTGCCAAGATTTTCAAGTTATTCACATAATGAAAACCTATACTTTGTTTCGGCAAAATTCCCCCATTCAAATGCATGTAATCGTAGGAAACGCACTGTCTTGACGAAATAAAGCGTTTTTGTACAACTTCATAAAAATAGCTGTAAGTGTTGATAGAAGAAGCATACACACATATTTACGGCGTTATCTTATACAATTCAAGATCCCCGTGCTGGGCAAACAGGTTTTGAAGCTGTTTGAGCCAAGATTTTCAAGTTATTCACATAATGAATACCTATACTTTGTTTCGGCAAAATTCCCCCATTCAAATGCATGTAATCGTAGGAAACGCACTGTCTTGACGAAATAAAGCGTTTTTGTACAACTTCATAAAAATAGCTATAAGTCTTGACAGAAGAGTCAGACACACATATTTACGGCGTTATCTTATACAATTCAAGATCCACGTGCTGGGCAAACAGGTTTTGAAGCTGTTTGAGCCAAGATTTTCAAGTTATTCACATAATGAAAACCTATACTTTGTTTCGGCAAAATTCCCCCATTCAAATGAATGTAATCGCAGGAAACGCACTGTCTTGACGAAATAAAGCGTTTTTGTACAACTTCATATAAATAGCTGTTAGTCTTGATAGAAGAAGCATACACACATATTTGTGGCTTTCTCTTATACAATTCAAGATCCCCGTGCTGGGCAAACAGGTTTTGAAGCTGTTTGAGCCAAGATTTTCAAGTTATTCACATAATGAAAACCTATACTTTGTTTCGGCAAAATTCCCCCATTCAAATGAATGTAATCGTAGGAAACGCACTGTCTTGACGAAATAAAGCGTTTTTGTACAACTTTATATAAATAGCTGTAAGTGTTGATAGAAGAAGCATACACACATATTTACGGCGTTATCTTATACAATTCAAGATCCCCGTGCTGGGCAAACAGGTTTTGAAGCTGTTTGAGCCAAGATTTTCAAGTTATTCACATAATGAAAACCTATACTTTGTTTTGGGCGTATTCCCCCATTCAAATGAATGTAATCGTAGGAAACGCACTGTCTTGACGAAATAAAGCGTTTTTGTACAACTTCATATAAATAGCTGTAAGTCTTGATAGAAGAAGCATACACACATATTTGTGGCTTTCTCTTATACAATTAAAGATCCCCGTGCTGGGCAAAAAGGTTTTGAAGCTGTTTGAGCTAAGATTTTCAAGTTATTCACATAATGAAAACCTATACTTTGTTTCGGCCGCATTCCCCCATTCAAATGCATGTAATCGTAGGAAACGCACTGTCTTGACGAAATAAAGCGTTTTTGTACAACTTCATAAAAATAGCTGTAAGTGTTGATAGAAGAGTCAGACACACATATTTATTGCGTTATCTTATACAGTTCAAGATCCCCGTGCTGGGCAAACAGGCTTTGAAGCTGTTTGAGCTAAGATTTTCAAGTTATTCACATAATGAAAACCTATACTTTGTTTCGGCCGCATTCCCCCATTCAAATGCATGTAATCGTAGGAAACGCACTGTCTTGACGAAATAAAGCGTTTTTGTACAACTTCATAAAAATAGCTGTAAGTGTTGATAGAAGAGTCAGACACACATATTTACGGCGTTATCTTATACAATTCAAGATCCCCGTGCTGGGCAAACAGGTTTTGAAGCTGTTTAAGCTAAGATTTTCAAGTTATTCACATAATGAAAACCTATACTTTGTTTCGGCCGCATTCCCCCATTCAAATGCATGTAATCGTAGGAAACGCACTGTCTTGACGAAATAAAGCGTTTTTGTACAACTTCATAAAAATAGCTATAAGTCTTGACAGAAGAGTCAGACACACATATTTACGGCGTTATCTTATACAATTCAAGATCCACGTGCTGGGCAAACAGGTTTTGAAGCTGTTTGAGCCAAGATTTTCAAGTTATTCACATAATGAAAACCTATACTTTGTTTTGGGCGTATTCCCCCATTCAAATGAATGTAATCGTAGGAAACGCACTGTCTTGACGAAATAAAGCGTTTTTGTACAACTTCATATAAATAGCTGTAAGTCTTGATAGAAGAAGCATACACACATATTTGTGGCTTTCTCTTATACAATTAAAGATCCCCGTGCTGGGCAAACAGGTTTTGAAGCTGTTTGAGCCAAGATTTTCAAGTTATTCACATAATGAAAACCTATACTTTGTTTCGGCAAAATTCCCCCATTCAAATGAATGTAATCGTAGGAAACGCACTGTCTTGACGAAATAAAGCGTTTTTGTACAACTTCATATAAATAGCTGTAAGTGTTGATAGAAGAAGCATACACACATATTTACGGCGTTATCTTATACAATTCAAGATCCCCGTGCTGGGCAAACAGGTTTTGAAGCTGTTTGAGCCAAGATTTTCAAGTTATTCACATAATGAAAACCTATACTTTGTTTCGGCCGCATTCCCCCATTCAAATGCATGTAATCGTAGGAAACGCACTGTCTTCACGAAATAAAGCGTTTTTGTACAACTTCATAAAAATAGCTGTAAGTCTTGATAGAAGAGTCAGACACACATATTTACGGCGTTATCTTATACAATTCAAGATCCCCGTGCTGGGCAAACTGGTTTTGAAGCTGTTTGAGCCAAGATTTTCAAGTTATTCACATAATGAAAACCTATACTTTGTTTCGGCCGCATTCCCCCATTCAAATGCATGTAATCGTAGGAAACGCACTGTCTTGACGAAATAAAGCGTTTTTGTACAACTTCATAAAAATAGCTGTAAGTCTTGACAGAAGAGTCAGACACACATATTTATTGCGTTATCTTATACAATTCAAGATCCCCGTGCTGGGCAAACAGGTTTTGAAGCTGTTTGAGCTAAGATTTTCAAGTTATTCACATAATGAAAACCTATACTTTGTTTTGGGCGTATTCCCCCATTCAAATGAATGTAATCGTAGGAAACGCACTGTCTTGACGAAATAAAGCGTTTTTGTACAACTTCATATAAATAGCTGTAAGTCTTGATAGAAGAAGCATACACACATATTTGTGGCTTTCTCTTATACAATTCAAGATCCCCGTGCTGGGCAAAAAGGTTTTGAAGCTGTTTGAGCTAAGATTTTCAAGTTATTCACATAATGAAAACCTATACTTTGTTTCGGCCGCATTCCCCCATTCAAATGCATGTAATCGTAGGAAACGCACTGTCTTGACGAAATAAAGCGTTTTTGTACAACTTCATAAAAATAGCTGTAAGTGTTGATAGAAGAGTCAGACACACATATTTATTGCGTTATCTTATACAATTCAAGATCCCCGTGCTGGGCAAACAGGCTTTGAAGCTGTTTGAGCTAAGATTTTCAAGTTATTCACATAATTAAAACCTATACTTTGTTTCGGCACAATTCCCCCATTCAAATGCATGTAATCGTAGGAAACGCACTGTCTTGACGAAATAAAGCGTTTTTGTACAACTTCATAAAAATAGCTGTAAGTGTTGATAGAAGTGTCAGACACACATATTTACAGCGTTATCTTATACAATTCAAGATCCCCGTGCTGGGCAAACAGGTTTTGAAGCTGTTTGAGCCAAGATTTTCAAGTTATTCACATAATGAAAACCTATACTTTGTTTTGAGGGTATTCCCCCATTCAAATGCATGTAATCGTAGGAAACGCACTGTCTTGAAGAAATAAAGCGTTTTTGTACAACTTCATATAAATAGCTGTAAGTGTTGATAGAAGAAGCATACACACATATTTGTGGCTTTCTCTTATACAGTTCAAGATCCCCGTGCTGGGCAAACAGGTTTTGAAGCTGTTTGTGCCAAGATTTTCAAGTTATTCACATAATGAAAACCTATACTTTGTTTCGGCAAAATTCCCCCATTCAAATGCATGTAATCGTAGGAAACGCACTGTCTTGACGAAATAAAGCGTTTTTGTACAACTTCATAAAAATAGCTGTAAGTGTTGATAGAAGAAGCATACACACATATTTACGGCGTTATCTTATACAATTCAAGATCCCCGTGCTGGGCAAACAGGTTTTGAAGCTGTTTGAGCCAAGATTTTCAAGTTATTCACATAATGAATACCTATACTTTGTTTCGGCAAAATTCCCCCATTCAAATGCATGTAATCGTAGGAAACGCACTGTCTTGACGAAATAAAGCGTTTTTGTACAACTTCATAAAAATAGCTATAAGTCTTGACAGAAGAGTCAGACACACATATTTACGGCGTTATCTTATACAATTCAAGATCCACGTGCTGGGCAAACAGGTTTTGAAGCTGTTTGAGCCAAGATTTTCAAGTTATTCACATAATGAAAACCTATACTTTGTTTCGGCAAAATTCCCCCATTCAAATGAATGTAATCGTAGGAAACGCACTGTCTTGACGAAATAAAGCGTTTTTGTACAACTTCATATAAATAGCTGTTAGTCTTGATAGAAGAAGCATACACACATATTTGTGGCTTTCTCTTATACAATTCAAGATCCCCGTGCTGGGCAAACAGGTTTTGAAGCTGTTTGAGCCAAGATTTTCAAGTTATTCACATAATGAAAACCTATACTTTGTTTCGGCAAAATTCCCCCATTCAAATGAATGTAATCGTAGGAAACGCACTGTCTTGACGAAATAAAGCGTTTTTGTACAACTTTATATAAATAGCTGTAAGTGTTGATAGAAGAAGCATACACACATATTTACGGCGTTATCTTATACAATTCAAGATCCCCGTGCTGGGCAAACAGGTTTTGAAGCTGTTTGAGCCAAGATTTTCAAGTTATTCACATAATGAAAACCTATACTTTGTTTTGGGCGTATTCCCCCATTCAAATGAATGTAATCGTAGGAAACGCACTGTCTTGACGAAATAAAGCGTTTTTGTACAACTTCATATAAATAGCTGTAAGTCTTGATAGAAGAAGCATACACACATATTTGTGGCTTTCTCTTATACAATTCAAGATCCCCGTGCTGGGCAAAAAGGTTTTGAAGCTGTTTGAGCTAAGATTTTCAAGTTATTCACATAATGAAAACCTATACTTTGTTTCGGCCGCATTCCCCCATTCAAATGCATGTAATCGTAGGAAACGCACTGTCTTGACGAAATAAAGCGTTTTTGTACAACTTCATAAAAATAGCTGTAAGTGTTGATAGAAGAGTCAGACACACATATTTATTGCGTTATCTTATACAATTCAAGATGCCCGTGCTGGGCAAACAGGCTTTGAAGCTGTTTGAGCTAAGATTTTCAAGTTATTCACATAATGAAAACCTATACTTTGTTTTGGGCGTATTCCCCCATTCAAATGCATGTAATCGTAGGAAACGCACTGTCTTGACGAAATAAAGCGTTTTTGTACAACTTCATAAAAATAGCTGTAAGTCTTGACAGAAGAGTCAGACACACATATTTACGGCGTTATCTTATACAATTCAAGATCCCCGTGCTGGGCAAACAGGTTTTGAAGCTGTTTGAGCTAAGATTTTCAAGTTATTCACATAATGAAAACCTATACTTTGTTTCGGGCGAGTTCCCCATTCAAATGCATGTAATCGTAGGAAACGCACTGTCTTGACGAAATAAAGCGTTTTTGTACAACTTCATATAAATAGCTGTAAGTCTTGATAGAAGAAGCATACACACATATTTGTGGCTTTCTCTTATACAATTCAAGATCCCCGTGCTGGGCAAACAGGTTTTGAAGCTGTTTGAGCCAAGATTTTCAAGTTATTCACATAATGAAAACCTATACTTTGTTTCGGCCGCATTCCCCCATTCAAATGCATGTAATCGTAGGAAACGCACTGTCTTGACGAAATAAAGCGTTTTTGTACAACTTCATAAAAATAGCTGTAAGTCTTGACAGAAGAGTCAGACACACATATTTATTGCGTTATCTTATACAATTCAAGATCCCCGTGCTGGGCAAACAGGTTTTGAAGCTGTTTGAGCTAAGATTTTCAAGTTATTCACATAATGAAAACCTATACTTTGTTTTGGGCGTATTCCCCCATTCAAATGAATGTAATCGTAGGAAACGCACTGTCTTGACGAAATAAAGCGTTTTTGTACAACTTCATATAAATAGCTGTAAGTCTTGATAGAAGAAGCATACACACATATTTGTGGCTTTCTCTTATACAATTCAAGATCCCCGTGCTGGGCAAAAAGGTTTTGAAGCTGTTTGAGCTAAGATTTTCAAGTTATTCACATAATGAAAATCTATACTTTGTTTCGGCCGCATTCCCCCATTCAAATGCATGTAATCGTAGGAAACGCACTGTCTTGACGAAATAAAGCGTTTTTGTACAACTTCATAAAAATAGCTGTAAGTGTTGATAGAAGAGTCAGACACACATATTTATTGCGTTATCTTATACAATTCAAGATCCCCGTGCTGGGCAAACAGGCTTTGAAGCTGTTTGAGCTAAGATTTTCAAGTTATTCACATAATTAAAACCTATACTTTGTTTCGGCACAATTCCCCCATTCAAATGCATGTAATCGTAGGAAACGCACTGTCTTGACGAAATAAAGCGTTTTTGTACAACTTCATAAAAATAGCTGTAAGTGTTGATAGAAGTGTCAGACACACATATTTACAGCGTTATCTTATACAATTCAAGATCCCCGTGCTGGGCAAACAGGTTTTGAAGCTGTTTGAGCCAAGATTTTCAAGTTATTCACATAATGAAAACCTATACTTTGTTTTGAGGGTATTCCCCCATTCAAATGCATGTAATCGTAGGAAACGCACTGTCTTGAAGAAATAAAGCGTTTTTGTACAACTTCATATAAATAGCTGTAAGTGTTGATAGAAGAAGCATACACACATATTTGTGGCTTTCTCTTATACAGTTCAAGATCCCCGTGCTGGGCAAACAGGTTTTGAAGCTGTTTGTGCCAAGATTTTCAAGTTATTCACATAATGAAAACCTATACTTTGTTTCGGCAAAATTCCCCCATTCAAATGCATGTAATCGTAGGAAACGCACTGTCTTGACGAAATAAAGCGTTTTTGTACAACTTCATAAAAATAGCTGTAAGTGTTGATAGAAGAAGCATACACACATATTTACGGCGTTATCTTATACAATTCAAGATCCCCGTGCTGGGCAAACAGGTTTTGAAGCTGTTTGAGCCAAGATTTTCAAGTTATTCACATAATGAATACCTATACTTTGTTTCGGCAAAATTCCCCCATTCAAATGCATGTAATCGTAGGAAACGCACTGTCTTGACGAAATAAAGCGTTTTTGTACAACTTCATAAAAATAGCTATAAGTCTTGACAGAAGAGTCAGACACACATATTTACGGCGTTATCTTATACAATTCAAGATCCACGTGCTGGGCAAACAGGTTTTGAAGCTGTTTGAGCCAAGATTTTCAAGTTATTCACATAATGAAAACCTATACTTTGTTTCGGCAAAATTCCCCCATTCAAATGAATGTAATCGTAGGAAACGCACTGTCTTGACGAAATAAAGCGTTTTTGTACAACTTCATATAAATAGCTGTTAGTCTTGATAGAAGAAGCATACACACATATTTGTGGCTTTCTCTTATACAATTCAAGATCCCCGTGCTGGGCAAACAGGTTTTGAAGCTGTTTGAGCCAAGATTTTCAAGTTATTCACATAATGAAAACCTATACTTTGTTTCGGCAAAATTCCCCCATTCAAATGAATGTAATCGTAGGAAACGCACTGTCTTGACGAAATAAAGCGTTTTTGTACAACTTCATATAAATAGCTGTAAGTCTTGATAGAAGAAGCATACACACATATTTGTGGCTTTCTCTTATACAATTCAAGATCCCCGTGCTGGGCAAAAAGGTTTTGAAGCTGTTTGAGCTAAGATTTTCAAGTTATTCACATAATGAAAACCTATACTTTGTTTCGGCCGCATTCCCCCATTCAAATGCATGTAATCGTAGGAAACGCACTGTCTTGACGAAATAAAGCGTTTTTGTACAACTTCATAAAAATAGCTGTAAGTGTTGATAGAAGAGTCAGACACACATATTTATTGCGTTATCTTATACAATTCAAGATGTCCGTGCTGGGCAAACAGGCTTTGAAGCTGTTTGAGCTAAGATTTTCAAGTTATTCACATAATGAAAACCTATACTTTGTTTTGGGCGTATTCCCCCATTCAAATGCATGTAATCGTAGGAAACGCACTGTCTTGACGAAATAAAGCGTTTTTGTACAACTTCATAAAAATAGCTGTAAGTCTTGACAGAAGAGTCAGACACACATATTTACGGCGTTATCTTATACAATTCAAGATCCCCGTGCTGGGCAAACAGGTTTTGAAGCTGTTTGAGCTAAGATTTTCAAGTTATTCACATAATGAAAACCTATACTTTGTTTCGGGCGAGTTCCCCATTCAAATGCATGTAATCGTAGGAAACGCACTGTCTTGACGAAATAAAGCGTTTTTGTACAACTTCATATAAATACCTGTAAGTCTTGATAGAAGAAGCATACACACATATTTGTGGCTTTCTCTTATACAATTCAAGATCCCCGTGCTGGGCAAACAGGTTTTGAAGCTGTTTGAGCCAAGATTTTCAAGTTATTCACATAATGAAAACCTATACTTTGTTTTGGCAAAATTCCCCCATTCAAATGCATGTAATCGTAGGAAACGCACTGTCTTGACGAAATAAAGCGTTTTTGTACAACTTCATAAAAATAGCTGTAAGTGTTGATAGAAGAAGCATACACACATATTTACGGCGTTATCTTATACAATTCAAGATCCCCGTGCTGGGCAAACAGGTTTTGAAGCTGTTTGAGCCAAGATTTTCAAGTTATTCACATAATGAAAACCTATACTTTGTTTCGGCAAAATTCCCCCATTCAAATGCATGTAATCGTAGGAAACGCACTGTCTTGACGAAATAAAGCGTTTTTGTACAACTTCATAAAAATAGCTGTAAGTGTTGATAGAAGAGTCAGACACACATATTTACGGCGTTATCTTATACAATTCAAGATCCCCGTGCTGGGCAAAAAGGGTTTGAAGCTGTTTGAGCCAAGATTTTCAAGTTATTCACATAATGAAAACCTATACTTTTTTTCGGGCGCATTCCCCCTTTCAAATGCATGTAATCGTAGGACACGCACTGTCTTGACGAAATAAAGCGTTTTTGTACAACTTCATAAAAATAGCTGTAAGTCTTGATAGAAGAGTCAGACACACATATTTACGGCGTTATCTTATACAATTCAAGATACCCGTGCTGGGCAAACAGGTTTTGAAGCTGTTTGAGCTAAGATTTTCAAGTTATTCACATGATGAAAACCTATACTTTGTTTCGGCAAAATTCCCCCATTCAAATGCATGTAATCGTAGGAAACGCACTGTCTTGACGAAATAAAGCGTTTTTCTACAACTTCATAAAAATAGCTGTAAGTCTTGACAGAAGAGTCAGACACACATATTTACGGCGTTATCTTATACAATTCAAGATCCCCGTGCTGGGCAAACAGGTTTTGAAGCTGTTTGAGCCAAGATTTTCAAGTTATTCACATAATGAAAACCTATACTTTGTTTTGGGCGAATTCCCCCATTCAAATGAATGTAATCGTAGGAAACGCACTGTCTTGACGAAATAAAGCGTTTTTGTACAACTTCATATAAATAGCTGTAAGTCTTGATATAAGAAGCATACACACATATTTGTGGCTTTCTCTTATACAGTTCAAGATCCCCGTGCTGGGCAAAAAGGTTTTGAAGTTGTTTGAGCTAAGATTTTCAAGTTATTCACATAATGAAAACCTATACTTTGTTTCGGCCGCATTCCCCCATTCAAATGCATGTAATCGTAGGAAACGCACTGTCTTCACGAAATAAAGCGTTTTTGTACAACTTCATAAAAATAGCTGTAAGTCTTGATAGAAGAGTCAGACACACATATTTACGGCGTTATCTTATACAATTCAAGATCCCCGTGCTGGGCAAACAGGTTTTGAAGCTGTTTGAGCCAAGATTTACAAGTTATTCACATAATGAAAACCTATACTTTGTTTTGAGCGTATTCCCCCATTCAAATGCATGTAATCGTAGGAAACGCACTGTCTTGAAGAAATAAAGCGTTTTTGTACAACTTCATATAAATAGCTGTAAGTCTTGATAGAAGAAGCATACACACATATTTGTGGCTTTCTCTTATACAATTCAAGATCCCCGTGCTGGGCAAACAGGTTTTGAAGCTGTTTGAGCCAAGATTTTCAAGTTATTCACATAATAAAAACCTATACTTTGTTTCGGCAAAATTCCCCCATTCAAATGCATGTAATCGTAGGAAACGCACTGTCTTGACGAAATAAAGCGTTTTTGTACAACTTCATAAAAATAGCTGTAAGTGTTGATAAAAGAAGCATACACACATATTTACGGCGTTATCTTATACAATTCAAGATCCCCGTGCTGGGCAAACAGGTTTTGAAGCTGTTTGAGCTAAGATTTTCAAGTTATTCACATAATGGAAACCTATACTTTGTTTCGGCAAAATTCCCCCATTCAAATGCATGTAATCGTAGGACACGCACTGTCTTGACGAAATAAAGCGTTTTTGTACAACTTCATATAAATAGCTGTAAGTCTTGATAGAAGAAGCATGCACACATATTTACGGCGTTATCTTATACAATTCAAGATCCCCGTGCTGGGCAAACAAGTTTTGAAGCTGTTTGAGCCAAGATTTTCAAGTTATTCACATAATGAAAACCTACACTTTGTTTCGGCAAAATTCCCCCATTCAAATGCATGTAATCGTAGGAAACGCACTGTCTTGACGAAATAAAGCGTTTTTGTACAACTTCATATAAATAGCTGTAAGTCTTGATAGAAGAAGCATACACACATATTTGTGGCGTTATCTTATACAATTCAAGATCCCCGTGCTGTGAAAACAGGTTTTGAAGCTGTTTGAGCCAAAATTTTCAAGTTATTCACATCATGAAAACCTATACTTTGTTTCGACAAAATTCCCCACTCAAATGCATGTAATCGTAGGAAACGCACTGTCTTGACGAAATAAAGCGTTTTTGTACAACTTCATAAAAATAGCTGTAAGTTTTGATAGAAGAGTCAGACACACATATTTACGGCGTTATCTTATACAATTCAAGATCCCCGTGCTGGGCAAACAGGTTTTGAAGCTGTTTGAGCCAAGATTTTCAAGTTATTCACATAATGAAAACCTATACTTTGTTTTGGGCGTATTCCCCCATTCAAATGCATGTAATCGTAGGAAACGCACTGTTTTGACGAAATAAAGCGTTTTTGTACAACTTCATATAAATAGCTGTAAGTCTTGATAGAAGAAGCATACACACATATTTACGGCGTTATCTTATACAATTCAAGATCCCCGTGCTGGGCAAACAGGTTTTGAAGCTGTTTGAGCCAAGATTTTCAAGTTATTCACATAATGAAAACCTATACTTTGTTTCGGCAAAATTCCCCACTCAAATGCATGTAATCGTA
This sequence comes from Neolamprologus brichardi, assembly GCF_056152115.1. Taxonomy (NCBI): domain Eukaryota; kingdom Metazoa; phylum Chordata; class Actinopteri; order Cichliformes; family Cichlidae; genus Neolamprologus; species Neolamprologus brichardi. The sequence goes on along the minus strand of NW_028270137.1, from coordinate 6,035,507 downwards.
GGACACGCACTGTCTTGACGAAATAAAGCGTTTTTGTACAACTTCATAAAAATAGCTGTAAGTTTTGATAGAAGAGTCAGACACACATATTTACGGCGTTATCTTATACAATTCAAGATCCCCGTGCTGGGCAAACAGGTTTTGAAGCTGTTTGAGCCAAGATTTTCAAGTTATTCACATAATGAAAACCTATACTTTGTTTTGGGCGTATTCCCCCATTCAAATGCATGTAATCGTAGGAAACGCACTGTCTTGACGAAATAAAGCGTTTTTGTACAACTTCATATAAATAGCTGTAAGTCTTGATAGAAGAAGCATACACACATATTTACGGCGTTATCTCATACAATTCAAGATCCCCGTGTTGGGCAAACAGGTTTTGAAGCTGTTTGAGCTAAGATTTTAAAGGTTATTCACATGATGAAAACCTACACTTTGTTTCGGCCGAATTCCCCCATTCAAATGCATGTAATCGTAGGAAACGCACTGTCTTGACGAAATAAAGCGTTTTTGTACAACTTCATATAAATAGCTGTAAGTCTTGATAGAAGAAGCATACACACATATTTACGGCGTTATCTTATACAATTCAAGATCCCCGTGCTGGGCAAACAGGTTTTGAAGCTGTTTGAGCCAAGATTTTCAAGTTATTCACATAATGAAAACCTATACTTTGTTTTGGGCGAATTCCCCCATTCAAATGAATGTAATCGTAGGAAACGCACTGTCTTGACGAAATAAAGCGTTTTTGTACAACTTCATATAAATAGCTGTAAGTCTTGATATAAGAAGCATACACACATATTTGTGGCTTTCTCTTATACAGTTCAAGATCCCCGTGCTGGGCAAAAAGGTTTTGAAGTTGTTTGAGCTAAGATTTTCAAGTTATTCACATAATGAAAACCTATACTTTGTTTCGGCCGCATTCCCCCATTCAAATGCATGTAATCGTAGGAAACGCACTGTCTTCACGAAATAAAGCGTTTTTGTACAACTTCATAAAAATAGCTGTAAGTCTTGATAGAAGAGTCAGACACACATATTTACGGCGTTATCTTATACAATTCAAGATCCCCGTGCTGGGCAAACAGGTTTTGAAGCTGTTTGAGCCAAGATTTACAAGTTATTCACATAATGAAAACCTATACTTTGTTTTGAGCGTATTCCCCCATTCAAATGCATGTAATCGTAGGAAACGCACTGTCTTGAAGAAATAAAGCGTTTTTGTACAACTTCATATAAATAGCTGTAAGTCTTGATAGAAGAAGCATACACACATATTTGTGGCTTTCTCTTATACAATTCAAGATCCCCGTGCTGGGCAAACAGGTTTTGAAGCTGTTTGAGCCAAGATTTTCAAGTTATTCACATAATAAAAACCTATACTTTGTTTCGGCAAAATTCCCCCATTCAAATGCATGTAATCGTAGGAAACGCACTGTCTTGACGAAATAAAGCGTTTTTGTACAACTTCATAAAAATAGCTGTAAGTGTTGATAAAAGAAGCATACACACATATTTACGGCGTTATCTTATACAATTCAAGATCCCCGTGCTGGGCAAACAGGTTTTGAAGCTGTTTGAGCTAAGATTTTCAAGTTATTCACATAATGGAAACCTATACTTTGTTTCGGCAAAATTCCCCCATTCAAATGCATGTAATCGTAGGACACGCACTGTCTTGACGAAATAAAGCGTTTTTGTACAACTTCATATAAATAGCTGTAAGTCTTGATAGAAGAAGCATGCACACATATTTACGGCGTTATCTTATACAATTCAAGATCCCCGTGCTGGGCAAACAAGTTTTGAAGCTGTTTGAGCCAAGATTTTCAAGTTATTCACATAATGAAAACCTACACTTTGTTTCGGCAAAATTCCCCCATTCAAATGCATGTAATCGTAGGAAACGCACTGTCTTGACGAAATAAAGCGTTTTTGTACAACTTCATATAAATAGCTGTAAGTCTTGATAGAAGAAGCATACACACATATTTGTGGCGTTATCTTATACAATTCAAGATCCCCGTGCTGTGAAAACAGGTTTTGAAGCTGTTTGAGCCAAAATTTTCAAGTTATTCACATCATGAAAACCTATACTTTGTTTCGACAAAATTCCCCACTCAAATGCATGTAATCGTAGGAAACGCACTGTCTTGACGAAATAAAGCGTTTTTGTACAACTTCATAAAAATAGCTGTAAGTTTTGATAGAAGAGTCAGACACACATATTTACGGCGTTATCTTATACAATTCAAGATCCCCGTGCTGGGCAAACAGGTTTTGAAGCTGTTTGAGCCAAGATTTTCAAGTTATTCACATAATGAAAACCTATACTTTGTTTTGGGCGTATTCCCCCATTCAAATGCATGTAATCGTAGGAAACGCACTGTTTTGACGAAATAAAGCGTTTTTGTACAACTTCATATAAATAGCTGTAAGTCTTGATAGAAGAAGCATACACACATATTTACGGCGTTATCTTATACAATTCAAGATCCCCGTGCTGGGCAAACAGGTTTTGAAGCTGTTTGAGCCAAGATTTTCAAGTTATTCACATAATGAAAACCTATACTTTGTTTCGGCAAAATTCCCCACTCAAATGCATGTAATCGTAGGACACGCACTGTCTTGACGAAATAAAGCGTTTTTGTACAACTTCATAAAAATAGCTGTAAGTTTTGATAGAAGAGTCAGACACACATATTTACGGCGTTATCTTATACAATTCAAGATCCCCGTGCTGGGCAAACAGGTTTTGAAGCTGTTTGAGCCAAGATTTTCAAGTTATTCACATAATGAAAACCTATACTTTGTTTTGGGCGTATTCCCCCATTCAAATGCATGTAATCGTAGGAAACGCACTGTCTTGACGAAATAAAGCGTTTTTGTACAACTTCATATAAATAGCTGTAAGTCTTGATAGAAGAAGCATACACACATATTTACGGCGTTATCTCATACAATTCAAGATCCCCGTGTTGGGCAAACAGGTTTTGAAGCTGTTTGAGCTAAGATTTTAAAGGTTATTCACATGATGAAAACCTACACTTTGTTTCGGCCGAATTCCCCCATTCAAATGCATGTAATCGTAGGAAACGCACTGTCTTGACGAAATAAAGCGTTTTTGTACAACTTCATATAAATAGCTGTAAGTCTTGATAGAAGAAGCATACACACATATTTACGGCGTTATCTTATACAATTCAAGATCCCCGTGCTGGGCAAACAGGTTTTGAAGCTGTTTGAGCAAAAATTTTCAAGTTATTCACATAATGAAAACCTATACTTTGTTTTGGGCGTATTCCCCCATTCAAATGCATGTAATCGTAGGACACGCACTGTCTTGACGAAATAAAGCGTTTTTGTACAACTTCATATAAATAGCTGTAAGTCTTGATAGAAGAAGCATACACACATATTTGTGGCTTTCTCTTATACAATTCAAGATCCCCGTGCTGGGCAAACAGGTTTTGAAGCTGTTTGAGCCAAGATTTTCAAGTTATTCACATAATGAAAACCTATAATTTGTTTTGGGTGTATTCCCCCTTTCAAATGCATGTAATCGTAGGACACGCACTGTCTTGACGAAATAAAGCGTTTTTGTACAACTTCATATAAATAGCTGTAAGTGTTGATAGAAGAAGCATACACACATATTTACGGCGTTATCTTATACAATTCAAGATCCCCGTGCTGGGCAAACAGGTTTTGAAGCTGTTTGAGCCAAGATTTTCAAGTTATTCACATAATGAAAACCTATACTTTGTTTTGGGCGTATTCCCCCATTCAAATGCATGTAACCGTAGGAAACGCACTGTCTTGACGAAATAAAGCGTTTTTGTACAACTTCATATAAATAGCTGTAAGTTTTGATAGACGACTCAGACACACATATTTAAGGCGTTATCTTATACAATTCAAGATCCACGTGCTGGGCAAAAAGGGTTTGAAGCTGTTTGAGCCAAGATTTTCAAATTATTCACATAATGAAAACCTATACTTTGTTTCGGCAAAATTCCCCATTCAAATGCATGTAATCGTAGGACACACACTGTCTTGACGAAATAAAGCGTTTTTGTACAACTTCATTAAATAGCTGTAAGTCTTGATAGAAGAGTCAGACACACATATTTACGGCGTTATCTTATACAATTCAAGATCCCCGTGCTGGGCAAACAGGTTTTGAAGCTGTTTGAGCCAAGATTTTCAAATTATTCACATAATGAAAACCTATACTTTGTTTTGGGCGTATTCCCCCATTCAAATGCATGTAATCGTAGGAAACGCACTGTCTTGACGAAATAAAGCGTTTTTGTACAACTTCATATAAATAGCTGTAAGTCTTGATAGAAGAGTCAGACACACATATTTACGGCGTTATCTGATACAATTCAAGATCCCCGTGCTGGGCAAACAGGTTTTGAAGCTGTTTGAGCTAAGATTTTCAAGTTATTCACATAATGAAAACCTATACTTTGTTTTGGGTGTATTCCCCCATTCAAATGCATGTAATCGTAGGACACGCACTGTCTTGACGAAATAAAGCGTTTTTGTACAACTTCATATAAATAGCTGTAAGTGTTGATAGAAGAAGCATACACACATATTTACGGCGTTATCTTATACAATTCAAGATCCCCGTGCTGGGCAAACAGGTTTTTAAGCTGTTTGAGCCAAGATTTTCAAGTTATTCACATAATGAAAACCTATACTTTGTTTCGGCAAAATTCCCCATTCAAATGCATGTAATCGTAGGACACGCACTGTCTTGACGAAATAAAGCGTTTTTGTACAACTTCATAAAAATAGCTGTAAGTTTTGATAGAAGAGTCAGACACACATATTTACGGCGTTATCTTATACAATTCAAGATCCCCGTGCTGGGCAAACAGGTTTTGAAGCTGTTTGAGCCAAGATTTTCAAGTTATTCACATAATGAAAACCTATAATTTGTTTTGGGCGTATTCCCCCATTCAAATGCATGTAATCGTAGGAAACGCACTGTCTTGACGAAATAAAGCGTTTTTGTACAACTTCATATAAATAGCTGTAAGTCTTGATAGAAGAAGCATACACACATATTTACGGCGTTATCTCATACAATTCAAGATCCCCGTGCTGGGCAAACAGGTTTTGAAGCTGTTTGAGCGAACATTTTCAAGTTATTCACATAATGAAAACCTATACTTTGTTTCGGGCGAGTTCCCCATTCAAATGCATGTAATCGTAGGAAACGCACTGTCTTGACGAAATAAAGCATTTTTGTACAACTTCATATAAATAGCTGTAAGTTTTGTTAGACGACTCAGACACACATATTTAAGGCGTTATCTTATACAGTTCAAGATCCCCGTGCTGGGCAAACAGGTTTTGAAGCTGTTTGAGCTAAGATTTTCAAGTTATTCACATAATGAAAACCTATACTTTGATTCGGGCGAGTTCCCCATTCAAATGCATGTAATCGTAGGAAACGCACTGTCTTGACGAAATAAAGCGTTTTTGTACAACTTCATATAAATAGCTGTAAGTTTTGATAGACGACTCAGACACACATATTTAAGGCGTTATCTTATACAGTTCAAGATCCCCGTGCTGGGCAAACAGGTTTTGAAGGTGTTTGAGCTAAGATTTTCAAGTTATTCACATAATGAAAACCTATACTTTGATTCGGGCGAGTTCCCCATTCAAATGCATGTAATCGTAGGAAACGCACTGTCTTGACGAAATAAAGCGTTTTTCTACAACTTCATATAAATAGCTGTAAGTTTTGATAGACGACTCAGACACACATATTTAAGGCGTTATCTTATACAGTTCAAGATCCCCGTGCTGGGCAAACAGGTTTTGAAGCTGTTTGAGCTAAGATTTTCAAGTTATTCACATAATGAAAACCTATACTTTGTTTCGGACGAGTTCCCCATTCAAATGCATGTAATCGTAGGAAACGCACTGTCTTGACGAAATAAAGCGTTTATACAACTTCATATAAATAGTTGTAAGTCTTGATAGAAGAAGCATACACACATATTTAAGGTGTTATCTTATACAGTTCAAGATCGCCGTGCTGGGCAAACAGGTTTTGAAGCTGTTTGAGCTAAGATTTTCAAGTTATTCACATAATGAAAACCTATACTTTGTTTCGGAAGAGTTCCCCATTCAAATGCATGTAATCGTAGGAAACGCACTGTCTTGACGAAATAAAGCGTTTATACAACTTCATATAAATAGCTGTAAGTTTTGATAGACGACTCAGACACACATATTTAAGGCGTTATCTTATACAGTTCAAGATCCCCGTGCTGGGCAAACAGGTTTTGAAGCTGTTTGAGCTAAGATTTTCAAGTTATTCACATAATGAAAACCTATACTTTGATTCGGGCGAGTTCCCCATTCAAATGCATGTAATCGTAGGAAACGCACTGTCTTGACGAAATAAAGCGTTTTTGTACAACTTCTTATAAATAGCTGTAAGTTTTGATAGACGACTCAGACACACATATTTAAGGCGTTATCTTATACAGTTCAAGATCCCCGTGCTGGACAAACAGGTTTTGAAGCTGTCTGAGCTAAGATTTTCAAGTTATTCACATAATGAAAACCTATACTTGTTTCGGACGAGTTCCCCATTAAACTGCATGTAATCGTAGGAAACGCACTGTCTTGACGAAATAAAGCGTTTTTGTACAACTTCATATAAATAGCTGTAAGTCTTGATAGAAGAAGCATACACACATATTTAAGGCGTTATCTTATACAGTTCAAGATCCCCGTGCTGGGCAAACAGGTTTTGAAGCTGTTTGAGCTAAGATTTTCAAGTTATTCACATAATGAAAACCCATACTTTGTTTCGGGCGAGTTCCCCATTCAAATGCATGTAATCGTAGGAAACGCACTGTCTTGACGAAATAAAGCGTTTATACAACTTCATATAAATAGCTGTAAGTCTTGATAGAAGAAGCATACACACATATTTAAGGCGTTATCTTATACAGTTCAAGATCCCCGTGCTGGGCAAACAGGTTTTGAAGCTGTTTGAGCTAAGATTTTCAAGTTATTCACATAATGAAAACCTATACTTTGTTTCGGGCGAGTTCCCCATTCAAATGCATGTAATTGTAGGAAACGCACTGTCTTGACGAAATAAAGCGTTTTTGTACAACTTCATATAAATAGCTGTAAGTTTTGATAGACGACTCAGAAACACATATTTAAGGCGTTATCTTATACAGTTCAAGATCCCCGTGCTGGACAAACAGGTTTTGAAGCTGTTTGAGCTAAGATTTTCAAGTTATTCACATAATGAAAACCTATACTTTGTTTCGGGCGAGTTCCCCATTCAAATGCATGTAATCGTAGGAAACGCACTGTCTTGACGAAATAAAGCGTTTTTGTACAACTTCATATAAATAGCTGTAAGTTTTGATAGACGACTCAGACACACATATTTAAGGCGTTATCTTATACAGTTCAAGATCCCCGTGCTGGGCAAACAGGTTTTGAAGCTGTTTGAGCTAAGATTTTCAAGTTATTCACATAATGAAAACCTATACTTTGTTTCGGGCGAGTTCCCCATTCAAATGCATGTAATCGTAGGAAACGCACTGTCTTGACGAAATAAAGCGTTTATACACAACTTCATATAAATAGCTGTAAGTCTTGATAGAAGAAGCATACACACATATTTAAGGCGTTATCTTATACAGTTCAAGATCCCCGTGCTGGGCAAACAGGTTTTGAAGCTGTTTGAGCTAAGATTTTCAAGTTATTCACATAATGAAAACCTATACTTTGATTCGGGCGAGTTCCCCATTCAAATGCATGTAATCGTAGGCAAACGCACTGTCTTGACGAAATAAAGCGTTTTTGTACAACTTCATATAAATAGCTGTAAGTCTTGATAGAAGAAGCATACACACATATTTAAGGCGTTATCTTATACAGTTCAAGATCCCCGTGCTGGGCAAACAGGTTTTGAAGCTGTTTGAGCTAAGATTTTCAAGTTATTCACATAATGAAAACCTATACTTTGTTTCGGGCGAGTTCCCCATTCAAATGCATGTAATCGTAGGAAACGCACTGTCTTGACGAAATAAAGCGTTTTTGTACAACTTCATATAAATAGCTGTAAGTTTTGATAGACGACTCAGACACACATATTTAAGGCGCTATCTTATACAGTTCAAGATCCCCGTGCTGGGCAAACAGGTTTTGAAGCTGTTTGAGCTAAGATTTTCAAGTTATTCACATAATGAAAACCTATACTTTGTTTCGGACGAGTTCCCCTTTCAAATGCATGTAATCGTAGGAAACGCACTGTCTTGACGAAATAAAGCGTTTTTGTACAACTTCATATAAATAGCTGTAAGTTTTGATAGACGACACAGACACACATATTTAAGGCGTTATCTTATACAGTTCAAGATCCCCGTGCTGGACAAACAGGTTTTGAAGCTGTTTGAGCTAAGATTTTCAAGTTATTCACATAATGAAAACCTATACTTTGTTTCGGGCGAGTTCCCCATTCAAATGCATGTAATCGTAGGAAACGCACTGTCTTGACGAAATAAAGCGTTTTTGTACAACTTCATATAAATAGCTGTAAGTTTTGATAGACGACTCAGACACACATATTTAAGGCGTTATCTTATACAGTTCAAGATCCCCGTGCTGGGCAAACAGGTTTTGAAGCTGTTTGAGCTAAGATTTTCAAGTTATTCACATAATGAAAACCTATACTTTGTTTCGGGCGAGTTCCCCATTCAAATGCATGTAATCGTAGGAAACGCACTGTCTTGACGAAATAAAGCGTTTATACACAACTTCATATAAATAGCTGTAAGTCTTGATAGAAGAAGCATACACACATATTTAAGGCGTTATCTTATACAGTTCAAGATCCCCGTGCTGGGCAAACAGGTTTTGAAGCTGTTTGAGCTAAGATTTTCAAGTTATTCACATAATGAAAACCTATACTTTGATTCGGGCGAGTTCCCCATTCAAATGCATGTAATCGTAGGCAAACGCACTGTCTTGACGAAATAAAGCGTTTTTGTACAACTTCATATAAATAGCTGTAAGTCTTGATAGAAGAAGCATACACACATATTTAAGGCGTTATCTTATACAGTTCAAGATCCCCGTGCTGGGCAAACAGGTTTTGAAGCTGTTTGAGCTAAGATTTTCAAGTTATTCACATAATGAAAACCTATACTTTGTTTCGGGCGAGTTCCCCATTCAAATGCATGTAATCGTAGGAAACGCACTGTCTTGACGAAATAAAGCGTTTTTGTACAACTTCATATAAATAGCTGTAAGTTTTGATAGACGACTCAGACACACATATTTAAGGCGCTATCTTATACAGTTCAAGATCCCCGTGCTGGGCAAACAGGTTTTGAAGCTGTTTGAGCTAAGATTTTCAAGTTATTCACATAATGAAAACCTATACTTTGTTTCGGACGAGTTCCCCTTTCAAATGCATGTAATCGTAGGAAACGCACTGTCTTGACGAAATAAAGCGTTTTTGTACAACTTCATATAAATAGCTGTAAGTTTTGATAGACGACACAGACACACATATTTAAGGCGTTATCTTATACAGTTCAAGATCCCCGTGCTGGGCAAACAGGTTTTGAAGCTGTTTGAGCTAAGATTTTCAAGTTATTCACATAATGAAAACCTATACTTTGTTTCGGGCGAGTTCCCCATTCAAATGCATGTAATCGTAGGAAACGCACTGTCTTGACGAAATAAAGCGTTTATACAACTTCATATAAATAGCTGTAAGTCTTGATAGAAGAAGCATACACACATATTTAAGGCGTTATCTTATACAGTTCAAGATCCCCGTGCAGGACAAACAGGTTTTGAAGCTGTTTGAGCTAAGATTTTCAAGTTATTCACATAATGAAAACCTATACTTTGTTTCGGGCGAGTTCCCCATTCGAATGCATGTAATCGTAGGAAACGCACTGTCTTGACGAAATAAAGCGTTTTTGTACAACTTCATATAAATAGCTGTAAGTTTTGATAGACGACTCAGACACACATATTTAAGGCGTTATCTTTTACAGTTCAAGATCCCCGTGCTGGGCAAACAGGTTTTGAAGCTGTTTGAGCTAAGATTTTCAAGTTATTCACATAATGAAAACCTATACTTTGTTTCGGGCGAGTTCCCCATTCAAATGCATGTAATCGTAGGAAACGCACTGTCTTGACGAAATAAAGCGTTTATACAACTTCATATAAATAGCTGTAAGTCTTGATAGAAGAAGCATACACACATATTTAAGGCGTTATCTTATACAGTTCAAGATCCCCGTGCTGGGCAAACAGGTTTTGAAGCTGTTTGAGCTAAGATTTTCAAGTTATTCACATAATGAAAACCTATACTTTGTTTCGGGCGAGTTCCCCATTCAAATGCATGTAATTGTAGGAAACGCACTGTCTTGACGAAATAAAGCGTTTTTGTACAACTTCATATAAATAGCTGTAAGTTTTGATAGACGACTCAGAAACACATATTTAAGGCGTTATCTTATACAGTTCAAGATCCCCGTGCTGGACAAACAGGTTTTGAAGCTGTTTGAGCTAAGATTTTCAAGTTATTCACATAATGAAAACCTATACTTTGTTTCGGGCGAGTTCCCCATTCAAATGCATGTAATCGTAGGAAACGCACTGTCTTGACGAAATAAAGCGTTTTTGTACAACTTCATATAAATAGCTGTAAGTTTTGATAGACGACTCAGACACACATATTTAAGGCGTTATCTTATACAGTTCAAGATCCCCGTGCTGGGCAAACAGGTTTTGAAGCTGTTTGAGCTAAGATTTTCAAGTTATTCACATAATGAAAACCTATACTTTGTTTCGGGCGAGTTCCCCATTCAAATGCATGTAATCGTAGGAAACGCACTGTCTTGACGAAATAAAGCGTTTATACACAACTTCATATAAATAGCTGTAAGTCTTGATAGAAGAAGCATACACACATATTTAAGGCGTTATCTTATACAGTTCAAGATCCCCGTGCTGGGCAAACAGGTTTTGAAGCTGTTTGAGCTAAGATTTTCAAGTTATTCACATAATGAAAACCTATACTTTGATTCGGGCGAGTTCCCCATTCAAATGCATGTAATCGTAGGCAAACGCACTGTCTTGACGAAATAAAGCGTTTTTGTACAACTTCATATAAATAGCTGTAAGTCTTGATAGAAGAAGCATACACACATATTTAAGGCGTTATCTTATACAGTTCAAGATCCCCGTGCTGGGCAAACAGGTTTTGAAGCTGTTTGAGCTAAGATTTTCAAGTTATTCACATAATGAAAACCTATACTTTGTTTCGGGCGAGTTCCCCATTCAAATGCATGTAATCGTAGGAAACGCACTGTCTTGACGAAATAAAGCGTTTTTGTACAACTTCATATAAATAGCTGTAAGTTTTGATAGACGACTCAGACACACATATTTAAGGCGCTATCTTATACAGTTCAAGATCCCCGTGCTGGGCAAACAGGTTTTGAAGCTGTTTGAGCTAAGATTTTCAAGTTATTCACATAATGAAAACCTATACTTTGTTTCGGACGAGTTCCCCTTTCAAATGCATGTAATCGTAGGAAACGCACTGTCTTGACGAAATAAAGCGTTTTTGTACAACTTCATATAAATAGCTGTAAGTTTTGATAGACGACACAGACACACATATTTAAGGCGTTATCTTATACAGTTCAAGATCCCCGTGCTGGGCAAACAGGTTTTGAAGCTGTTTGAGCTAAGATTTTCAAGTTATTCACATAATGAAAACCTATACTTTGTTTCGGGCGAGTTCCCCATTCAAATGCATGTAATCGTAGGAAACGCACTGTCTTGACGAAATAAAGCGTTTATACAACTTCATATAAATAGCTGTAAGTCTTGATAGAAGAAGCATACACACATATTTAAGGCGTTATCTTATACAGTTCAAGATCCCCGTGCAGGACAAACAGGTTTTGAAGCTGTTTGAGCTAAGATTTTCAAGTTATTCACATAATGAAAACCTATACTTTGTTTCGGGCGAGTTCCCCATTCGAATGCATGTAATCGTAGGAAACGCACTGTCTTGACGAAATAAAGCGTTTTTGTACAACTTCATATAAATAGCTGTAAGTTTTGATAGACGACTCAGACACACATATTTAAGGCGTTATCTTATACAGTTCAAGATCCCCGTGCTGGGCAAACAGGTTTTGAAGCTGTTTGAGCTAAGATTTTCAAGTTATTCACATAATGAAAACCTATACTTTGTTTCGGGCGAGTTCCCCATTCAAATGCATGTAATCGTAGGAAACGTACTGTCTTGACGAAATAAAGCGTTTATACACAACTTCATATAAATAGCTGTAAGTCTTGATAGAAGAAGCATACACACATATTTAAGGCGTTATCTTATACAGTTCAAGATCCCCGTGCTGGGCAAACAGGTTTTGAAGCTGTTTGAGCTAAGATTTTCAAGTTATTCACATAATGAAAACCTATACTTTGATTCGGGCGAGTTCCCCATTCAAATGCATGTAATCGTAGGCAAACGCACTGTCTTGACGAAATAAAGCGTTTTTGTACAACTTCATATAAATAGCTGTAAATTTTGATAGACGACTCAGACACACATATTTAAGGCGTTATCTTATACAGTTCAAGATCCCCGTGCTGGGCAAACAGGTTTTGAAGCTGTTTGAGCTAAGATTTTCAAGTTATTCACATAATGAAAACCTATACTTTGTTTCGGACGAGTTCCCCATTCAAATGCATGTAATCGTAGGAAACGCAATGTCTTGACGAAATAAAGCGTTTATACACAACTTCATATAAATAGCTGTAAGTCTTGATAGAAGAAGCATACACACATATTTAAGGCGTTATCTTATACAGTTCAAGATCCCCGTGCTGGGCAAACAGGTTTTGAAGCTGTTTGAGCTAAGATTTTCAAGTTATTCACATAATGAAAACCTATACTTTGATTCGGGCGAGTTCCCCATTCAAATGCATGTAATCGTAGGCAAACGCACTGTCTTGACGAAATAAAGCGTTTTTGTACAACTTCATATAAATAGCTGTAAGTCTTGATAGAAGAAGCATACACACATATTTAAGGCGTTATCTTATACAGTTCAAGATCCCCGTGCTGGGCAAACAGGTTTTGAAGCTGTTTGAGCTAAGATTTTCAAGTTATTCACATAATGAAAACCTATACTTTGTTTCGGGCGAGTTCCCCATTCAAATGCATGTAATCGTAGGAAACGCACTGTCTTGACGAAATAAAGCGTTTTTGTACAACTTCATATAAATAGCTGTAAGTTTTGATAGACGACTCAGACACACATATTTAAGGCGCTATCTTATACAGTTCAAGATCCCCGTGCTGGGCAAACAGGTTTTGAAGCTGTTTGAGCTAAGATTTTCAAGTTATTCACATAATGAAAACCTATACTTTGTTTCGGACGAGTTCCCCTTTCAAATGCATGTAATCGTAGGAAACGCACTGTCTTGACGAAATAAAGCGTTTTTGTACAACTTCATATAAATAGCTGTAAGTTTTGATAGACGACACAGACACACATATTTAAGGCGTTATCTTATACAGTTCAAGATCCCCGTGCTGGGCAAACAGGTTTTGAAGCTGTTTGAGCTAAGATTTTCAAGTTATTCACATAATGAAAACCTATACTTTGTTTCGGGCGAGTTCCCCATTCAAATGCATGTAATCGTAGGAAACGCACTGTCTTGACGAAATAAAGCGTTTATACAACTTCATATAAATAGCTGTAAGTCTTGATAGAAGAAGCATACACACATATTTAAGGCGTTATCTTATACAGTTCAAGATCCCCGTGCTGGGCAAACAGGTTTTGAAGCTGTTTGAGCTAAGATTTTCAAGTTATTCACATAATGAAAACCTATACTTTGTTTCGGGCGAGTTCCCCATTCGAATGCATGTAATCGTAGGAAACGCACTGTCTTGACGAAATAAAGCGTTTTTGTACAACTTCATATAAATAGCTGTAAGTTTTGATAGACGACTCAGACACACATATTTAAGGCGTTATCTTATACAGTTCAAGATCCCCGTGCTGGGCAAACAGGTTTTGAAGCTGTTTGAGCTAAGATTTTCAAGTTATTCACATAATGAAAACCTATACTTTGTTTCGGGCGAGTTCCCCATTCAAATGCATGTAATCGTAGGAAACGCACTGTCTTGACGAAATAAAGCGTTTATACACAACTTCATATAAATAGCTGTAAGTCTTGATAGAAGAAGCATACACACATATTTAAGGCGTTATCTTATACAGTTCAAGATCCCCGTGCTGGGCAAACAGGTTTTGAAGCTGTTTGAGCTAAGATTTTCAAGTTATTCACATAATGAAAACCTATACTTTGTTTCGGACGAGTTCCCCATTCAAATGCATGTAATCGTAGGAAACGCACTGTCTTGACGAAATAAAGCGTTTATACAACTTCATATAAATAGCTGTAAGTCTTGATAGAAGAAGCATACACACATATTTAAGGCGTTATCTTATACAGTTCAAGATCCCCGTGCTGGGCAAACAGGTTTTGAAGCTGTTTGAGCTAAGATTTTCAAGTTATTCACATAATGAAAACCTATACTTTGTTTCGGGCGAGTTCCCCATTCAAATGCATGTAATCGTAGGAAACGCACTGTCTTGACGAAATAAAGCGTTTTTGTACAACTTCATATAAATAGCTGTAAGTTTTGATAGACGACTCAGACACACATATTTAAGGCGCTATCTTATACAGTTCAAGATCCCCGTGCTGGGCAAACAGGTTTTGAAGCTGTTTGAGCTAAGATTTTCAAGTTATTCACATAATGAAAACCTATACTTTGTTTCGGACGAGTTCCCCTTTCAAATGCATGTAATCGTAGGAAACGCACTGTCTTGACGAAATAAAGCGTTTTTGTACAACTTCATATAAATAGCTGTAAGTTTTGATAGACGACACAGACACACATATTTAAGGCGTTATCTTATACAGTTCAAGATCCCCGTGCTGGGCAAACAGGTTTTGAAGCTGTTTGAGCTAAGATTTTGAAGTTATTCACATAATGAAAACCTATACTTTGTTTCGGGCGAGTTCCCCATTCAAATGCATGTAATCGTAGGAAACGCACTGTCTTGACGAAATAAAGCGTTTATACAACTTCATATAAATAGCTGTAAGTCTTGATAGAAGAAGCATACACACATATTTAAGGCGTTATCTTATACAGTTCAAGATCCCCGTGCAGGACAAACAGGTTTTGAAGCTGTTTGAGCTAAGATTTTCAAGTTATTCACATAATGAAAACCTATACTTTGTTTCGGGCGAGTTCCCCATTCAAATGCATGTAATCGTAGGAAACGCACTGTCTTGACGAAATAAAGCGTTTTTGTACAACTTCATATAAATAGCTGTAAGTTTTGATAGACGACTCAGACACACATATTTAAGGCGTTATCTTATACAGTTCAAGATCCCCGTGCTGGGCAAACAGGTTTTGAAGCTGTTTGAGCTAAGATTTTCAAGTTATTCACATAATGAAAACCTATACTTTGTTTCGGGCGAGTTCCCCATTCAAATGCATGTAATCGTAGGAAACGCACTGTCTTGACGAAATAAAGCGTTTATACACAACTTCATATAAATAGCTGTAAGTCTTGATAGAAGAAGCATACACACATATTTAAGGCGTTATCTTATACAGTTCAAGATCCCCGTGCTGGGCAAACAGGTTTTGAAGGTGTTTGAGCTAAGATTTTCAAGTTATTCACATAATGAAAACCTATACTTTGTTTCGGGCGAGTTCCCCATTCAAATGCATGTAATCGTAGGAAACGCACTGTCTTGACGAAATAAAGCGTTTATACAACTTCATATAAATAGCTGTAAGTCTTGATAGAAGAAGCATACACACATATTTAAGGCGTTATCTTATACAGTTCAAGATCCCCGTGCAGGACAAACAGGTTTTGAAGCTGTTTGAGCTAAGATTTTCAAGTTATTCACATAATGAAAACCTATACTTTGTTTCGGGCGAGTTCCCCATTCAAATGCATGTAATTGTAGGAAACGCACTGTCTTGACGAAATAAAGCGTTTTTGTACAACTTCATATAAATAGCTGTAAGTTTTGATAGACGACTCAGACACACATATTTAAGGCGTTATCTTATACAGTTCAAGATCCCCGTGCTGGGCAAACAGGTTTTGAAGCTGTTTGAGCTAAGATTTTCAAGTTATTCACATAATGAAAACCTATACTTTGTTTCGGGCGAGTTCCCCATTCAAATGCATGTAATCGTAGGAAACGCACTGTCTTGACGAAATAAAGCGTTTATACAACTTCATATAAATAGCTGTAAGTCTTGATAGAAGAAGCATACACACATATTTAAGGCGTTATCTTATACAGTTCAAGATCCCCGTGCAGGACAAACAGGTTTTGAAGCTGTTTGAGCTAAGATTTTCAAGTTATTCACATAATGAAAACCTATACTTTGTTTCGGGCGAGTTCCCCATTCAAATACATGTAATCGTAGGAAACGCACTGTCTTGACGAAATAAAGCGTTTTTGTACAACTTCATATAAATAGCTGTAAGTTTTGATAGACGACTCAGACACACATATTTAAGGCGTTATCTTATACAGTTCAAGATCCCGGTGCTGGGCAAACAGGTTTTGAAGCTGTTTGAGCTAAGATTTTCAAGTTATTCACATAATGAAAACCTATACTTTGTTTCGGGCGAGTTCCCCATTCAAATGCATGTAATCGTAGGAAACGCACTGTCTTGACGAAATAAAGCGTTTATACACAACTTCATATAAATGGCTGTAAGTCTTGATAGAAGAAGCATACACACATATTTAAGGCGTTATCTTATACAGTTCAAGATCCCCGTGCTTGGCAAACAGGTTTTGAAGCTGTTTGAGCTAAGATTTTCAAATTATTCACATAATGAAAACCTATACTTTGTTTCGGGCAGTTCCCCATTCAAATGCATGTAATCGTAGGAAACGCACTGTCTTGACGAAATAAAGCGTTTTTGTACAACTTCATATAAATAGCTGTAAGTCTTGATCGAAGAAGCATACACACATATTTAAGGCGTTATCTTATACAGTTCAAGATCCCCGTGCTGGGCAAACAGGTTTTGAAGCTGTTTGAGCTAAGATTTTCAAGTTATTCACATAATGAAAACCTATACTTTGTTTCGGGCGAGTTCCCCATTCAAATGCATGTAATCGTAGGAAACGCACTGTCTTGACAAAATAAAGTGTTTTTGTACAACTTCATATAAATAGCTGTAAGTCTTGATAGAAGAAGCATACGCACATATTTAAGGCTTTATCTTATACAGTTCCTATACAACAAAGTATAGGTTTTCATTATGTGAATAACTTGAAAATCTTAGCTCAAACAGCTTCAAAACCTGTTTGCCCAGCACGGGGATCTTGAACTGTATAAGATAACGCCTTAAATATGTGTGTCTGAGTCGTCTATCAAAACTTACAGCTATTTATATGAAGTTGTACAAAAACGCTTTATTTCGTCAACACAGTGCGTTTCCTACGATTACATGCATTTGAATGGGGAACTCGCCCGAAACAAAGTATAGGTTTTCATTATGTGAATAACTTGAAAATCT
Organism: Neolamprologus brichardi; assembly: GCF_056152115.1. NCBI lineage: Eukaryota > Metazoa > Chordata > Actinopteri > Cichliformes > Cichlidae > Neolamprologus > Neolamprologus brichardi. Next base: position 6,017,808 of record NW_028270137.1, on the reverse strand, counting down.
TAGCTCAAACAGCTTCAAAACCTGTTTTCCCAGCACGGGTATGGATATTGAATTCTATAAGATAACGCCGTAAATATGTGTGTCTGAGTCGTCTATCAAAACTTACAGCTTTTTATATGAAGTTGTACAAAAACGCTTTATTTCGTCAAGACAGTGCGTTTCCTACGATTACATGCATTTGAATGGGGAACTCGCCCGAAACAAAGTATAGGTTTTCATTATGTGAATAACTTGAAAATCTTAGCTCAAACAGCTTCAAAACCTGTTTGCCCAGCACGGGGATCTTGAACTGTATAAGATAACGCCTTAAATATGTGTGTATGCTTCTTCTATCAAGACTTACAGCTATTTATATGAAGTTGTACAAAAACGCTTTATTTCGTCAAGACAGTGCGTTTCCTACGATTACATGCATTTGAATGGGGAACTCGCCCGAAACAAAGTATAGGTTTTCATTATGTGAATAACTTGAAAATCTTAGCTCAAACAGCTTCAAAACCTGTTTGCCCAGCACGGGGATCTTGAATTCTATAAGATAACGCCGTGAATATATGTGTATGCTTCTTCTATCAAGACTTACAGCTATTTATATGAAGTTGTACAAAAACGCTTTATTTCGTCAAGACAGTGCGTTTCCTACGATTACATGCATTTGAATGGGGAACTCGCCCGAAACAAAGTATAGGTTTTCATTATGTGAATAACTTGAAAATCTTAGCTCAAACAGCTTCAAAACCTGTTTGTCCAGCACGGGGATCTTGAACTGTATAAGATAACGCCTTAAATATGTGTATCTGAGTCGTCTATCAAAACTTACAGCTATTTATATGAAGTTGTACAAAAACGCTTTATTTCGTCAAGACAGTGCGTTTCCTACGATTACATGCATTTGAATGGGGAACTCGCCCGAAACAAAGTATAGGTTTTCATTATGTGAATAACTTGAAAATCTTAGCTCAAACAGCTTCAAAACCTGTTTGCCCAGCACGGGGATCTTGAACTGTATAAGATAACGCCTTAAATATGTGTGTATGCTTCTTCTATCAAGACTTACAGCTATTTATATGAAGTTGTACCAAAACGCTTTATTTCGTCAAGACAGTGCGTTTCCTACGATTACATGCATTTTAATGGGGAACTCGCCCGAAACAAAGTATAGGTTTTCATTATGTGAATAACTTGAAAATCTTAGCTCAAACAGCTTCAAAACCTGTTTGTCCAGCACGGGGATCTTGAACTGTATAAGATAACGCCTTAAATATGTGTGTCTGAGTCGTCTATCAAAACTTACAGCAATTTATATGAAGTTGTACAAAAACGCTTTATTTCGTCAAGACAGTGTGTTTCCTACGATTACATGCATTTGAATGGGGCAATTCGCCCGAAACAAAGTATAGGTTTTCATTATGTGAATAACTTGAAAATCTTAGCTCAAACAGCTTCAAAACCTGTTTGTCCAGCACGGGGATCTTGAACTGTATAAGATAACGCCTTAAATATGTGTGTATGCTTCTTCTATCAAGACTTACAGCTATTTATATGAAGTTGTACAAAAACGCTTTATTTCGTCAAGACAGTGCGTTTCCTACGATTACATGCATTTGAATGGGGAACTCGCCCGAAACAAAGTATAGGTTTTCATTATGTGAATAACTTGAAAATCTTAGCTCAAACAGCTTCAAAACCTGTTTGCCCAGCACGGGGATGGATATTGAATTCTATAAGATAACGCCGTAAATATGTGTGTCTGAGTCGTCTATCAAAACTTACAGCTATTTATATGAAGTTGTACAAAAACGCTTTATTTCGTCAAGACAGTGCGTTTCCTACGATTACATGCATTTTAATGGGGAACTCGCCCAAAACAAAGTATAGGTTTTCATTATGTGAATAACTTGAAAATCTTAGCTCAAACAGCTTCAAAACCTGTTTGCCCAGCACGGGGATGGATATTGAATTCTATAAGATAACGCCGTAAATATGTGTGTCTGAGTCGTCTATCAAAACTTACAGCTATTTATATGAAGTTGTAAAAAAACGCTTTATTTCGTCAAGACAGTGCGTTTCCTACGATTACATGCATTTGAATGGGGAACTCGCCCGAAACAAAGTACAGGTTTTCATTATGTGAATAACTTGAAAATCTTAGCTCAAACAGCTTCAAAACCTATTTGCCCAGCACGGGGATCTTGAATTCTATAAGATAACGCCTTAAATATGAGTGTATGCTTCTTCTATCAAGAGTTACAGCTATTTATATGAAGTTGTACAAAAACGCTTTATTTCGTCAAGACAGTGCGTTTCCTACGATTACATGCATTTAAATGGGGAACTCGCCAGAAACAAAGTATAGGTTTTCATTATGTGAATAACTTGAAAATCTTTCCTCAAACAGCTTCAAAACCTGTTTGCCCAGCACGGGGATGGATATTGAATTCTATAAGATAACGCCGTAAATATGTGTGTATGCTTCTTCTATCAAGACTTACAGCTATTTATATGAAGTTGTACAAAAACGCTTTATTTCGTCAAGACAGTGCGTTTCCTACGATTACATGCATTTTAATGGGGAACTTGCCCGAAACAAAGTATAGGTTTTCATTATGTGAATAACTTGAAAATCTTAGCTCAAACAGCTTCAAAACCTATTTGCCCAGCACGGGGATCTTGAATTCTATAAGATAACGCCTTAAATATGTGTGTATGCTTCTTCTATCAAGACTTACAGCTATTTATATGAAGTTGTACAAAAACGCTTTATTTCGTCAAGACAGTGCGTTTCCTACGATTACATGCATTTGAATGGGGAACTCGCCCGAAACAAAGTATAGGTTTTCATTATGTGAATAACTTGAAAATCTTAGCTCAAACAGCTTCAAAACCTGTTATCCCAACACGGGGATGGATATTGAATTCTATAAGATAACGCCGTAAATATGTGTGTCTGAGTCGTCTATCAAAACTTACAGCTATTTATATGAAGTTGTAAAAAAACGCTTTATTTCGTCAAGACAGTGCGTTTCCTACGATTACATGCATTTGAATGGGGAACTCGCCCGAAACAAAGTACAGGTTTTCATTATGTGAATAACTTGAAAATCTTAGCTCAAACAGCTTCAAAACCTATTTGCCCAGCACGGGGATCTTGAATTCTATAAGATAACGCCTTAAATATGAGTGTATGCTTCTTCTATCAAGAGTTACAGCTATTTATATGAAGTTGTACAAAAACGCTTTATTTCGTCAAGACAGTGCGTTTCCTACGATTACATGCATTTGAATGGGGAACTCGCCCGAAACAAAGTACAGGTTTTCATTATGTGAATAACTTGAAAATCTTACCTCAAACAGCTTCAAAACCTGTTTGCCCAGCACGGGGATGGATATTGAATTCTATAAGATAACGCCGTAAATATGTGTGTATGCTTCTTCTATCAAGACTTACAGCTATTTATATGAAGTTGTACAAAAACGCTTTATTTCGTCAAGACAGTGCGTTTCCTACGATTACATGCATTTGAATGGGGAACTTGCCCGAAACAAAGTATAGGTTTTCATTATGTGAATAACTTGAAAATCTTAGCTCAAACAGCTTCAAAACCTGTTATCCCAACACGGGGATGGATATTGAATTCTATAAGATAACGCCGTAAATATGTGTGTCTGAGTCGTCTATCAAAACTTACAGCTATTTATATGAAGTTGTACAAAAGCGCTTTATTTCGTCAAGACAGTGCGTTTCCTACGATTACATGCATTTGAATGGGGAACTCGCCCGAAACAAAGTATAGGTTTTCATTATGTGAATAACTTGAAAATCTTAGCTCAAACAGCTTCAAAACCTGTTTGCCCAGCACGGGGATGGATATTGAACTGTATAAGATAACGCCTTAAATATGTGTGTATGCTTCTTCTATCAAGACTTACAGCTATTTATATGAAGTTGTACAAAAACGCTTTATTTCGTCAAGACAGTGCGTTTCCTACGATTACATGCATTTGAATGGGGAACTCGCCCGAAACAAAGTATAGGTTTTCATTATGTGAATAACTTGAAAATCTTAGCTCAAACAGCTTCAAAACCTGTTATCCCAGCACGGGGATGGATATTGAATTCTATAAGATAACGCCGTAAATATGTGTGTATGCTTCTTCTATCAAGACTTACAGCTATTTATATGACGTTGTACAAAAACGCTTTATTTCGTCAAGACAGTGCGTTTCCTACGATTACATGCATTTGAATGGGGAACTCGCCCGAAACAAAGTATAGGTTTTCATTATGTGAATAACTTGAAAATCTTAGCTCAAACAGCTTCAAAACCTGTTATCCCAACACGGGGATGGATATTGAATTCTATAAGATAACGCCGTAAATATGTGTGTCTGAGTCGTCTATCAAAACTTACAGCTATTTATATGAAGTTGTACAAAAACGCTTTATTTCGTCAAGACAGTGCGTTTCCTACGATTACATGCATTTGAATGGGGAACTCGCCCGAAACAAAGTATAGGTTTTCATTATGTGAATAACTTGAAAATCTTAGCTCAAACAGCTTCAAAACCTGTTTGCCCAGCACGGGGATGGATATTGAACTGTATAAGATAACGCCTTAAATATGTGTGTATGCTTCTTCTATCAAAACTTACAGCTATTTATATGAAGTTGTACAAAAACGCTTTATTTCGTCAAGACAGTGCGTTTCCTACGATTACATGCATTTGAATGGGGAACTCGCCCGAAACAAAGTATAGGTTTTCATTATGTGAATAACTTGAAAATCTTAGCTCAAACAGCTTCAAAACCTGTTTGCCCAGCACGGGGATGGATATTGAACTGTATAAGATAACGCCTTAAATATGTGTGTATGCTTCTTCTATCAAGACTTACAGCTATTTATATGAAGTTGTACAAAAACGCTTTATTTCGTCAAGACAGTGCGTTTCCTACGATTACATGCATTTGAATGGGGAACTCGCCCGAAACAAAGTATAGGTTTTCATTATGTGAATAACTTGAAAATCTTAGCTCAAACAGCTTCAAAACCTGTTATCCCAGCACGGGGATGGATATTGAATTCTATAAGATAACGCCGTAAATATGTGTGTATGCTTCTTCTATCAAGACTTACAGCTATTTATATGACGTTGTACAAAAACGCTTTATTTCGTCAAGACAGTGCGTTTCCTACGATTACATGCATTTGAATGGGGAACTCGCCCGAAACAAAGTATAGGTTTTCATTATGTGAATAACTTGAAAATCTTAGCTCAAACAGCTTCAAAACCTGTTATCCCAACACGGGGATGGATATTGAATTCTATAAGATAACGCCGTAAATATGTGTGTCTGAGTCGTCTATCAAAACTTACAGCTATTTATATGAAGTTGTACAAAAACGCTTTATTTCGTCAAGACAGTGCGTTTCCTACGATTACATGCATTTGAATGGGGAACTCGCCCGAAACAAAGTATAGGTTTTCATTATGTGAATAACTTGAAAATCTTAGCTCAAACAGCTTCAAAACCTGTTTGCCCAGCACGGGGATGGATATTGAACTGTATAAGATAACGCCTTAAATATGTGTGTATGCTTCTTCTATCAAAACTTACAGCTATTTATATGAAGTTGTACAAAAACGCTTTATTTCGTCAAGACAGTGCGTTTCCTACGATTACATGCATTTGAATGGGGAACTCGCCCGAAACAAAGTATAGGTTTTCATTATGTGAATAACTTGAAAATCTTAGCTCAAACAGCTTCAAAACCTGTTTGCCCAGCACGGGGATGGATATTGAACTGTATAAGATAACGCCTTAAATATGTGTGTATGCTTCTTCTATCAAGACTTACAGCTATTTATATGAAGTTGTACAAAAACGCTTTATTTCGTCAAGACAGTGCGTTTCCTACGATTACATGCATTTGAATGGGGAACTCGCCCGAAACAAAGTATAGGTTTTCATTATGTGAATAACTTGAAAATCTTAGCTCAAACAGCTTCAAAACCTGTTTGTCCAGCACGGGGATCTTGAACTGTATAAGATAACGCCTTAAATATGTGTGTATGCTTCTTCTATCAAGACTTACAGCTATTTATATGAAGTTGTACAAAAACGCTTTATTTCGTCAAGACAGTGCGTTTCCTACGATTACATGCATTTGAATGGGGAACTTGCCCGAAACAAAGTATAGGTTTTCATTATGTGAATAACTTGAAAATCTTAGCTCAAACAGCTTCAAAACCTGTTTGGTCAGCACTGGGATCTTGAACTGTATAAGATAACGCCTTAAATATGTGTGTATGCTTCTTCTATCAAGACTTACAGCTATTTATATGAAGTTGTACAAAAACGCTTTATTTCGTCAAGACAGTGCGTTTCCTACGATTACATGCATTTGAATGGGGAACTCGCCCGAAACAAAGTATAGGTATTCATTATGTGAATAACTTGAAAATCTTAGCTCAAACAGCTTCAAAACCTGTTTGGTCAGCACTGGGATCTTGAACTGTATAAGATAACGCCTTAAATATCTGTGTATGCTTCTTCTATCAAGACTTACAGCTATTTATATGAAGTTGTACAAAAACGCTTTATTTCGTCAAGACAGTGCGTTTCCTACGATTACATGCATTTGAATGGGGAACTCGCCCGAAACAAAGTATAGGTTTTCATTATGTGAATAACTTGAAAATCTTAGCTCAAACAGCTTCAAAACCTTTTTGCCCAGCACGGGGATCTTGAACTGTATAAGATAACGCCTTAAATATGTGTGTATGCTTCTTCTATCAAGACTTACAGCTATTTATATGACATTGTACAAAAACGCTTTATTTCGTCAAGACAGTGCGTTTCCTACGATTACATGCATTTGAATGGGGAACTTGCCCGAAACAAAGTATAGGTTTTCATTATGTGAATAACTTGAAAATCTTAGCTCAAACAGCTTCAAAACCTGTTTGCCCAGCACGGGGATCTTGAATTCTATAAGATAACGCCTTAAATATGAGTGTATGCTTCTTCTATCAAGAGTTACAGCTATTTATATGAAGTTGTACAAAAACGCTTTATTTCGTCAAGACAGTGCGTTTCCTACGATTACATGCATTTTAATGGGGAACTCGCCCGAAACAAAGTATAGGTTTTCATTATGTGAATAACTTGAAAATCTTAGCTCAAACAGCTTCAAAACCTGTTTGGTCAGCACGGGGATGGATATTGAATTCTATAAGATAACGCCGTAAATATGTGTGTATGCTTCTTCTATCAAGACTTACAGCTATTTATATGAAGTTGTACAAAAATGCTTTATTTCGTCAAGACAGTGCGTTTCCTACGATTACATGCATTTGAATGGGGAACTCGCCCGAAACAAAGTATAGGTTTTCATTATGTGAATAACTTGAAAATCTTAGCTCAAACAGCTTCAAAACCTGTTTGGTCAGCACTGGGATCTTGAACTGTATAAGATAACGCCTTAAATATGTGTGTATGCTTCTTCTATCAAGACTTACAGCTATTTATATGAAGTTGTACAAAAACGCTTTATTTCGTCAAGACAGTGCGTTTCCTACGATTACATGCATTTGAATGGGGAACTTGCCCGAAACAAAGTATAGGTTTTCATTATGTGAATAACTTGAAAATCTTAGCTCAAACAGCTTCAAAACCTGTTTGCCCAGCACGGGGATCTTGAATTCTATAAGATAACGCCTTAAATATGTGTGTATGCTTCTTCTATTAAGACTTACAGCTATTTATATGACGTTGTACAAAAACGCTTTATTTCGTCAAGACAGTGCGTTTCCTACGATTAAATGCATTTGAATGGGGAACTCGCCCGAAACAAAGTATAGGTTTTCATTATGTGAATAACTTGAAAATCTTAGCTCAAACAGCTTCAAAACCTGTTTGCCCAGCACGGGGATGGATATTGAATTCTATAAGATAACGCCGTAAATATGTGTGTATGCTTCTTCTATCAAAACTTACAGCTATTTATATGAAGTTGTACAAAAACGCTTTATTTCGTCAAGACAGTGCGTTTCCTACGATTACATGCATTTGAATGGGGCAATTCGCCCGAAACAAAGTATAGGTTTTCATTATGTGAATAACTTGAAAATCTTAGCTCAAACAGCTTCAAAACCTGTTATCCCAGCACGGGGATGGATATTGAATTCTATAAGATAACGCCGTAAATATCTGTGTATGCTTCTTCTATCAAGACTTACAGCTATTTATATGAAGTTGTACAAAAACGCTTTATTTCGTCAAGACAGTGCGTTTCCTACGATTACATGCATTTGAATGGGGCAATTCGCCCGAAACAAAGTATAGATTTTTATTATGTGAATAACTTGAAAATCTTAGCTCAAACAGCTTCAAAACCTGTTATCCCAGCACGGGGATGGATATTGAATTCTATAAGATAACGCCGTAAATATCTGTGTATGCTTCTTCTATCAAGACTTACAGCTATTTATATGAAGTTGTACAAAAACGCTTTATTTCGTCAAGACAGTGCGTTTCCTACGATTACATGCATTTGAATGGGGAACTCGCCCGAAACAAAGTATAGGTTTTCATTATGTGAATAACTTGAAAATCTTAGCTCAAACTGCTTCAAAACCTGTTTGCCCAGCACGGGGATCTTGAACTGTATAAGATAACGCCTTAAATATGTGTGTCTGAGTCGTCTATCAAGACTTACAGCTATTTATATGACGTTGTACAAAAACGCTTTATTTCGTCAAGACAGTGCGTTTCCTACGATTACATGCATTTGAATGGGGAACTCGGCCGAAACAAAGTATAGGTTTTCATTATTTGAATAACTTGAAAATCTTAGCTCAAACAGCTTCAAAACCTGTTATCCCAGCACGGGGATGGATATTGAATTCTATAAGATAACGCCGTAAATATCTGTGTCTGAGTCGTCTATCAAAACTTACAGCTATTTATATGAAGTTGTACAAAAACGCTTTATTTCGTCAAGACAGTGCGTTTCCTACGATTACATGCATTTGAATGGGGAACTCGCCTGAAACAAAGTATAGGTTTTCATTATGTGAATAACTTGAAAATCTTAGCTCAAACAGCTTCAAAACCTGTTTGCCCAGCACGGGGATCGATATTGAACTGTATAAGATAACGCCTTAAATATCTGTGTATGCTTCTTCTATCAAGACTTACAGCTATTTATATGAAGTTGTACAAAAACGCTTTATTTCGTCAAGACAGTGCGTTTCCTACGATTACATGCATTTGAATGGGGAACTCGCCCGAAACAAAGTATAGGTTTTCATTATGTGAATAACTTGAAAATCTTAGCTCAAACAGCTTCAAAACCTGTTTGCCCAGCACGGGGATCTTGAACTGTATAAGATAACGCCTTAAATATCTGTGTATGCTTCTTCTATCAAGACTTACAGCTATTTATATGAAGTTGTACAAAAACGCTTTATTTCGTCAAGACAGTGCGTTTCCTACGATTACATGCATTTGAATGGGGAACTCGCCCGAAACAAAGTATAGGTTTTCATTATGTGAATAACTTGAAAATGTTAGCTCAAACAGCTTCAAAACCTGTTTGCCCAGCATGGGGATCTTGAACTGTATAAGATAACGCCGTAAATATCTGTGTATGCTTCTTCTATCAAGACTTACAGCTATTTATATGAAGTTGTACAAAAACGCTTTATTTCGTCAAGACAGTGCGTTTCCTACGATTACATGCATTTGAATGGGGAACTCGCCCGAAACAAAGTATAGGTTTTCATTATGTGAATAACTTGAAAATCTTAGCTCAAACAGCTTCAAAACCTGTTTGCCCAGCATGGGGATCTTGAACTGTATAAGATAACGCCTTAAATATCTGTGTAGGCTTCTTCTATCAAGACTTACAGCTATTTATATGAAGTTGTACAAAAATGCTTTATTTCGTCAAGACAGTGCGTTTCCTACGATTACATGCATTTGAATGGGGAACTCGCCAGAAACAAAGTATAGGTTTTCATTATGTGAATAACTTGAAAATCTTAGCTCAAACAGCTTCAAAAGCTGTTATCCCAGCACGGGGATGGATATTGAATTCTATAAGATAACGCCGTGAATATGTGTGTCTGAGTCGTCTATCAAAACTTACAGCTATTTATATGAAGTTGTACAAAAACGCTTTATTTCGTCAAGACAGTGCGTTTCCTACGATTACATGCATTTGAATGGGGAACTCGCCCGAAACAAAGTATAGGTTTTCATTATGTGAATAACTTGAAAATCTTAGCTCAAACAGCTTCAAAACCTGTTTGCCCAGCACGGGGATGGATATTGAATTCTATAAGATAACGCCGTAAATATGTGTGTATGCTTCTTCTATCAAGACTTACAGCTATTTATATGAAGTTGTACAAAAACGCTTTATTTCGTCAAGACAGTGCGTTTCCTACGATTACATGCATTTGAATGGGGAACTCGCCCGAAACAAAGTATAGGTTTTCATTATGTGAATAACTTGAAAATGTTAGCTCAAACAGCTCCAAAACCTGTTTGTCCAGCACGGGGATCTTGAACTGTATAAGATAACGCCTTAAATATGTGTGTCTGAGTCGTCTATCAATACTTACAGCTATTTATATGAAGTTGTACAAAAACGCTTTATTTCGTCAAGACAGTGCGTTTCCTACGATTACATGCATTTGAATGGGGATCTCGCCCGAAACAAAGTATAGGTTTTCATTATGTGAATAACTTGAAAATCTTAGCTCAAACAGCTTCAAAACCTTTTTGCCCAGCATGGGGATCTTGAACTGTATAAGATAACGCCTTAAATATGTGTGTATGCTTCTTCTATCAAGACTTACAGCTATTTATATGACGTTGTACAAAAACGCTTTATTTCGTCAAGACAGTGCGTTTCCTACGATTACATGCATTTGAATGGGGAACTCGCCCGAAACAAAGTATAGGTTTTCATTATGTGAATAACTTGAAAATCTTAGCTCAAACAGCTTCAAAACCTGTTATCCCAGCACGGGGATGGATATTGAATTCTATAAGATTACGCCGTAAATATCTGTGTATGCTTCTTCTATCAAGACTTACACCTATTTACATGAAGTTGTACAAAAACGCTTTATTTCGTCAAGACAGTGCGTTTCCTACGATTACATGCATTTGAATCGGGCAATTCGCCCGAAACAAAGTATAGGTTTTCATTATGTGAATAACTTGAAAATCTTAGCTCAAACAGCTTCAAAACCTGTTTGCCCAGCACGGGGATCTTGAATTCTATAAGATAACGCCTTAAATATGTGTGTATGCTTCTTCTATTAAGACTTACAGCTATTTATATGACGTTGTACAAAAACGCTTTATTTCGTCAAGACAGTGCGTTTCCTACGATTAAATGCATTTGAATGGGGAACTCGCCCGAAACAAAGTATAGGTTTTCATTATGTGAATAACTTGAAAATCTTAGCTCAAACAGCTTCAAAACCTGTTTGCCCAGCACGGGGATGGATATTGAATTCTATAAGATAACGCCGTAAATATGTGTGTATGCTTCTTCTATCAAAACTTACAGCTATTTATATGAAGTTGTACAAAAACGCTTTATTTCGTCAAGACAGTGCGTTTCCTACGATTACATGCATTTGAATGGGGCAATTCGCCCGAAACAAAGTATAGGTTTTCATTATGTGAATAACTTGAAAATCTTAGCTCAAACAGCTTCAAAACCTGTTATCCCAGCACGGGGATGGATATTGAATTCTATAAGATAACGCCGTAAATATCTGTGTATGCTTCTTCTATCAAGACTTACAGCTATTTATATGAAGTTGTACAAAAACGCTTTATTTCGTCAAGACAGTGCGTTTCCTACGATTACATGCATTTGAATGGGGCAATTCGCCCGAAACAAAGTATAGATTTTTATTATGTGAATAACTTGAAAATCTTAGCTCAAACAGCTTCAAAACCTGTTATCCCAGCACGGGGATGGATATTGAATTCTATAAGATAACGCCGTAAATATCTGTGTATGCTTCTTCTATCAAGACTTACAGCTATTTATATGAAGTTGTACAAAAACGCTTTATTTCGTCAAGACAGTGCGTTTCCTACGATTACATGCATTTGAATGGGGAACTCGCCCGAAACAAAGTATAGGTTTTCATTATGTGAATAACTTGAAAATCTTAGCTCAAACTGCTTCAAAACCTGTTTGCCCAGCACGGGGATCTTGAACTGTATAAGATAACGCCTTAAATATGTGTGTCTGAGTCGTCTATCAAGACTTACAGCTATTTATATGACGTTGTACAAAAACGCTTTATTTCGTCAAGACAGTGCGTTTCCTACGATTACATGCATTTGAATGGGGAACTCGGCCGAAACAAAGTATAGGTTTTCATTATTTGAATAACTTGAAAATCTTAGCTCAAACAGCTTCAAAACCTGTTATCCCAGCACGGGGATGGATATTGAATTCTATAAGATAACGCCGTAAATATCTGTGTCTGAGTCGTCTATCAAAACTTACAGCTATTTATATGAAGTTGTACAAAAACGCTTTATTTCGTCAAGACAGTGCGTTTCCTACGATTACATGCATTTGAATGGGGAACTCGCCTGAAACAAAGTATAGGTTTTCATTATGTGAATAACTTGAAAATCTTAGCTCAAACAGCTTCAAAACCTGTTTGCCCAGCACGGGGATGGATATTGAACTGTATAAGATAACGCCTTAAATATCTGTGTATGCTTCTTCTATCAAGACTTACAGCTATTTATATGAAGTTGTACAAAAACGCTTTATTTCGTCAAGACAGTGCGTTTCCTACGATTACATGCATTTGAATGGGGAACTCGCCCGAAACAAAGTATAGGTTTTCATTATGTGAATAACTTGAAAATCTTAGCTCAAACAGCTTCAAAACCTGTTTGCCCAGCACGGGGATCTTGAACTGTATAAGATAACGCCTTAAATATCTGTGTATGCTTCTTCTATCAAGACTTACAGCTATTTATATGAAGTTGTACAAAAACGCTTTATTTCGTCAAGACAGTGCGTTTCCTACGATTACATGCATTTGAATGGGGAACTCGCCCGAAACAAAGTATAGGTTTTCATTATGTGAATAACTTGAAAATGTTAGCTCAAACAGCTCCAAAACCTGTTTGTCCAGCACGGGGATCTTGAACTGTATAAGATAACGCCTTAAATATGTGTGTCTGAGTCGTCTATCAATACTTACAGCTATTTATATGAAGTTGTACAAAAACGCTTTATTTCGTCAAGACAGTGCGTTTCCTACGATTACATGCATTTGAATGGGGATCTCGCCCGAAACAAAGTATAGGTTTTCATTATGTGAATAACTTGAAAATCTTAGCTCAAACAGCTTCAAAACCTTTTTGCCCAGCATGGGGATCTTGAACTGTATAAGATAACGCCTTAAATATGTGTGTATGCTTCTTCTATCAAGACTTACAGCTATTTATATGACGTTGTACAAAAACGCTTTATTTCGTCAAGACAGTGCGTTTCCTACGATTACATGCATTTGAATGGGGAACTCGCCCGAAACAAAGTATAGGTTTTCATTATGTGAATAACTTGAAAATCTTAGCTCAAACAGCTTCAAAACCTGTTATCCCAGCACGGGGATGGATATTGAATTCTATAAGATTACGCCGTAAATATCTGTGTATGCTTCTTCTATCAAGACTTACACCTATTTACATGAAGTTGTACAAAAACGCTTTATTTCGTCAAGACAGTGCGTTTCCTACGATTACATGCATTTGAATCGGGCAATTCGCCCGAAACAAAGTATAGGTTTTTATTATGTGAATAACTTGAAAATCTTAGCTCAAACAGTTCCAAAACCTGTTTGCCCAGCACGGGGATCTTGAACTGTATAAGATAACGCCGTAAATATGTGTGTATGCTTCTTCTATCAAGACTTACAGCTATTTATATGAAGTTGTACAAAAGCGCTTTATTTCGTCAAGACAGTTCGTTTCCTACGATTACATGCATTTGAATGGGGAACTCGTCCGAAACAAAGTATAGGTTTTCATTATGTGAATAACTTGAAAATCTTAGCTCAAACAGCTTCAAAACCTGTTTGCCCAGCACGGGGATAGATATTGAATTCTATAAGATAACGCCGTAAATATGTGTGTATGCTTCTTCTATCAAGACTTACAGCTATTTATATGAAGTTGTACAAAAACGCTTTATTTCGTCAAGACAGTGCGTTTCCTACGATTACATTCATTTGAATGGGGCAATTCGCCCGAAACAAAGTATAGGTTTTCATTATGTGAATAACTTGAAAATCTTAGCTCAAACAGCTTCAAAACCTTTTTGCTCAGCACGGGGATCTTGACCTGTATAAGATAACGCCTTAAATATGTGTGTATGCTTCTTCTATCAAAACTTACAGCTATTTATATGAAGTTGTACAAAAACGCTTTATTTCGTCAAGACAGTGCGTTTCCTACGATTACATGCATTTGAATGGGGAACTCGCCCGAAACAAAGTATAGGTTTTCATTATGTGAATAACTTGAAAATCTTAGCTCAAACAGCTTCAAAACCTGTTTGCCCAGCACGGGGATCTTGAACTGTATAAGATAATGCCTTAAATATGTGTGTATGCTTCTTCTATCAAGACTTACAGCCATTTATATGAAGTTGTACAAAAACGCTTTATTTCGTCAAGACAGTGCGTTTCCTACGATTACATGCATTTGAATGGGGAACTCGCCCGAAACAAAGTATAGGTTTTCATTATGTGAATAACTTGAAAATCTTAGCTCAAACAGCTTCAAAACCTGTTTGCCCAGCACGGGGATCTTGAACTGTATAAGATAACGCCTTAAATATGTGTGTATGCTTCTTCTATCAAGACTTACAGCCATTTATATGAAGTTGTACAAAAACGCTTTATTTCGTCAAGACAGTGCGTTTCCTACGATTACATGCATTTGAATGGGGAACTCGCCCGAAACAAAGTATAGGTTTTCATTATGTGAATAACTTGAAAATCTTAGCTCAAACAGCTTCAAAACCTGTTTGCCCAACACGGGGATCTTGAATTCTATAAGATAACGCCTTAAATATGAGTGTATGCTTCTTCTATCAAGAGTTACAGGTATTTATATGAAGTTGTACAAAAACGCTTTATTTCGTCAAGACAGTGCGTTTCCTACGATTACATGCATTTGAATGGGGAACTCGCCCGAAACAAAGTATAGGTTTTCATTATGTGAATAACTTGAAAATCTTAGCTCAAACAGCTTCAAAACCTTTTTGCCCAGCACGGGGATCTTGAACTGTATAAGATAACGCCTTAAATATCTGTGTATGCTTCTTCTATCAAGACTTACAGCTATTTATATGAAGTTGTACAAAAACGCTTTATTTCGTCAAGACAGTGCGTTTCCTACGATTACATGCATTTGAATGGGGAACTCGCCCGAAACAAAGTATAGGTTTTCATTATGTGAATAACTTGAAAATCTTAGCTCAAACAGCTTCAAAACCTGTTTGCCCAGCACGGGGATCTTGAATTCTATAAGATAACGCCTTAAATATGTGTGTATGCTTCTTCTATTAAGACTTACAGCTATTTATATGACGTTGTACAAAAACGCTTTATTTCGTCAAGACAGTGCGTTTCCTACGATTAAATGCATTTGAATGGGGAACTCGCCCGAAACAAAGTATAGGTTTTCATTATGTGAATAACTTGAAAATCTTAGCTCAAACAGCTTCAAAACCTGTTTGCCCAGCACGGGGATGGATATTGAATTCTATAAGATAACGCCGTAAATATGTGTGTATGCTTCTTCTATCAAAACTTACAGCTATTTATATGAAGTTGTACAAAAACGCTTTATTTCGTCAAGACAGTGCGTTTCCTACGATTACATGCATTTGAATGGGGCAATTCGCCCGAAACAAAGTATAGATTTTTATTATGTGAATAACTTGAAAATCTTAGCTCAAACAGCTTCAAAACCTGTTATCCCAGCACGGGGATGGATATTGAATTCTATAAGATAACGCCGTAAATATGTGTGTCTGAGTCGTCTATCAAAACTTACAGCTATTTATATGAAGTTGTACAAAAACGCTTTATTTCGTCAAGACAGTGCGTTTCCTACGATTACATGCATTTGAATGGGGAACTCGCCCGAAACAAAGTATAGGTTTTCATTATGTGAATAACTTCAAAATCTTAGCTCAAACAGCTTCAAAACCTGTTTGCCCAGCACGGGGATCTTGAACTGTATAAGATAACGCCTTAAATATGTGTGTCTGAGTCGTCTATCAAGACTTACAGCTATTTATATGACGTTGTACAAAAACGCTTTATTTCGTCAAGACAGTGCGTTTCCTACGATTACATGCATTTGAATGGGGAACTCGGCCGAAACAAAGTATAGGTTTTCATTATTTGAATAACTTGAAAATCTTAGCTCAAACAGCTTCAAAACCTGTTATCCCAGCACGGGGATGGATATTGAATTCTATAAGATAACGCCGTAAATATCTGTGTCTGAGTCGTCTATCAAAACTTACAGCTATTTATATGAAGTTGTACAAAAACGCTTTATTTCGTCAAGACAGTGTGTTTCCTACGATTACATGCATTTGAATGGGGAACTCGCCTGAAACAAAGTATAGGTTTTCATTATGTGAATAACTTGAAAATCTTAGCTCAAACAGCTTCAAAACCTGTTTGCCCAGCACGGGGATGGATATTGAACTGTATAAGATAACGCCTTAAATATCTGTGTATGCTTCTTCTATCAAGACTTACAGGTATTTATATGAAGTTGTACAAAAACGCTTTATTTCGTCAAGACAGTGCGTTTCCTACGATTACATGCATTTGAATGGGGAACTCGCCCGAAACAAAGTATAGGTTTTCATTATGTGAATAACTTGAAAATCTTAGCTCAAACAGCTTCAAAACCTGTTTGCCCAGCACGGGGATCTTGAACTGTATAAGATAACGCCTTAAATATCTGTGTATGCTTCTTCTATCAAGACTTACAGCTATTTATATGAAGTTGTACAAAAACGCTTTATTTCGTCAAGACAGTGCGTTTCCTACGATTACATGCATTTGAATGGGGAACTCGCCCGAAACAAAGTATAGGTTTTCATTATGTGAATAACTTGAAAATGTTAGCTCAAACAGCTTCAAAACCTGTTTGCCCAGCATGGGGATCTTGAACTGTATAAGATAACGCCGTAAATATCTGTGTATGCTTCTTCTATCAAGACTTACAGCTATTTATATGAAGTTGTACAAAAACGCTTTATTTCGTCAAGACAGTGCGTTTCCTACGATTACATGCATTTGAATGGGGAACTCGCCCGAAACAAAGTATAGGTTTTCATTATGTGAATAACTTGAAAATCTTAGCTCAAACAGCTTCAAAACCTGTTTGCCCAGCATGGGGATCTTGAACTGTATAAGATAACGCCTTAAATATCTGTGTAGGCTTCTTCTATCAAGACTTACAGCTATTTATATGAAGTTGTACAAAAATGCTTTATTTCGTCAAGACAGTGCGTTTCCTACGATTACATGCATTTGAATGGGGAACTCGCCAGAAACAAAGTATAGGTTTTCATTATGTGAATAACTTGAAAATCTTAGCTCAAACAGCTTCAAAAGCTGTTATCCCAGCACGGGGATGGATATTGAATTCTATAAGATAACGCCGTGAATATGTGTGTCTGAGTCGTCTATCAAAACTTACAGCTATTTATATGAAGTTGTACAAAAACGCTTTATTTCGTCAAGACAGTGCGTTTCCTACGATTACATGCATTTGAATGGGGAACTCGCCCGAAACAAAGTATAGGTTTTCATTATGTGAATAACTTGAAAATCTTAGCTCAAACAGCTTCAAAACCTGTTTGCCCAGCACGGGGATGGATATTGAATTCTATAAGATAACGCCGTAAATATGTGTGTATGCTTCTTCTATCAAGACTTACAGCTATTTATATGAAGTTGTACAAAAACGCTTTATTTCGTCAAGACAGTGCGTTTCCTACGATTACATGCATTTGAATGGGGAACTCGCCCGAAACAAAGTATAGGTTTTCATTATGTGAATAACTTGAAAATGTTAGCTCAAACAGCTCCAAAACCTGTTTGTCCAGCACGGGGATCTTGAACTGTATAAGATAACGCCTTAAATATGTGTGTATGCTTCTTCTATCAAGACTTACAGCTATTTATATGAAGTTG
Organism: Neolamprologus brichardi; assembly: GCF_056152115.1. NCBI lineage: Eukaryota > Metazoa > Chordata > Actinopteri > Cichliformes > Cichlidae > Neolamprologus > Neolamprologus brichardi. The sequence goes on along the minus strand of NW_028270137.1, from coordinate 5,999,514 downwards.
TACAAAAACGCTTTATTTCGTCAAGACAGTGCGTTTCCTACGATTACATGCATTTGAATGGGGATCTCGCCCGAAACAAAGTATAGGTTTTCATTATGTGAATAACTTGAAAATCTTAGCTCAAACAGCTTCAAAACCTGTTATCCCAGCACGGGGATGGATATTGAATTCTATAAGATTACGCCGTAAATATCTGTGTATGCATCTTCTATCAAGACTTACACCTATTTACATGAAGTTGTACAAAAACGCTTTATTTCGTCAAGACAGTGCGTTTCCTACGATTACATGCATTTGAATCGGGCAATTCGCCCGAAACAAAGTATAGGTTTTTATTATGTGAATAACTTGAAAATCTTAGCTCAAACAGTTCCAAAACCTGTTTGCCCAGCACGGGGATCTTGAACTGTATAAGATAACGCCTTAAATATGTGTGTATGCTTCTTCTATCAAGACTTACAGCTATTTATATGAAGTTGTACAAAAGCGCTTTATTTCGTCAAGACAGTTCGTTTCCTACAATTACATGCATTTGAATGGGGAACTCGTCCGAAACAAAGTATAGGTTTTCATTATGTGAATAACTTGAAAATCTTAGCTCAAACAGCTTCAAAACCTGTTTGCCCAGCACGGGGATAGATATTGAATTCTATAAGATAACGCCGTAAATATGTGTGTATGCTTCTTCTATCAAGACTTACAACTATTTATATGAAGTTGTACAAAAACGCTTTATTTCGTCAAGACAGTGCGTTTCCTACGATTACATTCATTTGAATGGGGCAATTCGCCCGAAACAAAGTATAGGTTTTCATTATGTGAATAACTTGAAAATCTTAGCTCAAACAGCTTCAAAACCTTTTTGCTCAGCACGGGGATCTTGACCTGTATAAGATAACGCCTTAAATATGTGTGTATGCTTCTTCTATCAAGACTTACAGCTATTTATATGACGTTGTACAAAAACGCTTTATTTCGTCAAGACAGTGCGTTTCCTACGATTACATGCATTTGAATGGGGAACTCGCCCGAAACAAAGTATAGGTTTTCATTATGTGAATAACTTGAAAATCTTAGCTCAAACAGCTTAAAAACCTGTTATCCCAGCACGGGGATGGATATTGAATTCTATAAGATTACGCCGTAAATATCTGTGTATGCTTCTTCTATCAAGACTTACACCTATTTACATGAAGTTGTACAAAAACGCTTTATTTCGTCAAGACAGTGCGTTTCCTACGATTACATGCATTTGAATGGGGAACTCGCCCGAAACAAAGTATAGGTTTTCATTATGTGAATAACTTGAAAATCTTAGCTCAAACAGCTTCAAAACCTGTTTGCCCAGCACGGGGATCTTGAACTGTATAAGATAACGCCGTAAATATGTGTGTATGCTTCTTCTATCAAGACTTACAGCTATTTATATGAAGTTGTGTATAAACGCTTTATTTCGTCAAGACAGTGCGTTTCCTACGATTACATGCATTTGAATGGGGAACTCGCCCGAAACAAAGTATAGGTTTTCATTATGTGAATAACTTGAAAATCTTAGCTCAAACAGCTTCAAAACCTGTTTGCCCAGCACGGGGATCTTGAATTCTATAAGATAACGCCTTAAATATGTGTGTATGCTTCTTCTATTAAGACTTACAGCTATTTATATGACGTTGTACAAAAACGCTTTATTTCGTCAAGACAGTGCGTTTCCTACGATTAAATGCATTTGAATGGGGAACTCGCCCGAAACAAAGTATAGGTTTTCATTATGTGAATAACTTGAAAATCTTAGCTCAAACAGCTTCAAAACCTGTTTGCCCAGCACGGGGATGGATATTGAATTCTATAAGATAACGCCGTAAATATGTGTGTATGCTTCTTCTATCAAAACTTACAGCTATTTATATGAAGTTGTACAAAAACGCTTTATTTCGTCAAGACAGTGCGTTTCCTACGATTACATGCATTTGAATGGGGCAATTCGCCCGAAACAAAGTATAGGTTTTCATTATGTGAATAACTTGAAAATCTTAGCTCAAACAGCTTCAAAACCTGTTATCCCAGCACGGGGATGGATGTTGAATTCTATAAGATAACGCCGTAAATATCTGTGTATGCTTCTTCTATCAAGACTTACAGCTATTTATATGAAGTTGTACAAAAACGCTTTATTTCGTCAAGACAGTGCGTTTCCTACGATTACATGCATTTGAATGGGGCAATTCGCCCGAAACAAAGTATAGATTTTTATTATGTGAATAACTTGAAAATCTTAGCTCAAACAGCTTCAAAACCTGTTTGCCCAGCACGGGGATGGATATTGAATTCTATAAGATAACGCCGTAAATATGTGTGTCTGAGTCGTCTATCAAAACTTACAGCTATTTATATGAAGTTGTACAAAAACGCTTTATTTCGTCAAGACAGTGCGTTTCCTACGATTACATGCATTTGAATGGGGAACTCGCCCGAAACAAAGTATAGGTTTTCATTATGTGAATAACTTGAAAATCTTAGCTCAAACAGCTTCAAAACCTGTTTGCCCAGCACGGGGATCTTGAACTGTATAAGATAACGCCTTAAATATGTGTGTATGCTTCTTCTATCAAGACTTACAGCCATTTATATGAAGTTGTACAAAAACGCTTTATTTCGTCAAGACAGTGCGTTTCCTACGATTACATGCATTTGAATGGGGAACTCGCCCGAAACAAAGTATAGGTTTTCATTATGTGAATAACTTGAAAATCTTAGCTCAAACAGCTTCAAAACCTGTTTGCCCAGCACGGGGATCTTGAACTGTATAAGATAACGCCTTAAATATGTGTGTATGCTTCTTCTATCAAGACTTACAGCCATTTATATGAAGTTGTACAAAAACGCTTTATTTCGTCAAGACAGTGCGTTTCCTACGATTACATGCATTTGAATGGGGAACTCGGCCGAAACAAAGTATAGGTTTTCATTATTTGAATAACTTGAAAATCTTAGCTCAAACAGCTTCAAAACCTGTTATCCCAGCACGGGGATGGATATTGAATTCTATAAGATAACGCCGTAAATATCTGTGTCTGAGTCGTCTATCAAAACTTACAGCTATTTATATGAAGTTGTACAAAAACGCTTTATTTCGTCAAGACAGTGCGTTTCCTACGATTACATGCATTTGAATGGGGAACTCGCCTGAAACAAAGTACAGGTTTTCATTATGTGAATAACTTGAAAATCTTAGCTCAAACAGCTTCAAAACCTGTTTGCCCAGCACGGGGATGGATATTGAACTGTATAAGATAACGCCTTAAATATCTGTGTATGCTTCTTCTATCAAGACTTACAGCTATTTATATGAAGTTGTACAAAAACGCTTTATTTCGTCAAGACAGTGCGTTTCCTACGATTACATGCATTTGAATGGGGAACTCGCCCGAAACAAAGTATAGGTTTTCATTATGTGAATAACTTGAAAATCTTAGCTCAAACAGCTTCAAAACCTGTTTGCCCAGCACGGGGATCTTGAACTGTATAAGATAACGCCTTAAATATCTGTGTATGCTTCTTCTATCAAGACTTACAGCTATTTATATGAAGTTGTACAAAAACGCTTTATTTCGTCAAGACAGTGCGTTTCCTACGATTACATGCATTTGAATGGGGAACTCGCCCGAAACAAAGTATAGGTTTTCATTATGTGAATAACTTGAAAATGTTAGCTCAAACAGCTTCAAAACCTGTTTGCCCAGCATGGGGATCTTGAACTGTATAAGATAACGCCGTAAATATCTGTGTATGCTTCTTCTATCAAGACTTACAGCTATTTATATGAAGTTGTACAAAAACGCTTTATTTCGTCAAGACAGTGCGTTTCCTACGATTACATGCATTTGAATGGGGAACTCGCCCGAAACAAAGTATAGGTTTTCATTATGTGAATAACTTGAAAATCTTAGCTCAAACAGCTTCAAAACCTGTTTGCCCAGCATGGGGATCTTGAACTGTATAAGATAACGCCTTAAATATCTGTGTAGGCTTCTTCTATCAAGACTTACAGCTATTTATATGAAGTTGTACAAAAATGCTTTATTTCGTCAAGACAGTGCGTTTCCTACGATTACATGCATTTGAATGGGGAACTCGCCAGAAACAAAGTATAGGTTTTCATTATGTGAATAACTTGAAAATCTTAGCTCAAACAGCTTCAAAAGCTGTTATCCCAGCACGGGGATGGATATTGAATTCTATAAGATAACGCCGTGAATATGTGTGTCTGAGTCGTCTATCAAAACTTACAGCTATTTATATGAAGTTGTACAAAAACGCTTTATTTCGTCAAGACAGTGCGTTTCCTACGATTACATGCATTTGAATGGGGAACTCGCCCGAAACAAAGTATAGGTTTTCATTATGTGAATAACTTGAAAATCTTAGCTCAAACAGCTTCAAAACCTGTTTGCCCAGCACGGGGATCTTGAACTGTATAAGATAACGCCTTAAATATCTGTGTCTGAGTCGTCTATCAAGACTTACAGCTATTTATATGACGTTGTACAAAAACGCTTTATTTCGTCAAGACAGTGCGTTTCCTACGATTACATGCATTTGAATGGGGAACTCGGCCGAAACAAAGTATAGGTTTTCATTATTTGAATAACTTGAAAATCTTAGCTCAAACAGCTTCAAAACCTGTTATCCCAGCACGGGGATGGATATTGAATTCTATAAGATAACGCCGTAAATATCTGTGTCTGAGTCGTCTATCAAAACTTACAGCTATTTATATGAAGTTGTACAAAAACGCTTTATTTCGTCAAGACAGTGCGTTTCCTACGATTACATGCATTTGAATGGGGAACTCGCCTGAAACAAAGTATAGGTTTTCATTATGTGAATAACTTGAAACTCTTAGCTCAAACAGCTTCAAAACCTGTTTGCCCAGCACGGGGATGGATATTGAACTGTATAAGATAACGCCTTTGTCATGAGATTTTTATTATTAAGACATTTTATTAATCATTATTGCTGATATACTAAAGCTAAGAGTGTTCATATTTCTGTTTGCACTCAACCACCTGCACAACTGTCTACACTTTGCCTTAAAAAGACTTGTTTTGCTCTCACATTATCTCACAGGAAACCGCCACCCAAAGAGTAAGAAATGACCTTCTAAGAACATAACCTTTTTTGAACATAAGTTCCGAGATCTCACACCTGCCTGTTTGGCTAGGGAATGTTACTTCCTTTCTTGTATGTTTCATGTTGTGTATAAATAAAGGCAGAGAATTGCTGCAGGGTGTGAGACTCCCTTGAGCTCTCACCCGTGCACGTTTTACTGTTACAAGTGTCTGAGTGTTATTTCATTATACCTGATTACTTGATAAATATTGTCTCTTATCATTTTTAATGGTCCTCCGAGCCGGAGTGGACATTGATTATTTTCTTTTTCATGCTCCACTAGGAAACCTTCATCAAGTCCTGACGTCGTGAGAAGCCCGCGCTGAAGTCTGTCGACAGCTCCTCTCCAGGCAGAGGATAAAGACCAGAGATGCTATAGTTCAGTTTCTGGCCAGCGTTCTTATAAAGTGGTCCACGACGTTGGGGGTTGATGGAGCAGACCTAAACAACCACGAAATAAATCAGGTGAATATTTAACACTCACCCACATCTTGCGAAAAATTCGAATAAGAGTTGACGCTGCTCCTACAAGTAAACGCTCGTTCTAAGAGAGGACTGGTAGCTATTATAGGAGACTCCTAAAAGTAAATGCTCGTTCTAAGAGAGGACTGGTAGCTATTATAGGAAACTCTAAATGTAAATGCTCGCCTGAAAGAGGGTTGGTAGCTATTTTAGAGGGAAAAGCGTCATAATAAAAACCTTTAAACGCGCAAAATATTTCTGTTTTATTGTTTTGTTGGTGGAATAAGTTACATTTTACAGCACAATAGGGAGGCTGAACTATTCCACCGTATTGTTTGCCGACTGGTGTTGACGTACTGGTGGGACGAGAAAAAGGTTGTGCTTCATCACATAAAATTAACACCGCTTTCAAGGGTAGCTTGAAAGTAGAAGGCTGTGTTAATAACCTCTCTCATCCCTCGTGCCAGAGAAAGCACCACGGCTGTTTGTGTGTGTAAAAGTTAAAAAGCTGTAATTTTCAAGGTACCTAAACATAAAACATTTAAAACAAATTAGTGAAAATGGGTAATAAATCAACAAAACTCACTGCTGACGAGCAGTGGTTAGAGAAAAAATGTCCAGGCGCCGGACAAATTAGTGCAAACAGATGGAGGAATCCAAAAAAGTTTAAATGCCCTGCGTGGGAGGGAAAATGTAATCCCTCTGCAGTGACAACTTTAAAAGAGACCCTCCAAGCAGAATTAAACAATGCAAAAAGTCCTAAAAAGAAAATAAAACGTACTCAAGAGTTAAAATATTTCAAAGCATGGAAAGAGGAGGAAGACAGACGTAGTGAAAAAAGAAAAAAGAAAAAGGAAACAACATTACAAAGCCTACAGCCGCCACTTTATGTACCAGCACCGTCAGCACCGGAGCCACAATCAAAAAATCCCTTCACTAGTCAACCTAATCTTAATCCTTATGCCCAAGCCCGAAGTGCATTAAACTGTATGACAACAAACCCACAGGAAGACATAGGGAAAGACCCTTCAGGCAGGGACATGGGAGGTATTGTAGATCCTCCAGGACCCTCTGGAATTTTTCCAATGGTAGCTGCACCTAATCCCAGATATGGACAGTTGATAGGTGGTGAGAACGAAGAAAGAGATATAAACCCATTTGTGTATGCTTTTAGACCATGGACCCAAGCTGACAGACAAAATGTCGAAAAAGATGTTCCATCTTTAAATGAAGGCTTTCAACAGTGGAGAGACGCAGTAGAACTAATTAGAACTCAATGGGGCCTAAACGGTCATGAAATGCTTCAAGTAGTACAAGACCTGTTAGGATTGAGAATGGGGACAGTGAAAGACGGTTTTACAGGTGCAGATGACCAAGGAAGACCTCTTGGCCCAGATTCCCTAGATTTAATGAACACTTTGACAGACTTATATGACCGAATTAGGGTTCGTTTAGCCCCCAGAGCAGATTATTCCAAAATAGGAGAAGTAAAACAAAAGGAAGCCGAAACACCATCAGACTTCCTCGATCGGCTACGCCCGGTTTTCCGACAACATTCAGGCCTAGATTATGAAGACCGCCCTGAAAGACCTTACCAACAGCAGTTAAAAAATGCATTTCTAAATGGTCTCCGTCCCGCAGTCAGAGCCCATGTCGAAAAGCACTGGGTGACAATAAACACAGGAAATCTAGCAGACGCCCTACAATATGCAGAGCATGCAACTAGAGTGCTGAAAAAGAAGGAAAAAGGAGGTGTTTTCACTGTAGATCCCGACACAGGTGTCATAGCATTTTCTGGTAAATACAGAGGACAGGGACAAGGACAACACAGAGGAAAGGGACAGAAAAGCAGAGGTTACAAAGGTAACAGGAAGCACAGAAATGAAAGAGACAACCGTTGTTATAATTGTGGAAAAGAAGGACATTTTGCACGAGACTGCAGAAACAAAAAAGAGAATCATAGTGACAGAGAAAGTATGTGACTAGAGCAAAATACTGAAGCTGAACAAAACATTGAGGATGAAACTGAAATCTATAACATACAACAATTACTTTTAGGCTCTGAACATAAACCAACAGTAATTATTCATGTAAACAACAAACCTATGACTATGCTATGTGATACTGGAGCATGTAAAACTGTGTTAAATCAAAAACCACCTTAGCTGAATGGATGACTAAACTGCTTGAAAACAAAGAGATTGTGCTAAACAACCAACTGCCGAGTGATTCTTCTCCAGTCTCTTCCAGGTTGAAACCAGGCGATTGGATCCTGATTAAAGTACTCCACAGGAAAAATTGGAGTTCACCGAGGTGGGAGGGCCCCTATCAGGTGCTGCTGACGACCCCAACTGCATGCAAAATAGCAGAACGACCCTCGTGGATTCATCAAAGCCACACAAAGAAAGTGCAGAACGCACCAACTGACTAGACGCCGGTTCCCCCAGGCCAAGGTGATCTAGGAGTGGAGGGAGGGCTGATTGGGTCTAACCCGCCCGCCCTTGACCTTCTCGCTCTTAGTCATCTCACCGGAAGCCCGGGTGTTCCTGGTCTCCACTGAAGACACAGCGAAAACAGCCACCTGGCCCCACCTGCCCGGTAGAAAAACAGGAGATCAATCCAACCTGTAAAACCAGAAGAGCCAAGCAACTGACTTCACTCACGTAAAGTATCAACCATAACACAAACAATGACTGACATTCAGCTACCCGACGACTACCTAGACATGGAGGACGTACATCACACTGTCCGCAGGTCCAGACAGCTGAGAAGACAATGCCTGTACGGACCGTTCACATTAGATGAATGCAAATTAAACTGTATTGTAGGTTTATGCGGATTTTTTACTATTATACTCCTCGCGACCCTAGCATCTGTGTGTATGCATGTGACATGTGTAGACAACCCATGTAACCCTTACTGTCCAAAACATTTTAGGGTCGACAACGGTACTGACCAATGTTCACGGTTATCCAGACCAGAACGCTCATTAAGTAGACACCAAGGGCCACCCAAAGGTAACTCATGGTATGACCAAATGAATGCATCAGCATCAGATGCTGGACGCACCAACTGCATTGTATGCTCAGCCGCACGACCAGAATTAATAATAGTAGGTTTCCCAACAACAGGAAAACCACAAAGTAGGAATGCCAATGATAACATGAATACATTTTCCTATTCAGCATTAAGACCTGAAGAACTCAAGCTAAGCCCATTGGACTGTCTGCTCCTACATGAACATGTACCCAGAAGGTTCGAAAAAGAAACGTTCAGAAAATTCTGGACATTTGACAAAAACGCAACTAAACATGGCTGCAGGCCACTAAAGCCAAAAGACCGCCCAGCCTTACAATTACCAACAACAAAACCTAAATTACATCATAATATAACTATGGTATGTTTAAAACGCCTAATAATAAATGGCTCACATGAAGACAATTTTAACTACACAGATTTTTCAAATGACCCAGGCGCAAAATGTTCTGAAACATGGTTAGTAATCCCAAAGAACGATTCAGTTAATTGGCTTAGAGACACACAGTTACACGGACCCGAGTACCCGCCTAAAAATGACACTGATTTTGAAAGATTCCATAGTTGTGATAACGACTCTGCCTGGGGAGCTGTGACGAAGGCCCATACTATAGTGAGACTAACGTCACCTTCCGCTTCTGGCCTGTTGTGGTTATGCAACGCCACCCTATACAGAGCACTGCCAAGCAATTGGACAGGTGTCTGTGGTCTTGTCACTTTAGCTCAAGAAATTCACATCCAAACTACAAATACCCAACAAACCCGCAAGAAACGCTCTACTGACTCAGGTGATCTAGATAAGACATACATTGACGCGATAGGGGTGCCAAGAGGCATCCCAAGAGAGTTTAAAGCTCAAAATGAAATAGCAGCTGGCTTCATTTCTCTTATCCCGTGGGTACAAGTTAATAAAAATGTAGCATGGATAAACTATGTTTATTACAATCAACAACGCCACCTAAACTTAACAAACAAAGCCCTGAAACTTCTAGGAGAACAATTATCTGCGACATCACTTATGGCAGTACAAAATAGAATGGCTTTAGACATGCTCCTGGCCGAAAAAGGAGGTGTCTGTGCAATGTTTGGAGATATGTGTTGTACATTCATCCCGAATAACACTGCCCCTGGAGGCGAATTCGAAGAAACCATGACCAAATTACACAATCTGCAGGTTGAACTCAAACAGAACGCTGGAACTTGGTCCGAAGTTGACACATTCTTTGACAAAATGTTCGGAGGATGGGCAAACACCATTAAAGTTATAGCTATTATACTATGTAGCATTCTAATAATGTTAGCTATTATTACATGCTGTATTATCCCCTGCCTTAAAGCATTAATCAGAAGAATAACCTCAGAAACTGTGACTGGTATTTTCTTCCAAACATATAACCGTGTAGCAACAGAAGAAGAAGAGGATGATGAACTTTAAATGTACTCAACGCTTATGTAACACTGCCTCAAATGGAAGATGTTTTGGAAAAAGATTCATGTGAAGATGTTAAAGTCTAATTGAACCCAGGATTGCTCAATGACGTTCTGACCGAAAATGTTTAGGCAAGAGGTTATGAATTGAACCAATAGCAATGCTGTTATTACAGAAATTTGAACAACAGGAGGGGATGTCATGAGATTTTTATTATTAAGACATTTTATTAATCATTATTGCTGATATACTAAAGCTAAGAGTGTTCATATTTCTGTTTGCACTCAACCACCTGCACAACTGTCTACACTTTGCCTTAAAAAGACTTGTTTTGCTCTCACATTATCTCACAGGAAACCGCCACCCAAAGAGTAAGAAATGACCTTCTAAGAACATAACCTTTTTTGAACATAAGTTCCGAGATCTCACACCTGCCTGTTTGGCTAGGGAATGTTACTTCCTTTCTTGTATGTTTCATGTTGTGTATAAATAAAGGCAGAGAATTGCTGCAGGGTGTGAGACTCCCTTGAGCTCTCACCCGTGCACGTTTTACTGTTACAAGTGTCTGAGTGTTATTTCATTATACCTGATTACTTGATAAATATTGTCTCTTATCAGCCTTAAATATCTGTGTATGCTTCTTCTATCAAGACTTACAGCTATTTATATGAAGTTGTACAAAAACGCTTTATTTCGTCAAGACAGTGCGTTTCCTACGATTACATGCATTTGAATGGGGAACTCGCCCGAAACAAAGTATAGGTTTTCATTATGTGAATAACTTGAAAATCTTAGCTCAAACAGCTTCAAAACCTGTTATCCCAGCACGGGGATGGATATTGAATTCTATAAGATTACGCCGTAAATATCTGTGTATGCTTCTTCTATCAAGACTTACACCTATTTACATGAAGTTGTACAAAAACGCTTTATTTCGTCAAGACAGTGCGTTTCCTACGATTACATGCATTTGAATCGGGCAATTCGCCCGAAACAAAGTATAGGTTTTTATTATGTGAATAACTTGAAAATCTTAGCTCAAACAGTTCCAAAACCTGTTTGCCCAGCACGGGGATCTTGAACTGTATAAGATAACGCCTTAAATATGTGTGTATGCTTCTTCTATCAAGACTTACAGCTATTTATATGAAGTTGTACAAAAGCGCTTTATTTCGTCAAGACAGTTCGTTTCCTACAATTACATGCATTTGAATGGGGAACTCGTCCGAAACAAAGTATAGGTTTTCATTATGTGAATAACTTGAAAATCTTAGCTCAAACAGCTTCAAAACCTGTTTGCCCAGCACGGGGATAGATATTGAATTCTATAAGATAACGCCGTAAATATGTGTGTATGCTTCTTCTATCAAGACTTACAGCTATTTATATGAAGTTGTACAAAAACGCTTTATTTCGTCAAGACAGTGCGTTTCCTACGATTACATTCATTTGAATGGGGCAATTCGCCCGAAACAAAGTATAGGTTTTCATTATGTGAATAACTTGAAAATCTTAGCTCAAACAGCTTCAAAACCTGTTTGCCCAGCACGGGGATCTTGAACTGTATAAGATAACGCCTTAAATATGTGTGTATGCTTCTTCTATCAAGACTTACAGCCATTTATATGAAGTTGTACAAAAACGCTTTATTTCGTCAAGACAGTGCGTTTCCTACGATTACATGCATTTGAATGGGGATCTCGCCCGAAACAAAGTATAGGTTTTCATTATGTGAATAACTTGAAAATCTTAGCTCAAACAGCTTCAAAACCTTTTTGCCCAGCATGGGGATCTTGAACTGTATAAGATAACGCCTTAAATATGTGTGTATGCTTCTTCTATCAAGACTTACAGCTATTTATATGACGTTGTACAAAAACGCTTTATTTCGTCAAGACAGTGCGTTTCCTACGATTACATGCATTTGAATGGGGAACTCGCCCGAAACAAAGTATAGGTTTTCATTATGTGAATAACTTGAAAATCTTAGCTCAAACAGCTTCAAAACCTGTTATCCCAGCACGGGGATGGATATTGAATTCTATAAGATTACGCCGTAAATATCTGTGTATGCTTCTTCTATCAAGACTTACACCTATTTACATGAAGTTGTACAAAAACGCTTTATTTCGTCAAGACAGTGCGTTTCCTACGATTACATGCATTTGAATCGGGCAATTCGCCCGAAACAAAGTATAGGTTTTTATTATGTGAATAACTTGAAAATCTTAGCTCAAACAGTTCCAAAACCTGTTTGCCCAGCACGGGGATCTTGAACTGTATAAGATAACGCCTTAAATATGTGTGTATGCTTCTTCTATCAAGACTTACAGCTATTTATATGAAGTTGTACAAAAGCGCTTTATTTCGTCAAGACAGTTCGTTTCCTACGATTACATGCATTTGAATGGGGAACTCGTCCGAAACAAAGTATAGGTTTTCATTATGTGAATAACTTGAAAATCTTAGCTCAAACAGCTTCAAAACCTGTTTGCCCAGCACGGGGATAGATATTGAATTCTATAAGATAACGCCGTAAATATGTGTGTATGCTTCTTCTATCAAGACTTACAGCTATTTATATGAAGTTGTACAAAAACGCTTTATTTCGTCAAGACAGTGCGTTTCCTACGATTACATTCATTTGAATGGGGCAATTCGCCCGAAACAAAGTATAGGTTTTCATTATGTGAATAACTTGAAAATCTTAGCTCAAACAGCTTCAAAACCTTTTTGCTCAGCACGGGGATCTTGACCTGTATAAGATAACGCCTTAAATATGTGTGTATGCTTCTTCTATCAAGACTTACAGCTATTTATATGACGTTGTACAAAAACGCTTTATTTCGTCAAGACAGTGCGTTTCCTACGATTACATGCATTTGAATGGGGAACTCGCCCGAAACAAAGTATAGGTTTTCATTATGTGAATAACTTGAAAATCTTAGCTCAAACAGCTTCAAAACCTGTTATCCCAGCACGGGGATGGATATTGAATTCTATAAGATTACGCCGTAAATATCTGTGTATGCTTCTTCTATCAAGACTTACACCTATTTACATGAAGTTGTACAAAAACGCTTTATTTCGTCAAGACAGTGCGTTTCCTACGATTACATGCATTTGAATCGGGCAATTCGCCCGAAACAAAGTATAGGTTTTTATTATGTGAATAACTTGAAAATCTTAGCTCAAACAGTTCCAAAACCTGTTTGCCCAGCACGGGGATCTTGAACTGTATAAGATAACGCCTTAAATATGTGTGTATGCTTCTTCTATCAAGACTTACAGCTATTTATATGAAGTTGTACAAAAGCGCTTTATTTCGTCAAGACAGTTCGTTTCCTACGATTACATGCATTTGAATGGGGAACTCGTCCGAAACAAAGTATAGGTTTTCATTATGTGAATAACTTGAAAATCTTAGCTCAAACAGCTTCAAAACCTGTTTGCCCAGCACGGGGATAGATATTGAATTCTATAAGATAACGCCGTAAATATGTGTGTATGCTTCTTCTATCAAGACTTACAGCTATTTATATGAAGTTGTACAAAAACGCTTTATTTCGTCAAGACAGTGCGTTTCCTACGATTACATTCATTTGAATGGGGCAATTCGCCCGAAACAAAGTATAGGTTTTCATTATGTGAATAACTTGAAAATCTTAGCTCAAACAGCTTCAAAACCTTTTTGCTCAGCACGGGGATCTTGACCTGTATAAGATAACGCCTTAAATATGTGTGTATGCTTCTTCTATCAAGACTTACAGCTATTTATATGACGTTGTACAAAAACGCTTTATTTCGTCAAGACAGTGCGTTTCCTACGATTACATGCATTTGAATGGGGAACTCGCCCGAAACAAAGTATAGGTTTTCATTATGTGAATAACTTGAAAATCTTAGCTCAAACAGCTTCAAAACCTGTTATCCCAGCACGGGGATGGATATTGAATTCTATAAGATTACGCCGTAAATATCTGTGTATGCTTCTTCTATCAAGACTTACACCTATTTACATGAAGTTGTACAAAAACGCTTTATTTCGTCAAGACAGTGCGTTTCCTACGATTACATGCATTTGAATCGGGCAATTCGCCCGAAACAAAGTATAGGTTTTTATTATGTGAATAACTTGAAAATCTTAGCTCAAACAGTTCCAAAACCTGTTTGCCCAGCACGGGGATCTTGAACTGTATAAGATAACGCCTTAAATATGTGTGTATGCTTCTTCTATCAAGACTTACAGCTATTTATATGAAGTTGTACAAAAGCGCTTTATTTCGTCAAGACAGTTCGTTTCCTACGATTACATGCATTTGAATGGGGAACTCGTCCGAAACAAAGTATAGGTTTTCATTATGTGAATAACTTGAAAATCTTAGCTCAAACAGCTTCAAAACCTGTTTGCCCAGCACGGGGATAGATATTGAATTCTATAAGATAACGCCGTAAATATGTGTGTATGCTTCTTCTATCAAGACTTACAGCTATTTATATGAAGTTGTACAAAAACGCTTTATTTCGTCAAGACAGTGCGTTTCCTACGATTACATTCATTTGAATGGGGCAATTCGCCCGAAACAAAGTATAGGTTTTCATTATGTGAATAACTTGAAAATCTTAGCTCAAACAGCTTCAAAACCTTTTTGCTCAGCACGGGGATCTTGACCTGTATAAGATAACGCCTTAAATATGTGTGTATGCTTCTTCTATCAAAACTTACAGCTATTTATATGAAGTTGTACAAAAACGCTTTATTTCGTCAAGACAGTGCGTTTCCTACGATTACATGCATTTGAATGGGGAACTCGCCCGAAACAAAGTATAGGTTTTCATTATGTGAATAACTTGAAAATCTTAGCTCAAACAGCTTCAAAACCTGTTTGCCCAGCACGGGGATCTTGAACTGTATAAGATAACGCCTTAAATATGTGTGTATGCTTCTTCTATCAAGACTTACAGCCATTTATATGAAGTTGTACAAAAACGCTTTATTTCGTCAAGACAGTGCGTTTCCTACGATTACATGCATTTGAATGGGGAACTCGCCCGAAACAAAGTATAGGTTTTCATTATGTGAATAACTTGAAAATCTTAGCTCAAACAGCTTCAAAACCTGTTTGCCCAGCACGGGGATCTTGAATTCTATAAGATAATGCCTTAAATATGAGTGTATGCTTCTTCTATCAAGACTTACAGCTATTTATATGAAGTTGTACAAAAACGCTTTATTTCGTCAAGACAGTGCGTTTCCTACGATTACATGCATTTGAATGGGGAACTTGCCCGAAACCAAGTATAGGTTTTCATTATGTGAATAACTTGAAACTCTTAGCTCAAACAGCTTCAAAACCTGTTTGCCCAGCACGGGGATCTTGAACTGTATAAGAGAAAGCCGTAAATATGTGTGTATGCCTCTTCGATCAAGACTTACAGCTATTTATATGAAGTTGTACAAAAACGCTTTATTTCGTCAAGACAGTGCGTTTCCTACGATTACATGCATTTGAATGGGGAACTCGCCCGAAACAAAGTATAGGTTTTCATTATGTGAATAACTTGAAAATCTTAGCTCAAACAACTTCAAAACCTGTTTGCCCAGCACGGGGATCTTGAACTGTATAAGATAACGCCTTAAATATGTGTGTATGCTTCTTCTATCAAGACTTACAGCTATTTATATGAAGTTGTACAAAAACGCTTTATTTCGTCAAGACAGTGCGTTTCCTACGATTACATGCATTTGAATGGAGGAATTCGCCCGAAACAAAGTATAGGTTTTCATTATGTGAATAACTTGAAAATCTTAGCTCAAACAGCTTCAAAACCTGTTTGCCCAGCACGGGGATCTTGAATTCTATAAGATAATGCCTTAAATATGAGTGTATGCTTCTTCTATCAAGACTTACAGCTATTTATATGAAGTTGTACAAAAACGCTTTATTTCGTCAAGACAGTGCGTTTCCTATGATTACATGCATTTGAATGGGGAACTCGCCCGAAACAAAGTATAGGTTTTCATTATGTGAATAACTTGAAAATCTTAGCTCAAACAGCTTCAAAACCTGTTTGCCCAGCACGGGGATCTTGAACTGTATAAGATAACGCCTTAAATATGTGTGTATGCTTCTTCTATCAAGACTTACAGCTATTTATATGAAGTTGTACAAAAACGCTTTATTTCGTCAAGACAGTGCGTTTCCTACGATTACATGCATTTGAATGGAGGAATTCGCCCGAAACAAAGTATAGGTTTTCATTATGTGAATAACTTGAAAATCTTAGCTCAAACAGCTTCAAAACCTGTTTGCCCAGCACGGGGATAGATATTGAATTCTATAAGATAACGCCGTAAATATGTGTGTCTGAGTCATCTATCAAAACTTACAGCTATTTATATGAAGTTGTAGAAAAGCGCTTTATTTCGTCAAGACAGTGCGTTTCCTACGATTACATGCATTTGAATGCACTTTAAGAACTAAAACTGATAATTACTTAAATATTTTGGTGCAACACTTTAACACTCAAAAATAATGAGTAAATGCAAAAACAATCACATCTCTTTAATACACCTTATTAATTGAGTAAATCCAACTAAAATGGAATAAGTTGTTATGAACAATTAAAGATGTTACAGTAACATACAAAATTGAGTAAATACAATTAAAAATGTAAGTTAAAACAACAGTAACCAAAAGTTCAAACTACATAAAATATTAATTAGGAAATGCTGAAATGCTTGGCACATTTAACCTACACCATTACAATTATTTGTTTTTAAATAATGGTTCAATTTACTTAATATTTTTAAGTTAACCAAAGCAAAAACGTTAATTACAATTAAGTGTATACATACATACACACACACACACACACACACACACACACACACAGGAAAAAAGAACCACGTCAGTTCAACATTGTTCACAATGATTTATTTTAAACAGCTTTTTTGTGAATCACACATTTAGCAGATTCCTTCTCTGAACACAGTGAGCTGAAATCTGTTCTACATTCAGTGGATAAAACTTGGATAAAATTTCAGTCACAACAGCCTTATATAATAAAATTGCATCCAAATTGGCATGCTTGATAAAACTCTGTAAAACTGGCATATTGATGCTAACAACAAGAAAAATGTACCTGCCATACAAAGAATAAAAGTGGCTCAAGTGAACGCAGTGCTTTACCTTTTCAGAAAAGGTCAAATGACAAAAATAAAATTAAGATCCCAAAAAAATATAAATCCTGAAAAAAAAAAAACATTTGCACTGTGACATAGTTATTGAACATCTTATTTTGATTCCAAAAAATTGGGAAGATTATAACTAAAGAGTGACCAAAAAACATCCATAATTTAAATAAAAAGGTTTCAAAAAGGATTGCGCTTAAAAAAAAAAAAAAAAAAAAACCATACAGAAGATACTCTCCCATTTACACCTTAATGTGAATCTGGAAAGTTAATACAAAAACACAGTTTATGGTACAAACATTATTTATGAACAGGAATGTCAACACAATGTAATGCCGCAACTGAACCTTTTGATGAGCATTACATGTCACTTAACAAGTCTAACACTTTAAGAACAGCCCTGTGAAATTTTGTCTACAATGAACAGAGGTCATTTTTCAGTCTTTGAACCTTGACAGAAAGGTTTCCTGGATCCAGCTCCATGAACACTTTTTGAAATGCTTCAAATGTGCATTTGAAATTCTTGGGGTATTTCAGATCCAGAGCATAGCACAGTCCCAAAAGATAGCAACAGGCTTTGCTCAGATTCCCAAGTTTTCCCAGAACAGTAACGCCTTCAATAACAATACCCACATCAGTAGGTTCGCCTGACCTGTCTTGATTCTGCAGCAGGTAAATCTTCATCACCTCCTCAGCCAAAGCCTCTTCAACAAAGACAGCATCAGCACCGTCCTTTAAAAAGAGAAACAACTGTTTTAAGCTCACATATTTCCAAACATTGAAACAAAAAGTTTCATTTGTATGACATCACCGGTACTCATAATATGTGGACACTGTGCTCCAAAATCTTTGAGCAAATGCTATTCTTTTGTATGCTTTGAAGTGTTTTTTTCTTCTTCTTTAGAACAGTATCTTAAAACTTTTCTATGATCTCACAAGCTAAAATAAACTACTAATATTCCTAAAACAGATTTATTGCACCAACCTCAAAGGTTTTGATTAAGGCACTTGGATCCTCTCCCAGATGGTCAATGAGACATCTGATGATGACTTCTCGTTTTTTCTCGATGGAATTTCCACTCTGTAAAACAGGAAGTCTCAACTGAGGCAAAATTTGCACATTTAAAACATGACTTACCATTTCTAGCTTAAACATAACTTTTTTTTCTGTTGTTGACCTGTTTTCACACCCACCATCAAGGTAAGAACACCTGTGGAGCTAAAATATTGAACAGAAACCTAAGAAAAGCCGTTTTTAGTGGAAGGGCCTCTTCAATGCTGTGTTGGAACGTTTTTGTGGTTAGAAAATGCAATCTTCCTTACCTGAAGCAGAAGGTTTAACTGTTCCCTGTGGCGTTGTCCAGCAGCACCTTTCTTGGCTTGAAACAAGGACAGGAGTTTGGATGAATACAAGTCCAACGATGACATGAACTTTGGTTCAAGGTTCAGGGTCGTGATCCTATGAAACTCTGCACTGACCTGGATGGGAGAGGACAAAAAACCAAGGACAAAAAAATCTGAAGGCCAACATTCTGATTCAATCAAAAAAAAAATCTTTAAGTGGAACTACCATTTTTTGCAACCTGGACCTTATTTTCTAACATGCAAAAGATTAATTTACTCATCCAGACATAAATCCATATAAGTGGAGTTGTTCAGTATGCAGACTAAAGCCTTAACATAAAGTATTATCTTCCACTAAGCTTCTAAATTTTATGTTATGAATTGCTTGCACTATTTCCCTGTGAGATTGTATAATCTTGGAGGGAAGAGGCGGAGCCAGGTTGCCCTCTGAACCATCGTCTGCCAGGCAGCGATGCGAGAGGAACACACCGCTGAAGTGGCGCACATATTCAGAATCGCGTCAGCGGCTTTACAGAGAAAGCCTTTCAGCTCCTCTGGCAGCTCTGCTTCCTCCACCTTCCTGGAGATGACAAACGCTAGCAAGGCAGTGTTGTTAGTCACTGCAGCTGACTGAACAGTGCATTGATGTGCGCGATCAGTGAATCTTGCTATCAGCTGGTCAAGTTTGGCGGGATGGGCCGGTCGCTGTCCAACGACCTTGGTCATTTTGGTGCCGAAAACTGAAGCGAGGCTCGGCTCTAGAGGGGGAACAGGCGGAAAACTCCGGTCTGTGAAGCCCTCTGTGAAGCCCTAGGTAGAGACCAGCGCTCTAATCTTCGCTGGCTCTGCTGCTGCCTCAGAGAGGTAGGTCATCACCGCCGGGAACTGAGGCCAGATGGGATCTGGGCAACGAGAGTGAGCGGAGCCATACCTTCCCGCCAGATCATCCGATGGGGGTGGAGCAGGCTGAGGGACGGGAAGTCCCTTCTCACCAGCTGCCTCCTGGATGATGCCAGGCAGATCCAGGAGCAGCGCACCAACAACTGGGAGCGGCGTCCTCGCCGACATGTGAAGGCCAGGGGTGGATGAGCGTCCGCTCATCCGCCTCCCTTCTGTCGCCAGGCTGCCCAGCTGGGAGGCAGTGGAGCTGCCACCACTGCCGTTTTCCTCACGGTGGGTGGAATCATCCAATTCCGGCTTCTTCCAGCGAGTACCTCTCTCTTAGCGGGAACGCCTCCTCAGCATCAGCCTTGAAAAAGGCTGACCTCCGCTGCTTTTCCTCTGGCGGGAGGAGCTAACAGGAGCGGCAATAGGATTAAGGTGTGAGGGCGAGGTCCGCATGGTGAGGACCGAGGCAGCCCACGCAGACGGCATGTCGGTCATACGACATGATGTAGCCAGTCTGGCAGGATGGACACAGACGGATGGTCTCACTGGACATCTTCTGGCTGGCTGAAGAAAAACGGTAGAGCCGATTTCCTGGTCTCACCGTAACTTATACTAGACCAGGGTGAGGCCCACACAGCAGGTGGGCGTGGACTAAAATACTTCAGTGCTGCGCGCACAAGGGGAATACCCACTTGAAGGGCTGCGCCTATACTCATAGAATCTGGGGTTACAATACGTAACCAACGTTTCATAAAAATATTAAATCACTCTTCACTCTTTAGTAAAATCTAGTCTGTCGTTATGTGCTCCAGAGTTAGATAAGTGAGACAAAGGCACTTTGCAATCAGCCCAGTCATTCTTCAGTCAGGTTACATTAGCTTAGCCTAAAACAAGTTAAGTGAATGGAAATTACTAGCATTTATTGTTCCCTAGGCTTGGGAATGGTTTCGATTAGAACCATTCTGGTTTTGATTCAGATTCCTCATTTTGATTCAAATTCCTAGTGATTCTAGAGTCTTATGACAAATTAAAGCAACCTGGCTGCTGCAAGATCATCAAAATCACTAGGATGGTAGCAACATGTTTTTCCTCACTTATCTTATGATGGGGGATCTAACAGACCAAATTTTATTTACAAGTGGATATCCCTTTAAATGTTCACTTACTTGGGAGACGTCAAACAACGCCGGCCATCTGTCCTTGATGTCACTGACACTCAGCTGTTGGCTGATAATATCATGTCTTCTATGTGCAAAGGTTTTGCACATTAAATCCTTGATGGCTGTGCTGTTTTTCTTCTTACACTCATCAATCAGTTGTTGTCGCTCCAGCTCTTGCTGTTCTTTACCATCTTGTCCTGGATAGTGTGGCAGAAACAGCACTTCTCCTTTCCGCGCCTTCTTTATGTTCTTCGCTGGAGCCTTGTCATCAGGGTGCTTGTTCTTCAGTGAGTTGCAAGTAACCTCTGGAACTCCAAGACTTCGTAACTTTGACCTGTAATTTCCCATCTTGTATTTAAGACTATACATCCATCCCATCCAGCCATTACGACTGCCTGGCTCTGTCAGACATGGGTGCTTTTTGACCAGAGCCTCTGCCACTTCTCCAATCTGAAGGCCAGTAGGGTAGGCTGTGTAGCTGTACATATAATCAGCTAATTTTTCCATTATATCTGACTTGACTGAAGTATTGTTCAGCACAGTGCCGTTTTGAACAAAGACTTCATTGGCATTTTTCAGTACAGTCTCAGTTGCCACAGAGAAAAGTGGAATGACAATTTCATCTGGCCATGTAGTCTTCAGAGGAATTTGAAGAGGGGAGAGTATGACAGTGTTGTCTGAAGACAGAGATGATCCATCTGTTTGGTCCTCTGTGGTTTTATAGGTTGAAGAGCTTGAACTTTCATTCAGTGAACTTACATCTGAGGGATTTTCACACTGAGGAATCAATGTAAGCACTACTGATGGAATGACCACAGCTTTGACTGTACCCCTATCTTTGATTTGGTTGGGAGAATGAAGTGTAAAGCAATCTCCAAATGAGTCATCATAATAGTGCAATGCGAAATCCTCAACTAGCCCAAATGTCTCTCTCACTGTCTCATGCAACTCCTCAACAGTCCTGGGTATTCCTGAAGAGAGCACAAGCTTCTCACTCTGTTGTTCAAAAATTACTTTCAAGGCAACGGAGTCCATCTGCAGAATAAAAACCACAAGAAAAAAGAAAAAGAAAGGGGGTATCTGAGTCTTTCCTCTTACACTAACAAACAATGTGATGTTTTATTGAAACCATTTGCTTGCCTTCAACACGATATGGTGTTAAGGCAGTGGTTCTTAACCTGGGTTCGATCGAACCCTAGGGGTTCGGTGAGTCGGTCTCAGGGGTTCAGCAGAGCCTCCGCCGTGACATGCACGGCTCATTTTGTGCACCAGTAAAAAACATATCTATGTCTTGAATTTGAAAAAAATCACATTTTATTTTTCAGCAAAGAGGGGTTCAGTGAATGCGCATATGAAACTGGTGGGGTTCGGTACCTCCAACAAGGTTAAGAACCACTGTGTTAAGGGGTAAGTGTCACCAAGTACTCTGGGATGTATTAAGGTCATTTTCCCAGAAGGATCCAGAATAAATGCCCTAAAATGTTCATCATACCAGCTGTTGAGCAACTTCACAATGAAAAGAAATTCATTGCTTAAGACAACAATCTGTAAAATCTCCACAAAGTCAGGTAAGCCACAAGTAGATCCATGAGGCAAAACCATTCCTGAGGCATATTTAGTTCCATGATGAGTCAGAGAGTTGGTCAAATTCACATAGGCTTGTGTTGGATAAAGTTCCTTGAGACACTGCTGTATTTCTACATCAAGCAGTTCCAATGGAAGAGATGATACTTTAGTGACACACACTGATGGCTTCAATGCATTACCATCTGAATAGTATGCCATCATCATCTGGTGCTTTGAGGCAAGTGACAATAGTACATTTCTGAAGCTGTTTGTGTGTTTAACAACCTTCTTAAAGAAACTATGTTTAGCCTCAAAGCGCATAGTCCAGAGGCATACTAATGGACCAAATCCTCTGATCAAGTCAGGATAATGCTCCAAAAAATGGTGTTTTGGAGTTAGTTTTTGCTCTGGGAAAACCTCCAATAGCCTGTTGCGATGTTCAGATATAAGTGTGTCCAAGTAGCAAATACTTTCCTCTCTGTGAATAGGGGACGCAACAAGTTCAGTTATATCTTTTAGAGTCATAAGAACTTGCCATGCTTCATCATTTTTGGGAATCTTTTCCCCAATAATAAAAGGTAATAGTCTCAATAACGTCCAATTTTCATGTGCGTTGCCACCAATGCTTTTGCGAGTGGAAAAATTTAGGGGGATGATTTGGGGGCGATCTGTTTTATCGGTCCATTTGTAAGGAAATTCTGTTATGAAGTTATTGAGTTCAGTTAAGGAAAACGTTTACGGATAAACACATGAAGGCATAATGCTAATTCTAGTGGAATTATGCCTTCAAAAAGGTCGTGCAAAAGATCTGGAGGATACCCTGTGACAAAATGGAAATATTTTAATTTCCCTGTTAATGGACAACCTTTCTTCACACCACAAAAATGAACCGAGGAGGAATTTTCCTTTATGGTTTGGACATGTAGATCATAGTTCTCTTTTGTTCTTGGTGGAAAAGCTCCTGAACGAACTTCTTTTTGCTGAAAGTCTGAATGGTCTCCAAGGCAAAATCTACAGATGTAATGTCCAGAAAAGCTTTCCACGAGTCCACTAAGAGAATGAGCGCCAAGATTGTCAGCACAAACACAAAAAACAGTGCCCCTGATATATCTACCAAGCTGTGAACAAAACATCCCGTCTCTCTCTAATGTTATGAGATCCTTTAAAAGTGGCTCGAGAACAGTTTCATAGCTAAAAGTTTTAACATCACTTGCCTTACACAGGAGAGCCAACTGAATTGATGTTAGCTGTGATCTCAGTTCAGTTGGTATATCAGCAAGTACCCAGTACACAGCTGTGACTTTGTGTTTTTTTCTTGAAGTCCCAAGTGGATTACAAATTTCAAAGTCATCCACATAGAGAACAAGGGAAATACTTAAGTCCTCAATAGCACAAAGTTGGTTTTGCTTGAAATATTGTCCATCGTGGAAAGAGGATAACTGTGAAGTGTTCAAATGTCTAGTTAAAATACTGTTAACATCTTCTTTACTCAGTAACAGCTGCAAGGACTGAAGAATAGGCACATACTGAAAAGTGGAATTCTTTTCTGGATCCAAACAGTATTCTACTGGTTCAATAACACAGAAGTTTTCCTTGAAATATTTCTGTCTCTTATATCTTGAAGCAAAGGGACCATCAGGACTAAGGGCTGCACATAAAGGACTACAGTGACATATTTTTTCAGCCAATTCACTGACAAAAGACCGATCAATATTACAGTTATTCTTAATAAGAATATCACTTATTGACTTTGGAATATACTGAAGTGATAATGTGCAGATATAACTGAGCTGTTCCACCAAGTCATCCACACATTTACCAGAAACATTATAGATGCTTTCCAGTTTTAACAAGAGCACACCAATATTTTTCAAAATTTTATTTGTTGTTTCCCTTTCACAACCAAGTTCAATGGTGACATCCAAGTCCTCGTGATCTTCTAATTCCAGTGCTGGCAAGAAGATTTCATTAGATGTACTGACAGTTTGCTTTGAAATCAAGTTAGTTTTAAAGTGCTTCCATGAACAAAATCTGTGCTTTCGACTTCTGTGAGTCGCATAAGTCCCACAAATGTTTGTCTTAAACTCACAACCATCAAAAACACACTCTATGGTTTCATGGCTTTTCAAATGGGAATTTATATGTTGAAAATAGTCTTTTGTGTTTGGGTAAAAAGAGTCACAGATTTTACATCTAATAGTTGGAAGGACCTCACACTCTTCCGTTTCATGCGAACTGTGAGACCTAGACAAGTGTGAGCGTAAGGCACCCCATGTCTTAAAAGAGCAAGGACAATTCAAATGAAGACAGGGTATGGAATAGCCATGACCAAATGTACCATGTTTCACTCGATAATGTTTGAGTAGTGACACTTTTGATGACTCCTCATGTTTGCAGAGTTTACACTGCCATCTCATCACCTGTGACCTAAAAAATTGTGAGAAAATATGTCTCACAGTATGAAGATGACAGAATGGTGTATAACCATATTTACACAGTTTTTGTATTGTATAAACTGATTGAATAACCAATACTCACTACCAATTCAGGTGGAGGATACAACTTACAAATAAGTCAGCATGGAACAAAGTACAATACTTAACCACATTGAAATAATCTGAATCACATCACCACGCTGTATAAATAAAAAGATAGTATGGTGACACTAGATGACAGACCATGAACTCATCAATATATTTACCGAACTGAAAAATTCTCAAAATTTAGATTTGGCATTTGTATGACTAAAATAACCCACCACAAAACCAGTATAAATATTTAGGTGGTATCACCATACACTACTCAGCTTGTATAAAACAATATCATATCATTCCAAAATTTAACACATCAAGTCCTCTGAGTAAAATTACCTGCTTTACTTTGTAGTTGATGCAGATTTTTTTCTCCTGGTGGTGAAGATGGTGCTGAAAAAATACAAATCAAAACTTTATCATTACAAAACATGTCACAGAGTAATCTGCCATAACATCAATCTCTTATAAGAAATTTTAGCTTGGATTGAAATAAACATTTATTTATGTAAATTGGGAGTAACTATACTGGAAATGATGGTACTTTTGGCTTGACCCAAAGGACCAAAGCTTTTTTTTTTTCATTATTTTCTGGGATCTGAAAGGAAGTAGGGCCCCGAGTCTAAATTTACTTAAGGCCCCATAGTGCTTTGGACCGGCCCTGGATGAGGTAATCTGCTGACCCCGGCGGTCCTCTCAGCGTTCTCTCAAAAACTGGCCCTGTTCGGGACAAAGCTGAAAGCAGCGTCTTATATGCTCTGAAAGACCCCACATAGAACAAGAAAGCTAAGCAGCATGGTTGCTGCTATGAACTGTTCCGCGGGCAGGTCTTCTTAGTTACCAAAGCCATTGATGACGTCTGTTCATCTCCTCCTGAACAACCTGACAGAGTGAGTCAGGCCGCGTGACTACCGCAGCTCCCGCGCCGCGACTCAACAGGGCCATTTTCTAGAAATGTCTGAGCACACCTGCTTTCACGTGGTTCCTAAAATGCCCCCGATTAAACGGTCAGGTCGCTGGTACCGGGACATTCCGGTCAAATTACCCGGAACGCAGATAGCGACTCAGAACGTAAAAGGATAAAAGGGCGCGGTTTTCCGCCGCCTTGACTGGAAGACGGGTTGAAAACTTAAATTAACGTGCACAAACACGCTGCGAAAAGTGAGCCACCATGACAAACGCTTTCTTCAGAACATGTTATAAAAGAACGGTGTGGATAAAGACAGCTAATGTAAGAATTGGTCACTTACCTGAAAACGTTACCAAGTCTGCAGTGGATGTGTGTCTGTCTCGTTCAACGTGCAGAAAATCTCCCATGAGGCCATGCTCCTCGCGCGCGGTACATGCCAAAGGTCATTAGTCTTACTCAAAGTTTTAAGTTAGTATTGGGGGACAAAATTATATTGATTTTGAACCATTAATAATTAAAGTTAAAGACAATGATAAGTGTGAATACCAGTGTCTCAGTTATTTTGAGTACTTTCTATGAGATATATTGAGTAGATTTAAATAATGCACCCTGTGTTTCAAATACAGAATTTTTTCTTTTAAATAAACTTGAACAAAAGAGCTCAGTTCAACTCAAAAACTGGTGTTGAAAATTTAAGCATTCTTTTCAGTATTTTCAACTCAAGATAACACTTTTGTGATTTTCAAAGATTTAATCAAGGTCATCTAACTTAGAATTATAATGATATTTACTAAGCCCCTGAATAATTTTTTAGGGTGTGGAGGAATTCGCCCGAAACAAAGTATAGATTTTCATTATGTGAATAACTTGAAAATCTTAGCTCAAACAGCTTCAAAACCTGTTTGCCCAGCACGGGGATGTTGAACTGTATAAGAGACAGCCGTAAATATGTGTGTATGCTTCTTCGATCAAGACTTACAGCTATTTATATGAAGTTGTATAAACGCTTTATTTCGTCAAGACAGTGCGTTTCCTACGATTACATGCATTTAAATGGAGGAATTCGCCCGAAACAAAGTATAGGTTTTCATTATGTGAATAACTTGAAAATCTTGGCTCAAACAGCTTCAAAACCTGTTTGCTCAGCACGGGGATCTTGAACTGTATAAGATAACGCCGTAAATATGTGTGTCTGAGTCGTCTATCAAAACTTACAGCTATTTATATGAAGTTGTACAAAAACGCTTTATTTCGTCAAGACAGTGCGTTTCCTACGATTACATGCATTTGAATGGGGCAATTCGCACGAAACAAAGTATAGGTTTTCATTATGTGAATAACTTGAAAATCTTAGCTCAAACAGCTTCAAAACCTGTTTGCTCAGCACGGGGATCTTGAACTGTATAAGATAACGCCTTAAATATGTGTGTATGCTTCTTCTATCAAGACTTACAGCTATTTATATGAAGTTGTACAAAAACGCTTTATTTTGTCAATACAGTGCGTTTCCTACGATTACATGCATTTTAATGGGGAACTCGCCCGAAACAAAGTATAGGTTTTCATTATGTGAATAACTTGAAAATCTTAGCTCAAACAGCTTCAAAACCTGTTTGCCCAGCATGGGGATCTTGAATTCTATAAGATAACGCCTTAAATATGAGTGTATGCTTCTTCTATCAAGACTTACAGCTATTTATATGAAGTTGTACAAAAACGCTTTATTTCGTCAAGACAGTGCGTTTCCTACGATTACATGCATTTGAATGGGGAACTCGCCCGAAACAAAGTATAGGTTTTCATTATGTGAATAACTTGAAAATCTTAGCTCAAACAGCTTCAAAACCTTTTTGCTCAGCACGGGGATGGATATTGAATTGTATAAGATAACTCCTTAAATGTGAGTGTATGCTTCTTCTATCAAGACTTACAGCTATTTATATGAAGTTGTACAAAAACGCTTTATTTCGTCAAGACAGTGCGTTTCCTACGATTACATGCATTTGAATGGGGAACTCGCCCGAAACAAAGTATAGGTTTTCATTATGTGAATAACTTGAAAATCTTAGCTCAAACAGCTTCAAAACCTGTTTGCCCAGCACGGGGATCTTGAACTGTATAAGAGAAAGCTGTAAATATGTGTGTATGCTTCTTCGATCAAGACTTACAGCTATTTATATGAAGTTGTACAAAAACGCTTTATTTCGTCAAGACAGTGCGTTTCCTACGATTACATGCATTTGAATGGGGAACTCGCCCGAAACAAAGTATAGGTTTTCATTATGTGAATAACTTGAAAATCTTAGCTCAAACAGCTTCAAAACCTGTTTGCCCAGCACGGGGATCTTGAACTGTATAAGATAACGCCTTAAATATGTGTGTATGCTTCTTCTATCAAGACTTACAGCTATTTATATGAAGTTGTACAAAAACGCTTTATTTCGTCAAGACAGTGCGTTTCCTACGATTACATGCATTTGAATGGAGGAATTCGCCCGAAACAAAGTATAGGTTTTCATTATGTGAATAACTTGAAAATCTTAGCTCAAACAGCTTCAAAACCTTTTTGTCCAGCACGGGGATCTTGAACTGTATCAGATAACGCCTTAAATATGTGTGTATGCTTCTTCTATCAAGACTTACAGCTATTATTTATATGAAGTTGTACAAAAACGCTTTATTTCGTCAAGACAGTGCGTTTCCTACGATTACATGCATTTGAATGGAGGAATTCGTCCGAAACAAAGTATAGGTTTTCATTATGTGAATAACTTGAAAATCTTAGCTCAAACAGCTTCAAAACCTGTTTGCTCAGCACGGGGATCTTGAACTGTATAAGATAACGCCTTAAATATGTGTGTATGCTTCTTCTATCAAGACTTACAGCTATTTATATGAAGTTGTACAAAAACGCTTTATTTTGTCAATACAGTGCGTTTCCTACGATTACATGCATTTGAATGGGGAACTCGCCCGAAACAAAGTATAGGTTTTCATTATTTGAATAACTTGAAAATCTTAGCTCAAACAGCTTCAAAACCTTTTTGCTCAGCACGGGGATGGATATTGAATTCTATAAGATAACTCCTTAAATGTGAGTGTATGCTTCTTCTATCAAGACTTACAGCTATTTATATGAAGTTGTACAAAAACGCTTTATTTCGTCAAGACAGTGCGTTTCCTACGATTACATGCATTTGAATGGAGGAATACGCCCGAAACAAAGTACAGGTTTTCATTATGTGAATAACTTGAAAATCTTAGCTCAAACAGCTTCAAAACCTTTTTGCCCAGCACGGGGATCTTGAACTGTATAAGATAACGCCTTAAATATGTGTGTATGCTTCTTCTATCAAGACTTACAGCTATTATTTATATGAAGTTGTACAAAAACGCTTTATTTCGTCAAGACAGTGCGTTTCCTACGATTACATGCATTTGAATGGGCCAATTCGTCCGAAACAAAGTATAGGTTTTCATTATGTGAATAACTTGAAAATCTTAGCTCAAACAGCTTCAAAACCTGTTTGCCCAGGACGGGGATGGATATTGAATTGTATAAGATAACGCCGTAAATATGTGTGTCTGAGTCGTCTATCAAAACTTACAGCTATTTATATGAAGTTGTACAAAAACGCTTTATTTCGTCAAGACAGTGCGTTTCCTACGATTACATGCATTTGAATGGGCCAATTCGTCCGAAACAAAGTATAGGTTTTCATTATGTGAATAACTTGAAAATCTTAGCTCAAAAAGCTTCAAAACCTGTTTGCCCAGCACGGGGATCTTGAATTGTATAAGATAATGCCTTAAATATGAGTGTATGCTTCTTCTATCAAGACTTACAGCTATTTATATGAAGTTGTACAAAAACGCTTTATTTCGTCAAGACAGTGCGTTTCCTATGATTACATGCATTTGAATGGGGAACTCGCCCAAAACAAAGTATAGGTTTTCATTATGTGAATAACTTGAAAATCTTAGCTCAAACAGCTTCAAAACCTGTTTGCCCAGCACGGGGATCTTGAACTGTATAAGATAACGCCTTAAATATCTGTGTATGCTTCTTCTATCAAGACTTACAGCTATTTATATGAAGTTGTACAAAAACGCTTTATTTCGTCAAGACAGTGCGTTTCCTACGATTACATGCATTTGAATGGGGAACTCGCCCGAAACAAAGTATAGGTTTTTATTATGTGAATAACTTGAAAATCTTAGCTCAAACAGCTTCAAAACCTGTTTGCCCAGCACGGGGATCTTGAACTGTATAAGATAACGCCTTAAATATGTGTGTCTGAGTCATCTATCAAAACTTACAGCTATTTATATGAAGTTGTACAAAAACGCTTTATTTCGTCAAGACAGTGTGTTTCCTACGATTACATGCATTTGAATGGAGGAATTCGCCCGAAACAAAGTATAGATTTTCATTATGTGAATAACTTGAAAATCTTAGCTCAAACAGCTTCAAAACCTGTTTGCCCAGCACGGGGATGTTGAACTGTATAAGAGACAGCCGTAAATATGTGTGTATGCTTCTTCGATCAAGACTTACAGCTATTTATATGAAGTTGTACAAAAACGCTTTATTTCGTCAAGACAGTGCGTTTCCTACGATTACATGCATTTGAATGGGGAACTCGCCCGAAACAAAGTATAGGTTTTCATTATGTGAATAACTTGAAAATCTTAGCTCAAACAGCTTCAAAACCTTTTTGCTCAGCACGGGGATGGATATTGAATTGTATAAGATAACTCCTTAAATGTGAGTGTATGCTTCTTCTATCAAGACTTACAGCTATTTATATGAAGTTGTACAAAAACGCTTTATTTCGTCAAGACAGTGCGTTTCCTACGATTACATGCATTTGAATGGGGAACTCGCCCGAAACAAAGTATAGGTTTTCATTATGTGAATAACTTGAAAATCTTAGCTCAAACAGCTTCAAAACCTGTTTGCCCAGCACGGGGATCTTGAATTGTATAAGATAACGCCTTAAATATGTGTGTATGCTTCTTCTATCAAGACTTACAGCTATTTATATGAAGTTGTACAAAAACGCTTTATTTCGTCAAGACAGTGCGTTTCCTACGATTACATGCATTTGAATGGGGGAATACGCCCAAAACAAAGTATAGGTTTTCATTATGTGAATAACTTGAAAATCTTAGCTCAAACAGCTTCAAAACCTGTTTGCCCAGCACGGGGATCTTGAACTGTATAAGATAACGCCGTAAATATGTGTGTCTGAGTCGTCTATCAAAACTTACAGCTATTTATATGAAGTTGTACAAAAACGCTTTATTTCGTCAAGACAGTGCGTTTCCTACGATTACATGCATTTGAATGGGGCAATTCGCCCGAAACAAAGTATAGGTTTTCATTATGTGAATAACTTGAAAATCTTAGCTCAAACAGCTTCAAAACCTGTTTGCCCAGCACGGGGATCTTGAATTCTATAAGATAACGCCTTAAATATGAGTGTATGCATCTTCTATCAAGACTTACAGCTATTTATATGAAGTTGTACAAAAACGCTTTATTTCGTCAAGACAGTGCGTTTCCTACGATTACATGAATTTGAATGGGGCAATTCGCCCGAAACAAAGTATAGGTTTTCATTATGTGAATAACTTAAAAATCTTAGCTCAAACAGCTTCAAAACCTGTTTGCCCAGCACGGGGATGGATATTGAATTCTATAAGATAACGCCGTAAATATGTGTGTCTGAGTCGTCTATCAAAACTTACAGCTATTTATATGAACTTGTACAAAAACGCTTTATTTCGTCAAGACAGTGCGTTTCCTACGATTACATGCATGTGAATGGGTGAATTCGGCCGAAACAAAGTATAGGTTTTCATTATGTGAATAACTTGAAAATCTTAGCTCAAACAGCTTCAAAACCTGTTTGCCCAGCACGGGGATCTTGAATTCTATAAGATAACGCCTTAAATATGAGTGTATGCATCTTCTATCAAGACTTACAGCTATTTATATGAAGTTGTACAAAAACGCTTTATTTCGTCAAGACAGTGCGTTTCCTACGATTACATGAATTTGAATGGGGCAATTCGCCCGAAACAAAGTATAGGTTTTCATTATGTGAATAACTTAAAAATCTTAGCTCAAACAGCTTCAAAACCTGTTTGCCCAGCACGGGGATGGATATTGAATTCTATAAGATAACGCCGTAAATATGTGTGTCTGAGTCGTCTATCAAAACTTACAGCTATTTATATGAACTTGTACAAAAACGCTTTATTTCGTCAAGACAGTGCGTTTCCTACGATTACATGCATGTGAATGGGTGAATTCGGCCGAAACAAAGTATAGGTTTTCATTATGTGAATAACTTGAAAATCTTAGCTCAAACGGCTTCAAAATCTGTTTGCCCAGAACGGCGATGGATATTGAATTCTATAAGATAACGCCGTAAATATGTGTGTCTGAGTCGTCTATCAAAACTTACAGCTATTTATATGAAGTTGTACAAAAACGCTTTATTTCGTCAAGACAGTGCGTTTCCTGCGATTACATGCATTTGAATGGGGAACTCACCCGAAACAAAGTATAGGTTTTCATTATGTGAATAACTTGAAAATCTTAGCTCAAACAGCTTCAAAACCTGTTTGCCCAGCACGGGGATCTTGAACTGTATAAGATAACGCCTTAAATATGTGTGTATGCTTCTTCTATCAAGACTTACAGCTATTTATATGAAGTTGTACAAAAACGCTTTATTTCGTCAAGACAGTGCGTTTCCTGCGATTACATGCATTTGAATGGGGAACTCGCCCGAAACAAAGTATAGGTTTTCATTATGTGAATAACTTGAAAATCTTAGCTCAAACAGCTTCAAAATCTGTTTGCCCAGCACGGGGATGGATATTGAATTCTATAAGATAACGCCGTAAATATGTGTGTCTGAGTCGTCTATCAAAACTTACAGCTATTTATATGAAGTTGTACAAAAACGCTTTATTTCGTCAAGACAATGCGTTTCCTACGATTACATGCATTTGAAAGGGGAACTCGCCCGAAACAAAGTATAGGTTTTCATTATGTGAATAACTTGAAAATCTTAGCTCAAACAGCTTCAAAACCTGTTTGCCCAGCACGGGGATCTTGAACTGTATAAGATAACGCCTTAAATATGTGTGTATGCTTCTTCTATCAAGACTTACAGCTATTTATATGAAGTTGTACAAAAACGCTTTATTTCGTCAAGACAGTGCGTTTCCTGCGATTACATGCATTTGAATGGGGAACTCGCCCGAAACAAAGTATAGGTTTTCATTATGTGAATAACTTGAAAATCTTAGCTCAAACAGCTTCAAAACCTGTTTGCCCAGCACGGGGATCTTGAACTGTATAAGAGAAATCCGTAAATATGTGTGTATGCTTCTTCGATCAAGACTTAAAGCTATTTATATGAAGTTGTACAAAAACGCTTTATTTCGTCAAGACAGTGCGTTTCCTACGATTACATGCATTTGAATGGGGCAATTCGTCCGAAACAAAGTATAGGTTTTCATTATGTGAATAACTTGAAAATCTTAGCTCAAACAGCTTCAAAACCTTTTTGCCCAGCACGGGGATGGATATTGAATTGTATAAGATAACGCCTTAAATATGAGTGTATGCCTCTTCTATCAAAACTTACAGCTATTTATATGAAGTTGTACAAAAACGCTTTATTTCGTCAAGACAGTGCGTTTCCTACGATTACATGCATTTGAATGGGGAACTCGCCCGAAACAAAGTATAGGTTTTCATTATGTGAATAACTTGAAAATCTTAGCTCAAACAGCTTCAAAATCTGTTTGCTCAGCACGGGGATCTTGAATTGTATAAGATAACGCCGTAAATATGTGTGTCTGAGTCGTCTATCAAAACTTACAGCTATTTATATGAAGTTGTACAAAAACGCTTTATTTCGTCAAGACAGTGCGTTTCCTACGATTACATGCATTTGAAAGGGGAACTCGCCCGAAACAAAGTATAGGTTTTCATTATGTGAATAACTTGAAAATCTTAGCTCAAACAGCTTCAAAACCTGTTTGCCCAGCACGGGGATCTTGAACTGTATAAGATAACGCCTTAAATATGTGTGTATGCTTCTTCTATCAAGACTTACAGCTATTTATATGAAGTTGTACAAAAACGCTTTATTTCGTCAAGACAGTGCGTTTCCTGCGATTACATGCATTTGAATGGGGAACTCGCCCGAAACAAAGTATAGGTTTTCATTATGTGAATGACTTGAAAATCTTAGCTCAAACAGCTTCAAAACCTGTTTGCCCAGCACGGGGATCTTGAACTGTATAAGAGAAATCCGTAAATATGTGTGTATGCTTCTTCGATCAAGACTTACAGCTATTTATATGAAGTTGTACAAAAACGCTTTATTTCGTCAAGACAGTGCGTTTCCTACGATTACATGCATTTGAATGGGGCAATTCGTCCGAAACAAAGTATAGGTTTTCATTATGTGAATAACTTGAAAATCTTAGCTCAAACAGCTTCAAAACCTGTTTGCCCAGCACGGGGATGGATATTGAATTGTATAAGATAACGCCTTAAATATGAGTGTATGCATCTTCTATCAAAACTTACAGCTATTTATATGAAGTTGTACAAAAACGCTTTATTTCGTCAAGACAGTGCGTTTCCTACGATTACATGCATTTGAATGGGGAACTCGCCCGAAACAAAGTATAGGTTTTCATTATGTGAATAACTTGAAAATCTTAGCTCAAACAGCTTCAAAATCTGTTTGCTCAGCACGGGGATCTTGAATTGTATAAGATAACGCCGTAAATATGTGTGTCTGAGTCTTTTATCAAAACTTACAGCTATTTATATGAGTTTGTACAAAAACGCTTTATTTCGTCGAGACAGTGCGTTTCCTACGATTACATGCATTAGAATGGGGGAATTTGGCCGAAACAAAGTATAGGTTTTAATTATGTGAATAACTTGAAAATCTTAGCTCAAACAGCTTCAAAACCTGTTTGCCCAGCACGGGGATCTTGAACTGTATAAGATAACGCCGTAAATATGTGTGTATGCTTCTTCTATCAAGACTTACAGCTATTTATATGAAGTTGTAAAAAAAGCTTTATTTCGTCAAGACAGTGCGTTTCCTACGATTACATGCATTTGAATGGGGAACTCGCCCGAAACAAAGTATAGGTTTTCATTATGTGAATAACTTGAAAATCTTAGCTCAAACAGCTTCAAAACCTGTTTGCCCAGCACGGGGATCTTGAACTGTATAAGATAACGCCATAAATATGTGTGTCTGAGTCGTCTATCAAAACTTACAGCTATTTATATGAAATTGTACAAAAACGCTTTATTTCGTCAAGACAGTGCGTTTCCTACGATTACATGAATGGGGGAATTCGGCCGAAACAAAGAATAGATTTTCATTATGTGAATAACTTGAAAATCTTAGCTCAAACAGCTTCAAAACCTGTTTGCTCAGCACGGGGATCTTGAACTGTATAAGATAACGCCTTAAATATGTGTGTATGCTTCTTCTATCAAGACTTACAGCTATTTATATGAAGTTGTACAAAAACGCTTTATTTCGTCAAGACAGTGCGTTTCCTACGATTACATGCATTTGAATGGAGAACTCGCCTGAAACAAAGTATAGGTTTTCATTATGTGAATAACTTGAAAATCTTAGCTCAAACAGCTTCAAAACCTGTTTGCCCAGCACGGGGATCTTGAACTGTATAAGATAACGCCGTAAATATGTGTGTATGCTTCTTCGATCAAGACTTACAGCTATTTATATGAAGTTGTACAAAAACGCTTTATTTCGTCAAGACAGTGCGTTTCCTACGATTACATGCATTTGAATGGGGGAATTCGCCCGAAACAAAGTATAGGTTTTCATTATGTGAATAACTTGAAAATCTTAGCTCAAACAGCTTCAAAACCTGTTTGCCCAGCACGGGGATGGATATTGTATTTTATAAGATAACGCCGTAAATATGTGTGTCTTAGTCGTCTATCAAAACTTACAGCTATTTATATGAAGTTGTACAAAAACGCTTTAGTTCGTCAAGACAGTGCGTTTCCTACGATTACATGCATTTGAATGGGGGAATTCGGCCGAAACAAAGTATAGGTTTTCATTATGTGAATAACTTGAAAATCTTAGCTCAAACAGCTTCAAAACCTGTTTGCCCAGCACGGGGATGGATATTGAATTCTAAAAACAACGCCGTAAATATGTGTGTCTGAGTCTTCTATCAAAACTTACAGCTATTTATATGAAGTTGTACAAAAACGCTTTATTTCGTCAAGACAGTGCGTTTCCTACGATTACATGCATTTGAATGGGGGAATTCGTCCGAAACAAAGTATAGGTTTTCATTATGTGAATAACTTGAAAATCTTAGCTCAAACAGCTTCAAAACCTGTTTGCCCAGCACGGAGATCTTGAATTGTATAAGAGAAAGCCGTAAATATGTGTGTATGCTTCTTCTATCAAGACTTACAGCTATTTATATGAAGTTGTACAAAAACGCTTTAGTTCGTCGAGACAGTGCGTTTCCTACGATTACATGCATTTGAATGGGGCAATTCGCCCGAAACAAAGTATAGGTTTTCATTATGTGAATAACTTGAAAATCTTAGCTCAAACAGCTTCAAAACCTGTTTGCCCAGCACGGGGATCTTGAACTGTATAAGAGAAAGACGTAAATATGTGTGTATGCTTCTTCTATCAAGACTTACAGCTATTTATATGAAGTTGTACAAAAACGCTTTATTTCGTCAAGACAGTGCGTTTCCTACGATTACATGCATTTGAATGGGGGAATTCGGCCGAAACAAAGTATAGGTTTTCATTATGTGAATAACTTGAAAATCTTAGCTCAAACAGCTTCAAAACCTGTTTGCCCAGCACGGGGATGAATATTGAATTGTATAAGAGAAAACCGTAAATATGTGTGTCTGAGTCTTCTATTTCGTCAAGGTAGTGCGTTTCGTACGATTACATGCATTTGAATTGGGCAATTCACCCGAAACAAAGTATAGGTTTTCATTATGTGAATAACTTGAAAATCTTAGCTCAAACAGCTTCAAAACCTGTTTGCCCAGCACGGGGATCTTGAATTGTATAAGAGAAAGCCACAAATATGTGTGTATGCTTCTTCTATCAAGACTTACAGCTATTTATATGAAGTTGTACAAAAAGGCTTTATTTCGTCAAGACAGTGCGTGTCCTACGATTACATGCATTTGAATGGGGGAATACGCCCAAAACAAAGTATAGGTTTTCATTATGTGAATAACTTGAAAATCTTAGCTCAAACAACTTCAAAACCTGTTTGCCCAGCACGGGGATCTTAAATTTATAAGATAACGCCGTAAATATGTGTCTCTGACTCAAATATGTGTGTATGCTTCTTCTATCAAGACTTACAGCTATTTTTATGAAGTTGTACAAAAACGCTTTATATCGTCAAGACAGTGCGTGTCCTACGATTACATGCATTTGAATGGGGGAATTTTGCCGAAACAAAGTATAGGTTTTCATTATGTGAATAACTTGAAAATCTTAGCTCAAACAGCTTCAAAACCTGTTTGCCCAGCACTGGGATGGATATTGAATTCTAAAAGATAACGCCGTAAATATGTGTGTATGCTTCTTCTATCAAAACTTACAGCTATTTATATGAAGTTGTACAAAAACGCTTTATTTCGTCAAGACAGTGTGTTTCCTACGATTACATGCATTTGAATGGGGGAATGCGCCCAAAACAAAGTATAGGTTTTCATTATGTGAATAACTTGAAAATCTTGGCTCAAACAGCTTCAAAATCTGTTTGCCCAGCACGGGGATCTTGAATCGTATAAGATAACGCCGTAAATATGTGTGTCTGACTCAAATATGTGTGTATGCTTCTTCTATCAAGACTTACAGCTATTTATATGAAGTTGTACAAAAAGGCTTTATTTCGTCAAGACAGTGCGTGTCCTACGATTACATGCATTTGAATGGGGGAATACGCCCAAAACAAAGTATAGGTTTTCATTATGTGAATAACTTGAAAATCTTAGTTCAAACAACTTCAAAACCGGTTTGCCCAGCACGGGGATCTTGAATTTATAAGATAACGCCGTAAATATGTGTGTCTGACTCAAATATGTGTGTATGCTTCTTCTATCAAGACTTACAGCTATTTATATGAAGTTGTACAAAAACACTTTATTTCGTCAAGACAGTGCGTTTCCTACGATTACATGCATTTGAATGGGGCAATTCGCCCGAAAGAAAGTATAGGTTTTCATTATGTGAATAACTTGAAAATCTTAGCTCAAACAGCTTCAAAACCTGTTTGCCCAGCACGGGGAGCTTGAACTGTATAAGAGAATGCCACAAATATGTGTGTATGCTTCTTTTATCAAGACTTACAGCTATTTATATGAAGTTGTACAAAAACGCTTTATTTCGTCGAGACAGTGCGTTTCCTACGATTACATGCATTTGAATGGGGGAATTTTGCCGAAACAAAGTATAGGTTTTCATTATGTGAATAACTTGAAAATCTTGGCTCAAACAGCGTCAAAACCTGTTTGCCCAGCACGGGGATCTTGAATTGTATAAGAGAAAGCCACATATATGTGTGTATGCTTCTTCTATCAACACTTACAGCTATTTTTATGAAGTTGTAAAAAAAGCTTTATTTCGTCAAGACAGTGCGTTTCCTACGATTACATGCATTTGAATGGGGAACTCGCCCGAAACAAAGTATAGGTTTTCATTATGTGAATAACTTGAAAATCTTAGCTCAAACAGCTTCAAAACCTGTTTGCCCAGCACGGGGATCTTGAACTGTATAAGATAACGCCGTAAATATGTGTGTATGCTTCTTCTATCAAGACTTACAGCTATTTATATGAAGTTGTAAAAAAAGCTTTATTTCGTCAAGACAGTGCGTTTCCTACGATTACATGCATTTGAATGGGGAACTCGCCCGAAACAAAGTATAGGTTTTCATTATGTGAATAACTTGAAAATCTTAGCTCAAACAGCTTCAAAACCTGTTTGCCCAGCACGGGGATCTTGAACTGTATAAGATAATGCCATAAATATGTGTGTCTGAGTCGTCTATCAAAACTTACAGCTATTTATATGAAATTGTACAAAAACGCTTTATTTCGTCAAGACAGTGCGTTTCCTACGATTACATGAATGGGGGAATTCGGCCGAAACAAAGAATAGATTTTCATTATGTGAATAACTTGAAAATCTTAGCTCAAACAGCTTCAAAACCTGTTTGCTCAGCACGGGGATCTTGAACTGTATAAGATAACGCCTTAAATATGTGTGTATGCTTCTTCTATCAAGACTTACAGCTATTTATATGAAGTTGTACAAAAACGCTTTATTTCGTCAAGACAGTGCGTTTCCTACGATTACATGCATTTGAATGGAGAACTCGCCTGAAACAAAGTATAGGTTTTCATTATGTGAATAACTTGAAAATCTTAGCTCAAACAGCTTCAAAACCTGTTTGCCCAGCACGGGGATCTTGAACTGTATAAGATAACGCCGTAAATATGTGTGTATGCTTCTTCGATCAAGACTTACAGCTATTTATATGAAGTTGTACAAAAACGCTTTATTTCGTCAAGACAGTGCGTTTCCTACGATTACATGCATTTGAATGGGGGAATTCGCCCGAAACAAAGTATAGGTTTTCATTATGTGAATAACTTGAAAATCTTAGCTCAAACAGCTTCAAAACCTGTTTGCCCAGCACGGGGATGGATATTGTATTTTATAAGATAACGCCGTAAATATGTGTGTCTTAGTCGTCTATCAAAACTTACAGCTATTTATATGAAGTTGTACAAAAACGCTTTAGTTCGTCAAGACAGTGCGTTTCCTACGATTACATGCATTTGAATGGGGGAATTCGGCCGAAACAAAGTATAGGTTTTCATTATGTGAATAACTTGAAAATCTTAGCTCAAACAGCTTCAAAACCTGTTTGCCCAGCACGGGGATGGATATTGAATTCTAAAAACAACGCCGTAAATATGTGTGTCTGAGTCTTCTATCAAAACTTACAGCTATTTATATGAAGTTGTACAAAAACGCTTTATTTCGTCAAGACAGTGCGTTTCCTACGATTACATGCATTTGAATGGGGGAATTCGTCCGAAACAAAGTATAGGTTTTCATTATGTGAATAACTTGAAAATCTTAGCTCAAACAGCTTCAAAACCTGTTTGCCCAGCACGGAGATCTTGAATTGTATAAGAGAAAGCCGTAAATATGTGTGTATGCTTCTTCTATCAAGACTTACAGCTATTTATATGAAGTTGTACAAAAACGCTTTAGTTCGTCGAGACAGTGCGTTTCCTACGATTACATGCATTTGAATGGGGCAATTCGCCCGAAACAAAGTATAGGTTTTCATTATGTGAATAACTTGAAAATCTTAGCTCAAACAGCTTCAAAACCTGTTTGCCCAGCACGGGGATCTTGAACTGTATAAGAGAAAGACGTAAATATGTGTGTATGCTTCTTCTATCAAGACTTACAGCTATTTATATGAAGTTGTACAAAAACGCTTTATTTCGTCAAGACAGTGCGTTTCCTACGATTACATGCATTTGAATGGGGGAATTCGGCCGAAACAAAGTATAGGTTTTCATTATGTGAATAACTTGAAAATCTTAGCTCAAACAGCTTCAAAACCTGTTTGCCCAGCACGGGGATGAATATTGAATTGTATAAGAGAAAACCGTAAATATGTGTGTCTGAGTCTTCTATTTCGTCAAGGTAGTGCGTTTCGTACGATTACATGCATTTGAATTGGGCAATTCACCCGAAACAAAGTATAGGTTTTCATTATGTGAATAACTTGAAAATCTTAGCTCAAACAGCTTCAAAACCTGTTTGCCCAGCACGGGGATCTTGAATTGTATAAGAGAAAGCCACAAATATGTGTGTATGCTTCTTCTATCAAGACTTACAGCTATTTATATGAAGTTGTACAAAAAGGCTTTATTTCGTCAAGACAGTGCGTGTCCTACGATTACATGCATTTGAATGGGGGAATACGCCCAAAACAAAGTATAGGTTTTCATTATGTGAATAACTTGAAAATCTTAGCTCAAACAACTTCAAAACCTGTTTGCCCAGCACGGGGATCTTAAATTTATAAGATAACGCCGTAAATATGTGTCTCTGACTCAAATATGTGTGTATGCTTCTTCTATCAAGACTTACAGCTATTTTTATGAAGTTGTACAAAAACGCTTTATATCGTCAAGACAGTGCGTGTCCTACGATTACATGCATTTGAATGGGGGAATTTTGCCGAAACAAAGTATAGGTTTTCATTATGTGAATAACTTGAAAATCTTGGCTCAAACAGCGTCAAAACCTGTTTGCCCAGCACGGGGATCTTGAATTGTATAAGATAACGCCGTAAATATGTGTGTCTGACTCTTCTATCAACACTTACAGCTATTTTTATGAAGTTGTACAAAAACGCTTTATTTCGTCAACACAGTGCGTGTCCTACGATTACATGCATTTGAATGGGGGAATGCGCCCAAAACAAAGTATAGGTTTTCATTATGTGAATAACTTGAAAATCTTAGCTCAAACAGCTTCAAAACCTGTTTGCCCACCACGGGAATCTTGAATTGTATAAGATAACGCCGTAAATATGTGTGTCTGACTCTTCTATCAAGACTTACAGCTATTTTTATGAAGTTGTACAAAAACGCTTTATTTCGTCAAGACAGTGCGTTTCCTACGATTACATGCATTTGAATGGGGGAATGCGCCCAAAACAAAGTATATGTTTTCATTATGTGAATAACTTGAAAATCTTAGCTCAAACAGCTTCAAAACCTGTTTGCCCAGCACGGGGATCTTGAATTGTATAAGATAACGCCGTAAATATGTGTGTCTGACTCTTCTATCAAGAGTGAACCATATTTTGTTACACTCTCATCTGGTTGGGGCTTCCTTTTATTGATTTTTGGAGAAAACTCTTCATTACTGGTATTATTCAGGTCTTGTTCACATGTTTGTCCCTGGTTTCTCAGCCAAGAGGAGCTTGAACTCCAGATACTGTGAGTTCTTTTCGCACATTGAGATCATTGACAACTTTCAGCAAAGACGTGATCTTGAAACAATCAGGTGTCATGGATTCAGCTATAATTGCGACTCTTGTTTTTTTACTTTACTGGAAAACATTTCTGCATTTTACCCATATTTTATTTTTAACTCAAAATCAAAAATTCCAGATTCTCCTACATGTTGGTTTTGGACCAGATAGGACAACAGATTTCAGGTGGCCCTGTGTCTTTCTCTATTACATCTGCCACTGCATCTTGATAATCTTTGTGTGGCTCCTCCTGGGTTCTCACCCTCTCCTATCTGGCTCACATGACTCTCATCTTCTGAAAAATCTATGTTTGAATCTCCCTCAATTATTCTGTTAAGAATTCTCTCTGCCTTTGTCAAAGAGTTGTCTACTAGGAAAAAGTGAAATAAATATAAGTACAAAGTCCCGACGTGCACTAGAGTACACATTAATAAATTAGTCATTTCCTCTTTTAATTCTTAAAAACCCCTCAAATTATTTACTAGATGTTTATTTTTGGAAATTAATCAAAATCTGATTTTAAAAAACATTTTAAATGTAAATATCATGCTTACCTTTCTTTCTTCCATAAAATGTGCTTGTGGGCATGCCAGCCATTTTGAAAAGGTTGGAAAAAGACAATTGGCAAGGCC
This sequence comes from Neolamprologus brichardi, assembly GCF_056152115.1. Classification (NCBI taxonomy): domain Eukaryota; kingdom Metazoa; phylum Chordata; class Actinopteri; order Cichliformes; family Cichlidae; genus Neolamprologus; species Neolamprologus brichardi. The sequence continues at coordinate 5,957,025 of NW_028270137.1, read as the reverse complement.
ACACCCCCACACATGTGATATCATTTTAAAGGTACTGTTGTCCTCTCTAAGAAACATCAGGACTTAGAAGAGTGGCAAGCAGAGTATGAGAGGTACAAGCAAAAACTAAGTGTGTACTGCAGTGCACAAAAATGAATTACTGGGTCTCAGGAGGATAATGGATAAAAGGCTGTTTCGATCAATATTTACCTCATTCAAAATAATTGAAAGCACTTTGGGGTCCTTTAGCATTAAGAACTAATACTTACCAAATTTGAACTTCAATAATGTAGTACAGGGAGAGGAGCTACAGAGAATGTGCCTTACCAGTGTGGAGTCCATGCACCTCTGGCTGGGAAACCCAACACATGGAGCGTGTTTACTACCAGTGTCCCAATGATTAATGTCCCACTACAACAGTGACATTTGGAACCTTATTATGTATTGCAAAAGTTCCCTGTATATAATTAAAAAAAAAATTGCAATGCATTTTTGAGAAAGTTCGCTGTGACTCATTCAGTACATTATATCTCAGCTACCACTGCTACACAATAATAAGAAATAAAATTAAACTATATGTCTAAAAACCACAATTTGTGTTAATTATACAACAATTATGGATATAAATATGACTTAAGAACATTTCCTTAACCAGTTCCCAACCATATTTAGATTTTACAATAGATTAGGTTAGATTAGATTAGACAGAATTAATTTCGAACATGCAAATATAACTGAAATCAAGTAAAGTCAATTCAAGAGGCTTTTATCATCATTTAAACCAGCGGTCCCCAACCTTTTTTGCGCCACGGACCGCTTTATGCCCGACAATATTTTCATGGACCGGCCTTTAAGGTGTTGCGGATAAATACAACAAAATAAAACTAGAACCGGTACCGAAAAAAAAAAATAATTCATAACACACGTGAAAAGACCCAGGAAAACCGAGTAAACGATAAAAACGATAACAAAATAACGCTGAAAACCGATAAAAACCCTGAAAACTATACATTTCACACCTGAGCCTCAACTCCGAGGCCCGGGGGCTGGGGACCGCTGATTTAAACTATATACAGTGGTACAGTACAGAGTGAAATTAGATAACGTTCCTTTGAGACCCTGGTGCTACATATGACATATAACAGACAAACACTGGACTATGGAGGACCACAAGAGCCACGCGCATCGAAATAAAAAATCCTGTGCTTAATTAATGAATTGTAGAATAAAATCTGCATTTGTCAATTCATTTTTGAATTCCAATTTAATAAACTGATTTTTAAAATGCTTTTTAAGTCTTCATTTCAAAAAACATTTTCGAATTGCACTTTAATAAACGTCATTTCAAAAATCTTTTTCGAATTGCACTTTAATAAACTTCATTTCAAAAACCTTTTTCGAATTGCACTTTAATAGACTGCATTTCAAAATCCATTTCCCTTTCCTGTTCGCTCAGGGATTAACATGTGGATTAGCAGTTGGATTAGCAGTTGGATTAACAACTTCATTTTAAAAATCCTGCTGCTATTCAAATTAGCCACACCGTGGGATGTAAGGAGCTCTCTGATTGGTTGGTCAGACACAGGCTGTCTGCCAGCCTGGATTTTTCTAGCTCATAGCTTCACCCTGCTAAGAAGCGTGTGTGCTTGTACAAAGGCCGTTCGGCCTCGGGATTTACACTCGGCTCGACACGTCTGATGGCCCAAAGCTGACTCAGAGCCATAACACCATCAATGGCTGCAGTATGGAACAGGTGTGGGTGTGTCCTCATCTCCCAGAGGAGTCCAAATTGTCATCAAACAGCCCTACAGACACAAAAATGTGAAAATATAAACAACCAGACTATCAGCAGTGATTTAAGTACTTTAAGACCTCTGTGAAAATCATTTACAGTATATATCACAGAATTTAAGGCCTTTATAATCACAGAGCATACAGAGAAAAGTACTAAACTGAATCAATTTCAGCTTTCGTTTCTCATGATGTATATTGTATTAATAATTAAATTTCATTATCTGTAGCTTTACCACACATATCCCACACAGGTGTAGATACTGTAGGTTCAGTGAATGCTTAGATTGCACTGATTAGAATATACTGGACATTCAAAGCTAAGATTCAGCGCACTGTGTTACAGGCTGGGGTTTGATGACTTCATCATATATACAACCTTTGATCATCGTTTATGTCCAGTTGAAGGAATCTGTGCACTCACATATTAAATGAACTGAAATCAGTAGTGTGATCCCCAGTCTTTATATGCTGAATGAGACAACTGAAAGCTGTTATTTTAATCAGCCTGTCTCAGTTGTTTTTACTGTCAGCATTTTAATCGCTAGTTTAAAGGCTGTAGGCTGCAGCCGTTGCTCTAATACTGTATAAATGTAACAGGCCTCAGTGCTGGTTCTAATAGTTTGAGCTGCTTCCAGCTTTATTTGTGAAGAGCACAGCAGCTTACAAAACACGTAGCTAGCTCGTACAGCTGCGACGTAAAACTTTCATAAGCTAAGATGACCTTAAAATAACGAGGCTACATGCGGTGATGCTAGTGTTAGCCACGTTAGCACGTTATCTTCACAGGTGGTCAGACTGCGAAAACAGGCACTCAGTCAGAGGTTGGGCTCTCCGTTTCGCTGCAGGGTCCCTTCATTCTTCACATATCCGTGTCGAGCCGAGTGTAAATCCCGAGGCCGAACGGCCTTTGTACAAGCACACAGGCTTCTTAGCAGGGCGAAGCTATGAGCTAGAAAAATCCAGGCTGGCAGACAGCCTGTGTCTGACCAACCAATCAGAGAGCTCCCTACATCCCACGGTGTGGCTAATTTGAATAGCAGCAGGATTTTTAAAATGAAGTTGTTAATCCAACTGCTAATCCACATGTTAATCCCTGAGCGAACAGGAAAGGGAAAAGGTTTTTGAAATGCAGTTTATTAAAGTGCAATTCGAAAAAGGTTTTTGAAATGAAGTTTATTAAAGTGCAATTCGAAAAAGGTTTTTGAAATGAAGACTTAAAAAGCATTTTAAAAATCAGTTTATTAAATTGGAATTCAAAAATGAATTGACAAATGCAGATTTTATTCTACAATTCATTAATTAAGCACAGGATTTTTTATTTCGATGCGCGTGGCTCTTGTGGTCCTCCATAAAAATTGGGTCATGCAACACGACAATGATCCCAAACACATCAGTAAATCTTCAACAGAAAGGCTGAAAAAGAAAAGACTACAATACCTGGTCAAAGTCCAAACCTCAGCCCAAATAAAAATGCTGTTGCTCTTACTGTATAAACAGTAGCACACAAACTTCAGTAAACTGAAGCAGTACTGGAAAGAAGAGTGCGCCAAAATTCATCCACAATGATGTGAAACTGATAAAATCATACAGAGAACCATTAGTTCAAGTTATTGCTGTTAAAGGTGGTTGTACACACACTGCTTCTGTAGACTTGGTAAGGAATTGATCATTTTTTATTATGTACTGGTTTGGAAAACCTTAGAAGTGAAAGAAGATTTAGAATCATGGTGAAAAAAGAACCAAGTATAGTTATATAGATTCCTGTGTTCTTAGTCTGCTTATATTTATTTTTGCTTTAATTCATCAGCATAATGTAGTGAGCGTAACACTGCAGAGTAAATCTTTCTTTCTAATTCAGCAAGCTTTGTACCTATGACACCTGAGTTTAATAAAAATACATTTATATGTACATGCGTAAGTAACATTGTGCCAGCAGGAAGCAGTATGGAAGTGATGTGCTTGGGACATGATAAACAATCTGAATGTATAGCGGGAGGTGGATTTTTATTACCAAATGAATGCCCAATGAATTGGCACAAGTTGCTTTGAGAACCGGAGTTAATGAAACAAGATTAATGACAAGGAAAGGAAGAGAAAAGCTGACACTGTCTGACCATGACATCAGCCTAATTAAAATGTGCTTTTTTACCATGTGTGAAACATTCTCACACAACATATCAAGTATCTCAAGGCATCTCTTATGCAACACCATTCTACCAAAGTAGAATCTTCTTTAGTCCTCTCCTCACAGTTATACACACTGGCGACACACAGGCAGTCTGGCACAGACAGAATCACATGTGGTTGTGCATATCTAAAGCTACCCTCATCTTCTCTGTTGTTTGCAGTCCCCAGTGTTTAAGCATTTGAAGTAGAATTCCTGGAAGCCATTTTGAACCTGCCTGCTTTGTACCTGATATCAAAGACACAATCCTCAATTATTTGGCCATGAAAAGTCTACATATATTCAGGTGAATTCTCAAGCCATTATGTCTTGAGTTTTAATATCTAGATGATATTAAAACTTGGATGGCCTAAAATGTTCTAAGATTCACTTCAAGAAAAACTGAGGTGATTGTGTTTGGTCCTTATGGACCTTTGACCCCTCCACTTTTGATTTGGGACCCCTGGCAGAGTATTTTAAACCTGTTGTCACTAACTTGGGTTTTAAGATGGATAGTGATTTTAAATTGGACACTCAAATTAGGGCCACTGTCAAGTCCAGTTTTTATCACCTAAGGCGATTGGCAAAGCTAAGACCTATTTTATCTCGGCTGCATTTTGAAACAGTAATCAATGCTTTTATTTCATCTCGTTTGGATTACTGTAATGCACTGTATTTTGGAGTTAGTCAGTGTCTTCTCTCTCGTCTGCAGCTGGTCCAAAATGCTGCTGCACGACTTCTAACCAGAACCCATAAGAGAGACCATATAACTCATATCCAGGCTTCACTCCATTGGCTGCCTGTTCATTTTAGAATTCATTTTAAAATTTTTATGTTTGTTTTTAAATGTTTAAATGGTCTTGCTCCACCTTATCTCTCTGAGCTTCTTCGTGCTTATTCCCCTCCTAGGTCTCTCAGGTCAGCTGACAAGCTGTTCCTGGAGGTACCCCGGTTTAAGAGGAAGCTCAGAGGGAACAGGGCCTTCTCTATTGCTGCTCCAAACCTCTGGAACAATTTGGCTGTGTCCCAATTAAGAGACCGCACACTTGAGGTTCGCATTTTGAGTGCGATTACGTCACCGCCACGCGACGAAGGCTGTCCCAATTCGAAGTGTACTCCAAATGCATACTCCAAATGCACCGTCGATTTCCCCAAATATTAAGCGTGGTCCGGTGCACGCTTCGTGGTCCCATATATCCCACAATTCATAGCGCGGCGGTGGGTGTGGATAATTTTGCCGCAAAATAGGGCAGAAGGGAGCGGCCAAGAGTGAACTGTCAAAAGTAAGTACTGAATATTATGTCACTTATTTATGTGCGAATGTTTAATAATGAAGAACATTAAAACATTGCTGTTGGCAAGGTTATGTGACATTAGCGATGTTTGTATTTTCAGCTGTAATTTGGTTTTAATGCCTCTACTTCAAAATATATATATAGTTGACCTTAATCTTACAGAGAATGTGATGATTTTATGGTTCACTCGTTAAGCTGAAAGAAAGATGCTTTAATCACAGGAGTCACACATGTGTCCACTGTACCATCTGTGTTGTGTGTTTGTGATTCAGAAGTAAGAAATAAAAAATGACCATCGGTCAACGTTGGTCTGAAGCTCCGTTCAAGATCGTGCCTCATGGGTGAAAGTTAGTGCGAAAAATGTGGTGGATCAGTCCAGAAGTACACGGAAGCAGCTTGTTAATGATCTGAAGACATTTGGAGCCACAGTCACCAAGAAGACCACTAGCAACACCCTACGCTGTAATGGATTTAAATATTTCAGTACCCACAAGGTTCCTCTACTCAAGAAGGCGCATCAGGTCCATCTGAAGTTTGCCAATGAAGATCTAAATGATTCAGAATAGGCTTGGAAAAATGTCGGTGCTTAGATGGAACCAAAATCTGAACCTAGCTCTTTTGGCCCAAACAATTTGGCAGATATCCAAATTTATGATATCGGTATCGGACATAAAAAAAAAAGTGGTATCGTGCCATCTCTAGTTATGATGCGAGGTAGATAATTGTTAAATAAACTTGTGATCATATTTATGGATCACGATAGCACATGCCATTGGCCAAATGATTTATTTACGCAGATGAAAAAAGTGAGTGTTAATGTGTCTGACGTCACAGTGTTTTTGTGCGCTGTGTAAAAGTAATTGCCTCTGATTGTGAGAGCGGTGATTCTGCAGGTCACCAGCTATTGAAAAAAAAAAGAGTAAAAAAGAGACAAAATTTACATTGTAGATGAAAAATAATCATAGGAAAAAGGTTTTGTGTTTATCAGCCAAGAACAACTACAATCTCATTTTCTGCTTTTAAGAAAGGACTGTTAACAAAAACAGAGAGAGAGAGAGAGAGATGTGTGTTGGTTAAGCAGTGATAATAATAATGAAAATGTCTTAGTTTGTCACTTTCAGGTGACAAGCAGACCTGAATCAATTTTACACATGCAGCGGTCGGAAGAAAGTTATAGTTTAACATCATTAGAAACATTCAGGCCAAGTTTCTGGCTAACTTATTTACAGCACCATGTGTCTCTTAAACTCACAAGCGAGCTCTCACTCCTCCCTGAAGACAAGGAATGCAGCTCCAAAGAGCAATGACATGGCAGATAAAGAGACAGCAGCAAAGTCCTGGGCAAAGAGTCCCAGCAAGCAGCAGCAGTGTGGACAAACAGCATCAGAGAAGAAGAGCAAACCCATCATCCTGCCTGATTGGATGAATGGCACTGTGTTCCCAACAAGCTGCAAATTCACTGTGCATGTGAAAAGAACGTTTGAGGAGAACTGAGGAGACTGTTGGAGTTTGACATTTGCCACTTTTGGAGAAAATGGCAAGAAGAGACAGTGAAACACAGGACAAAGCTGAAAGAGAACTGCCTGCTATTGGACTGTTGAAGTGGGAGAGGACAACAGTGAGAGTAAGTGAGAATGCTGGTGTTTAAACTGGGAAATCAAAATTTGGGTTAGCAAACCTGGGAAAAACAAAACTGACTGCTTAAGTGGGAAAATTGTGAAGGAGTCTGAAACACTGCAAAAAGAAACATACAAAATCACACACACAAACAGAACATGCATTAACCCTACTAACACTTCCAAACACAAGAGAACTCATGAAGATTAGACAACATCTTAAGCATGTGAGTCTGTTTACCATCTTGTCCAAGTCACTTAGTGTGATGCAAAGATCAGTGGACTCATAGCACATTAGTTACAAAATGATTAAATAATAGCAGAGAAATGTGTAGGAAAGGCAGCTTTAAGAACATGTTCTGCTGGAGATGCAGCTCCACAGACATGCATTAAACCTGCCTAATAACACAAACACCCATGTAATGAAAATTAGCTTGTTATCTCTCATCGGTGTTAAAATAGTGTAAATTTAACAGACACTTTTTATCAAATGCTGAATTTATCCAAAAATAAAAAAAAATTGACTCTCCAGGTTGCAGGACAACAGTTTAACTTTTGTGGGAAAAAAGATTCTGGTTTGACCAACCAGTGATCAGACAATAAATGTAGTTGTTAATACAGTAAATTGGGAGATGCTTTCTGCTTGATTGATGCAGCACAAGTAATTTACTGTATGAGGGAAATTCTATTTTTGTGATAACATTTTGAATATGCATTTCTGTTGTCCTGTCATCTTAGTGGGTTAATAGCTGATATGCAAATTTAGTTGATCGTTCTTAGATTAAGGAAAGGTGACTGAATCTTAGCACGAGTGAATGAGATGTGTTGGAGTTTGTTAGAGTGGAGACTCTAAAACACTGAGTTTCCTGTTTTGATGTGCGAGTGTATCCTGTACCTAGATACACAACTCTGAATACATAAGAACAAACTTCTTTTGTGAAGTGCATGACAACATGTCACATGTTTTATGATGACGGAAAAAAAGGAAAACTGAATAAAATGGGTGTGTGGCCTAAATGAGTGAGAAGCACAGACCTGGGGATTAAACTCATAGCTAATAACATATTAGGCTTATGTTGTGTGTTGTGCAGCTGATGGTTGGTTTGGAGTGAATCTAGCTGATGATTTTTCTTTTGTTGTGAAGTTGAGCCTGCCAATTAGTATGATGGTATGATAAACCATGCTAATGGTATGATTTACCCTCCTGAGATGAGGAGCTTGTGTCATGACGTAACAAGGCCGTTTTATTTTGATACTTTCACAGTGCACTGAAAGTTTTGTTCGATAATCTCTGTTTGAGCAGATCTGCACAATTAGAAGCGCTATACGATACGTCATCAAGAAAATTGTTACAAGTGAGTTTCTCCACATTAAAATGGGCTCAGGAGAAAGTCACTTATTTGGGACAATTAGAAAATGATAGTCTCTGCCTAAAAAGGATTCAGCGAGGTAATCCGATATCTAAAATTCTTCTTCCTTTTTCTTTTGAAATGACGTCATTTTGCTGAGGGTGGAAATCAAATGCGGCGATAGTTTCCACTATCAGCAAAGAAAGAAAGAATGGATGAATGAATGGAAATAAAAACAAACTGACTGACTGGTAAAAGCTGACAAGACTTGACCACGACTCAAAGTTAACCTCCACCTAGACAGGCCAAAAGGGTGGATGAATTTATGTGTTTCTTTTACAGGAGCAGAAGGATCCCAGCAACATTCGAGGTTGCATACCGATTTAACTTTTAAATGCCACTTTCTGTGTTTGTGAATTTACCAGGGGTGTGTTATTCATGGGTTTGTGTTGTTCATAGAGATTACTGTGAGAAAGAGTGTATACATCTGCGCAGCGTTAACATTTACATTACTTTTCTACAGCATTACAGTTCTTCATGTGACTTGATCATGTGATTTATACCAGAACAACTAGTTAATGTTTTTCTACTACAAGATTTCTGGGTTTATGTGTGAAGAAACTGTGTTTACAGGTTATGAGTGGTGATGCTGTTACACTGTGTTTTGGGGAAAATGTGAAGGTTATTTTGATTTCACTTCCAGATCTTGTTTTTCAGGCCATGATGATGTGTATGCAGGCTCCTGGCGTAGCCAGTTTTTAAGCAAACTTAATATGTAAATCACACTAATATCTTTTACTGCAGGATTATAGGTCCGAGGTGGTGCTGCTCCAGAGGGGGAGATGCCCTGATGTTGCCTGGGACATGATCTAGCTAACCTTTTTCTTTAAGACAGGAATCTGGTTTTGATGAGTTGACTCATGGGAGTGTCCATGCGTCAAGAGGAGGGGTCCAGGATTAACATGAACAATGAATTAACATTAAACTATATTTTATATGATTTTTGCAGCGATTTGTGTGATTAACAGTTCATTCAACGGGTATCAAACCTATGCAAGTGGTGCATCCATGTTCAGATGAGGCTTTGATGGCCTATAAGTGAAGTTCACTGAACTAAAGAATGTGGTTTGATGATTGTTGACATGCTCTCCAAATAGAAGTTTTTCCTCCTAGCAAGGAAATACAGGTGCAGCAGTCATCTCCTGAGAAATCTTCAGAGGCCCGGTGAGAAGCAAGAACCATTCCAGACATAGCTTACAGCCCAGGCAGTGGTTGAGGTCAAAAGTCGAGCTGGTTGGGGCCCATCATGAGACTTTGGAGCCGCAGCAAGGACCACGAAGCTGCGTTGGAATGAGAACTGTGCCAAGGGGGATTTCCAGAGGCCAACAGAGGAAATTTTGGACAACAGACGGGCACCTGAAGGATGAGGGGAGCGTGCCAAGCTCCATCGACAGCGCAGGGGGAGTCCAAGGATGACATCATGATTCGGTGAAAAGCACAGGAACCAGAAGCTATGGTGGTGATGACAGCAGTTTCCTATGAACATCACCTAATGCTGTGTCACTGTACTGTGCATACAATGACACTCTGAAGACTGCTGGGATCATAACAGCAGTAAGATAACTGGACCCAGCACCCTTTCCACAGAGGGGTTTTTCTGCAGAGGATGGACAGTAGAAGAGTCATAAGTATTCCTATCACAGGACAGAAAGTTCTCCAGGCCCTTTTCCCATGGATAGGGACTGGAAAACATGCTTTAAGAATAGAGACATTAGAATATCGATTTGGGCTGTTCTTGAATGCATCCATGAAGATTAATAAAGGCTGTAATTTCACAGATAATGAGTTTATCACTCACAACATACGCAGATGTACCACAAGCCGATGAAGATCATGAAGACTTCTTTTCCTATTTGTTAAATGAAGATGAAGTGCAACTAATTATGTAGTAACTGAAAATGTGAAAGACAAGTAGTTACTTACTGATGACTATGATGTAGACTCTGATACAAGTGTCTAAGTTGCCCATAAAATCTAGCAAATGCATTCTATGACGAACTAACTGAAAATACATGTTGTAAGAAGTTATGTCCTGATAAATGATATGTGTTTTGCTGTATAATTCAAATCTGCTAAAACAGGAGGGAATGTCAAAAGATTTTACCTTATTACCTTTATGTTTAGCTTTATTTGAATTGCAAGGAAATGCCTGTACATAGCGTGTCAGCAAATTCTTTAGCTGGAACAAAGTGTTCACATGAGGAAGTTGCTCAAGTTTAGACAACACCCACATGTATTGTTTTAACCTACTACAAGATCGTTAATCAACTTGTCCATCTTTGTCTTGCAAGGCTGCATCCTGTGCAGCCTCGTATGCAATCACCAGATAAGAAGTTGTTTTTTCCTGAACTTGTACTCCACCCATGAGTGTTACGTGAGTAGGACAGTATATAATAAAGTTTGACCAGATGCCTGTAGGAGAAATGTTTAAAAACGTATGTATTAAGTATGTGCTAATATCCTCAGTAGTGCCAAATAGGCAACTGCCCAACACCTAAGCCTTGCAGTGCCACCACACCCCTTGCTACAGCTTAAGCTCCTTAACTCATATAGTTGATTTTAAAAAAAAAGGAAAAAAGAAGACGACTGTTTTGTTTCTGAATCACATGTGTGGCAGACTCTTCCTCTCTACCAGTTTTCACTCGATTTTCATTGTTTTCACCTGTGACATGATCGTGTGTGTGTGTGTGTGTGTATGAAGTTTTGTCTTTCCCTTTGTCAAGGCAATTTATGCTCCCCAGTAATCTGGATTTCAGTTATATTTGAGCTCGCCCAGTAAAGGCAATGAGGGAAAAGCAAACAACAGTTAAAAACTCATTAAATATGAGTGTTGTAATAGGTGCTATAACAATGAAAGTCTTCTGAAGAAACCATTAGGAGGACTCAATGTTTCAATGTAGTGCACTGTTTAGATAGAAAAGAAGAAGAAAGAGAGCCTAGTTTTGCATCAACATTTACAAAGCTGATTTAAAAACAGAGATAATAACATTATTTTAGTTTGTCCTGCATATTGTTGTTGTCTGTCTCAGAAAACATATCTCATTTCATCTGGATTGCTCACATGCATGTGTTAATGCCTTGTGACATTTCTAATCCCTTTTTCAGTGTGTTTTCAGATGATGATATTTGGGATAGTTTGTCTAAATGGCATTTATGATAGATCTACTGCCATTTGACCACAAATCATCATCTAATTAACACTAAACCATATTTCCTGGGACTATGCAGTCCACTAAATGCCTCAGCAACACCACTTCTGTCAAGTTCAACGTGGGCTTTATTTCTGTACGTGGTCCGACATGCAGCTAGAATCACCGATATATGTTCCTCCTTATATAAAGTGATACTAAAGTTTTTATTTGAGTTTTTATGGGATATGATTATTACAAAAGCTGAATCTATCCCTGTCATACTTGCTTCTTTATCTCCATAGATGTATAATGATGTATGTGAACTTCTACACAAATCTACTCCCTTTATAAATTATGATCTGTACAGTTTTGTTATAAAATTCTGTTTGTAGGAAACCAAATTGAGCGGACAGAATGCAAATGACAAAGCTTGTTCCTTAGGCAGTAGGCGCCGACTGTTTCATTATGTCTAGACCAGGATTAGAAAATATACAAATTTAGAAGAAAGTTTCCATTACGAATATGTCTATATTTTTATTTATATTAATGAATTTACTAATAAAATTAATTGCTGTGGCATTCAGTGGCTGTCCATTCTTCTATGACCATTATGCATCTATCTGATGGATTCCAGAATAATGCACCCTGCTACAAAACTCAAATCATCTCAAACTGTATATTAATATACATTATATATTACATAAAACTGTCTATTTTCACTTTATTCCACTTTATTTGCAGGTTGTATAATGTTTCCAACGACAGTACCTCTTTCAGGCTCAAATTATGTAATTAATGTTAAAAACAAATTTAACAGAAAAGACAAAAATTCAGAATTTAGTTTGATTTTTTAAATAAACACTTATCATTGGATATTATAATATGTGTTGGTGGTGTAGTCGAGCGCGCTTAGAATGAGCTCCGGAAAATCTGCTGAGACACTCTTGGAAACTGTGTAAGGACAGGAACCAAACTTCCAACCACATAATACTGTAGATACCTTCTGTGGCATTACAGGCCTGAGTCTGTGACCCTGCAGTTCGAGTTCTACATTTTAGTTTTCTTTATTATGTTTTCTTCATAGTTTTTTGTTCTCATGACTTTGAGTTTTTAATCTTCTTTTTCTGTGATATTTTTCTCTGGTTTATGAAAGTTTTACCACCTTTTACCGCAAAGTTTTCTTTGTAGTTACTCTCTTTTTTAAAAAAAATTATTCTTGGACATTTGGTTAATTTTTTCCCTCTTTGTTCAATGTTTTATTCTCATAATTCTTTTTGTTAGTCCCTTGTCTTATATCCATGGCATTTAGTTTTGCGTACCCTATCGCATTGTCTCTGATTACTTTCAGCTGTGTCTTGTTACACTGGCATGTCCCACCTTCCTAATTTCCTCATCTGTGTCATCCCTCAGTTTGCCTCAGGTCTTTGTTGCCATAGTGTGTTCAATTTGTACTGTTTGCCCACCTCAGTGAAATCCACGGTTGGATTTTTGGCTTGTTTTCATCTGCCCTTTGGACTTTTGACTTCACCTAAATAGAGATTAAATGTTTGTTCATAACTAAGTCTTTGGATATGCATTTTGAGATCCACTGCCACACTCTAAAGGACAATTATTGGCTCCTGTGTCTAGCAAAATGTTAGTTTCTTCCCCTGGGCTATAGAGCAAAAACGGAAAATGAGATAAATAATGGACAACAGGCTTGTGCCACTATCTTATACGATAAAGTATTTAAAAACACTAGACTGGAAAAGTGCTTGTTTTGAATGTGACAAGCAGATTATGTGTTTTAATTATAATAAACACAGTAGGTGCTGTAGTCACAAGCATTCATTAAAACTTAAAAAGCATCTTTATGGTCTTCAGACTTCCTGATGCACGCGTCATAATAAGACATCTAAAAGTTATCACCTCTGTAATGTGCAATTCTTTTAATATGGTTCGTTTTTTTTTTTTACCTTGCTCTTTATCTCACTTCATCTCACACTTGGCAGATGTAATTGGCATCAGTTTGGTGCACAATGCAACGCTCTGCCCAACTTCTCATCACAGATGTGTCACAACAGTCTGCAGCAAAGAAGTCTGAGACAGTAAGTAGGCAGAGTATTTTAATAAAGCATCAAGCAAACACTTATCTGTGAAGTTTGCATGTTTTCTGCAGCCAGCTGGATTTATTGTCAAGATAGGTTTATTTCTAAGAGGATTAATTCTTCACAAAGCAAAATCACTTAATGCAATTAAACCAAAGAGCACATTACAAGCCACAATTTGCTGTTGTGAGTTTTTTCTGAATATGCGTCACTGAATGAGCTGAATACAACAAGGAGAGAAACGTGATAACAATAATATAGTATATCCAGTATGGCGTCTTATAAAAAAGCGGAACAATTGCAGTGAAACTGAGCACACCTCATATTGAAAGGAGCCAGCTGAGGTGATTTGGACATCTTAGCATGGGGCCTCCTTTTGGAGATATTCTAGGCTCATTCAATTTGGAAAACACATGGAGGCAAGTGGATTGATTCTTAATCACATCTGGGAAAAACTTTGAAACCCTCACAATATCCTGAAAATCTGGCTGGACCAAAAACTAATGACTCTTTTCTAACAATGATCCCAGTGAGCCCCAAATGGAAATTCTGGAAATATCTCACCTAAAGGGAAAATGTCATTTTCAGTATTCTTATTTTCCAGGTCGAGCAATTTCTATGGGCACAAGTATTTGTCAGTACTTGTGGATATTTAACATCAAAAACAGAGTATAATAATAATAATAATAATAATAATAATAATAATAATAATAATGTATTTTATTTGAAATTACAATGTAATTACATATATATATACACACTCATACTTAAAGCTAAAATAAAGGGTATCAAGTCAGGTTGTTACAAGAAACAAAATAAAAAATTATACTGTAAGGACATTTAAGTAGTGCATAAGTAAGTATAAGTACTGCAAAATTTGCATAATGACATACTACCTAAAAATTTGGCAAGGTAGTAAATACAACAAGCCCTGTATTATCTGACTTGTCATCCCATTGTTCCAGTGTACCCATCTTTTAAGCATTTTAAGTAAATATAAATATTACGTTGTAATTGACAATACCTTATCTGTTTCAGAATGGGCAGATGAATTGTGTTTGACCTGAGTAAGTGCACCTGAAATTACTTTTATGACTGTCCGGCATTTTTCCCCCCAGAAAGCCACAAGTTCAACATGAATTATGAATAAACCTCCATAACTACCCTGCTAATTCTAATATATCTGTGACAGCTGCAGTTCAGCATCATAGTGCTTTTATTGTTTTGATTTGGATGTTTTTTGGCTTACCAATCATGAAAATCAGAAATCCAATATTGCAAATTATTAGAACACTAATTCCAAAAGTAGATTCATGCATGTATGAATTAAGTTAGTGAATAGCAATCTTAAAATCTAATCATCACTTTAAAACAGTGACAGACTCAATTGATATTCTCACTACATTTACTTCTCCCTTCCTCAAAGCAGCAGAGAACAGGAGAGAGCAGAGGACAGATCAAGTGACAGACAGATGAGGCACCAAAGAGCTACTTGAGAGGTGAAGAAGGAAAGATGATTAAATAGACCCCCCCCCCCCCCCCCCCCCCCCAAACACACACACACACACACACACACACAGACACACACAAAGACCCCAAGCAAACAAAAAATAAACAAAAAAGACAAATCAAAACAAAGTTTACCCAGTGTGTCACAGTTTAAATGCATCTCTTGTTATGTAAAAGAAACAGGCCTGGTCATAATTTTAAAGCATGTAGTGTATGACTGCAAACGTGAGACACTTATCTGATCTGCTTCATAGTTTGCAGATGCATCGCTTTGACCAGAGTAGCCCTGAACATCATCATCATCATCATCAAAAGTAAAGGCGTGATACAATTTTATTCGATTAGTGTATAGGTTGTAAATAACCGTCTAAAAATTTGACTTGCTGGTGCAAATATGTGTGTAACAGGAACATGAGAGAATTAATAATTTTGTCCTGAACTGTAGGTTAGGACATGTAGTTGCATCTCACTTCCATCGCTATACCTTCATCTCTACAACCGTGGTGTTATTGCTTTTTTCGGACTGGTGTGTCAAAGAATTGCAGTGATTTGATGGTAAAATTTAAGGGGTCTGTTCAGCAGGGGGCCAATCAGCTCCCTTGTGGAAAGTAATTCCCTGCCATTGGTAATAATCATTCCTTTACACCTGCAGGTAATCAGAAGGTGGAGAATAGTGATGTGCGGATCGATTCTGAAATATCGATTCCTCCGATACCAATCATTTATGTTCTAGAATCGATTCTCACATTAAAATATCGATATTTTAGTAATTTAGGGTAAATTTGTAGTTTATCATTAACAGGAACACAGTGGAAAGAAACTATAACATTCAGATTGTCTACATTCAAAGGAACTACTTCCTCTTCCGCCTTTCATAGTTATTTGCGAAATTACGGCTGTATAAATGTCTTGCGGCCGCTGGCGTGCACACTCACAACAATGGCTGAGAGTCATATGTGGACTTATTTTACCTCCACAAACAGCTGAGACGTGGTTTGCGATACATGTGGCAAAAAAGTGAGGTGTTGTGGACATACTAGGGAGACATTCAAAAAGGCTGTTGGGGGGGATAAATTCATTTTACAGTGTTTATTTATTGGATAAAATACGTTAAATGTCCGGCCCGGAAACAGCGGGGGTGTCCAAATTCAGAGGCTGCTTCCACCTGATGACCCGGAAAGCCGGGTAGTACGTCACGAGCTCCCTCGGTGGAGTGAAACGCTGCCGTCTGTTCCTTGCTATCTAAAATATAACCTGGCGCTGGCGTGAACTCTCTACCGTCTCACACTTCTGTTTAATCAGTTTTCTGTTTGACGTTTATTCAGCTGTGTGAAAACCGCAGAGGAACCCACCCAAGGGATTAATAAAGTTAAATTTAATTTAATTTAATCTAATAGCTTTAATCTCAGCCAAACCGATTTCCTCACTAACAAATAAAAAACTGGAAAAGCCAAACAACAACATTTTTCAGTTATCAAAGTGACTTATATATCATGTTTAACCCGAGTAACGAAAGACCGCGGGGGTTTGAAAACAATGTGATGGTCGGCTCAGATATTTGAAGTTTACACAGCTACATTCTCACCTGAAAATATGTTAAAATTGGTTATGAAAATATATTAAAATTAGGGATTCTCCCGGAAAAATCGGGAGGGTTGGCATGTATGGTTGTGGCAACATCACTAACCTTGTCAAACACCTCAGAGTAAATCATATCACAGTATATGACAAGCGTATATTGAGGCAAACTGAAGAGGAGGAGAGGGACAGATGCTGCTAGGGCGAGACAGACGTCTCTCACAGAGTCCTTTAATGCTGCAGGCAGGCAACGTGTTCAAATAGCGCATAACTTCAGCTTTTTTATTTCTATTTCTACATTTTCATTTCTATATGATTAACTCTGCATTATTAAGTGATGAGAACAAGTAATCTGATATTACGCTATAATTTGAGATACAATAAATAAAATACGTTTTTGTACAAAGTATCGGTATCGGATCAGTATCGTCGATACCACTCTGAATATTACTTGGTATCGGATCGGAAAGGAAATCAGTGGTATCGCACATCACTAGTGGAGAAAGTTTAAAAGAAAATAAAAAAGAAGAAATATATTCTGTATTTGTGTGTTTTTAAATTAATTTCTTTCCCAGCAGACTTACAACCAACATCAACCTCTCACACATTGAAAAGCTAGAACAGATACATTTAGCAAGCTTTAATGAGAAGCCAAATTCATCACTGTGTAGGCGTCAACGAGGGAGAGTCAAATCTGGTTTACAGACACACACAGATAACAGAGGAATAACAACAGAAACACTTGGTTTTTATTTTTCGATTCTCTCAACAGTGTATTGTTGCTATAAACAACAATCTAAGGAATATACTGTAACTTTTTATGTTTGGAAGATGCAACACAGCAACACACCTAAATCGTTTACTTTTAGTTGTATTAACGTTGAATTAATAATAAAAATCTCAGTTTCAGTTGAAAGGGTTTTCTTTGAGGTTCTTAGCAGGTAATAAAATTAGGTAAACGAAACCATAGATGAACTACAAAACATGCCATACGAGTCCGTTAAAATTCAAGGTGAGACCATGCAATGCTTAGAGAAACAGCAAAAATTAAAACACTACACTGCAGACTTTACAGGTCTTAGAAGGGTTGGCAGGAGAAAAGCTTGTCTCTTTAAAAAAGAACATGGCAGTGTCAGGGACCTGGGTCTGAGCAACCCACGGTCAATCAGCAGTTATGACTCTTTTTATATGATATGCATTTGTTTCTGCACTTTGCTGCTGTTCCTGTATCTATGGTTGTGTTTATTGGCAGGTGTGTGTGTGTGTGCGTGAGTGTGGCTGGGGCAGGCACCTTCATGCCTGGTGGGTGTGGCCCTGCCAGGTAGCTGGCCACACCTGAAGATCGTCACACACCTGGAGATCAAGCCTCGTCGGGGAGCTACTTAACAGTGTGGCTGAGCGCTCCTCGACGTGGGATTGTTGAGTTAAACTCCACGTTGGTGTTTCTAGTGTTGTTGAGTACAGTAAGTGTATGCCTGCTGGAGTTTAGTGTCCTGACGGCTACGTCTGTTGTTTTTCCCCAGGAGGAGAGTAGAACACAGAAGGCCAGCAAGCACAGGGAGTGCGGAGACACGGGAGCAGAGAGCGCGGAGTACAGACACTTGGGAAAAGGCACGACACGGGGGCCGAGGGAGCGCACTGGAAATTTTTTGTGTGTTACATTTACTTCACTGTAGATAAGTCCAGCATTTGGATCCTTTCTCCCACATCCCCACGGTCTGCCCCCGAAGACCGTGACATGCAGGATGGCTTTGGTTTGCAAGGTCACACCTGAACAAACCACAAAACTTAGAGGAGGCAAAGGCTGAGATATCTGAGCGTAATGCACAGTGCCATGTTCGAAAGAAAACACTGCAAATCAGCACAAACATACCAACTATCAAGCACAGTGGTGGAGGTATGATGATTTCGGCTTGTTGTGCAGGGCACCTGGGCCAAAGTATTCTATATAAATATATATAATACATAAATGTTCTATATAAATGAAATATAAATCTGACCAAAAGTTTATAGCTTGGTAAACTTGCTCCACAAGTTTTTTTTTCTTTTTTATTATCTATTGAATCATGGTGTGTCCTTAAGTTTTTCACATACTGCTCCTGGAATTTGGCATGGTGAAATATATCATCTGTTGTGGTTCATCTCAAGTTGTATTGCCTAACCTTTAGATAAAATAAAGACATAGCTCAAAGCTTCACAGCCGCAGCTATGGTTGTGCTGGATTCCACACTTTTAACATTTGTGTTGTAATACATGTTCATACATTCAGCACAAACTTAAAAATATTGTTTTGTACAGTGTAAAAGAACAAAACAAACTAGTATTCTTCCTCTACCGCTTCACTAAATTTCATGAAATCCAAACAAAACAGTACTGGACACAATCAACAATCTCAAAATCTTGCTTGGCATGCAGGTGGAATATGAAACTGCAGATATTTTATGAATGCATGTTTTCAAACACGACATCTCTATCCCTGTTTATCAAACAAACAAATAGGACACAGACGCACACCAGGTGCATCTTCATGCCCATGGTCTGACAGTGTGTATGATTTGACACCTCTTTTGATTAAAGGAGGTTTCCTGCAGTGCAGATACTGCAGCTGTTTGCTTCCCTGCTGAGGCAAACCCCAGTACACGGCATGCACTCTGTGAGAGTTTATATGTAAGGACAAGAAAGACATTGTGGACAAAACAGGACACCCCCCATAATCTTTAGTTACAATATTATAGTTAGTTAAATGGTCTGATTGTTCAAATATGTATTTTCTTTGATTGTGGTAAAATAAGGTGTCCCCCAGTCTTCAAAAATGACATAGTGCAGGAAGGGTAGTTATTCTTCCGTTACACCACAAGAGGGAGTATCCCCTAAAATGAGCAGCTCTAGCGGGAGTAAATAAGCCCAGCCACTACCCAGAAGGCAGTGCGCCTATAAGAGTTGTGTGAGACTGCAAAAGTGTGTAACGTTGTGCTATGTTAATGTATATATTTGCAGGTAAGCAGATACAAGATGGTAAATAACTTAAAATGTATCTACAGATGAGTACACGGGATTGCAGAGAATGTGGGAAAGTTGGCTGTTAATCCCCACTATGTGTCATTAGTATATAAGTTATTGGTAGCCATGTGAATTAGCCGTGACGCTAACGATTAGCAGCTCGATCTAATTCATTAGTTTGTGCGGAACCCTCGTGGCGCTTTCGTGGATTTATACCTGTACCGAGCTGTAATCACAGCACATATAGACTGGTGGATCACACTATCTTTTGTTTATGTTTATTTCATTGTTGCACTGTGAGAAATATTAGTGATTTGAGTTTAAAGACTAACCATAAGGCAGTGCGCCTATAAGAGTTGTGTGAGACTGCAAAAGTGTGTAACGTTGTGCTATGTTAATGTATATATTTGTAGATGCAGTAAAGGCGAACTCACAAAGCCACACTGGTTTCAATTCATTTTAATCCAAGTGTGCAACATATATATGTGTGTATGAACAGGATGAAATAGTACTAAACTATTTTCTAGCTGAATGCTTCAATCAATTCAGCTTCAGCTGGAAATGCTGTTATTAGGGACTTTTTGATAGCAGTACAACAGCTGGATCTGTGTGCTGTGTCAGTGGTGTATAGAGCCTGCTGATGCATGTCGATCTGTAGGTGAATCCCATGTATGAGTGTCAGAAGGGGGTGTAAATATAGATGAAACACTAAATGAAGAAGGGCACCGGGTTAGAAAGGTTACGATCATGAAAAGCTTCTCTTTTCCTGTGAATTTTTCCAGTACAGAAAAACGTAATTCACCCATTTTACAACTGAACGTTATGCCTGAAAAGTTTGTTGATCCTATGTCAGACTGGATGACAGTTCTTTCCTCGACCTCTATGACATTGTATGTGGGATATTAGTCTTTTATCAGCAATAATGTTGTTAAAAAATTCAAAGACAAAAAAATAATCTACTTGTTTAATGTCCATGAATGTGAATATTCAAGTCTTGACGTTACTACGGAAGAATCTTTTAGTCAGCTTCTACTAAAATTACACACAGTACCAATTACAATAACATTACTGTCTGGAGAAGAAATACAATCGGTGCCTTATATGATGTTAGAAACCAGAATGTGCGATAGGCTGACATTTTTAGGTCATGAAAATAATTCATCTCAGTCACAGAAACGTCCAAATATGACAGGCAGAGAGGCAGGCATTTCCTCAAACCATGAGATCTTTGTGATTTAATAAAAGAGTGAATTACCCCTCACCTACAGTAAAGGCATCTTATTATGACATTCTGTCATTGCATTGGATTGTGCTTTTAATGTAATTAAATCCATCTGAATTTCTAAATCAGTAGAAATGACTAGGAATACTTTTTTTTTTGTTGAGACAGGAGTTTGAATAAGTCATGGTCATTTATTAAACTCTAATTTTCCTCATCAGTGGGAATATATATCTGTGAATACATATTAAACAATGTTTTGTTCCAAACCAATCAAATCATGTCTTAAAAACAAAAACACACACTGAATCTATGGACACACATTCTGCATCTTTAGTTGGTGGATGGTGTTTTTTAAAGAAGCATTAATTTTGTTCTCATCGACAGGATAATTGTGCTTAAAAGCAACAGCTATCATGCGGAATAATAAGGCACTATTATCATAAATTCAGTCATCTGTGAGCATGCACAAGAACTAAACTTTAATCCAAGCCAATCTTCTGTGCACAGACGGTGCAGATGAATGCTTAAGATAGCAGAAATCCGACACTCACAGTTTCCACATCTCTCTTTTCTTTATTAACGACTCATTGACCTCACAATTCTCAATGATTTATTGCTGCACGCGTAAATTTGTCATTTACTCCTACACTGCCTCTGTTTGTGTTTCTGTATGTATACGCAGAAACTGTGTTTCCTTTATATTGGCCTTCTCCAGCTCATGCAATGATAAGAAAGAATGAGATCAATAAAGTAGAAACGTGCTTATAAAACAGTTAACGTTGCGTTCTACATAATAGCAACTGCAGCTCTCACTCCACAGAGCAGTGACTGCACGCTGCCTGCTGCTCTGCATGTTTTTGGTGCTATGTTATGTCATATTTGCCATCTGAAGTTCGCAGACGATGCCGATGATATCTCCTGCCACACACAATGTTTTCATTCACAACTCATTAACTGCAGCTCTAAGCTCATGAATACAACTTGTTTACTAAAACAACCCCACCACAACCATTAGTGCTGTTTGCGCTGTATTTGTGTTATTGCTTTTAGTTACTGCTGTTACGCCTGTCAAATTCTCCATCACAGCACTGGACACAGCAGTTTACAATAACAGCACATGACTCATTCTAAAATGAAAGTTGCAAAAAAAGGATCTGAAATGTATTTGTTCACATTATTAAATTCAGAAAGACTGAATTACACGACCCAGCAAAAACTCATCAACCTTCACAGCAGATATTCCAAAATGTAAAAACGAAAAGGAAAGCTATTCATGTGTTGCAGAGTATCTAATCATCCCTTGCATTACAGTACAGGGATGTGGCTCAAGAGGATAGCATACTGCACAAACTAAAATACCCTTAGGAGCTAAGCAGTTTGAAATGTGGCCATCTGAACAAATGATGCATGGCACTTTCTTCCTTTCTTACCCCAAATGTCTACCGTTGCAATTCCATTTAATAAAGGGGAAAAAACCTTCATAAAATACATTTTGGAAACCTGGATATTTATAATTAAACAAGGACCAAAGTAATTAGATTCATGTTTTATTTTCTGTATCACTGAACAGTATGTTTTACAAGAGAAAAAACAAACAAGTGCACATATACAAACATATAGAGAGCTGAGTAGATGCATTAAATCTATGCAGACACTTTGCACTTTTTAATAATTTTTACACTGTAACAGCTCCACTACCTCTGTGCTCATGGAGCCCAGAGATGGACAGTAACGCGTTACTTGTAACGCGTTACTGTAATCCGATTACTTTTTTCAAGTAACGAGTAAAGTAAGGGATTACTATTGCAAAAACGGTAATTAGATTACCGTTACTTTCCCGTAGGAACGCTGCGTTACTGCGTTACTAAAACCGTGATTTTCTTGCGAGAATGTCTCATGACAGTGATGTAAGCGAGTGTGATGTTCGTGACAACAGCTGTGTGCAGATCAACAATGGATCATATATCGAGTGCGGGAGAGAGTATGAGCATGCAGCGTTTAAAGCGTGGAAGTACTGACCTTACTTTGAGTTTGATTCCATAAAAAGTGACAAAAACATTACTGTTCGTTGTGCGTGGGAAGAAAACTTCTTTTTACAGCGAAAAAACTAGTGATGGGATTTCCGGCTCTTTTTAGAGATCCGGCTCTTTCGGCTCGGCTCACTAAAAAGAGCCGGCTCTTTCGGCTCCGAACCGGCTCTTCAGGTTGTTTTGTTGCTTTAATTATTTAATCATTAACAATAATATAAAATTATGCAGAAAAGGAATTACTAATGTAAAAAAAGTGGTTTTATTTATATATGTTTATATATGGCCCCTAGAGACAAAGCACGTACAAACTCTAAAGCATATACAAACTCCAAAAAGCACGTACAAACTCCAAAACACATTTCTAGCACATTTACTGAACTTCCAAAACAGAGCTACCCAGATCACTTAAATTACACAATTGAAAACATGTGTGTATTGCACAAGCACTCATATTTATTCAAATAATTTAAAAAAAAAGTTCATTTACCTGTTACTACCACACACCAAATCCGGCTGTTGATATTTCCTGGCTTGTGTAGCCACTAGTGATGGGTCGTTCGCGAACGAAATGGCTCTTAGAGCCGACTCTTTGAAGTGAACGACGCAAGCCGGCTCCTTATTGGGAGCCGTGAGGGGTTTTTTTTGTTTTTTTTTTCTTTCCCTCACCCTCTCTCTCTCGCCCTTTTTTCCGCTAAACTCCGCATGCGCGCCCTGTACTTTGCGCTGGGCAGAGGGGGGAGGGGCGTTAGTTACACTCGCAGTAGCACAGGAACAGAACCAGAGAGAAAGAGAGCGAGGGACAACAACGTCACATTAGAAAGGTATAGTAATCATCCACTATTTTCAGTTGCAGATGATAAAGGATTCAAAAATCATGCAGGCCCATATGACAGAGAATGTGCATCTTCTTTTTGTTTTAATATTTTAATTTATATTTAATTGTGTTGTGGTTTGCAGTGTTTTGTGTTGTTTCACGTTAAATTTGTTTAAAAGGAAAAAGCTGAAAATTTAAATAGTTAAAAGTTTAAAATGTAAATAGTTGTTTTTTATATTATATGATTTATTTATTACATTTTATGTGGAGTGAATAAATAAAGTATATTTATGGTGGACCTTAGAGACAAAGCACGTACAAACTCCAAAACGCGTAAAAACTCCAAAACACGTAAAAACTCAGAAGCATGTACAAACTCCAAAAAACGTAAAAACTCAGAAGCACGTACAAACTCCAAAACACGTAAAAACTCAGAATCACGTACAAAAGACAACAGAAGTGCTCCAGGATGCTAGGGCGCAGTGTTGAGCTTTTGTTACCTAGTGGCTACACAAGCCAGGAAGTATCAACAACCAGATTTGGTGTGTGGTAGTAAATGAACAGGTAAATGAACTTTTTTAAAAAAATTATTTGAATAAATATGAGTGCTTGTCTAGAAATACACAAACAATACACACATGCTTTCAATTGTGTAATTTAAGTGATCTGGGTAGCTCTGTTTTGGAAGTTCAGTAAACGCTAGAAATGTGTTTTGGAGTTTGTATATGCTTTAGAGTTTGTACGTGCTTTGTCTCTAGGGGCCATATATAAACATATATAAATAAAACCACTTTTTTTACATTAGTAATTCCTTTTCTGCATAATTTTATATTATTGTTAATGATTAAATAATTAAAGCAACAAAACAACCTGAAGAGCCGGTTCGGAGCCGAAAGAGCCGGCTCTTTTTAGTGAGCCGAGCCGAAAGAGCCGGAAATCCCATCACTAGTAGCCACTAGGTAACAAAAGCTCAACACTGCGCCCTAGAAACCTGGAGCACTTCTGTTGTCTTTTGTACGTGTTTTGGAGTTTGTACGTGCTTCTGAGTTTTTACGTGTTTTGGAGTTTTTACGCGTTTGTACGTGCTTTGTCTCTAAGGTCCACCATAAATATACTTTATTTATTCACTCCACATAAAATGTAATAAATAAATCATATAATACAAAAAACAACTATTTACATTTTAAACTTTTAACTATTTAAATTTTCAGCTTTTTCCTTTTAAACAAATTTAACGTGAAACAACACAAAACACTGCAAACCACAACACAATTAAATATAAATTAAAATATTAAAACAAAAAGAAGATGCACATTCTCTGTCATATGGGCCTGCATAATTTCTGAATCCTTTATCATCTGCAACTGAAAATAGCGGATGATTACTATACCTTTCCAATGTGACGTTGTTGTCCCTCGCTCTCTTTCTCTCTGGCTCTGTTCCTGTGCTACTGTGAGTGTAACTAACGCCCCTCCCCCCTCTGCCCAGCGCAAAATACAGGCCGCGCATGCGGAGTTTAGCGGAAAAAAGGGCGAGAGAGAGGGTGAGAGAAAGAAAAAAAAACAAACCTCACGGCTCCCAGTAAGGAGCCGGCTCGCGTCGTTCACTTCAAAGAGTCGGCTCTAAGAGCCATTTCGTTCGCGAACGACCCATCACTAGAAAAAACCCCCTAAACTTCCAAGCAAGCACCGAGTAGCTACGACGTAATGAGAAACTCACAGAGAAACTGCGGTATCCTTCCACTGACCGCTGCGGCACACCTGCACCAGGATAAACCTCCGCCTACTCTACTCCTGCTTTACAGGTGAAAATAGAGCAAAAGGACCGCTAGTCTTTGACTTTATTTATTTTCTGCTGTGTTTTACTTTCCAGCACATAAAAAAAATTATATATATATATATATATATATATATATATATATATATATATATATATATATATAAATATATTTATTTATTTATTTATTTATTTTTTATTATATTTTTATGTGCTGGAATGTGCAGAAAATAGGTTTAAATGTTAAACTAATTTCTTCAAGTCAGAGAATGGTGCATATAATTAAAATTTTGCTTCATGCATAAAGTTAAAAGATTAAAACTAACAAAACAAGTTTTAAAAAGAGACTTTTCCATTTGATTACATTTTGTATGATGGATTATGCAGAAAAAGTAGAATTGGGCTGAAAGATCTATCGCTTTATCACCTATTCAGGTTGTAAATCATGTTTTTAAAAAGTAACAAAGTAACTAAGTAATTAATTACTTTTGAAAATAAGTAATCAGTAAAGTAACGGGATTACTTTTTTGGGGAAGTAATCAGTAATTAATTACTGATTACTTTTTTCAAGTAACTTGACCAACACTGATGGAGCCCTTTAACTGTTTGTTTGATGAAATGTCCCAGTGTGAGTATCTGAGACTGGATTTCCTGCAGACCAGCTCATTAATGCTTAACACAGGGCAACAGAAATTATTCCACTGAAACTTTCAATAAAGCTCCAACAAGATTCCAACAAGACCTGTTAAACACTTTGTACAATGGCTAAGGTGCTTACCTCCCATTCAAACTACATGTGATAACATGTGATATGGCAGTCAAAGGAGTTTGCAAAGAAAAGCGTCTGGACTTCTTTAAGTTACTTGAAGACGTTTCACCTCTCATCCGAGAGGCTTCTTCAGTTCTAAGGTCAAATGGTGGAGAGTCCCAGATATAAACCTGGTGGGAGTGTCCCCCCCACAGAGGGACAAAAGGACCCCCTGATGATCCTCTAATTGCCTGAGCCAAGGTGTGGAACTGGGTGTTGGTCCCAACCAGCCAGAGTTTCAGGTGAGTTCATTGTGAAACCTGGCCCCACCTTATCATGCGAATTCCTGAGGTCAGATGGCCCAGGGTGTGAGTGGGCGTTAAGGCGTCTGGGAAGGGATCTCAAAACTGGATTATAGATGGCAGAGAGTTGGTGTCGTAAACCACCGCCTCTGTTCAAAGATGGTCGCTCACAGTGGACATAGATGGCTTCTTTCACTCCTCTTTCAAACCATCTGTCCTCTCTGTCCAAAATGTGAACATTGGCATCCTCGAAAGAGTGTCCTTTATCCTTAAGATGCAGATGGACAGCTGAATCTTGTCCTGTGGAGGTGGCTCTTCTGTGTTGTGCCATGCACTTGTGAAGTGGCTGTTTGTCTCTCCAATGTAGAGGTCTGGGCATTCCTCGCTGCACTGTACGGCATACACCACATTGTTAAGTCTGTGTTTTGGCGTTTTGTCTTTCGGGTGAACCAGTTTTTGTCTGAGTGTGTTGCTGGGTCTGAAGTACACCGGGATGTCATGCTTGGAGAAAACCCTCCTGAATTTCTCTGATACACCGGCTACATAGGGGATGACAATGTTGTTGCGTCTGTCCTTCTTATCCTCCCTCGCTGGTGTCTGATCTTCTTTTCTGTGCCTCTTTGCTGACTTTATGAACGCCCATTTAGGATAGCCGCACGTTTTGAGTGCTTCCTTTACATGTGTGTGTTCCTTCTTTTTCCCTTCAGGCTTAGAGGGAACATGTTCTGCCCGGTGGTGTAGGGTCCTAATCACTCCAAGTTTGTGTTCCAGAGGGTGATGGGAGTCAAAGAGGAGGTACTGGTCTGTGTGTGTGGGCTTCCGGTAAACTTCGATGTTGAGGTTGCCATTCTCTTCAATGTGCACAGCGCAGTCCAGGAAAGGCAAACAGTCGTCCTTTGTGTCTTCCCTGGTGAACTTGATATTTTTATCCACAGCGTTGATGTGCACAGTGAAGGATTCCACTTCTTGTGTCTTGATTTTGACCCAGGTGTCGTCTACATATCTGTACCAGTGGCTGGGTACTCTTCCTTTGAAAGAGCCAAGAGCCTTCCTTTCCACTTCCTCCCTGTAAAGGTTGGCTACAATAGGTGACACGGGGGAGCCCATGGCACAGCCATGTTTTTGTCTGTAATAGCCTTCGTTGTATTTGAAATATGTAGTGGTGAGGCAGAGGTCTAACAGTGTGCAAATCTGATCGGGTGTGAAGTTGGTCCTGTCCTCCAAGGAGTTGTCTTCTTGTAGTCGTTTTCTGACAGTCTCCACTGCCTCCGTGGTGGGTATGCACGTGAAGAGAGAGACTACATCAAAGGACACCATGGTTTCATCTGGATCCAGGGTAAGTTTCTGGACCTTGTCAGTGAAGTCGGTGGAGTTCTTGATGTGGTGTGGGGTGTTCCCCACGAGAGGAGCAAGGATGGTAGCAAGGTGTTTTGCAATGTTATAAGTGGCTGAGTTTATGCTACTGACTATGGGTCTGAGTGGGACAGCTTCCTTGTGGATTTTTGGAAGTCCGTAAATGCAGGGTATGGCATCCCCTGGGTAAAGGCGGTGATAAGTAAGGCAGTCAATGATTTTGTCCTTTTCCAAGTCTTGAAGGCAAGCTATAACTTTCTTTTTGTAGCTGCTTGTGGGGTCTCGCTTTAAGGCTTCGTAGGTATTGTTGTCACTGAGGAGAGTAGTGATCTTTGTATGGTAATCTGTAGTGTTTAGGACCACGGTGCATCTTCCCTTATCCGCTGGTAAAACAGTGATGTTGTGGTCTTTGCTCAGGGAAGCGACGTAGAACCTTCACAGACATATTGCCGTACATTTTGGGAGGAACACCCTTCAACTGGTGCGGGAGTATGAAAGGGAATCAAGGAAACTAGCGGATTATAGGAACCATCTCCGTTTCAACCTAAGATGCAGACAAACCAGAGTTGTTCCTAAGAGCCTGCGCCTTGGATCCACTGTCAGGGGATACAGAGCAGACTTGATTCTACATAGAGCGCAAAATCACCTTTTAAGTGAAAGGATAAGACAGGTCCATTTCACTATAGATGCCCTCCAGATCAAGATCAGCCAGACTCTGCAGGAACTGGAAACCCTTCTACCCTCTCCAATCTTAGAAGAGGTTTACAAGTTTGTGGACAAGGCTCAGCAGGCCCAACACTCGAAAGGAAAAGAAAGACAACGCAGGAAATTTCACACCTTGCTTTCAAAAACACACACTCCTCATTCTGAATCTGAACCTACACAACCCATAGAAGAAAACACTCCTGAAGACAGTCAGGAGAAATGGGTTAAGAACTTTTCAGACAGGAATCTCACTGAACCTGAAAAGAGAGTATTAGCCAAAGGTCTCAATTTTGCCATTTCTCCACAACAGTTGCCCATAGTGGACCTCATCACAGCCACAGAATCTGCCATACGGATTAATAAATTATCACAGACAGAAGCAGAGCAAATCAGGATGAAAGTCTCAGCCACCCTCTCCAGTGCCAAAGTCCCTCCGTCCAACCTCACAATACAGGAAAAGAAGGCCGTCGCTTCCCTGAGCAAAGACCACAACATCACTGTTTTACCAGCGGATAAGGGAAGATGCACCGTGGTCCTAAACACTACAGATTACCATACAAAGATCACTACTCTCCTCAGTGACAACAATACCTACGAAGCCTTAAAGCGAGACCCCACAAGCAGCTTCAAAAAGAAAGTTATAGGCTGCCTTCAAGACTTGGAAAAGGACAAAATCATTGACCGCCTTACTTATCACCGCCTTTACCCAGGGGATGCCATACCCTGCATTTACGGACTTCCAAAAATCCACAAGGAAGCTGTCCCACTCAGACCCATAGTCAGTAGCATAAACTCAGCCACTTATAACATTGCAAAACACTTTGCTACCATCCTTGCTCCTCTCGTGGGGAACACCCCTCTGTTGGTCTTCCTTGGTCTCTTGTGTTCTGGGGGCCTCTGGATGTCTGGTGTTTTGATTTCCTCCATACCTGCTTCATGCCCTGGAGGACGGGGCAGTGGCCCCCCACACCCTCTAGCAGATCATTACATGAAGGAACCTTTTAAGAAAACAAGCGCGTCCATGCTCACAGGTGTACACACGGGTGATCACACACACAAACTACACCCTTTTTGGCTCCTACCTCAAAGCACACTGTGCTGTCGATCTTACGTGCTGCACAATAATGTTTAATATTTAGTATTTACTGTCATATTCCCATATATCGTTGTGATGTTGTTTATTCTATTACTCTCGTTTTCTTCTGCTTGTTTTCTTTTTTCTTTCTCAACAGGTGATCGATATATGTATTTTTTTATTTTTTTATTTTTTTTTCCTGCTTATTCTGTTGGTTTTTGTTTTATGCCCTTCTCCCCCGTCCCTCTTCTCAACTGTTTTTCTTTCCCTCTTTCTTTCTCCCTTTTCTTTCCCCCAGTCAAGTCTGTCCCGTATTCAGCAAGTGAAAATAAAATAAAGAATAAAAGGTGAATCAAATGGACCATTACGGCAAAGCTGGGATGGTCAATTTGGGAAAGAAAATCCGTTGGGCATCTGTCTTCGCCTTTAGACAATAATTCTGATGGCAAAAGAGCCAAACGGGACAGGTTAAAAAAAAAAAAAAAAAAAAGAGACCTCTGCCTCACCACTACATATTTCAAATACAACGAAGGCTATTACAGACAAAAACATGGCTGTGCCATGGGCTCCCCCGTGTCACCTATTGTAGCCAACCTTTACATGGAGGAAGTGGAAAGGAAGGCTCTTGGCTCTTTCAAAGGAAGAGTACCCAGCCACTGGTACAGATATGTAGACGACACCTGGGTCAAAATCAAGACACAAGAAGTGGAATCCTTCACTGCGCACATCAACGCTGTGGATAAAAACATCAAGTTCACCAGGGAAGACACAAAGGACGACTGTTTGCCTTTCCTGGACTGCGCTGTGCACATTGAAGAGAATGGCAACCTCAACATCGAAGTTTACCGGAAGCCCACACACACGGACCAGTACCTCCTCTTTGACTCCCATCACCCTCTGGAACACAAACTTGGAGTGATTAGGACCCTACACCACCGGGCAGAACATTGTTCCCTCTAAGCCTGAAGGGAAAAAGAAGGAACACACACATGTAAAGGTAGCACTCAAAACGTGCGGCTATCCTAAATGGGCATTCTTAAAGTCAGCAAAGAGGCACAGAAAAGAAGATCAGACACCAGCGAGGGAGGATAAGAAGGACAGACGCAACAACATTGTCATCCCCTATGTAGCCGGTGTATCAGAAAAACTCAGGAGAGTTTTCTCCAAGCATGACATCCCGGTGTACTTCAGACCCAGCAACACACTCAGACAAAAACTGGTTCACCCGAAAGACAAAACGCCAAAACACAGACTTAACAATGTGGTGTATGCCGTACAGTGCAGCGAAGAATGCCCAGACCTCTACATTGGAGAGACCAAACAGCCACTTCACAAGCGCATGGCACAACACAGAAGAGCCACCTCCACAGGACAAGATTCAGCTGTCCATCTGCATCTTAAGGATAAAGGATACTCTTTAGAGGATGCCAATGTTCACATTTTGGACAGAGAGGACAGATGGTTTGAAAGAGGAGTGAAAGAAGCCATCTATGTCCACTGTGAGCGACCATCTTTGAACAGAGGCGGTGGTTTACGACACCAACTCTCTGCCATCTATAATCCAGTTTTGAGATCCCTTCCCAGACGCCTTAACGCCCACTCACACCCTGGGCCATCTGACCTCAGGAATTCGCATGATAAGGTGGGGCCAGGTTTCACAATGAACTCACCCGAAACTCTGGCTGATTGAGACCCACACCCAGTTTCACACCTTGGCTCAGGCAATTAGAGGATCATCAGGGGGTCCTTTTGTCCCTCTGTGGGGGGACACTCCCACCAGGTTTATATCTGGGACTCTCCACCATTTGACCTTAGAACTGAAGAAGCCTCTCGGATGAGAGGTGAAACGTCTTCAAGTAACTTAAAGAAGTCCAGACGCTTTTCTTTGCAAGCTCCTTTGACTACGATGACCTGGATGACTGAGAACCTTCACAGACATGTGATATGGCAGAAATTTTACCCAGTACTAGAACCTAGGATGACCAGTTTAAATCTGGGCTAATCATTAGTATCTTCCTAACTTGACATGTTAAGCTCTTATTTAATTTTTATTTAAATTTGGCTGAATTTATGAATGTAATGTTATCTAATGAGCTAATCTGTCCAAACTCTTTAGATACTGAGCTCTAAAGCAAGGCTATACATTGGTATAATAAAACATGATGGGCCTATGCCTTGTTGCCATATATCTCTACTTAAAAGATTAATGATCAGGCAACAGAACTTTGGGAATTGGGTTTACTGAAGGATCACTTTTTAAAGTCATGTAGCTTTAGCTGCTCTATGTTCAACCAAGATACAATAGCATAGGAGAGACTGTAAATCAAGCATCCTGTTACGATGCCGTTACCATGTATGACAATGACATTCACGTGTCTTCTGAGTGATGTATCCTACTACAGAGTGGTTTAAGTGTTACACTTGAAAGCAGCTTTGTCACACCTGATTTTGTCAACAAAACTCACTGATCTTTCTTCGTACTCGCACGTATCAATCGCGGCTAGAATTAACTCCAAAAGGCAACATGACAGCTTCATATTGAAAACTTTGACTTTGTTGTTGCTTTGAGCTGTCAAGTTCCTCTGACAGTTCCTCCCACGCAACACGATTCCACCCTCAGAAAACTGTCAGCTGTGCCTTGTGCTTAATGAGCTGCCTGTCAAACACAAAATGAACACAACCTTGTTAAAAAATCAATTAAGTACTACAGGTGATCCCCTTTCTAGTTTAGCTTGATGAATGAGTCCTCAGGAACTCTGTTTTGAAGTCAGCCTGATTTAATAAAGGTCTAAATGTACTTTGACTCATGTCGCAACCCCCATCACTTTAATAGTTTTAGTTTATTTGCTCAATAATACAGAGGGAAGCTCTGAAAATTTTAAAATATTTATACGGTGGTCTAAGTGGCCTTCAGCTACAGCAGTGATGCCACTTAGGCTCAAAAAACAGAGGCAACATGTGCCATGAAGATTAAAAAAAAGAAAAGATTATTCAGTGCACTTTACTGTGGACATAGGAATGTTACATCATCATTTATATATAATCGATGAAACTATAAACAGAAACCATGGCTTATTGCAAATTCCTTCCCTTTGCCCTAAATTGGCAAACCTCAAATCCCTTTATAAGGTCATCAGTCTGAATGTTTACACCTGTTTTGACAACATGCTAGAAAGCCTTGTCCTCTTAAGGATAGCTGAGACCTTTTCAAATTCACAGCTGATGCAGTGGTTAGCACTGTTGCTTCACAGCAAGAACATCCTGGGCTTAAATCCGCCGGCTGGTTTCTGTGGTTTCTGTCCGGGTATTCTGTCTTGCTCAGTGTTTGCAATTCGGTGACTTGTAACCCGCCTCTCCCACATCGGTGCATCCCAGAGTTCAAGTAGCAGCAGGCATACCTCAGCATCAGTTGTAGTGAGAAGACTGTGAATCAGGTCTTTACATTCAAAATTCACCAGTATCTGTGAAATACACAATTAGCAGATGATCATGATCTGTGAAATGAACCTGTGTGAGGCCTGAAGGCAACATGTAACCACACACCAGCTGACTTTACCTTACAGACAATCACCTAAATTAAGGTCATGAAAACAGAAATAGATAGTTGGGATGAGTTGCACCATAGTGAAAACAAAAAGCAGGGTTTGAGGAAACTGCTGTTGAACTTTTATCAGTTTAACGTGTAGAAAAACATGTTACTTTATGCAGAAAGGGAACATTCGTTATAGCAGAGTAAGGAACAGACGTCTCTGTGTCTTTCTATTTTTAGATTCATTGTTTCAAATATTTATCCTGCCATTCAAATATCACATGAGTAAAACTTCTCTCCCAGGTTAGCAGCACACCTGCAGCGCACACACATGCATAATAATGAGTGCATATGTTGGAAAACTCCTGACATCTTCATGCTGTGCGTTCCCCGGTATTCATATATTCAGTTCTGTGGAAAAATGTCAAAATGGGACAAAACAGAGCAGGGGACTGCGGTGGGTGTAGATCATCCATGCAAGAACAGTCAAGACATACTTGGAGGTTGTGTTCATATTGCCACAACTGTGTTGAGGCAATAAATAAGAGAAAAAATGCTAATGTTTGTAAATAACAGGTATTTCTTAAAAAGGTAGTGCACTAACAGTAATTAGGGTAGAATGCATGTACTCAACACATCTGGAAACTGCTTATAAGGACAGCTCAGGTACTTGTGCTGTTGCTGAATATTTTTCTTTTTACTTGAATATGATTGTCTTAAATTTATCAGGTCATTAATAAGAATAGAGAAAGAGCACCATGTGTCATACCTTAAAAACTGGAGCTGAAAATACTACCCTAGTATGCAACCAAGGGTTGTTGGGGTCACATTTGTGACACATTAATTATTAGTTATATATGTATATATTTTAGTAGATTTTGTTCTGTTTTCATGTTGGTGGTATGAATTCACCAGGTCTTCCACCAAGTTTTGTGTTGCAAGTAAATGTGCACATAGACAGTAGAGGGCAGAAGAGTGCCTGCCCTGGGACTGCCATTCTGGCAAGACCAACCAGACCAGGCCAACGGCAGCATGTTTCCCCTGTTCATCATTTCTGTTTTTTACACGACCATAATCCAGCTTCATACCCACTGTAACATGGCCTGTTATAATGACACACAGAAAAACTGCATCAAACTGGCTAAAAATCTAAGATTTTACTATGTCAAAGGATTATTTTAGCATCCTTAGCTGTTAGAAAGCTAATATTAGCTGTATTAGCAATATACTCTACTTTGCTGATGCACTTGAAACTATAATAATCTTATCCATGGCATTTCAGGAAAAATTACTTTAATGAATGTCATCATCCCATAGTTTTATTTTTCTTATACTCAAGTAGTTATAAGAACTGTGTGTTCTTTACCCTGTTGGTGGTGCATCTAACCACACTGCAGGTTTTATGCAGCAAATTACATTAATTACCTTCAGTGAATGCAAAGTCAGTAGAGACCTATGCATTGTTTTCCTCTCATGTGTGAACGAGGATTAAATTTACTTATTGGAAATTCTCTGACCAGTTCAGCTACACATGGGTCCAAGGTGAATTTTAACAAACCCATTGATTTTAATATAATTATGACAGAAAGTTAAGAAAATTGACTTTGATCTGAATACCAAGTTGTATTCATAATCTTCTATAGTCCTCTTTGTACATTAGCCTTTTCACTTTACTTTTTTTGTTTCATGAGCATAAAAAAAATATATATATATATAATAATAATAATAATAATAATGGCGTATACCTCATCCTTTCTTATCCATATAAACAGTGATGGGAATAACGGCGTTACTTTTTTCAGTAACGAGTAATCTAACTAATTGCTATTCCTTTCGTTACAACGCCGTTACCGTTACTAATAAGAAAATGTGGTGCGGACAGCTTCAAACAGACGGTTGAAGCTGTGCATCTTATATCATCTTATATCAGGTGCACAGAAGTAGCTGTCTATGTAAGTATTCTGGGCACTACAGCTTTAAGCAGCTGCGCTCGCTCCCGCGGACGGTAATCACGATCACTTTTTGGCACAACACCTGGAGCTAAGGGGGCAAAACAATCGCATGAGTGCTGCTGTTTGACTGAGGAAGAATAAAGTAGTCATGGTAAGCCAATCACGTGACCACTTTAGGACAAAGCAACAAGGTGATATGACCGGTTTTTAAATTGTGTTGATAGGCCACGTAAAACCACGATGTAGATGATAAACAATATATACTCAGCGTTTTTTCCTCAATAGTTTTGTCACGTTTACTGTCTAAGGACAGCGCTAGCAAGCACTCTCTACTTGTGAGCAAAAAATAAAACAAAAACAAAAAAAAAACGCCTTTTCGTGATGGTGGACAATGTACCATGTTGACCAATCAAAAAATGATATGAGAACATGACATTTGGTTGTTTAGGAAGAGGGGGAAGTTTTAGGGGTGACAGCGAGAGAGACAGAGAGAGAGAGAGAGAGAGAGATTAAACTAGCAAACCATGACGTTGACATCCCCCCCATTTTATTATATCAAACAAGCTACCTAATATGACACCAGTTATGCATCCTGTTGGTAGTTGGTATTATGCTTATAACATTGTTTCTAACATCAGTTATGTATCTTACATCTTTCTGTCATTAGGACTGTATTTGCAAAGCATATAGCAGCAGTGTCGCTGCTATAAAACTCTGAAAAGACAAGAATGACAGTTTTTTTTTTCAGGCATTATGAACAGATACAATATTTTATCTCTTCAGCATTCAATTTTCAGCAGCCAATTTCACACATAAATCTCAGACATAGAAATAAATTTTACCTCAATTAACCCACCAATCGACAACGACTTTAAGATACACATCTCAGGAACCTCTTTCTTTCCTGGTCACTTAATGTCTGATCTCTTTAGACAGCTGCTAAAACCATATAAATGTCAGACTATCTACAATTTCAAACTTTAGTTTGATAGGCTGATCGGGCTTCTGGTGTTACTTTTAACATTGTAGGTCACTTTGCTTCCTAATTTCTTTGAGGTGAAGGTATAGAAAACAAGCAGGAAAAGGTGATTTTTATTTATTTATTTATTTTGTGGTCAACCTGGTCAGTTTTCCCCTGTCTTTTCATTCTTTTGGTACTACAGGGAGACAGACCGGTGGCATTTGTGGCCAGGTGGATGAGTCTTGTGAACTGAACAGATCTAAAGCTCCAGAAGAGGTGCACAACACTTGTTTCGATTTACATTAAGATTTATAAACTTAAACTACTCAATGTATGACTTTATTTATATGCAGAATAGTGTACATTCCTCCATTAAACAACATTTCAACATCAAAAATACAGGAGAACGACATTTGACAGAGCCAGTATGTTTGGTCCTTTGCTGTTCTAATTATTGGCATGTTTTGAATCTTGCATGGACCTTTTGTCCTTTCTATTTCTCTACGATCTCCATTGTGGTCATTGAAAGCACTGAAGATGGTTTATGCTTTTAAAAGATGCCTTGATGAGCACTGAGTGTGAGCAATTTACCCTGGCCTTTCAGCTGCTTTCTTGATAGCACAGACTGACCTTCAAGAATCTTCACAATTTACAAACACAAAAAGACTGCACTGTGCAGACTGTGGAAACCATTGTGAAATTTACCTTCTTGCTGTTGCTGCTAAATTGCTAATGTAGCCAAAATCTTCAGTCACCTTCAGAAATATCTATTACAAGAATTTTTTCCTGATAGCCAGTGTGGCTTCCAATCTGTCACCCACTCTGGACGTGATCGTTATACTAGTACAACTGCAAGAACAGTGCATTGAATAACATTTTTGTTGATTTTATAAACGCTTTGGACGCAGTAGTCAGAGCGCTGTACGGTTGCCCGGATATCTTTGAATCAACAGACAAATCCAAGCAACTGGTGCTTCTAGTTATCAGTAAGCATCAGCCCAGACACATGTCCACTGAAATTGCTGGACCGCAAATAAAAATCTCTTAAACTCATGTTGTCTATATCAGACAAGAATGGGACAAAATTCCTCTCCAAACGTCTCCTCAGTTCCAGAACATTTACAGGCTGTTGTTAAAAAAAGAGGGTATGATACACTGTGGCATAGCCCTGATCCAATTCTCTTAAGATTCTTTGCTGCCATTAAACTCAAAATAATCTTTTTTACTCGTATGATATTATTTCTATCTTCTGTTGTGGTTTTATAGTTTAATTTGGTTTATATCTACATTTTATACAGTGCAAAGCTTTTTTGGAAATGGGGTTGTTTACATATTTGTGTCTCTGTGTGGTTCTTTGAAGTTATAATTTACAGCTTTTGTTAAAGAGAAATATTGTTTTAGAAATAATTGGGGCTTTGGGACACCATTGTACTGTTAGTTAATTGTCATATAGAGAATGGACTATCCTGGGGTTTTGTGTAAAATCTATGCGTGCCATATTTTAGTTGACTTGTGAGGGCCAACAGACCTGAATAAAAATGAGCAAAACAAAATCAGATAGGTTAATATTTTCAATGTTATATTTTCACATTATTAAGAGGCAGTATAACAATGCCTGTTAGTTAAAAGCAAAGCTCCAAGGTGATATATAATTGTAATATCAAAATGTCCCCATGAGCAATATGGTTTTAAGCATTCTTTTTTGCAGAATGACTGAAAGAAATGGTTGTGCAAGTTATGAAAAATATTCAGAAACTTTTGTGTTTTAAGGAGTTTCTTTCACATATGATCCAGTTCTTATATTTAGAACTGTGCTTTTGCATTGTTAGAATGCATAATTGTTGTGACTGCTGATGCTTTAAGACCTCCATAAATATTCAGTGGGTTAAAGGTTGCTTGACACTAGAAGAATGTCTGTATTAGTCAGCACTCCAACTAACCTTAGATTAGCAAACAGCATGTCTGGCATTACTGGCAGAAGTTTGGAACTATAACTGCTGCTATGTCTCAGCCCACTCCAAGTTTGGTCTTTTCTCCGTCCTGACAAGATTATTAATGTCACTACTTTCAAGTCGGTTAACTTAAACAATCCTCATGAGTATATAAGATCTATCCTAAAAACCCCTCTTAACCCAATATGAACAAAACCAACATATGAGAAATGTGTACTGCAATTGCAGTCTGTACTGCTAAGTGAGAGAGAAATCTTAATGGCCATCAACTTCCTCTTTGTATGAACTGCTAGAGCATGTGACTGATAACACAAGCAGAGCTACAGACAAACCAAAACTATTAGCCATATGTTGTTATACATACAGAACAATGTGCAATCAGATAAACTGCTCTGGCTACACTTCAGAGAATAAACAGTAAAACTTAAATGTATGTTTCTGTCTGAACAAACACTATTACAGTACGTAAATCAGGAGGCTGCTACTGATGTGTTTGTCTGCATGATTTTGCATATCATTTACAATCATAACAAAACACCCACACAATGTCTGCACTGGCGCATCAAAACATAAATTGAATGAGAGCCGGCGCTAAGGTCAAGCACCTGCATCAGGCTTCCTAGTGGGTGAGTGTTGTCATGTTTTTGTTTTTTTGGTAAAACTAAGGTAACTGAGGTATTCCTTTTCAGATATTATATGCATATTTTAGTTCTTCGGAAAAAAAAAAATCAGTATACCACGCAGCTGAAAATGGTTGACTGTTCTTATATAAGAGCTGTAGACAAATTACTTAGATTACTGTCAGAATGTTTTGGTGCTTTACATTAGCTCATTACAGAAAATACATTTTAAAGAACAGGCAATTGTCTTGTACAGTCATCTTTTTGTCCATCCATCCATTCATTCAGTTTCTTCTGCTTATCCAATTCATGGTTTATCCCAGCTGCCATGGAGTAAGAGGCAGCCTACACCCTCTACAGGTCACCAGTCTGTTGCAGGTTTTTGCACCTTTCGTCCACACGTAAACGGCGTTTTTGGTCAAATTTTGGAGATTTCTAAAAACGCCTGCCAGGGTGGATATTTTTGAAAACTCCGTTTTTGCATTTAGGTGTGGACGAGAAAAACACAGAAAATGCAGAGTCAAAGGTGTGCGCATTTTTTGACGTCACAGTGTGTGCCACGTTATTGTTTCGGTGAAATTAATTTCTACAATATTGTTACTGTTAATTGTTCTCTCTGCAGTGTTTAAATGCTTACATATACACACACAGTTACTGTCCCTCCACACATACGACTCGGTTCTGCTTCTATGCCCCAGCTTTGTTTACTTCTTCCCACCGAGGCTTCTAGACTTCTGATTGGCCAACATTTCTGCACGGTTAGGAATATATCGCCACCTGCTGCTTTGGCATGTTCCTAGCAGCGTTTTCCTTCATTTCTGCCTTTACGTGTGGACGGGATTATTTTTTAAAACGAAAACAGAAAATCCCCGTTTTCAAAAATACCCGTGTACGTGTGGACGTAGCCCTAATAGTCCTCTGTTTACATGCATTTTTAGACTCCTATCTCAACTTGTCTCTAGCACGATCACAACATGTACTAGACATTAGGAACACAAAGATAAAATAATTTAAGGTGGTTTAAAAATGTAGGCCAGCCAGTATGATAAGTCTAAATCTCCCCCTGACCTTTTTTTCCCCTTATTTTTCACCAACTCGCCTTCCTGAGTTGCTGATTGAAAATAGTAATTGGTCTTTGGCCTGAGATTGATTGTATTAGTTTGTTAGTAAACTGGCTATAAATGACATCAATGCTGCTCATGCTAAACATAACTGACAACAAACAAATTGATGTCTGACCACTGGAATGAGCACACAAGCAGAAGCAAGTGTTGGTTCCTGTCAAAGTGAATGGACAAAAGAAAAGTGTTTTTGTGTATGTATTAAAAGGTATATTTGTACTGAGGAGAGTAAGAAGCAGACCATGTGCACAGAAGTGCAAGGTTAGGTGCTGCATGTGCTTTTTTGTTTCTTATGTGTATGTCTGTGACTTCACTTCCATCTTACTCCCTGCTTGCTCAGCATTAGTGACTGTCAGGTGCCTGGAGGGAGGTCCCACAGCATGAACCAAACCTACACCAGATGCTGCTGCAATGGCTTTTAGCAGCTGTTTTGTGTGTGTGTGCTTCTGCATGTGTGTGTTTTAAGTGAATGGGGTGGTGGCTAGGAAGTGAGCAGGGTCCCTCTCATCAGTGATTGGGTAAGTCATGGACACCTCACGCTGTAACACTCAAAGGGTTGGTGCTAATCAATACACACACACACACACACACACACACACACACACACACAAACACCCCCACAGGGTATTTTGCAGGCAGCTGTAATCAGTCTGCGGCTGTGGCAGCCTGATGGCAGACTGATTCTCTCTTGTTCCTCTTTGTTTTTCAGAGTCTCTGTTTACTCTTTTTTTTCTTCTTTCTCTGTGACTTGCTCTTTATCTCTGTCTTTTCATTCATTTTTGTTTCTCTTCTAGTGCTCTTTTCATTCTCTTCCTTTACCTCTACCTGTCGCTTCTTTTTCCCAATTGACTGCCCCCACCCTTCTCCTTACTTTCCATTCTATTCCCTCAGGTTCCTCTGCAACTTCCCAGACCTGTTATTCTATTTCTTGTGTTCATCTGTTTGCCAGGGTAAAAATAGATGCTTTCTGCACCATGGAATCAAATATTTTTCTTCTAGCTTTGGAAAACTCGGAATCAGAGCAGAAGATATGACATTTTCAAAATAAGTACTAAAAAAAATAAATGAATAAACATCTTAAATGAAAAAGAAAAGCACACTGCACCCACAAAAGAAAAAGGAAAAATCTGTGACCTTATTTCACAATTATGAGAATTATGCCCAAATCTAACTAGTTTTATACAGAAATATTAATAGCTTAATCATTACACTTCAAAATGCAAGTGCTAATTATAATAAATATGTAGCAGGCTCAAATTGTAGCTGAAAGTGTAACCCTTCAACACTTCCTTTCAACATTATACAACCTCTTTCGTGTAAGCGTTGCATCTGTGCAAAAAGATAATTAATGTGACAAAACTGATTTGGTAAGAAACTTTTTTTCTGTAGCAGAGTGTGCTTACTTCCAGTGCATGCTGTGTTCAGGTATTAGAGTCAGATTCTGCAGGTGTGAGCCTAAAGCCCTTTTTTTCCATTTCTACCTACTCAAATCAACTTGCCACAGTTTTTAGGGTTTTCCATTAGATCATAGTACCTGGTAGCAGTTACTAAAATAGTACCTGCTCGGCCAGGGTTCCAAGCAATCTGGTCAGGTACTAAAATGTAACGTCGTCAAACTGCATACCACCAACTGGCCAACGCTCGCCCGCGTTGCTTTGATGACGATCACCCACATGATCTGGTAATTGATTGTAGTGGAAAACCAGTCGATCCAAGTCGAGTCATGGCAAGCCACAAGTTGATCCGTGTAGGTACTAATAGAAAAGGGGCTTTTGATTGGTTATAGTGATGCAGCGTGGGAAGAATATTTGCTTAGAAATGAGTGAGTGTAATCTGTAATTTGTACTGTGAGCTCCAATAAATCTTGCTTTGTGGACAGGCTGTGATCAGCTAACCTGTTCTACTCCTTTAAGGCTTACTGCCTTTTATGGATTTAGCCAGCTTAATTGAGCAAGCTACTTGTTAATCTCATCCCATTGTGGATGCACGTTCACAACATTTCTCTGAAGAAAATACTTGACTAGATAAGTTACAATCCACTCACTTGGTATCCGTTTCCTGTGTGTACACATTTTGATTACCTTAAAAACAAAAGGAAAAGTTTACATTTTTTTTTAACTTAAAACAACTCTACAGTAAATGTGTGAAAACTTGGAGATTTAAAAATAGAAATGGTCCGCGTCCTAAACTGGACAACAGTTAAAAAAATAAAATAAATCCAATATCTGATTCAAAACTATAAATTAAATTAGATAATTAAAAGTAAGCTTTAGATTTTCATTTTATTAAATTTTACTTGCTGAAGAGTCGTTACCATTAAAAATAATCCCTCATCTTCATTTATGTTTGCTTCTCATCAGTAGCACTAGATAGATGCTCAAGTACCAAAAATGATGTTTGCACTGTGAACACACCACTCAGATTAAAAAGAAAAATGATGTGTTACAGTATAAGTAGAATGTGAGATGTGATTATTTTACTACTCCATATCCATGCGGTTAACTGAAAGTAACTCCAGGCTGCAAAACACGAACAATTACACATTAAAGTCAACCAGATTTAACTGCTCAATAACTGAAGGTGCTGAAACTTTTAACCCCTAGATATAATTATACAAAACTTTTTCATTACTGCGAATGCTGTTGTGAACGTTAGTCAGAAACTTCAGTTGAATAAGTCAGCCAAAAAAGATTTATTGCTTGTTGCTTAGTGACATTAAACCTTTGTAAGTCACTGACAAAAAAATAAATCACAATAAAAAGATAAAACAATTACATCATGTGTGCCCAAAGTGCATTTTGAGCTCTGGCTACAATATTACCATCGTAAAATAGTTTATTTATTTTATCTATTTAACCAGGACTATTCTCTTTTTCAAGAAACCTGGCCAAGAAATCACGTACTTTCAATGCTGAATTCTTAACTGTGCAACTACAACTAGAAGACTTCACTATCCACCTGCAGCCATTATTAATGGATAAACATGTAGCATAAGGAAATGTGAATGATTCATTAGGTTGCATTCTGATGGCTGACTGAAAGGGAATCTGGGGCCAGATGGAATAAGTGGTTATCAATAATGCAAATTTTATTTACAGTCCCACTCAGAGGTTTGTATAAATCTTCTCATTCAAAAAATGTTCTATACTATAACCAGCATGGCTACCAAACTATCCCATTTGGTTTAAAACCTGGGGTTCTAGCTATTGTTTTTTTTCTTATTATTTTATCTTTTTGTTTTCTAAAGGCTATTTTGGAATATTATGATGCAGGGACAG
This sequence comes from Neolamprologus brichardi, assembly GCF_056152115.1. NCBI lineage: Eukaryota > Metazoa > Chordata > Actinopteri > Cichliformes > Cichlidae > Neolamprologus > Neolamprologus brichardi. The sequence goes on along the minus strand of NW_028270137.1, from coordinate 5,914,025 downwards.
CCTCTAGAAGCAATTTCAGTTAACAACCTTATGAAGCAGGCTGAGAGAATATGCAAAGTTGCCATGACAAATCTAGCTCAGTTAAATACAAAAAAAATCGTGTAAACTTAGAACCATTTGTTTATTACATAATTCTTTATATTTCGTTCCATAGTAAAAAAAAATTTAAAAAAAATACTCTGAAAGGTAGCAGTGTTTTCAAAATATCTCTACCAAATTGTATCTAGTTTCTATCCATCCCTTAAATTTTACCTAGCAAAAGCTGACAGATTTTACTGCAGTCTTTTCCCAGAACCTGCTACTATTTGCAGTACCATGACCCAGTTTCTCCAACAGCATCATTAAAACTTTAACTTTATGTTTATTCAAATTTACCCCCAGTGGAAAACCAATATAACCCAGTCATATCATTTTTGCCAAGACCTGAAACTCTGCCAGCTGCGTCTACACCAGTGAAATGCCAGCCATCCATCACCACGAAGATACCTGTCATACACATCCATCATTTTTCACCACTGCAGTCACATAAACCAAAAAACAAACAAGTACGCACACACATACACATAACTCGGATGGAAATGTATCCTTTATCTTCATAGTGAAACACTCACACACACAGAGAAAAAACACACACTACATATAAAGTGACGCCTACTCACACATGGGAGTCATTCAGTCAGACATCTGTATCCATCATTCGTCCGAGTACAGTCACAGCAGCTGTCACCTACTTCTGGATGAATTTTACATTAGCACAGACTGTAAAGTGCTATTCTTTTCTTTTTTGGGTGCTATTAAGACATGTGGACCGGGACAGCTGTCTCCATCAATACCAAGTTTTCTCCTGTTTACTACACACATCTTTACCTTCATATTATCCAGTACATGCTGTATAAAAGCCTTTCACCCAAAGGTCAGAGCTTTTATGCATGTTTACATTAAAATTTACTCTTCAAGAAACAGTGATATAGTTTGGTTTTTGTGTGCCATCATAAACACTTACAATATCCAACAAAGTCAACATTACAAAGCAACTGACTTTTCCCTGGAAACTTGAAGTATTGTGCGGAACCACTTTTAGGATTTACTTTTGTATTCAACTTTTCAAACAAGATGCACCGTAAAATACAGCCACATTTGTCTGTCTGTACAATCCTTATAATGCCTGCATGTTTTGGGGTCCTGAGATTGATCCTAAAGCACTGGGGTTGTTTAAGGAAGTCTAGATCTAGTGCTTTTAGAGCTTGATCCATGCTAAAGAAACAGATGTTTATGTTGACCTCTGCAGCTCTGCAGAGCATGCATGCAAAACAAAGATGTTGTATGAACATTAAGAAGCATTTGAACAACTAGCTCTTTGGATTTAATGTAAATGATAGTAACACAGTGTTATTATGACTGCAATATACTTTTGATCTATAGAAATAACAATTCAAATTGACAAACTTTGCATCCCTTTTGAGTATAATAATAATAATAATGTGTACTTTATTAATGATGGGGTAGTTCATGGTAGCCGTTCAGTGGATTCAAATCCCCAACCTTCCCATCATGGGGCGACCACGCTACCTACTGAGCTATCCCTGCCCTAAGTATGGGGTTTAGATGACCAATAATAACATTTAAGCTCCTTTAAAAGATATTCAGAGACTCATTCATTCAATTGTATGATATAATATGGGTAAATTGCACTTATTGGTGTACTGAAGAGTTGGGTTTGAGTTTAGAATAGAGCTGACAGTACAAGAAAGCTAAAGGGTCCGCAAGAAGAAATAAGCTCTTCTTTCACTGCTACTACTTTACAAATGCCTTTAAAGTTTTTTTTTTCTCGTCTAATTTATCAGATTTGTTCTCATTTCTCCTATAAAATACATCCTTTGTCATGAAGTAATGTCTGCTGGTAGAATGGACTTTTAACCTGGCATTGTTTTTAACATTGTGCTTCACTGTGTTCTGCATGGTGCTGTGGTGTCAAACTATATTCTGTCAAAGCCCAGGAGTGTGCAGGTTTTCCATTCAAACCCAGTGGCATGTGACAGGCTGAAAATGAAAGGGTACAAATCTGTTCCATAGTGACCTTGGGACTACCAAAGCCTTTGTAGCATCTTTTCTGTTTTTATAGTGAGGTGTGCAATATTACAGAAATTTAAATAATCCTTTATACAAAGCCAAATGTCTGAAAATCCTTTACCAGTGACCTTTCTATCATAACGTGTAGGATAAGTACATTAACACACAATTATAAAGCTATAAATGGAGTGCTTATTTGCATCACCTTTGCTTGGTTGAGCTCAAACACCGTGGATTTCTTCATCCAGTTATATATCAGTGTAACATCAAACATCACATAACTAAAATATAGAAAAACAAACAAACAAATATTTTGGTATTTTACAGAAAAAAATGAAAAAGTTAATGTCATGCTAAATTCCTCGCTGTTTGGTCATGTTAGCTAGTCCCTGATCCTCAGTCTAATACAGCTCCGAACTGTCGCACTTTTCTTTGTAGGTTCTTTTGGACCATTTTCCCACACACTAGAATTGCAGTAAACACCCTTCAGATGCCTGTTTAAGCTCAGTATCAGCAAGCTATCAGTGCAGTGATGCTCTTTTGGAAATTCCTCCTTCTGATCATAGTGGGTTACTGCTTTCCACTATGAGCTGAATGCCTCAAGAGACACATGAGAAGTCTCCAGCAGTGTCCAATCACATCATGCAAATGCAGCCCCTGGGTGTACTCAGAAAAGTGATGACATCGGTAGGTATCAAAAAGACTAAGATTGTTTTAAGCCACCGGAATTCGAGTCTGCGACATGAAGGATTTGGCTTTCATCTTGCAGTGTGACCAGTGAGAGTTTTTCAGACCACGGGTCTCTACTATAGTATAATATATCTCGTGCCATAACAGCGGGCTTTAGTTTATTACGATTTCTTTTGACACTATTTGCAACGCGCATAAAAAGGATTTCATCCATTTCTCCATCTGTCCTGCCATTAGTCATATAAACAGATGTCTTTGGCCATCTGCATACTCAAACATATGACACTGTTTAAATGATATTAATGCATCAAATTACAGTTATTTATTTTTAATGTAAGAGTTACTGTAGGGTCACTGTAAGTATTTACAATTTTTCTCTCAAAACACAATAAGCTTCTTAAAGTGCTGGTTGGTTACTCAAAAAATAAAACAATCTCACAGTTTCATTTTATAGTAGTTGGTTACTTGCCTCTATTTTCTAATAGAAACTAGAACAAAATGACTGACAAGATTTCTTTAAAAGCTTGGGTGTGTGTGATGTCTTACCTAGGGACCTAGCAGTTGAATTACTGTTGAGCTATGGTTGACTATAGACAGAGGTACAAGCAGACGAAGAGAGCGTGACAGGTTGTGGTTGGCTGAGCAGGTGATGCAGAGCTGGTCTGGAGAGTTTGCAGGCTGGATGGTGAGCAATGGTCCTAGCAAACAGAGATAAAGATTGTAAGTAAGTCCAAGAATTTCCACTGAAAGTAGGAGACATTGGCCCAAATTCCCTACGTGAACAGAGATGCAGCTAGATCTTTCAGTTCTGACCAACACTATCTACTAAGCACATGACAAATCACAGTGTAAAAATGAAGACACCTGTTGAAAGAGCCAGTTCTGTACTAATAAAAATAATGGCGTGTTACAGTGGGTTTTACAGAAATCTTAATCCCTGAAAAAGACATTGCCATTCAGATCAGTGGGAGGCAGCTGGAGAAGAATCAATATGTTAATTGATATAAGGTTGAGCAATTTCCATTAGAAAGTGGCAGAGATTGTTTGAGGACTTTGAGATTGAGGCAGCTGTTCTCTGCATAAATCTAAACACACTATTTATGCAGAAGGAGGTCTGATTTACAACAAATACATGGGATATAAACCTGCAAAATTTATGGACAAGTGACAAAAAAGAGCAATCTAGATTTTAATAAAGGTACTGTAACCATTTCCTGTGTGCTAATGTGTGTGTCTGTATTCTTTTTGTTTGCACATGTGAGACTACATTTCTGCAAAATCCCAAAGCACTAACCTGTAGACTTTGATAATACAGACTAATCATAGCATAAAAACACAGATGCAGCCAGGTGGGATCCAACTCGAGATCCAAGAGATCCAAATGATTTCATGAGCATTTCAGATCTGTTTGTCATGAACTGGCTGTGTGCAGACAGGAAATGCACCCAAACGGAGACTCACGGTGACGAAGAGTAAACTAAAAAAAAAAACCCCACAGCTTTTTTTGCTGGCTGGAAAAAGCAATACGAAAACCTAAACTGGGAAATCTAAACATATGGAGAAACACAGGGAGAGACACAACTGTGAGGGAGATCCTGACATAAATACACAGGATAACAAGGAAATGAGAACAGACAAGGAAACACAGCTGACATAAATAACCATAACGAGACAGGGGAAGCAAAACTGAACAGAATGAACATGGAAACACGAGACCTTCACAATAAAACAGGAAACAGAGGAACATGATGCAGGAGGAGTATGGAACGCCAGGACTGCCATAATGAATTAATTAAATACACCATTAAATAATTAATTAAATGTGTCAATAATTAATTAAAATGGGAAATAATTAAATAAATAAATAGTTATGACACATGTAATTAATTAATTATTGACACATTTAATTAATTATTTATGTATTTCACATTTTAATTAATTATTGACACATTTAATTAATTATTTAATGATATATTTATTTATTTCATTTTGGCAGTCCTGGCGCCTTGCTCTCATCATGAAATAATTTTATCTGTCAACCTCACCCATCAAACTCAGGGGGCGGGGTTAACGCTGATCGACTCAAAACCATTGCTTTGGCCTGGTGGCCATTGTTTTTAGCACACAACAACCAGCATGTGGAAACTAACAGAACTGAACTTTGAAAAACCCTGTTTGTGTGTGTCACCAAATACAGTTTTAATATTTTTTTAGCCAAGAATGTAGTGGTTTAATCTTCATGTGTCTGGTCGGTTTGTCAAGATACAGCCTCTTTGCAAAAGTGCTTCGATGATGATTTCAGTCGCCAATTCTGAATTATAACTAACATTAAAAACATGTTTAAGGAGGAGAGAGAGCAAATAAATTCAATTAACAGCTGATCTTTGGGTTTTTGTTCAGTAATCAGCGTGACCTGCGTATAAACGCATAAAAGAGATAACGTTGGTGTTTCCTCATGTAGTAACTGCTGGCTTTAACTGTACAAAGGTTGTTCGAAACTATGACACACATACAGACTTCATGATGTTCGGCTAATATTTTTATTGTGAATATTAATCATGAGGGTAAACGGACCTGTACACCACAGAGCGAGGTCAGCATATCCACGATATCTTCAGCTCTATGAGTTAACCCAGAGTTTCCCAGCTGACTAATCTAACTGTCATCTACGAATAATTCACGGGTCATATCAATATGATTTTACAGAAAAGCATCCTTAATACTGCCAACTATTCCAGAGACGTGAAAATCTACAGCATAAAGAACAAAAAATATAGCAGTCTAACACAACACTGTAACAGAGATGAACCGTCAGTTTGTCAAAGTGGAATGAAAGTGATTGGTTGAACAGGTGTTCGTGATCTGTGTTTTCTGCATTTTCATCAGCGTAAGAGACTCAGCAGCAGATTAGAATAACAGTTATACATTTAATAAATTACCAAATGAACGCAAGAAACGAGCAAACCTGTTCCGACAATTTGAGTTTGTGTTCCCTCAGCTGCAGACTGTTTAAATGTTTGAGAGTAAGATTAGATATAAAGCAATCGTCAAACATAGACTCAGTCTGCGTTCACATTTGATATGAGGCCAGGACGGATAATGGCTGTGTCCTGTTTTAAGATCATACATGTAAAATTGTTGTCTGACCTCCGTCGATCCAGCCGCTCAGAGTTAACTGAAGTTAACCTGGATAAATTATAGTTAAGGAGTATCACAGATGACCACGTGAGCTGTGTGACTGTTCACTACTACACTGAAATCAGTAGGCTATTACTGAAATACACGTGCTATTTCATAAACTATGATGTAAAGACCTACTAACATGTTTAGTTTTAAAGGACACCTTCCTGCCTTTAGTCTAATTCATTAGCAGTATTAGTTTTCTTCTAACATCCAGAAGTCTGCACCATGTGTTTCATAGTTTGTAACAAACCTTTGACAGTTAAACATAACATGACCGAAAAAGCAAAAAAATAAATAAATGAATAAAAAGAGAGAGAGAGAGAAAAAAAAAAATCACACAAATTATATGTTAACCTCATTTATTTTTAGTTAAATAAACTCTAAAAATTCTAACAGATCGCTGGTGCCTAGAATACAGTTGAATAACTATTAAAAAACAGATGATATAATATTTCTGTCCAGGTTGCAGTCTGCATTATGAACATGTAGTTGGAAACTCTGCTCCTCTCGGTGGAAATGCGCCTTCTCTTTCCTCTTTGTATAAAAACATTTTAAAAGTCAGTTTAATCTCAAAATTTACTGTTAAATCCAAAACACACCAGATAAAGAAAAGCGAATGGTTCAGTCTAACACATGTGCCAGTGAACCATTAAACGTCTGTAAAACTGTGCAGTTATGAAACGTAACTTTAACCTCAGCCAAACCGATTTGCTCAGTTGTAAATAAAACAGCGAAGTAAACGTGACCCGACAGACAGAACCTGAGTGAATTAAGTCCAGCGTTTAACCACTGAGAGCTAAAACTCAGGTGAGGTTTCAAAGCTGTGTGCCGGTGATTGGACATCAGCCACTGATAAAGTGGGTTCTCCTATAAAGTGCTCTGTTGGGAAACAAGCTCCAGGAGCTCTGCGCTCGGGAAAAACTATATTTACTTATCTTGTGCAGAAAAATGTGCTGAGGTTGCGTAATATCGAGCACTGGCTGCCCAGTTAAACTGTGACTATCACCAGGTAACGTGGGCGTGTTTCTTGAATTAGCAGCAGGTGTTAAACAGCTGACAGGTGAGGAGGAGGATGCATGCAGGTAAACTGAGGGCCGGTTGAGCTGATCGCTGGTGTCGTGAGAAAAATGTCAGCTCGTTCTTTATGTTACAGAAGCACAGAGACACAAGACCAGGTGGAAAGAGACAATCGTTTGGTGAAAATAAGAATCTGCGAATGCAACACGTGGAACACGGAGAGTGGAATATGTAAACAAACCGGTTAACGTAAACCCCCTCGGTGCACTCTGCATGCTGACTGTTAGCAGAGCTACTGAAATCTCTGAAAACATCTGAGCACCTTTGCAAACATGTTCTATGTTGACAACCTGACCCGACATGTGAAGATTACAGCGCGACATTCGCAGCTAAAACACTGTTAAAAGTGTAGTTGGTGACAGAAAAACGGGGTATTTTAAAACTACACCACCAACATTGCTGCCTGTGATTTGAAATGCATTCTGGGATACCTGGCTGCCCCAAGTCTACACAAGCAATCGATTATCTAGGATCGACCTGTTTTGACTTACTTTGCACGGCAACCAATCAAATGTTAGACAAGCTGCATGGGCAGCGTTAACCCCGCCCCCTGCGTTTGATGGGTGAGGTTGACAGATAAAATAATTTCATCAATAATTAATTAAATGTGTCAATAATTAATTAAAATGTGAAATACATAAATAATTAATTAAATGTGTCAATAATTAATTAATTACATGTGTCATAACTATTTATTTAATTAATTATTTCCCATTTTAATTAATTATTGACACATTTAATTAATTATTTAATGGTGTATTTAATTAATTCATTATGGCAGTCCCGGCGTTCCATATGATAGTGCCCCACAGGCCTCAATGTGAGTTTGAAGCCATTATAATCTTCAAGTTGTTTAACGATAAACAGATTTTGAATGAAAGCCACGGAATTTCGGTAGCACAAAAAAGTCTATATTCTTTGTGTCCATATGGATCAGTCATATTACCATTATTTCCCCCTAAGGTTGCCAAAAGCACCAAGTTAATACTTGAAAAAACTGCAGCAATACACCAAAATAGAATCAATATTCTGTTTACTTGGTGACAACGCTGCTTTTAGCCTTCAATCAGAAAGCTTGAGTTGGCTAGTTAAGCATCGGGCTAACGTTTAAAGCTTTCACTTTGGGGAAGTAACTCGCATTACTGCTACTGCTGTGTAATCTTGGTTAAATTCACAGCATATTCCAGAAATTACCCTGCAATAACTAACTGTCAGAATAGTGGCACCGTATTGCATCACACTGAGTGCATTTCAATCATTTATCCCGCGAGTTTGCTAGCTAGCAAAATAATAAAAACGATTTTAAAAATTAGCATGTGTAACGTACACACTGGAGAAAATGATTTACTAGGACTTACGCAAACTCCTCCACAGTGAAAACGTACAAATCCTTCTTGCAGACTCCTTCTTGTATTTTTCGTTTTCCAGCAAACACTCATTAAAACGGCCTCCAGGCACGTTAGTGCGCTCACCACCGACTGTTCGGGGAGGGGGTGGGGGGTCACACATTGAAACAGACTGACGTGCAGAGGTACAAGGCAGCCCAGGCAGAGAAATGTTGCTTTTAGACTTTGCCATTTTATTTCTCTATCTGATAAGAAAACTATTCAATCAGATAGTTATTTGTGGTGAATGAAATACAGTTTCAAGACGTTTTAAGCACCAAACCCGAAATAGAAGCACTACAATATATCCAAGATTTTTCAAGGATTTCAAGCACCCGTACGAAACCTGCATATGCAGTTGATGATTGTTAAAATAAAAGAGAACATTTTCATCAATTTCTTGTTTGCTCCGAAATCTACGACATGGCTATATACAGAAAAGCTCGACATGTTATGCAAAAGAAAAAAAATACACGAACAAAAATTCTCGTAATTGTCACTTTCGTAATTTCAAAATTCTCCAAAACTAACATTTTCTTTGATTGACTCATATTAAATTGCCTACGGTCAAATTTAGTGTGAACAATATTACACAAACAAACGTGTGTGTGTGCGCCTGCGCATACATTAGAATCACTTTGATCCCTTGTGACGCGGTAGCTTTGCTTCGATCCTTCATGACGTGGTAGCTTTGCTTTGATCCCAAAACCCATAATACGAGCGCTCACCCATTATACTTTATGGCATAACGGACGTTGACCTGACACCAACCCAAACCCTTTCCAGATGTTTTCAGAGCATTTTACAAAAGAAACCAAAACAAGTTCAGTTTTGTTTCTAACCAATTCACAGAGCAAACACAGATCGTGGCTATTAAAGTCAACAAGAGCGACCCTGAAATTCTGCAACAGGCAAAACTGACCAAAGAACAATTTCAATACGAGACAGATTATCAATCCAAGGAAACTGGATATATAAAACCTAAGTGTTTCAATGACCTCGAACAACTACTGAAGGTTAGGCGAGCACCTGAAAATGGTCAACCATTAATTGTTAGTCTAATCAAACAGATGTTGGCCATGTTTCTGAGGTCGGTTTTCTCCTTTTTTATGTTGTTCTTTCAGTTTTTCTCCTGAGATGAGGTATGAAGTGTCTGTGGTGCAGCTGATCTGGTCTGTCTCAAGACAGTCCAGGCTGCACTCACCTGCAACAGGTGGAGACTCACCAGAACATTCAGACCTCACAAATTTTGTCTTTCTCAACTCTTCTATAAAGGGTTTCTCTCAGGAGGGGAAGGCAGTGAGGCCTGGAGGAGGTCCACCCCATCACGAGGGCTGGCTAGGCTTTCGCAGCCTGTGTGAGTGTATGTGTCTGCACGACCGTGTTTATTGTTTTATATATTTCAAAAAGACGCATGTCCTCACATCTGCAGTTTCTTTGGTGGATCTGGTCTCGTCTGTCTTGAGACAGTCCAGGTTGCATCCACCTGTAACAGGTGGAGACTCATCAGTACATTATGAACTCTGAATGTGTGTGCAGTGTGCGCAAAAGTTTCCATGTTCGGATTTCTTTGGGGGAGTTTATCTCTGGATGTGTGTAAATGTATGTGCATTCATATGTGCCTGCATGGAGATCTGAGGTTGAACCAGTATGGAGAGAACTTTGGGCAGCAGCACCAATGGACCCAAACGGACTGAAAAGGGGGAGGGCAGGACCCCAGAGCGCGCTTCAGGCCATGGTTTACCCAGAACACCAGAACAGGAAAGTGATGAACACAAACACACACACAAACACACACATTTACATACACTGACTCAGAATCAAGAGAAACACACATACGAACACATATGCACTCATTGATTGACTGAGAAATGACACACACACACGCACACAAATCGAAATGCTGATTCAAGTCACTGAGAAGTGATCCACACACACACACACATACACATGTTTGTGCAATGAAGAGTGATACACACACGCTGATGCAATGAAGAATGCTTTACTAACAAATGCTATGCTGATACGCAAAATGCTGCACACAAATGTCCAAATACAGAATCTGTTACAATAACAAGTAATTATTGATTGTTAATTGGTTAAATGCATTTCATGTCACCCAGAGGGCATTTGTGTAGATTTAGGGGACAGGGTCTAGAGCAGTTTGGTTATGAAAACAATGTCTGTGAGTGATGTCTGTTTATGGCTCAAGGCCTCGACTGAATTGTTTACTGTGCTTCACACAGCCTGATAAGGAGCAGTGGTATAGAGTGAAAATGATGAATTAACGGTGTGAGCCTTATTTCGGAGCGCCACATTTTTGTGATTGAGATTTAATTGAAGGAGGAACACACTAAAAAAAAAAAGAAAAGAAAAGGGGGCCAGCCCTTGGATTTACGTAAGCATCCCACGTGTATTTAACACAATCGCCTCAGGCTTTAAAGATCTGTATAAAATTCAACAGGAAATCATAGCTTCCCTGTATTTCCTACATTGTTGGCATGCTGGTGAGTGCTGTTGCTCCACAGTAAGAAGGTCCTGGGTGCAAGTCCACAGTCTGGCTAGTTTGCAGTGGTTTCTCTCTGGGTATTCTGGTTTCCTGCCACAGTTAAGAGTCATGCAGCTATTAGAGCTAGGTTAATTGATGATTCTAAATTATCCGTGAATGGAAGTGTAAATGGTTGTTTGTGTCTAGGTGATAGACTGGTGACCTGTTCGGGGTGCACCCTGCCTCGTAACCTATCACTTCAGGGTTATTTCCCAGCCCTCCTGCAATCAGGATAAAGATAGGAGGATGGTAGTTGGTGTAGACCCATTCAATTTTTATGGTAACCAGAATTTAGACTTTGTTGAACCGTAGGCAATATGAAGACAACATGTAGTATTTAAGGGACCAAGTAGAATTTGGATAAAAGTTATTGAATAGTGTTGAAATAAAATGACAGAATTGTGAAGAATTAAAATATTCCAGGAGCTCAACTTACTCCATCTGAACATGTTTTAATCGTGTTTTATGAACCCAAAATGCACAGGTTTACTGAAAATGAAAAGGTTGTGTTGATTTAACTCAGTTGTTTAAGTTTTTACCAAAGCAAAACATTTGTGTGCAACTAGTGTCCACTATTGAATCAAATAAGTCCAACATGTTTTTTGTCAGTGCAAAAGAAGTTACGGTACCTGTATGCTTACACAATATTGTCCCGGGACGGAGAAAAACTTTCTGGTGAAGTTTTGGTTGATTTTGGGTTTTGCTTAACACTAGGTTGATTTTATCAGTGAGGTTTGGATTGTTTTCTTTCTCTAAGAGAGAGAAAGGTGGTTTTATGCTTGGACATGTTTGCAATGGGCCCCAGTATTTGTTATTATATGAGTATTTTATTGGTCACGTTTGTTTTTGCTTTTGTTACAGTGCACTGAAATAAGAACATCTGAGAGGAGTGATCCACCGGTGGTGATATTTTGGTATTTTGTGAGTTCCTGATTTAACAAATCAGCTCTTTAATCCAGGCCTGAGAGATTGAACTTTAAAGCGCTATAAAACATTCTTACTGAAAACAGTTGCAAAGTATTTTTCTCCATGATTATAATGGGCTGGGGAGAAATTCACTTATATGGGACATTGATCACATGAGAAGTCCTGAGCCTAAAAGGATTGCAGCGAGTCAATCCAGTCCAAAAAACAAGGAACTGTTTTCCTTTAAAATGATGACGTCATCTTGCTGGTGATGGAGCCTCGAATAGGTTGCGTGTGAGACTCCATTATCAGCAATATCTGGTATGAATGTGTGTGAATATATGCATGTGACTGGACTGTGATGGACTGACGACTAAAAGTTTAAACTGACTTGATACTGAGACAAAAACGGTACCGACTTTAGGATTAGTAAATGTCCACAAACAATTCACCCAGCCTGTAAAAGAAGGGTGGATGTTTTGTCTTGCTTTGTTTTGTTTTTGCAGGAACAGAAGGATGACAGAGACTAAAGGGGGAGGCTGTAGCTTCACATGAGTGTGAACTGCAGACTTAACCCTTTGGTTGCTAATTTTGAGCTACTGATGTTTGCATCAAAAAAATTGTGTTTTATTAGCTGTGTTTCGATTAATGTATCACATTATATTGTTGGGAATGTTAAATGCTAAAGTGAAGAGAAGCTTTGATTTCACTCAAGACTGAACATGTTATTATTAACCACAGCAGGCCACTGTAAAAAAGCCAATTAATTTTGATAGAGAAAAAAGCAAAAAAACCTCTATTGGTGTCTATGAATAACAGGGGAATGATAGACTTGTCACATTCAAAATAGAGATATGTAATGACAAACCTTGGTCCACGTCATTTAGGTTCTCCATTGAAATAGTCAATAATTTAGAAAAGTAGGATAGAACCGACAGGGGCATGTGCTGAGATGTGGTGCTGCACAAGAACAAGAGCAAAATAAAGAAAAATTATTGTGTTTAGCTTTGATAAATTCAAATTAAAATGTACCATTACACTCAGAGGATCAATATGAAATTCAATATATGCTAATTTTGTATGAAGTACATGACTGATAACTGTTCTGTCCTGAGCTTTTGTTTTTACAGCGCCCACTTGACCACACCAACAGTTTCTCGCCACCAAAAGGGGTACTTGCAAAGAATAGGGAGGAATATCATCAGAAGTGGGAAAGGTAAGCCCCGATGGGGGTGATAACATCATTAATTTCACGTATGGTCAAATTCTTAAAACTTGACCCCAAACATGAAAAATTCTTCAAACATTTAGAGACAGAGTGGAGTTCTAGATAAACATAATGCAGCAAACCACATAAGGATGGAGCGTTGGAATCAATAAGATGGTGAAATAACAGACAGGAAAAATGTTGATCATGTTGATTATGTTTATTCCAGTGTGCAGAGATTGGCTAATCTGACCAGGAAATGTTATAAAATGGATTGTCGGAACAATCAGCGTTAAAGTCACCTTTGACAGTCCAGACTAAGATGGCGTTGGACATCTTCAGGGCGGAAAAGGGTTGGTGTGACCAAGGTGTGGTTTGGCTTGTTGTATGTATATTTCAAGATGATATGGCTCTGGATGGACCAGTTACCAGGGCATGGAAGGAGGACAGACTTATTAAATGAGGAGAAGGAATTTTCTGGGATTGAAGATCCTCTGGGTGAGTGGTTGACTAAAAGCATGCATAAAATAAAAGCTGTCGTTTGTTATTGATTGGTAATAGATTGATAATTGGCCACATTCACAGTTGTATTGACTTGTTGTGGACGTAGTCTACTTCATGTTTAAGCACTCTAATTAACAGATTGAAAATAGTGACATTAAAGGAAGAACATGCAGCGCCACCCTGTCAGATGCCAGTGCCGGTGGGGCTCAGTGATGAATCAGGTGAGCTTCATGGCTGAATCAAAACATAGATGCCCCTGCTGTGGTCAGTAAGGGATAAAAAGGGTGTGTTTTACTGTTATTTTAGCATCAGCATTATTGTTACATCAGAATCATATAACAAGCATTGCATTGAACATTTATTGAAGCTATTGACATATTAACATTTGTATTACAGTGATTGTTATAACCCCATGTTAATCTTCTATTTACAGGTGTCAAAAGTAGTCAACAAGTTCATGTTGAAGTGAAGTTCATATTAATACAGGTTTTGTTTGTAGACAATTGTGAAGACGCAGGCTCTGGGCGGAGCCAGGAGTTGAACAGATCTAACATGACAATTAAATTGATTTCATTCCCTAACACAGAATAACAAGATTGGAGCAACGACACTGGATAGGAGAAAGTCTGATACTTTCTGAGATATGAGGTCACTAACCTTTTCTTTTAATTTTCTAGCTTCGTTGAATTGACACATGTTAGAATTAGAAATGGCTGATTTGTTTTTTATGTATTTTATTAGAATGAGTGGTTTTAATCATTTTTATACATATCTTGCAAATGTGCTTATAATGAGTTGGCACTCGGTCTTTTGAAGGTCATAAGCTTCGTTCGGCGATAGTCCGGACTGATAAAGTGTAGTAAATGCCAGTGCAGCGGGCTAAATGCAAACACGCTTACACACACATACACTAAATTAGGATAAGTCCTTGGGACATTCTGAATATTCTAAACAAATTCTGAACCACCAAAAGATCAGTAGACAGCAACATTAGATTGTTAGAGCTAGGAAGAGAGGTGTTTTGGTTTTCTGTCTCTTACAGAGAAAGGAACAGACACCAGACGAGGTCACGGAGATACGAGGATCCTTCGCAGCAGAGACAGACACGGTGACTGCAGAAACATCAACTGCGTTCAAGTGTCATGGCATTTTGGGCTCCAGTTAGTCACCTCAAAAGGATGGATCCCATAAACACAGCAATAACCATGAAGGGGTTGGTGGAAATCCAGGAACACCAGACCAACAAGGTTCGAGAGGCTCTTGGTCATAAGGGGAACACGTTCCTGTTCCTTTTTCTGGGGAACACAGCGGTGACCACAGAATACACAGATCATTGTTTGAAATCGGGGCAGAATAATCCCCTGATCTGTTCAACGACTGAAGGGTTGTCTAACCCCTGATGTTGAAGAAAGAAGAGCAGAGGATCACCCGAATGGAAGACACTGGTGCCTACAGCCATAAAATAAAGGTTAAAAGCTCCTCGGACAGAGGTTCTAGTCTGAGTACATTTGAAGGGTATAAGGTAGCACTGAAATAAAGCTGTGGGAGAACTGGTGAGTGATGGGAGTATCATCTGTACCTACTGTTGTTGTTGTAATAAAAGTTTTTCTTGCATCTGAACTGTGCAAACACAGAGGTCATCTCACATATGGTTCACCCAACAGGGGGACAAAGGGCCTCAGGAGTAAGAAGAAATGAACCCGGCAACACTGGATTGCAGGGTGTAAGTGAGCTCTTTAAGTCTAAAGAGCTCATCAGGGGGAATTGTCGGATTATGATATTATTTTATGCCATGTTAGACCCCTAATTAAAGATTGTGAATTATTATGTAGTTTTAGTTTGCATTATGCTCCTGAATTAGAAGAAGGTGATAACTATTACATTTGGTAAACTGATTTGCATTACATTAGACTGTTGATTTATTGTGAATGAATGATATTGTTTTATGATGCATTATACTGCTGAGTTATAAGAAATACTGTTTGCAGAAAGTCATCGCCTTATTTGTCTGGTTAGAAGAGAACAGAACATACTGCCCCATCTCAGCAGGAGCAGATAAACAGGGAGCCAAGGTCGTAGCTTAGGCGCTGTGTGAGAAAGAATGTGAATGTTTAGGCTTTTATGATTAGGTGGGGGCCACTAGAGGCTATAAGAGTTTGATCAAGGCTCCACCATTTTGAGATCTGATGCTGTCTGCTGTATGGTGTCCATCTCCCACGCGTGTGTTCATTAAATCATCGTTTGACTTGACCCGGCCGGACCAGTGTTGTTATTTTGGGTTTTCCTCTTGTATCCATCCCCAATATTTGAATCCGTAACAGTTGCTTAAGGCCTATGTCTGTACTTGACCACAGAGGCAGAGCATCATTCAATCCTGCCAGCTGCCTATCTTGGGAGCTTGTCAAGGATGACAGACTCCACTTTCTCTGCAGCAAGACAGTTCATAACTTTTTTACAGTGTCTCCCTGTCCTCATACTCATCTCAGCTTACTAGTGACCCAGCATTTTTCCAAATACAGCAGCGCTAACCAACATAATTTTTTCAAGTAATATAAAAATCAATTTTATATATTACCTTTTTAAACATCCCATTTTTCTTTCTCATGTCATTAAAACAAGTTTGCACATTTGTATAACAACAGTCAGACCTCCAGATCTGTTAAGCTTTCAGTTTTTTTCTCAGTGTCACACATAGATTAGTTTTCGTCTCTTTCAATAAGAAAGTCAAATCTTCAAACCCTGAAGCAATCTTTGTTTCTTTCAATCATTCCAATATTTTTCATCTCCTGTAATATAATTGCAGTTAACCAGGGCTTAGCTACTCTGATCCACAGTGATTTTGGGGGTCTGGATACTTGTTTGTTTTCACAGGTGCAGAGCCTTTTCCTACAAAATTACGAATAAACTGCATTTTTTAAAAGTACCATTAACATTAATGTAGACTGACAAGTTACTCAACATTTAACACAGTGATCAGTAGAGAAGAAAGAAAATAACCCATTTTAAAATTTCTAGTTCAGATCAAAATTATTGTTCTGATTAAGGAAACAGTAAATCTGGCCACATTATTGTCCAGATCCTCCAATTTTCCCTTTCCAATGTGACTAAATACAATTCAGCTTTTTAAAATAAAAGCAGATGCACACCCAGATATTTCTTACAGTAAGAATCCTCCAACAACCTTTCAAAAGAAACATTTTTTGTCTTTCCTCAATTTTTAGACCAACTGAATCCACAAACCTGAAGCTACAGACCCCAAACTAATCAAATGTAATGTTTCCATAATCAGCACAGTAATTTTTCAGTCTTTGTGTGTTATGTTCACACCCAGTTTTGATGCTTGCTTCTTCGACTTGATCCATGATTAGCTCTGCACCATCGCTCTGCTGTTTTCTCTCTCCTCATGCTTCTCCTTCATGCGTCCTGTCCTCAGATATAATCCAACCAGCTGCCTCCTTGTTTCCTCCTTGACTTGTATTTGCAAAATTTCCAGTTAAATTAAGAGAAATCCAGAAAGGTTTTCCTGCTTCAAAAGCTCTTCCAGTTGCCTGTCTTCTTGTCCTCCTTTAAATGTGCATTTTTGTATATTTGTATTTATTTGACTTCATATTGCCATGACAACATAACACAGAGCATCTTGGTAGATTAAAGCAGGGAGTTCTGTTCTCTGCAGAAATGCTGGTGTTCCATAGTGATGTAAAAGTATGTTAATAATCTTTAAACAGACACTCACTGATCCTGTAAGAGCTGGAATTTAACTACAAACCCTCTTAGTCCCCATCAGTATCATTCATTCTGCTCTGCCGCAATGGTCACAGTGGCTAGTTTAAGTACATTTGCCCCATAGAAATCCACTGATGTTCAGTGAGCCCCTTTGATACATATTTAGACCTTCATAATTTTCAGGGTGCATGAGTGTTATATCTCATCCTAAATATTTCACCAACATGTAAAAGGCATACGTCCACAAGATTTTGATTTGTTTAATTTTAATTTAAACTTGTGTTAGTCTGTGTTGCATGCTTTGAATAATCTTCTTCAGAGTAGACTTTTGGTGTAAGCTGATAGTGAATGAAAAAAACTATAAAAAGGATAAATACATTAACACACAATTATAAAGCTATAAATGGAGTGCTTATTTGCATCACCTTTGCTTGGTTGAGCTCAAACACCGTGGATTTCTTCATCCAGTTATGTATCAGTGTAACATCAAACATCACATAACTAAAATATAGAAAACAAACAAACAAATATTTTGGTATTTTACAGAAAAAAATGAAAAAGTTAATGTCATGCTAAATTCCTCGCTGTTTGGTCATGTTAGCTAGTCCCTGATCCTCAGTCTAATATAGCTTCGAACTGTCGCACTTTTCTTTGTAGGTTTTTTTGGACCATTTTCCCACACACTAGAATTGCAGTAAACACCCTTCAGATGCCTGTTTAAGCTCAGTATCAGCAAGCTATCAGGGCAGTGATGCTCTTTTGGAAATTCCTCCTTCTGATCATAGTGGGTTACTGCTTTCCACTATGAGCTGAATGCCTCAAGAGACACATGAGAAGTCTCCAGCAGTGTCCAATCACATCATGCAAATGCAGCCCCTGGGTGTACTCAGAAAAGTGATGACATCGGTAGGTATCAAAAAGACTAAGATTGTTTTAAGCCACCGGAATTCGAGTCTGGCATCCCAACTACCGTTTACGACATGAAGGATTTGGCTTTCATCTTGCAGTGTGACCAGTGAGAGTTTTTCAGACCACGGGTCTCTACTATAGTATAATATATCTCGTGCCATAGCAGCGGGCTTTAGTTTATTACGATTTCTTTTGACACTATTTGCAACGCGCATAAAAAGGATTTCATCCATTTCTTCATCTGTCCTGCCATTAGTCATATAAACAGATGTCTTTGGCCATCTGCATACTCAAACATATGACACTGTTTAAATGATATTAATGCATCAAATTACAGTTATTTATTTTAAATGTAAGAGTTACTGTAGGGTCACTGTAAGTATTTACAATTTTTCTCTCAAAACACAATAAGCTTCTTAAAGTGCTGGTTGGTTACTCAAAAAATAAAACAATCTCACAGTTTCATTTTATAGTTGTTGGTTACTTGCCTCTATTTTCTAATAGAAACTAGAACAAAATGACTGACAAGATTTCTTTAAAAGCTTGGGTGTGTGTGATGTCTTACCTAGGGACCTAGCAGTTGAATTACTGTTGAGCTATGGTTGACTATAGACAGAGGTACAAGCAGACGAAGAGAGCGTGACAGGTTGTGGTTGGCTGAGCAGGTGATGCAGAGCTGGTCTGGAGAGTTTGCAGGCTGGATGGTGAGCAATGGTCCTAGCAAACAGAGATAAATATTGTAAGTAAGTCCAAGAATTTCCACTGAAAGTAGGAGACATTGGCCCAAATTCCCTACGTGAACAGAGATGCAGCTAGATCTTTCAGTTCTGACCAACACTATCTACTAAGCACATGACAAATCACAGTGTAAAAATGAAGACACCTGTTGAAAGAGCCAGTTCTGTACTAATAAAAATAATGGCGTGTTACAGTGGGTTTTACAGAAATCTTAATCCCTGAAAAAGACATTGCCATTCAGATCAGTGGGAGGCAGCTGGAGAAGAATCAATATGTTAATTGATATAAGGTTGAGCAATTTCCATTAGAAAGTGGCAGAGATTGTTTGAGGACTTTGAGATTGAGGCAGCTGTTCTCTGCATAAATCTAAACACACTATTTATGCAGAAGGAGGTCTGATTTACAACAAATACATGGGATATAAACCTGCAAAATTTATGGACAAGTGACAAAAAAGAGCAACCTAGATTTTAATAAAGGTACTGTAACCATTTCCTGTGTGCTAATGTGTGTGTCTGTATTCTTTTTGTTTGCACATGTGAGACTACATTTCTGCAAAATCCCAAAGCACTTTCACTAACCTGTAGACTTTGATAATACAGACTAATCATAGCATAAAAACACAGATGCAGCCAGGTGGGATCCAACTCGAAATCCAAGAGATCCAAATGATTTCATGAGCATTTCAGATCTGTTTGTCATGAACTGGCTGTGTGCAGACAGGAAATGCACCCAAACGGAGACTCACGGTGACGAAGAGTAAACTAAAAAAAAAACAACCCACAGCTTTTTTTGCTGGCTGGAAAAAGCAATACGAAAACCTAAACTGGGAAATCTAAACATGGAGAAACACAGGGAGAGACACAACTGTGAGGGAGATCCTGACATAAATACACAGGATAACAAGGAAATGAGAACAAGGAAACACAGCTGACATAAATAACCATAACGAGACAGGGGAAGCAAAACTGAACAGAATGAACATGGAAACACGAGACCTTCACAATAAAACAGGAAACAGAGGAACATGATGCAGGAGTAGAGGAGAGGCAGAGCATAAATGAATAAAACACAAGGAGGAAAAAAAGACACGAACTCACACAACTATATAAACACAGACACAGAGGGCAAAGAGTTGGGGCATGGCCAAAGGAAGGCCATGGTACCAAATTATGGCCTTCAGCAAACAAATCTGTATTTCAATAAATGTCTATCACATTTGTTATTACTGCAAAATAGCAAATTGGATGTCGTTTAAATTTTAAAGTTAAGTCAGTTTAAAACAAATGTTTTATAAAACAGCAACATGAATTAACTGTCAGTATAAATAAAGCAACAATATTTGAACAATATATTAAGTTGCTTTTAATTTCAAACCTGGCACATATATCCTGGAGGTTCTTGAATATCAGAGCAGTTTGTAATGTTCTAAACAGCAGATAGCTCTGTTGACAATTGAATTATTCATCAGTTATCAAATACATGATGATTTAGACAATAGAATATTAAGTCTTTTACATTTGTTCTAATTTGTTTTTTAACGGTTAACTCATAGCTCTTAGTGTTTGTTGCAAAGTGATTCAATAAAAAAGGAGGCAAGCTGTGTGATCGTGACCATTCTGCTCTCTTCACTGCACATATTGACTGAGCAGGGTGAAGAACAGCTGCTCTGCTGGTCAATGTGACTCCTGAAATGCAGAGCTGCTCCCCTCCAGGTTTAATAAAGGCACAAGCATGAAGATATTCGTTCCCAAATGGGATATCCACTAGATGAAAAACCCCTTAAGTCCCACCTGCTGCTTTAAAGTTAAATTCCCAGTGGGTTATAAGTTTCACCTCAGCATCCACAGTGCTGAACAAGCAACCACTAAAGAAAAGTTACAGCTACATTTGATAATATCTTTATTTTTTTAAGCACTTTATTTATCACTGGTATTCAAAAAACATGCTCTGTACAAGTTTGACAGCAAATTTACAAGTGCTCTGTCAAAACGCACAGAGAAACTTTTTCTGATCTGGTATCCACGTTTGCAGGATGCCATGGCTTTCCAAACCTATTGCAATCACTGTTGTAAAATAAATATGATTTTTAATTGGATAAGGCAACCTTTAATCTTAAGGAAGAAAAGTTATTTAGTCTTGGGGTTGAGCAAAAATTAAGAATAGGGTTTATGGATAAAGGTTTAGAAACTCTAAGAAGCTGACTTGTCTGAAGCTTATGCATATGTTTAATAAGAAAGATCTGTAATCACTCACCTGCCTTTTCTGGGTGTTTGGCTGCTAGCCTGTTCTTTACATCACTACCACATTCCCATGCTGTCAATGTCAATACTGACATCATTACTTTCCATTCCAGTCATCTTCTTGTCCACATTTGAGCCAATTAGATGCCACTCTGCATCAATTCATTCTCCCTTTCAGACTCTCATTCCTGCAACCCACACCCTTCCCATCTCAATTGCACCCAGTACACTCAGAGCTCCATCCAAGCCTCAGTCTTAATCTTCACCACCAGCATCTAAATTCTGGTGGGTCCTGTCCTAAATCCTAAATTCCATTCTGTCATGATGGGTCATTGGAGTCCAATTGCCAAATTTCTCTGTCTGAACATATATTATGTTCAGTTCTTCCAAATGATCTCTCCTTAGTATTAGTATTAGTATTATTTGGACACTTAAGAATTACCATTACTCAACATCCTCCTTTGGTCCTGTTTTAACTGATGTAGCCATTACAGTGTCAGTATGAGTCGAACCTGTTTTTGTTTTGGATCCTTGATTCATGTCCTTGATTTAGACAAATTTAACACCTCTTATTTGGTTTTCATATATTTATACATGGAATGCCAATAGTATTTACTCACCCATCCAAATCTGTGAATCCAGGTGTTCCAATCACTTCTATTGCCACAGATCTATAAAAATCAAGCACCTAGGCCTGCAGACTGCTTCAGCAAACACGTGTGGTTCCATAATAAGAGGTGCTGTGCAACAAGTCCATTCACGAAATTTCCTCACTACAAAATATTCCACAGTCAGCTGTTAGTGATTGTGGAAAAGTTTATAATAACAAAGAGGAAGCGACTGAGAATGACAGCAACTTAGTCAAGTGGTGGCAGAGTGTCACCAAGTTTCTCAGAGTCAATCACCTCAGACCTCCAAACTTCATGTGAGCTTCAGATTGGCTCAAGAACAGTCCAATCAGAGCCAAGCCGCTGCATCCAAGCACACTGCAAATCATTGGACGCAGAGCTGTAAAGCACACCACAACTGGACTACAGAGCAGTGGAGATTTGTTTTTGAGTGGTGAATTACTCTTCTCCATCTGGAAATCGGATGGATGAGTCTATGTTTGGTGGTTGCCAGGATTACGGTACTTGTCTGACTGCATTGTGCCAAGAAGTTTGGTGGAGATGAAAGCTGTTGTTTAAGAGGTATACTCGGTCCCTTAGTGAAAGGAAGTCTTCATGCTTCAGTACACCAAAACGTTTTTGGACAATTTCATGTTTCCAACTTTCTGTCATGCCTGGAGTGTGAAGTTTGCCTGTTGGATAAATGCTACCATGTGAAGTAATTCCCTCTTCAAAATAATTTGGGTTGGTCCAGCCTAAACATCTTGGCTTTAGTTATTTCATCATAGATACTTTTTCAAGTAAACACATGACCACTAAACTACTGGCAGACTGTAAATGGTAATTATTAAACAGGTCATCGAGTTAAATGTCCTTTCAAATAGTCAATTAATGCAGGCAGATAGAAAAATGCAGGTCTTACTTATTGAATTTATGCATGCTTAATCTGAAGAAAAAACAAAGATTGAACATTAAATATTTTATAGCCTTTCTAGATGGTAAAAATTTGACTTTTTTTCTACATTCATAATTCCATCACTTTTGATAAGACCAAACCACAACTGAGCCTTCACTTACTTGCTGTTGCAAAAATAGATTGAACTTGGAAGGGAAAAAAAAACTGGGGTTTTGCTGAAAATCTAACCCTGGTTAAATATGTCAGAATATCATAGAACCTGAAAGGAGATTGGTTTAATGAGGCAAAGAGTCTTCTGCACCTGCACTTTCCTGGATTATTAAAAATGGCAGAAATGTATTATAATTACATCACTTGCAGCATAAGAAAAAAAAACGTGACAAATGTAACACCTTAAGTATTTTTAAGATGGACTGGTGGCAGATTACCACTTCATAATGTGATTAAATTATTCTAAGTAGATAATGCCAGATGATAATCACAAGCTCTTTAATACCTTGTTAAAGCAAGACGACTGAAATATAATAATAATATTAAGTGATTATAAATACAAAAAACATGCCTCAGCAAGTAAAACCTATATTTGCATAATTTAAACGTTCATCAAAAATATCATTTGTAAATGTGACGTGATTTAAGTAGGAGATGAACAGCTATTCTAGCTAGAAATGAAGGCACACCAAATTGGATGTTTTGCTTTTTCATAGTTAAGCTCTCATTGAAGCTATTCCATACACCAGCTTATCAGTATTAAGTTTGTATTAGTAAATTATTAGTTTGTTCTGTCTTACAAAAATGTATGTTTTAAAAGTTGCCTGAGGAAAAAAACCATCCCTGTGATGAAAGTACTTTGTGATGGCTTTCTGTCATTGTGAAATTAGACACTGTTTCTTTAGAATACAGTTACCATTACAAACAAAAGGTAATTTACACAGTGTCCATTGTTATTCTCATGACATTAAGGAATAATTGTGCTTCAAAACCTCAGCTGAAAATAGTACATTTCAGTAGGAAAGGTTAAGGGCATTTTAAAATAACAGGCTTAAATAATGTCTGTTAATGCTATTGAAAATTAACTGCCCATCCAAGCTGGAAGGGATTATAATAATACAATACAGATCATATAATAACAATATTCTGTATGCATGATCCAAAAATGGTTTCCTCAGTCATTTATTTTAGCTCATAACTGTTTTGCTAATGTCTCATCCACTGGATAATCTACTGTGGTGTTCTCCGGCTTTTGTCACTTCTTTCTGTATACAAAAGAAAAAAAATGAACCATTACGATCGTTCATTTGAAGAATTTTTCTTTAAACTGTGCATTCTCCATCCCTTTGAAGCTGGTCTAGTCACGTCTGTTTTAAGTGGATCTTTCAGTGCCCTTTGGTCAAACTGGACTCTTGCATCTGTGTTGAGAACACACCTCTTTAAAGTATTCAACCTTTATTTGTCCAGTTATTTCTGGGATCTGCAGCTGAAGTAAATGTGAAGTCAGTGAGTCTGGAGAGCGAGACTTCAGTGCAAAATTATCAGTCAACCTAGCATGGCTGGGTTTACAGATTACAGATTAACAAACTCCAAATACTAGAATTTCTCTCACTAAATGAAGCACAAACTTCGTGGGTATGTTGGCAGTGCTGTACCACATAGAAAAATAACACTTTACTATAAATTATTTAATATATTAAGCTTAGTTATGACCAATATGATAGCTGCTACAATTTGACAAGATGACAAACAAGGACTAATTTAAAAATCTGGACAATCGCTTGAGGATTAGTGTATGCACTTGTATTTCCTGAAAGTATAAACCAGCTAAGACTTATGTGTAGCCATGGCGGGCTGGTTTTCGCATGACTATCAGGAAGAAGTCGTTTTCTGGTCATTATATAAAACTGACAACAAGAGAGCAAAAAGTTCAGCTGCTGTACTGTACTGTACTGTACTGCAGTAGGGTTTAAGGAATAACAACTACACAGTCTTAAAGAGTAGGGACACTTCAGCTATCCATTATATCTGGTATGTAATACACTGTAGAACCACTCTTGCAACATTCAGTGTGTCCTAAAAAACATTTTCTGGCTAAATAACCGTAATGAGATGAAATAAATTGCCTGTCTCTTATTTTGTTTGTTCTTCCACTCTTCTCAAGCTGGGTCAGCCACAATCTGTGGCCTCTCTGTGAGCGGAGATTGTTTCATTTGTTGCTTTGCTCTGACACGCTTGTCTCAGGAATCTAATAATCCCCCAGCAGTGACCTTTAAATTCAATGATAATGATTCTTTAGATTTTTTTTTTATTATTATTTCAACATCCCTTGAACTCTGTATCATAAGAGGCTTTTTGTTGATGGCTGTACCTTTACTGCATATAAGTAAGGCATCAAATAAGTAAATGATATGAAGGAGTACTTATTAGTTCTTGAGCTGTTGCTTGTGTTTGTTGATTTGTTTAGGAAGGAATCATTAGTGTCTGGTTTCTACAAAAAAAAAAAGCTTGATAAATAAACAATTAGCATCACATCCTCGATGCTAAGATCACTAGTTCAAAATAAGACTGACTCTTATTATGTCTTGATGCATGCTAGATCATCCAGGTAAGAAAATATTACTGATGTTGCATTTTCAGTGAGAGAAATATTCAATAGCCATGAGTACCATTTACATAGAGTTGGGGAATGGCTGTAATCACAGCACTGTAAGATGGTGAAAGCTGTAGCATCTAAGATGGGCCCCCTCCTGGTTTCAGAGATGGTCTTTCTGACTCCCCTTTCAAACAGCATTCCTCCCCATCCATGAGGTGTACCCTACGCTCTCATCACTGAATGAGTGGTCACTGCCCTGTAGGTGGAAATAGACTGTGGAGTCCTGGCCTGCAGGTTTTCTCAACCTTCAGAAGAGGCCAGTCTTCTGAAGCAGAAGAAAATCTTCTGAAAAGGGAACAGTTGAGCTACATTTTCTCAAAACACCTGTTTCTGGGGCTTTCAAACTTCAAAACACACTACTCCACAAACAGGTCCACCCTGAGGATCGGGTTCATCAGAACAGAGTAATTTAGTGCATGCTGTTAAGTGCAGGAGGATGGATGTAATATATACATCGGGGAAACCAAACAACCTCTGGCTAAATGGATGGCACAACACAGAAGAGCGTTATTTCAAGTTGTTAACAGAAGTGGTTATACAAGCAATGAAATCGTTAGAGGCGTACTTAATTTTTCTAAATTTTGCTTTCCATTCTCTATAACGCAGAACACAAAATTCCATAATCCTGGCATATATTTTCGTTTTTTGTGTATTGTGTTACCACCCTTCAAAAACAACACTCGCAAACCTTCTGTTGCGTGGTGCAACACTAACCCAGCTCCTCCATACCAACATTCCCAGAGGCTCAAGTTCTCCTTTGCTTGGTTATAAAACAATGAAACACACACAGCATGACCTGAAGGACTACAACATGAAAGAAGGCACAACGCCTCTTGCATCTCATTTAATCCACACTTCTATCACTCAATTATAGTTGCTTCTCTGCAAAAAACCAAAAAATAAGTCTCATCTTGCTCTTGACTTTTTTTCTTTCCTTAGCTTTGTTTTTTCCCTTCGTCCTCTCCTTTTGCTCGATCTCCTAATTTACCCTCATCTGTCCTTTCCATACATTGTTCTCCTTTCCTGATCCCCTTTACATCAACGCTCTGCTCTAATCTTCCCTCCACCCCTCTGCCCTGCTCTCATCACCTCGCCACTATAGTGTCTTCTTTTTCTCCTCCAAAGGCTGATGGTCTTGTTTAATAATTGATTCTGGCTGTCACAGTGTGCTGACAAAGACAACAGCAGAGCCATTAAAAGTTCCTCGCCTGTTCTTTCTTCCTGTTTTTTTCCCCTTCACTTTACAGACATACACACATACACACCAACTGTCTCTCGTCTCCCCCTCTGTTTTCTCACTTCAGTCTCCTTTTCATCCTCCCCTCTTTCTCTCCACCTCCTCTCCGCCTCTCCGTCTGCTTGTTCAAAACAGTCGAAGCTGACTACTCCCTCTGATCCCCTTTTCTCTCTTTTTTTGTCTCTACCTCCGTCATCGCCTTCATAGCATCCTTCCCAGTTCATCCCTATTGTTGCACCCTTGGTTATCTTCAGTCATGTTAGTAACAACTAGCTGATGCTCTCTTTGATGCACAACAGGCGGATGACACTGTAAATTGTACAGAAGCACACTCAAACACTGTTGTTACACATCACACAGAAATACAAAACTATACCTGTCATTCTCATTTGTACTCGACTTATGGAGTCACGGATTCAAATTTATCTTATTTTCTGTACTTCTTGGATTGTGCAGTTGCACAGTTGTTCCCTTTTCCTTCTTCTTTTGGCTTTTCCTTTTAAGGGTAGGTGGATCCTCTGCCTCAATCCTGTCCTAATGCCCTCTTCTGTTATACCAAAACTCTGCGTGTCCCCCTTCAGAACATTTATTAATCTTTTCTTTCCTCTTCTTCTTTTGTCGCAGCCGGGCTATATCTTTCTCCCTCTCGTTGACGGACACATGTATTCTATCTTGTTTCTGCTGACTTCCATTCCCCTATTCTCCAGAGCATACCTCCACTTCTCTTTTCCACCTGCTCCCTACTCTCACTAGAGGTCACAATGTTGGCTGCAAACATCATAGTCCATAGAGACTCCTGCCTGTCAGCGTCTGTCAGCCTGTCCATCATCACTGTGGATGTAATGGTGATGGACAGGATGATTAGCATGAAACATGAAAGAGAGAGAGATTATTTGACCACATTCTCCCATCTCTAAAAGTCTTTTTTGTTCTTTTGCATTTCCTCCACTTTGTTTTTATCATTACTAAATGATGAATTCAGCACTTGCTAATGTTTATTAGTGTGAGTGTGACATTATTTATAAAGTGCTACCCCCAAACATTTACAGACTGTTGATAAAAGAAGATGAGCTGCTCCAAAGTGGTAAACATGGTTGTGCTCCAAGTTTTTTAATTTTTTTTTATTTTGAAGTATGGCTGCCATCGAATTGAAAATGAGCTAATATTTTCTTAAACTAACAAACTTTCCCAGCTCAAAGAGTTAATGTGGCATCTATGATGTTTTGTGAATAAAACATGTGTCTATGAGATTTGCAAATCATTGAATTTGGTTTGTATTTCAGGCAGCATCACAACATTTTTGTAATTGGTGTTGTAACATTTTAGTGATATATGCACTCGCACACACATACACAACATTTTACACTGATACAGTATACACTAACATCCTCGTAGGGCTATCTGCAGCACATTTTAACCACAGCTTACAGTGTTTTATCCATCCAGGGACTCCAGATGGAAATTAGCTACTAGCCAAAACTGGTACAAAGCATCTTTTCTCTTTTGTGTGGTTAATGCATTTGTAACTAGTCCTGAAAGAAATACGGAATAAACAAACAAGCAAAAATAATGCACACATGCTGCACACACGTACAGACGCCTGACTCTTCTTATATCCGGACACAAACACACGCAAATGCTGTAATACAGACACACACTGACTGCCTTTTATACACACTCTCCCCACAATTCAGGGAGAGGCGTAACAGCACTAATCTGTCACGCTCTGTCTCTCCCATTCATTACAGACACTATAATCCAGCACACCTCCGATGTGATCAGCCTCCAATTAGAAATCCATCAAGCCCAAGGTGCGTTTAATTGCCTTGTCGGAGCCGCACTTCCCAAGCCACCACCTTTCTCTTGCCCAACTCTTTGCTTCACCTCACCGTGAGGTGTACTCCTCCCCAATAGCAGGATGTAATTTCACATTGACAGTGTTGCGCTATTGCTGACAACAGTGTTTATCTATCAAATGTTTGTACTAACAGATTGAGAACTGAGTTCCCTGCAAATGAGTTCGCTGATTGAGGTAATGTTGATACGCTAATGTAATTGACTCTATGTCTGTCTGTCGGTATGTTTGAAATAGTGACATGAGAAACATTATCGTTCTCTTACACATAGTGTTATAGGTCATTAATTTGAATGCCTTAAGTTTGGAGAGATTAGGATCGTGTTTTCACATTAGCGTGCAAAGTTTAAGCTCAGAACACAATCAACATTTCTGTTTCTTTTTATTTAATTATTCAAAGACTGCACCCTGTGTAAGCCTAAGAAGTTTAAAGAACCTTAAGATAATAGATTAATGTTGTTTCGTGAAACATAATTTAAAAAGTGAACACATTTTAGTAAAATAAGCATGTTTCGGAACATGCTTCAGTTAATGGACATAAATGTCATTCAAATGAACCTCCTCAACACTAAAGGACTTTGAGTTGTGCGTGTCCATCCCGCTCAGATGGTGCCTGATAATGACGTAAAAATCTGCATCACATTTCAATAT
The DNA here is from genome assembly GCF_056152115.1 of Neolamprologus brichardi. NCBI lineage: Eukaryota > Metazoa > Chordata > Actinopteri > Cichliformes > Cichlidae > Neolamprologus > Neolamprologus brichardi. The sequence continues at coordinate 5,884,928 of NW_028270137.1, read as the reverse complement.
TTCTCTTGCTGAAATCATCCATCAAATCAGCAATGTTACCATGTTATTCAGAGATCTGAACCACAGTGGATATTTTTCCAACCATGCTTCAGTTTTTGCATAGATTAGCTATGTGTTTTTACCCAGATGTCTTGTACTCAAATAATGAAATTAGTCAAAAAATTTATTTATTTTTTGTCAGCAAAGTAGAGTCCTTGGTTTTTGTTTTGTTTTGTTTTGCAAAAGAATGTTTTTGCAGCAAAAAATAATTCTCTATAAACAAACTGCTTCATAACATTATGTACATTTTGGGAAATGGCAGTGAAACACAACCAAAATAAAGATGTTTTTGCCTTTCCCAATAAATAGAAAAAGATAATTCCCAAGAAACATAATAGCCAGAACAATGAAGATATCATGTGATTTCCCAAATTAAAGCACAACAAGATGTGTTAAGCAATGATTGCATCAACTGCCTTTAAATTCTTGACCATAGAGCAGCAAATGCTAAGTACATCACTGTGAGCTGAGTGAAAATGCAACAGAAAGGTACTTCGATCACCTCTTAGAAAACCACAGAGTTAAAGTCTGCTGCTGTCAGTCAGTCAGTGATGACAGCAGCCACCACATCAGACCTTATCTTCAATTGGTTACTGGATGTCTACCTCTGTGATCACTGATCCAAGTCTCAGTGAGCGGATTTTTATCTAGCCATCCAATTATTTCCGTCTTACCACTGTTTCCAACATGGTCCCCGGATGATCATACAATCAATGCACTGATCGGCACCACTGGAAGTCTCTGCTTTTCTGGAGTGTCAAGAGGATCGGTCAGTGACTTTCCTTATTATATATGAAACTGCAGGTAGGACTGATTTTAGTTTCAAATAAAAATGACAGAAGATTAAAAAAAAGAAAAGAAGTACTGTCTATAGTTTGTCAGGACATTTGTCAAAATTTGTCCTACTTTATCCAAATTCACTCATAAACCATGTCCCATGGTAATTAATGAAAATAATAACATCCCCACCATCTAGAGCGGCAGCCAAAGGATTACTAAAGTCACAATGATGTGTTTGTAAGGACCATAAATGTGTATATTTTATCCTTGTACAAAACTAAATGGGAATTTTATCTGAAGGTGTTAGCATTCATTTGATTATACTCAAAGTTAACCTAACCACAACAAAGTGACACTTCGGGATCTATGCCATCACTGCATAGATTATCATGATGGTTTTTATAAAATGCCGTAGTAGATGAGTCTGATTAGGTTTCAAATGGTTAATCGATTGTTGATTTCACACATTTGTGGGCTCTGGGCTAACAAATGGATTGTGATTTCAGCAGGGAGCAATCCCGTCAGCCAGCTGACAATGTCTCACTGATTTCAACATCTGTTAAGAGCTAATCAATAAACTGATTGGCAGCAGCCGTAGCCTGAAGGTTAGACTTTATCCATTTATTGTCTGTGGCACTGAGGTCACACATGTAACGGTAAACATTCAGCTCTATTAAGCTGACATTCTGGAGGGATGTAAAGTAGTTAGTGTAGCTGACATCAGCAGTTCTTAAGTGCTATTTGAGTCATAACAGGAAAATGACCTTATTTAATCCCTCAGATATGACTTCCGTCCAACAGGACATTGCAATTCAGCATTTTTTAATAGACTACAGCAGTGTTCAGTCATAACAGCTTTACAACTCTTTAACAAGTAAATCACATAGAAAAAGATACTTTTGCACAACATTTGGGGTTATCGCTCATTCACCACGCAAATTTAGCATGGCCAATAGAGACTAAATAGACAAATTATTATGGAACATGCCAGGTTAAATGAAAACTCATTAGCCTTCAAGGCACCTAACCCAGCAACCCTGTTGATGATTTGGAAAGACTAGCCCATTGATTAATTAAACATTGATGATTACAAAATGAGAGAATCCATTAGTCAGTAATGACATCTTGACTGTATGGCAAAGCTACACAGAAAACTGAAAGTGCTCACTGATTTTTATTTATTTATTTATTATTTCCTTTCTGCTCCAGCAATCCTAACCATAGACCACCCAGTCTCTGATTCCATGGACCACCAGCATTTCTTATCAGTGTCCTGCAGAAAAGCCATATCTTAAATTTTGGCTTTTGTGGAATGGAGAGCTGATAAGACCCCATACATCTGAGCGGATCCCCTGTGAACCACTGAATCTGATATCCCTGCAACCTAGCCTTAACAGCTTTAATATATTTAAGGTATGTGACGCTTTGCAGTCCCGGATCATGTTCTCAGACTACATATCCACTTGTCTCAGAACATCATGTCGACTGTGAAGTGGGTACATAAAAATCAGAGAAGATCCACTTCAAACTGTATAAATTCTCTAATCTCTGTCAGCAGTTTCACCTCTCCCTTCCATGTCCTTATTTTCTCAGTGTTCTGCCTATCAACCCAGAGAGGGGTCACTTGATTACTCACTTCTTTCTTTTCTTTAAGCCACAACCATCTGTCACATAGAGACATAAGAACAAGGAGAAAGTGAGTTGAATGATAACATGACAGGTGATGCATATTTGATGTTTAGCGTACTGTGGACTTCCAAATGAGCCAGAACAAATTGACGACCACCGTCAAGACTAACTGGCACGGGAGAGAGAGGCTTGGCAAGAAAACTAATTTTGATAAAGAGGAGAAAAATATATGTTCGTGCGCTCCACACATGGAATAAAAATGTTTCAAATAAGAACTCCCACGCACCTGTTCTGAGCATTGTAAAATACCACAGGGTTATCGGTGGGTATTCCGGAAGTATAGTCATTTTATTTCAGAATAAAAGCGCAACAATTTCATACAGAATGTATTCTGGTACTCTGGTCATCAGCGTTATCGTTGTTGAATATTATGGTTAGACACTAACCATCACACCTACCAGGCTCTCTTTTGCTCTCTCTTAAATTGATAGCATTTTGTTTAAATACAAGTTAAAGTTAATTTACCATATTAAACAGGTTATTTTAGTTTAATTGACTTAATGCGTTTGTTAATTGGCCCACATTGGCTAAAGATAACCCTCAGTTCTCTGAATTCAAGGGGAAGTGTATCTGTTTGATCTGCACTGAAACTGTGGCAATTATGAAAGACTATAATGTACGACCTCATTATGAAACCAAACATCAGGCCTATGCATCTTACACTGGTGCTTGATCAAGTGACATTTGTCCTGATTTTTGGCACGAGTGGCGTACGATCAGCACCGCAGCTGGATGGCCCGATTTACAAACCCAGCGCAGCTGATACTCACCAGAATAATTTACTAAAATTATATGGACTCCTGTTATTAAGTCCAGTTCAGTCTGTTATGTTGATAACGGTTTCAAACGAACGTTAATAGGTGTGTTGCTAAGCCTAATAATTTAAATAACAAACTTGAAATTTACCCGTCCCATTTTCCCCTTTATTGATTTTTCTCTGTGCTGTAAATCTTCTGTCTAAGAAGAAATCTGAGGCTGCTGTTCTGAGAATGAGCGACCAAAGCTTTTTCTGAATAAATCAATAAAGATCCATTTATGGAAAGTTGTGATGAAGGCAGTTTTGTCTTTAATTATATTCAACAATATAACATATTTGACCACTTTTAAGAGATTTTTCTAACTTTAATACAGTAAATTTAAGGTTATATACCTAATTTCTAATAAGTGGCCCCTCCTATACTTTTATGTATGTGGCCCTCAGTGAAAAAAGTTTGGACATCCCTGGTGTAAACCCTTGGGAAAATTCTTTAAGTGATTGGTAGTAGAATTCATGTTTACATAGGAACATCGTGAAAGCAAAGGGATCTTCTATGGGCAGACAATGACAATCAGACACTTAAGGGCAGCCTCAGACATTTTTATATGACTACTTTATCAAGAGCGGATGTAAATTAAACTTCACATTCATGGTATGGAGGGTGCCTGGGGCGGGGGGTTCTATTACCATTCAAAAGTGAAGACTTTTAGGAATTTGGGAAATTTTGGAATGCATTTTGAATGACATGCATACGGATAGATTCCTCAAATGGTATTCCAGCCATCTGCCACTGTAACACCAGTAGTGCTATTTTATAAATGTTCCTATATCCAGTCACACTGTCAGATTATGTCCTTATCCTAAAAACCAGTCCCATGTGGTTAAAAAAAAGTACTTGAAAAGCGCCACTCTCTGCTTTTATTTTGAAATCTGTATGAGGAAGCGATGTTCTCCTCTCAGATGAAACATGGCACTTGTCGGACCTGACACGCTCCGGGGATTAACGGTAACAGAGCAGCGACCTGCGAAGAGGATCGCGAAGCAGGTTAAGCTTTCAGTGAGCGAGTAACCGGGCGGCAGCTGGCAAGGATGAAGACTCCGAGGCTGCAGCTGGCGAGGATGAAGACTCCGAGGCTGCAGCTGGCGAGGATGAAGACTCCGAGGCTGCAGCTGGCGAGGATGAAGACTCCGAGGCTGCAGCTGGCGAGGATGAAGACTCCGAGGCTGCAGCTGGCGGCGGTGTGGAAGCCGGAGATGGAGGCGCTGCAGCAGGCGGCGGCGTGGACGAAACTGTGGATGCGGCTGCTGCTGCAGGCGTGGATGCTGCTGCTGGTGGAGCAGCTGGTGGCTGGACGGGCTCCTCGGGCCCTCCAGCGAGAACAGTCTCAGGACCAGTGGGCACAGGGGCCCCTGGCAGGCACAGAACAGAACCAGCAGGCGCACGGGCCTGAAGACACATTTTTAAAAATGTTTTTGTATATTGAAATAAATGTTACACCATAACAACCTACATGGTTTTAATTGTGTGGATGCCCTCATAGGGCATCCACACTATTGAGTTCCTGTTTCTCTTTATTGTGTGGATGCCCTCATAGGGCATCCACACTATTGAGTTCCTGTTTCTCTTTATACTTTATTATTGTGTGGATGCCTGAAAAGGCATCCACACCATTGAGTTCCTGTTTCTCTTTATTCTTTATCCTTTATTATTCTGGTTGCTTCCGTACACTTTTTGGCGCTTAACTACTCCCTCAGTTTTTGTGCTATTTGCACCGTTCAAATCTTAAAAAATTCTGCTCTTTCTGCTAATGCCGGCTATGACTTTTGGTGCTCATAACTTCTATACTTTTTGAGATATTGAATTTTTTTTGCAATATTTTTTGCCCTTTTCTGCCACATTATCAGTGGCCTCACTGATTTTCCTTGCCGGGTTGACCTGTGTTTTAGCTCAGTGAGATGAGCATCCGTTCTCAGACTGGGAGGCCCGGGTTCAAATCCCGCTTATGGCAACATTTCTTTCAGTTAACAGTTAAACTTTTTTAACTCTTTTCAGCAGAAATTCTGCTGATTGAACTCTTTTCAGCAGAAATTTAAATTTTTTCACCACTTTTCAGCACAAATCCCAGCTTTTTCAGCTGTTTTCAGCAAAAACCTCTTTTCAGCAGAATTCTGCTGATTGAACTCTTTTCAGCAGAAATTCTGCTGATTGAACTCTTTTGAGCAGAATTTTAAATTTTTTCACCACTTTTCAGCACAAATCCCAGCTTTTTCAGCTGTTTTCAGCAAAAACCTCTTTTCAGCAGAATTCTGCTGATTGAACTCTTTTCAGCAGAAATTCTGCTGATTGAACTCTTTTCAGCAGAATTTTAAATTTTTTCACTACTTTTTAGCACAAATCCCAGCTTTTTCAGCTGTTTTCAGCAAAAACCTCTTTTCAGCAGAAATTCTGCTGATTGAACTCTTTTCAGCAGAAATTCTGCTGATTGAACTCTTTTCAGCAGAATTTTAAATTTTTTCACCACTTTTCAGCACAACTCACAGCTTTTTCAGCTGTTTTCAGCAAAAACCTCTTTTCAGCAGAATTCTGTTGATTGAACTCTTCTCAGCAGAAATTCTGCTGATTGAACTCTTTTCAGCAGAATTTTAAATTTTTTCACTACTTTTCAGCACAAATCCCAGCTTTTTCAGCTGTTTTCAGCAAAAACCTCTTTTCAGCAGAATTCTGCTGATTGAACTCTTTTCAGCAGAAATTCTGCTGATTGAACTCTTTTCAGCAGAATTTTAAATTTTTTCACTACTTTTTAGCACAAATCCCAGCTTTTTCAGCTGTTTTCAGCAAAAACCTCTTTTCAGCAGAAATTCTGCTGATTGAACTCTTTTCAGCAGAATTTTAAATTTTTTCACCACTTTTCAGCACAAATCCCAGCTTTTTCAGCTGTTTTCAGCAAAAACCTCTTTTCAGCAGAATTCTGCTGATTGAACTCTTTTCAGCAGAAATTCTGCTGATTGAACTCTTTTGAGCAGAATTTTAAATTTTTTCACCACTTTTCAGGACAAATCCCAGCTTTTTCAGCTGTTTTCAGCAAAAACCTCTTTTCAGCAGAATTCTGTTGATTGAACTCTTTTCAGCAGAAATTCTGCTGATTGAACTCTTTTCAGCAGAATTTTAAATTTTTTCACTACTTTTTAGCACAAATCCCAGCTTTTTCAGCTGTTTTCAGCAAAAACCTCTTTTCAGCAGAAATTCTGCTGATTGAACTCTTTTCAGCAGAAATTCTGCTGATTGAACTCTTTTCAGCAGAATTTTAAATTTTTTCACTACTTTTCAGCACAAATCCCAGCTTTTTCAGCTGTTTTCCGCAAAAACCTCTTGTCAGCAGAATTCTGCTCATTCACCTCTTTTCAGTAGAAATTCTAATCATTCAGCTTTTTTCAGCAGAAATTCTGCTGATTGAACTCTTTTCAGCAAAATTTTCAGCCTTTTCACCTCTTATCAGCACAAATCTCAGCTGTTTTCAGAAAAAACTCTTTTGAGCAGAAATTATGCTGATTCATCTCTTTTCAGCGCAACTTTCTGCTTCTTTCCATCCTTTCTGCAGAAATTCTGCTCATTCAACTCTTTTCAGCAAAATTTTCAGCCTTTTCACCTCTTCTCACCACAATTCTCAGCAGCTTCTGCTCATTTCAACAGAATTGTCAGTCTCTCCACCTCTTCTTTGTGCGAATGAGTTTGCTTCAGTGAGATGAGTAGCCGCCTTGAAAAAAAAGGGCAAGGTTCGAATCCTACTCAGGGCAACACCTTTTTTCAGCAGACATCTTCAGCATTAAGGCATCCACACAGCATTTGTGTGGATGCTGTGTGGATGCAAAATGCAAATTTTTCTAGTTGTGTGGATGCCCTCATAGGACATCCACACTATTGAGTTCCTGTTTCTCTTTATTCTTTATTATTGTGTGGATGCCCTCAAAGGGCATCCACACTATTGAGTTCCTGTTTCTCTTTAAACTTTATTCTTATAGTTGCTCCACGTTTTTCGGCACTTAACTACTCCCTCAGTTTTCAGCCGATTTTCTCAGTTCAAACTCTAAACTGTTCTGCTCTTTCTGCTCTTTCCGGCTATATCTTTTGGTGTTTATTACTATTATATTTTTTAAAATATTACACTTTTTTCCTTTAATTTGTCCCATTGAAATGAATGGGAAACTTCCACAATTCTGCTAAAACTTGCGTGTTTTTAAAACTTAACTACTTCCTCATACTTTCACGTAGAAACTCCATTCAAACTTTAAAACGTTCTCAAATGATTGGGCTATTCCTGTGTGATTCAGCTTTTTCATATCTGTTACCGTTTTCATTTAATGCCTCTTTAAGTTTTCAGTTGCAGCTTTGTGATTTTTCAGAAAATACATGCGTTGCTATGGTTGCTATGCAATTAACTCAGAGTGAGCACTGGTGCGTTCTGAATTTTCTCTTCATGTCTGAACAACTTCTTGCTACTCGCTCAGTTTCCACTCATCCCCCACAAATTATACATCAAAACGTAGGTATTTTTGCTGGCTTTAAGACAGTGTTACTATAATTATCGTGCGAGTTACGTTTCTTTCACAATTTGCCTCGAAGTGACACGAAGTCTAAAAACTCCCCATTCAAAGTCTATGGGGAGGTTGTGAAACTCAGAGCTGAAATACTGAAACTGAAGGCATTTTCAAATCGTCATATCTCCTTAACGAAGCAAAGTTAAGACATGAGGCTTGTGCCAATTCATCTTCAGACACTGCTGACACTCACGGTCGAAGCAGTTTTTACAGTCATCTTACCGTTGAGCCATGAATTACGTTTGTTTGAGGAGTGGAAATCTGTCCTCCTCTCAGTTTTCAAACTCCGAAAATGAAGCCGTTTCTTCTCTCGTCATATCTCCGCGACGGAAGTACAAGGAGCTATGTAAATCGCAGTAAAAGTTCACCAAAGTCCGCTGATTCACCCAGTGCAAGAATTATGTTTCTAGTCCACCTAGTTCTTGAGTTACACGACGTTTTTTAACTCCAAAAAACGGCGTTTTTCGCCACTTACTGCGATCTAATTCTGACTGCTCATCAACTTGTTTTCCAGGCGCCTGCTCTCTTTGCCAGTGGCGCCTGCTCTCTTTGCCAGTGGCGCCTGCTCTCTTTGCCAGTGGCGCAGTTGGTAATGACACGGGTTTGAAGCCCAAAGGTCGTGTGTTCAATTCCACCTTTTCCACATTTTTTTTTCACTACAAATTAATACACTATCACAGACCACTAATTCATATTGATCATTTATTACAATTCTGCAAACTTTTATGATTTTGGCAGCTTTCCTAATATGGACCTCAGATTCTTGTTAACGCTCCATGGCAGAAATACATACAAGTACACAGCCTGATAAAGCAGACAGAAGAAATACCTCTGATTGGTTCAGCATTTTCACCTCCTATCAGCACAAATCTCAGCTGTTTTCAGAAAAAACTCTTTTGAGCAGAAATTCTTCTGATTCATCTCTTTTCAGCGCAACTTTCTGCTCCTTTCCATCCTTTCTGCAGAAATTCTGCTCATTCAACTCTTTTCAGCAAAATTTTCAGCCTTTTCACCTCTTATCAGCACAAATCTCAGCTGTTTTCAGAAAAAACTCTTTTGAGCACAAATTCTGCTGATTCATCTCTTTTGAGCAGAAATTCTGCGCATTCACCTCATTGCCATCATTCAGCCTTTTCACCTCTTATCAGCACAAATCTCAGTTGTTTTCAGAAAAAACTCTTTTGAGCAGAAATTCTGCTGATTCATCTCGTTTCAGTGCAACTTTCTGCTTCTTTACTTCTTTTCAGCAGAAATTCTGCTGATTCACCTCTTTTCAGCAGAATTTGAAATTTTTTTCACCACTTTTCAGCACAAATCCCAGCTCTTTCAGCTGTTTTCAGCAAAAACCTCTTTTCAGCAGAATTCTGCTCATTCACCTCTTTTCAGCAGAATTCTGCTCATTCACCTCTTTTCAGCAGAAATTCTGCTTATTCACCTCTTCTGCAAAATTTTCAGCCTTTTCACCTCTTTTCAGCACAAATCTCAGCTGTTTTCACAAAAAACTCTTTTGAGCAGAAATTCTGCTGATTCATCTCTTTTCAGCGCAACTTTCTGCTTCTTTACCTCTTTTCAGCAGAAATTCTGCTGATTCATCTCTTTTCTGAAAAAAAATCATCCTTTTCACCTCTTATCAGCACAATTCTCAGCCATTCTGCTCATTTCAGCAAAATTGACAGTTTCTCCACCTCTTCTTTGCGAGAATGACTTTGGCTCAGTGAGATGAAGAGCCGCTTTGAGACCAGGAGGGCCAGGTTCAAATCCTGCTCAGGGCAACCTTTTTTTTTTTTCACCACTTTTCAGCAAAAATTTCAGTCTTTACCCCTTTCAGTAGAATTTTTTGCTTTTCACCACTTTTCAACAAAATTTTCTGCTTCTTCACCTATTTTCAGCAGAATTTTACATTTCTTCACCGCCATGCAACTTTTTGCAACTTTTCAACTTTTTCAGCTTTTTTCACCAGACATCTTCAGCGGTAAGGCATCCACACAGCATTTTCGCAGGAAATGCAAATTTTTCTAGTTTTTCTAGTTATTCTTCTAGTTGCTTCCGTACACTTTTTGGACCTTAACTACTCCCTCAGTTTTTGTGCTATTTGCACCGTTCAAATCTTAAAAAATTCTGCTCTTTCTGCTAATGCCGGCTATGACTTTTGGTGCTCATAACTTCTATACTTTTTGAGATATTGAATTTTTTTTGCAATATTTTTTGCCCTTTTCTGCCACATTATCAGTGGCCTCACTGATTTTCCTTGCCGGGTTGACCTGTGTTTTAGTTCAGTGAGATGAGCATCCGTTCTCAGACTGGGAGGCCCGGGTTCAAATCCTGCTTATGGCAAAATTTCTTTCAGTTAACAATTAAACGTTTTTAACTCTTTTCAGGAGAAATTCTGCTGATTAAACTCTTTTCAGCAGAATTTTAAATTTTTTCACCACTTTTCAGCACAAATCCCAGCTTTTTCAGCTGTTTTCAGCAAAAACCTCTTGTCAGCAGAATTCTGCTCATTCACCTCTTTTCAGCAGAAATTCTGCTCATTGAACTCTTTTTAGCAGAAATTCTGCTGATTGAACTCTTTTCAGCAGAATTTTGAATTTTTTCACCACTTTTCAGCACAAATCCCAGCTTTTTCAGCTGTTTTCAGCAAAAACCTCTTTTCAGCAGAAATTCTGCTCATTGAACTCTTTTCAGCAGAAATTCTGCTCATTGAACTCTTTTCAGCAGAATTTTGAATTTTTTCACCACTTTTCAGCACAAATCCCAGCTTTTTCAGCTGTTTTCAGCAAAAACCTCTTTTCAGCAGAATTCTGCTGATTGAACTCTTTTCAGCAGAAATTCTGCTGATTCAACTCTTTTCAGCAGAATTTTGAATTTTTTCACCAGTTTTCATCACAAATCCTAGCTTTTTCAGCTGTTTTCAGCAAAAACCTCTTGTCAGCAGAATTCTGCTCATTCACCTCTTTTCAGCAGAAATTCTGCTCATTGAACTCTTTTCAGCAGAAATTCTGCTCACTGAACTCTTTTCAGCAGAATTTTGAATTTTTTCACCACTTTTCAGCACAAATCCCAGCCTTTTAAGCTGTTTTCAGCAAAAAAACCCTTTTCAGCAGAAATTCTTCTGATTCATCTCTTTTCAGAAGAATTTTAAATTTTTTCACCACGTTTCAGCACAAATCCCAGCTTTTTCAGCTGTTTTCAGCAAAAGACTCGTTTCAGCAGAATTTCTGCTGATTGAACTCTTTTCAGCAGAAATTCTGCTGATTGAACTCTTTTCAGCAGAATTTTAAATTTTTTCACCACTTTTCAGCACAAATCCCAGCTTTTTCAGCTGTTTTCAGCAGAATTCTGCTGATTGAACTCTTTTCAGCAGAATTTTAAATTTTTTCACTACTTTTCAGCACAAATCCCAGCTTTTTCAGCTGTTTTCAGCAGAATTCTGCTTATTGAACTCTTTTCAGCAGAAATTCTGCTGATTCATCTCTTTTCAGCAGAATTTTGAATTTTTTCACCACAAATCCCACCTTTTTCAGCAGTTTTCAGCAAAAACCTCTTTTCAGCAGAATTCTGCTGATTGAACTCTTTTCAGCAGAAATTCTGCTGATTGAACTCTTTTCAGCAGAATTTTAAATTTTTTCACCACTTTTCAATACAAATCCCAGCTTTTTAAGCTGTTTTCAGCAAAAAGCTATTTTCAGCAGAATTCTGCTGATTGAACTCTTTTCAGCAGAAATTCTGCTCATTGAACTCTTTTCAGCAGAAATTCTGCTCACTGAACTCTTTTCAGCAGAATTTTGAATTTTTTCACCACTTTTCAGCACAAATCAAAGCCTTTTAAGCTGTTTTCAGCAAAAACCTCTTGTCAGCAGAATTCTGCTCATTCACCTCTTTTCAGCAGAAATTCTGCTCATTGAACTCTTTTTAGCAGAAATTCTGCTGATTGAACTCTTTTCAGCAGAATTTTGAATTTTTTCACCACTTTTCAGCACAAATCCCAGCTTTTTCAGCTGTTTTCAGCAAAAACCTCTTTTCAGCAGAAATTCTGCTCATTGAACTCTTTTCAGCAGAAATTCTGCTCATTGAACTCTTTTCAGCAGAATTTTGAATTTTTTCACCACTTTTCAGCACAAATCCCAGCTTTTTCAGCTGTTTTCAGCAAAAACCTCTTTTCAGCAGAATTCTGCTGATTGAACTCTTTTCAGCAGAAATTCTGCTCATTGAACTCTTTTCAGCAGAATTTTGAATTTTTTCACCACTTTTCAGCACAAATCCTAGCTTTTTCAGCTGTTTTCAGCAAAAACCTCTTGTCAGCAGAATTCTGCTCATTCACCTCTTTTCAGCAGAAATTCTGCTCATTGAACTCTTTTCAGCAGAAATTCTGCTCACTGAACTCTTTTCAGCAGAATTTTGAATTTTTTCACCACTTTTCAGCACAAATCCCAGCCTTTTAAGCTGTTTTCAGCAAAAAACCCTTTTCAGCAGAAATTCTGCTGATTCATCTCTTTTCAGAAGAATTTTAAATTTTTTCACCACGTTTCAGCACAAATCCCAGCTTTTTCAGCTGTTTCCAGCAAAAAACTCGTTTCAGCAGAATTCTGCTGATTGAACTCTTTTCAGCAGAAATTCTGGTGATTGAACTCTTTTCAGCAGAATTTTAAATTTTTTCACCACTTTTCAGCACAAATCCCAGCTTTTTCAGCTGTTTTCAGCAGAATTCTGCTTATTGAACTCTTTTCAGCAGAAATTCTGCTGATTGTACTCTTTTCAGCAGAATTTTGAATTTTTTCACCACAAATCCCACCTTTTTCAGCAGTTTTCAGCAAAAACCTCTTTTCAGCAGAATTCTGCTGATTGAACTCTTTTCAGCAGAAATTCTGCTGATTGAACTCTTTTCAGCAGAATTTTAAATTTTTTCACCACTTTTCAGCACAAATCCCAGCTTTTTCAGCTGTTTTCAGCAAAAACCTCTTGTCAGCAGAATTCTGCTCATTCACCTCTTTTCAGCAGAAATTCTGCTCATCGAACTCTTTTCAGCAGAAATTCTGCTCATTCACCTCTTTTCAGCGCAATTTTCTGCTCCTTTCCATCTTTTCTGCAGAAATTCTGCTCATTCAAGTCTTTTCAGCAAAATTTTCAGCCTTTTCACCTCTTGTCAGCAAAAATCTCAGCTGTTTTCAGAAAAAACTCTTTTGAGCAGAAATTCTGCTGATTCATCTCTTTTCAGTGCAAGTTTCTTCTTCTTTCCATCTTTTCTTCAGAAATTCTGCTCATTCACCTCTTTTCAGCGCAACTTTCTGCTTCTTTACCTCTTTTCAGCAGAAATTCTGCTCATTCACCTCTTTTTTGCAAAGTTTTCAGCCTTTTCACCTCTTATCAGCACAATTCTCAGCCGCTTCTGCTCATTTCAGCAGTATTGTCAGTCTCTCCACCTCCTCTTTGTGAGAATGACTTTGGCTGAGTGAGATGAAAATTTCTCCGTCTTTACCCCTTTCAGTAGAATTTTTTGCTTTTCACCACTTTTCAAGAAAATTTTCTGCTTCTTCACCTGTATTCAGCAGAATTTTAAGTTTCTTCACCACCATACACCTTTTTGCAACTTTTTCTGCTTTTTTCAGCAGACATCTTCAGCGTTAAGGCATCCACACAGCATTTTCGCAGGAAATGCAAATTTTTCTAGTTATTCTTCTAGTTGCTTCCGTACACTTTTTGGACCTTAACTACTCCCTCAGTTTTTGTGCTATTTGCACCGTTCAAATCTTAAAAAATTCTGCTCTTTCTGCTAATGCCGGCTATGACTTTTGGTGCTCATAACTTCTATACTTTTTGAGATATTGAATTTTTTTTGCAATATTTTTTGCCCTTTTCTGCCACATTATCAGTGGCCTCACTGATTTTCCTTGCCGGGTTGACCTGTGTTTTAGCTCAGTGAGATGAGCATCCTTTCTCAGACTGGGAGGCCGGGGTTCAAATCCCGCTTGTGGCAAAATTTCTTTCAGTTAAAAATTAAACGTTTTTAACTCTTTTCAGCAGAAATTGTGCTCATTGAACTCTTTTCAGCAGAAATTCTGCTGATTGAACTCTTTTCAGCAGAATTTTAAATTTTTTCACTACTTTTCAGCACAAATCCCAGCTTTTTCAGCTGTTTTCAGCAAAAACCTCTTTTCAGCAGAATTCTGCTGATTGAACTCTTTTCAGCAGAAATTCTGCTGATTGAACTCTTTTCAGCAGAATTTTAAATTTTTTCACTACTTTTCAGCACAAATCCCAGCTTTTTCAGCTGTTTTCAGCAAAAACCTCTTTTCAGCAGAATTCTGCTGATTGAACTCTTTTCTGCAGAAATTCTGCTCATTCAACTCTTTTCAGCAAAATTTTAAGCCTTTTCACTTCTTATCAGCACAAATCTCAGCTGTTTTCAGCAAAAACCTCTTTTCAGCAGAATTCTGCTGATTGAACTCTTTTCTGCAGAAATTCTGCTCATTCAACTCTTTTCAGCAAAATTTTAAGCCTTTTCACTTCTTATCAGCACAAATCTCAGCTGTTTTCAGCAAAAACCTCTTTTCAGCAGAATTCTGCTGATTGAACTCTTTTCAGCAGAAATTCTGCTGATTGAACTCTTTTCTGCACAAATTCTGCTCATTCAACTTTTTTCAGCAGAATTTTCAGCCTTTTCACCTCTTATCAGCACAAATCTCAGCTGTTTTCAGAAAAAACTCTTTTGAGCACAAATTCTGCTGATTCATCTCTTTTCAGCAGAAATTCTTCTGATTCACCTCTTTTCTGAAAAGTTTTCAGACTTTTCACCTCTTATCAGCACAAATTCTGCTGATTGAACTCTTTTCAGCAGAAATTCTGCTGATTGAACTCTTTTCTGCACAAATTCTGCTCATTCAACTTTTTTCAGCAAAATTTTCAGCCTTTTCACCTCTTATCAGCACAAATCCCAGCTGTTTTCAGAAAAAACTCTTTTGAGCACAAATTCTGCTGATTCATCTCTTTTCAGCAGAATTTCTTCTGATTCACCTCTTTTCTGCAAAGTTTTCAGACTTTTCACCTCTTATCAGCACAAATTCTGCTGATTGAACTCTTTTCAGCAGAAATTCTGCTGATTGAAGTCTTTTTAGCAAAATTTTCAGCCTTTTCACCTCTTATCAGCACAAATCCCAGCTGTTTTCAGAAAAAACTCTTTTGAGCACAAATTCTGCTGATTCATCTCTTTTCAGCAGAAATTCTTCTTATTCACCTCTTTTCTGCAAAGTTTTCAGACTTTTCACCTCTTATCAGCACAAATTCCAGCTTTTTCAGCTGTTTTCAGCAAAAAACTATTTTTAGCAGAATTCTGCTCATTCAGCTTTTTTCAGCAGAAATTCTGCAGATTGAACTCTTTTCAGCAGAATTTTAAATTTTTTCACCATTTTTTAGCACAAATCCCAGCTTTTTCAGCTGTTTTCAACAAAAACCTATTTTCAGCAGAATTCTGCTGATTGAACTCTTTTCAGCACAAATTCTGCTTATTCACCTCTTCTGCAAAATATTCAGCCTTTTCACCTGTTGTCAGCAGAAATTCTGCTCATTCACCTCTTTTCAGTGCAATTTTCTGCTTCTTTCCATCTTTTCTGTAGAAATTCTGCTCATTCAACTCTTTTCAACAAAATTTTCAGCCTTTTCACGTCTTAGCAGCACAAATCTTAGCCACTTCTGCTCATTTCAGCAAAATTGTCAGTGTCTCCACCTCTTCTTTGTGAGAATGACTTTGGCTCAGTGAGATGAATAGCTGCTTTGGGACTAGGAGGGCCAGGTTCGAATCCTGCTCAGGGCAACTTTTTTTTTTTTTTTCCACCACTTTTCAGCAAAAATTTCTCCGTCTTTACCCCTTTCAGTAGAATTTTTTGCTTTTCACCACTTTTCAACAAAATTTTCTGCTTCTTCACCTATTTTCAGCAGAATTTTACGTTTCTTCACCGCCATGCAACTTTTTGCAACTTTTCAACTTTTTCAGCTTTTTTCAGCAGACATCTTCAGCGTTAAGGCATCCACACAGCATTTTCGCAGGAAATGCAAATTTTTCTAGTTCTTTATTATTCTAGTTGCTTCCGTACGTTTTTTGGCCCTTAACTACTCCCTCAGTTTTCAGCCGATTTTCTCAGTTCAAACTCTAAACTGTTCTGCTCTTTCTGCTCTTTCCGGCTATGACTTTTGCTGTTTATTACTATTATACTTTTTAAAATATTAAGCTTTTTTCCTTTAATTTGTCCCATTGAAATGAATGGGAAACTTCCACAATTCTGCTAAAACTTGCTTGTTTTTGAAACTTAACTACATGCTCATACTTTCACGTAGAAACTCCATTCAAACTTTAAAACGTTCTCAAATGATTGGGCTATTCCTGTGTGATTCAGCTTTTTCATATCTGTTACCGTTTTCATTTAATGCCTCTTTAAGTTTTCAGTTGCAGATTTGTGATTTTTCAGAAAATACATGCGTTGCTATGGTTGCTATGCAATTAACTCAGAATGAGCACTGGTGCGTTCTGAATTTTCTCTTCATGTCTGAACAACTTCTTGCTACTCGCTCAATTTCCACTCATTCCCCACAAATTACACATCAAAATGTAGGCATTTTTGCTGGCTTTAAGACAGTGTCACTTCAATTATCGTGCGAGTTACGGTTTTTTCACAATTTGCCTCGAAGTGACACGAAGTCTAAAAACTCCCCATTCAAAGTCTATGGGGAGGTTGTGAAACTCAGAGCTGAAATACTGAAACTGAAGGCATTTTCAAATCGTCATATCTCCTTAACGAAGCAAAGTTAAGACATGAGGCTTGTGCCAATTCATCTTCAGACACTGCTGACACTCACGGTTGAAGCAATTTTTACAGTCATCTTACCGTTGAGCCATAAATTACGTTTGTTTGAGGGGTAGAAATCTGTCCTCCTCTCAGTTTTCAAACTCCGAAAATGAAGCCGTTTCTTCTCTCGTCATATCTCCGCGACGGAAGTACAAAGAGCTATGTAAATCGCAGTCAAAGTTCACCAAAGTCCGCTGATTCACCCAGTGCAAGAATTATGTTTCTAGTCCACCTACTTCTTGAGTTACACGACGTTTTGTAACTCCAAAAAACGGCGTTGTTCGCCTCTTACCGCGATCTAATTCTGACTGCTCATCAGCCTGTTTTCCAAGTGCTCGCTCTCTTTGCCAGTGGCGCAGTTGGTAATGACACGGGTTTGAAGCCCAAAGGTCGTGTGTTCAATTCCACCTTATCCACATGTTTTTTTTCACTACAAATTAATACACTATCACAGACCAGTAATTCATATTGATCATTTGTTACAATTCTGCAAAGTTTTATGATTTTGGCAGCTTTCCTAATATGGACCTCAGATTCTTGTTAACGCTCCATGGCAGAAATACATACAAGTACACAGCCTGATAAAGCAGACAGAAGAAGTACCTCTGATTGGTTCAGCATTTTTACCTCCTATCAGCACGAATCTCAGCTGTTTTCAGAAAAAACTCTTTTGAGCAGAAATTCTGCTGATTCATCTCTTTTGAGCACAAATTCTTCTGATTCACCTCTTTTCTGTAAAGTTTTCAGACTTTTCACCACTTTTCAGCACAAATCCAAGCTTTTTCAGCTGTTTTCAGCAAAAACCTTTTTTCAGCAGAATTCTGCTCATTCACCTCTTTTCAGCAGAAATTCTGATGATTGAACTTTTTTCAGCGAATTTTCACCACTTTTCAGCAGAAATCCCAGGTTTTTCAGCTGTTTTCAGCAAAAACCTCTTTTCAGCAGAAATTCTCAGCAGAAATTCTGCTCATTCACCTCTTTTCAGTGCAATTTTTTGCTTCTTTCCATCTTTTCTGCAGAAATTCTGCCCATTCAACTCTTTTCAGCAAAATTTTCAGCCTTTTCACCTCTTATCAGCACAAATCTCTGCTGTTTTCAGAAAAAACTCTTTTGAGCAGAAATTCTGCTGATTCATCTCTTTTCAGCGCGACTTTCTTTTTCTTAACCTCTTTTCAGCAGAAATTCTGCTGATTCATCTCTTTTCTGAAAAATTTTCAGCCTTTTCACCTCTTATCAGCACAAATCTCAGCTGTTTTCAGAAAAAACTCTTTTGAGCAGAAATTCTGCTGATTCATCTCTTTTCAGCGCAACTTTCTTCTTCTTCACCTCTTTTCAGCAGAAATTCTGCTGATTCATCTCTTTTCTGAAATAATTTCAGCCTTTTCACCTCTTATCAGCACAATTCTCAGCCATTCTGCTCATTTCAACAAAATTGTCAGTTTCTCCACCTCTTCTTTGTGAGGTTGACTTTGGCTCAGTGAGATGAATGGGCGCCTTGAGACCAGGAGGGCCAGGTTCAAATCCTGCTGAGGTGAATTTTTTTTTTTCACCACTTTTCAGCAAATATTTCTCCGTCTTTGCCCCTTTCAGTAGAATTTTTTGCTTTTCACCACTTTTCAACAAAATTTTCTGCTTCTTCACCTATTTTCAGCAGAAATTTACGTTTCTTCACTGCCATGCAACTTTTTGCAACTTTTAAACTTTTTCAGCTTTTTTCAGCAGACATCTTAAGCGTTAAGGCATCCACACAGCATTTTCGCAGGAAATGCAAATTTTTCTAGTTGTGTGGATGCCTGAAAGGGCATCCACACTATTGAGATCCTGTTTCTCTTTCTTCTTTATTGTGTGGATGCCTGAAAGGGCATCCACACTATTGAGATCCTGTTTCTCTTTCTTCTTTATTGTGTGGATGCCTGAAAGGGCATCCACACTATTGAGATCCTGTTTCTCTTTCTTCTTTATTCTACTTTATTCTAGTTGCTTCCGTACGTTTTTTGGCGCTTAACTACTCCCTCAGTTTTCAACCGATTTTCTCAGTTCAAACTCTAAACTGTTCTGCTCTTTCTGCTAATGTGTGCTATATCTTTTGGTGTTTATTACTATTATACTTTTTAAAATATTACACTTTTTTCCTTTAATTTGTCCCATTGAAATGAATGGAAAACTTCCACAATTCTGCTAAAACTTGCGTTTTTTTAAAACTTAACTACTTCCTCATACTTTCACGTAGAAACTCCATTCAAACTTTAAAACGTTCTCAAATGATTGGGCTATTCCTGTGTGATTCAGCTTTTTCATATCTGTTACCGTTTTCATTTAATGCCTCTTTAAGTTTTCAGTTGCAGCTTTGTGATTTTTCAGAAAATACATGCGTTGCTATGGTTGCTATGCAATTAACTCAGAGTGAGCACTGGTGCGTTCTGAATTTTCTCTTCATGTCTGAACAACTTCTTGCTACTCACTCAATTTCCACTCATCCCCCACAAATTATACATCAAAACGTAGGTATTTTTGCTGGCTTTAAGACAGTGTTACTATAATTATCGTGCGAGTTACGTTTTTTTCACAATTTGCCTCGAAGTGACACGAAGTCTAAAAACTCCCCATTCAAAGTCTATGGGGAGGTTGTGAAACTCAGAGCTGAAATACTGAAACTGAAGGCATTTTCAAATCGTCATATCTCCTTAACGAAGCAAAGTTAAGACATGAGGCTTGTGCCAATTCATCTTCAGACACTGCTGACACTCACGGTCGAAGCAGTTTTTACAGTCATCTTACCGTTGAGCCATGAATTACGTTTGTTTGAGAAGTGGAAATCTGTCCTCCTCTCAGTTTTCAAACTCCGAAAATGAAGCCGTTTCTTCTCTCGTCATATCTCCGCGACGGAAGTACAAAGAGCTATGTAAATCGCAGTCAAAGTTCACCAAAGTCCGCTGATTCACCCAGTGCAAGAATTATGTTTCTAGTCCACCTAGTTCTTGAGTTACACGACGTTTTGTAACTCCAAAAAATGGCGTTTTTCGCCTCTCACCGCGATCTAATTCTGACTGCTCATCACCCTATTTTCCATGCGCCCGGTCTCTTTGCCAGTGGCGCAATTGGTAATGAAACGGATCTTCAGACCGAAGGTCGTGGGTTCGATTCCACCTTGTTGAACATTTTTTTTCACTACAAATTGATACACTATCACAGACCTGTAATTCATATTGATAATTTATTACAATTCTGCAACGTTTTATGATTTTGGCAGCTTTTCTAATATGGACCTCAGATTCTTGTTAACGCTCCATAGCAGAAATACATACAAGTACACAGCCTGATGAAGCAGACAGAAGCAGTACCTCTGATTGGTTCAGCATTTTCACCTCTTATCAGCACAAATCTCAGCCTCTTCTGCTGTTTTTATTAGAATTTTAAGCTTTTTCACCGTTTTTCTGTTACGTGAGAACTAGTTTGGCTCAATGAGTAGCTGAAAAATGTCAGCCTCTTCAGCTCTAGTTTGGCTCAATGAGTAGCTGAAAAATGTCAGCCTCTTCAGCTCTTTCGGAAGAATTTCAGAGTTCAGCTTTTTCACTTGTTTTAAGCACAAATTTCAGTCTCTTTACCTCATTTCACAACAAAGTAGTTCTTCTTCTTCACCTCTTTTCTGCTAATTTAAGCTTCTGCTCCACAGTGCACATTTTTCTTCTTATCATATCTTTGCTTGTGACCAGAACTCATTTGGCTCAGAGGGTTGAGCAGCTGCCGTGAGACCCGGAGGTTCGAATCCTACCTGTGACAGTTGCCGCACATGTTCCCTGCTTGCATGCGCAAATTCTTCTTATTCACCTCTTCTGCAAAAATTTCGGCCTTTTCACCTCTTATTAGAACAAATCTCAGCTGTTTTCAGAAAAAACTCTTTTGAGCAGATATTCTGCTGATTCATCTCTTTTCAGCGCAACTTTCTGCTTCTTTACCTCTTTTCAGCAGAAATTCTGCTGATTCACCTCTTTTCTGCAAAGTTTTCAGCCTTTTCACCTCCTATCAGCACAATTCTCAGCCACTTCTGCTCATTTCAGCAGAATTGCCAGTCTCTCCACTTCTTCTTTGTGAGAATGACTTTGGCTCAGTGAGATGAATAGCCTACTTGAGACCAAAAGGGCCAGTTTCGAATCCTGCTCAGGGCATGTTTTTTTTCCACCACTTTTCAGCAAAAAATTCTCCGTCTTTACCCCTTTCAGTAGAATTTTTGGCTTTTCACCACTTTTAAGCAAAAAATTTCTGTTTCTTCACCTGTTTTCAGCAGAATTTTCAGTTCTTCACCGCCATACAACTTTTTGCAACTTTTCAACTTTTTCAGCTTTTTTCAGCAGACATCTTCAGCGTTAAGGCATCCACACAGCATTTTCGCAGGAAATGCAAATTTTTCTAGTTCTACTTTATTCTAGTTGCTTCCGTACGTTTTTTGGCGCTTAACTACTCCCTCAGTTTTCAACCGATTTTCTCAGTTCAAACTCTAAACTGTTCTGCTCTTTCTGCTAATGTGTGCTATATCTTTTGGTGTTTATTACTATTATACTTTTTAAAATATTACACTTTTTTCCTTTAATTTGTCCCATTGAAATGAATGGAAAACTTCTACAATTCTGCTAAAACTTGCGTGTTTTTAAAACTTAACTACTTCCTCATACTTTCACGTAGAAACTCCATTCAAACTTTAAAACGTTCTCAAATGATTGGGCTATTCCTGTGTGATTCAGCTTTTTCATATCTGTTACCGTTTTCATTTAATGCCTCTTTAAGTTTTCAGTTGCAGCTTTGTGATTTTTCAGAAAATACATGCGTTGCTATGGTTGCTATGCAATTAACTCAGAGTGAGCACTGGTGCGTTCTGAATTTTCTCTTCATGTCTGAACAACTTCTTGCTACTCGCTCAATTTCCACTCATCCCCCACAAATTATACATCAAAACGTAGGTATTTTTGCTGGCTTTAAGACAATGTTACTATAATTATCGTGCGAGTTACGTTTTTTTCACAATTTGCCTCGAAGTGACACGAAGTCTAAAAACTCCCCATTCAAAGTCTATGGGGAGGTTGTGAAACTCAGAGCTGAAATACTGAAACTGAAGGCATTTTCAAATCGTCATATCTCCTTAACGAAGCAAAGTTAAGACATGAGGCTTGTGCCAATTCATCTTCAGACACTGCTGACACTCACGGTCGAAGCAGTTTTTACAGTCATCTTACCGTTGAGCCATGAATTACGTTTGTTTGAGGAGTGGAAATCTGTCCTCCTCTCAGTTTTCAAACTCCGAAAATGAAGCCGTTTCTTCTCTCGTCATATCTCCGCGACGGAAGTACAAAGAGCTATGTAAATCGCAGTCAAAGTTCACCAAAGTCCGCTGATTCACCCAGTGCAAGAATTATGTTTCTAGTCCACCTAGTTCTTGAGTTACACAACGTTTTGTAACTCCAAAAAACGGCGTTTTTCGCCTCTTACCGCGATCTAATTCTGACTGCTCATCAACCTGTTTTCCAGGCGCCCGCTCTCTTTGCCAGTGGCGCAGTTGGTAATGACACGGGTTTGAAGCCCAAAGGTCGTGTGTTCAATTCCACCTTTTCCACATTTTTTTTTCACTACAAATTAATACACTATCACAGACCAGTAATTCATATTGATCATTTGTTACAATTCTGCAAAGTTTTATGATTTTGGCAGCTTTCCTAATATGGACCTCAGATTCTTGTTAACGCTCCATGGCAGAAATACATACAAGTACACAGCCTGATAAAGCAGACAGAAGAAATACCTCTGATTGGTTCAGCATTTTCACCTCCTATCAGCACAAATCTCAGCTGTTTTCAGAAAAAACTCTTTTGAGCAGAAATTCTGCTGATTCATCTCTTTTCAGTGCAGAATTTCTGCTTCTTTCCATCCTTTCTGCAGAAATTCTGCTCATTCAACTCTTTTCAGCAAAATTTTCAGCCTTTTCACCTCTTATCAGCACAAATCTCAGCTGTTTTCAGAAAAAACTCTTTTGAGCACAAATTCTGCTGATTCATCTCTTTTGAGCAGAAATTCTGCGCATTCACCTCATTGCCATCATTCAGCCTTTTCACCTCTTATCAGCACAAATCTCAGTTGTTTTCAGAAAAAACTCTTTTGAGCAGAAATTCTGCTAATTCATCTCTTTTCAGTGCAACTTTCTGCTTCTTTACTTCTTTTCAGCAGAAATTCTGCTGATTCACCTCTTTTCAGCAGAATTTTAAATTTTTTCACCACTTTTCAGCACAAATCCCAGCTCTTTCAGCTGTTTTCAGCAAAAACCTCATTTCAGCAGAATTCTGCTCATTCACCTCTTTTCAGCAGAATTTTCACCTCTTTTCAGCCCAAATTCTGCTTATTCACCTCTTCTGCAAAATTTTCAGCCTTTTCACCTCTTTTCAGCACAAATCTCAGCTGTTTTCACAAAAAACTCTTTTGAGCAGAAATTCTGCTGATTCATCTCTTTTCAGCGCAACTTTCTGCTTCTTTACCTCTTTTCAGCAGAAATTCTGGTTATTCACCTCTTTTCAGCAGAATTTTAAATTTTTTCAACACTTTTCAGCACAAATCCCAGCTTTTTCAGCTGTCTTCAGCAAAAACCTCTTTTGAGCAGAAATTATGCTGATTCATCTCTTTTCTGAAAAAAAATCATCCTTTTCACCTCTTATCAGCACAATTCTCAGCCATTCTGCTCATTTCAGCAAAAGTGACAGTTTCTCCACCTCTTCTTTGCGAGAATGACTTTGGCTCAGTGAGATGAATAGCCGCTTTGAGACCAGGAGGGCCAGGTTCAAATCCTGCTCACGGCAGCCTTTTTTTTTTTTTCACCACTTTTCAGCAAAAATTTCTCCGTCTTTACCCCTTTCAGTAGAATTTTTTGCTTTTCACCACTTTTCAACAAAATTTTCTGCTTCTTCACCTATTTTCAGCAGAATTTTACATTTCTTCACCGCCATGCAACTTTTTGCAACTTTTCAACTTTTTCAGCTTTTTTCACCAGACATCTTCAGCGTTAAGGCATCCACACAGCATTTTCGCAGGAAATGCAAATTGTGTGGATGCTTTAAGGCATCCACACTATTGTTTTCCTGTTTCTCTTTATTCTTTATTATTATTATTCTAGTTGCCACTTTTTGTACTTTTTTGGCACTTAACTACTTCCACAATTTTCAGCCGATTTTCACCGTTCAAATTTTAAACTATTCTGCTATTTCTGCTAATGATCGCTATGACTTTTGGTATTTTTTGCTATTATACTTTTTAAAATATTAAGCTTTTTTCCTTTAATTTGTCCCATTGAAATGAATGGAAAACTTCCGCAATTCTGCTAAAACTTGCTTGTTTTTGAAACTTAACTACTTCCTCATACTTTCACCTAGAACAACCATTCAAACTTTAAAATGTTCACAAATTATTGGGCTATTCATGTATGATTCAGCTTTTTCATATCTGTTACCATTTTCATCTTATCCCTTTTCAAGTTTTGAGTTTCATCTTTGTGATTTTTCACAAAATACATGCGTTGTTATGGTTGCTATGCAGTTGGTTCTAAGTGAGCCGCTGTACCTTTGGCAATTTTCTCTTCATGTCCGAACAACTTCTTGCTACTTGCTCAATTTTCACTCAACTTACACAAATTATACATCAAAACGTAGGTATTTTTGCTGGCTTTCACAAAATGTCACTATCATTGTTGTGGGATTTATAGAATTTTGGCAAATCTCCTCAGACCAACACAAAGTCTCAAAACTCTCCATAGAAAGTCAATGGAGAGTTTGTTCAAAATCACCGCTTGATTTCTGTAATGAGAGGCATATTCGAATCGTCATATCTCCTTAACGAAGCGACGTTAAGACATGAGGCTTGTCCTGATATATCTTCAGACACTCCTGACGCTCACAAATCAAGAATTTTTTTCTCACCTATTACCATTTGGCCATGAATTACGTTTGTTTGAGGGTAGGAAATTCGTCCTTCGCTCAGATTTCTTCAGCTTTCAAACTCTGGAAATGAACCACTTTTTTCTCTCGTCATATCTTTTTGATAGATTTCCACAGAGACCTGAAAATTTCCATGATTGTTCACCAAAGCCTGCTGTCTCTTACGGTGAAAGAATGATATCGATACTCCAAATAGATTTAGAGTTAGAAAGCGTTGTTTGAGGGCAAGTCAAGGCAGTTTTCGCTTTGCCTCTATTCAGTTATGGTGCATTACAAGTCAAATATCTTTAATAATTCATATTTTAATGATAAATTGTCAACACTTGAAGATTCCCCCATCTCTTCTGAACAAAACGGTGTAAGAATGACAATTCTAGCCCCTACAGTTAGGAAATTATGGCCATTTGTTTGGAGGGTAGTCCTCACTATGAGAAATAGACTGCAAAAATCCTGTCTCTCTGCTGTGTGTGTAAAAACGGCTGCACCTGTTTTGGCGGGAAAATGTACACAGCATCTCTGATTGGTTGATTAAAATCCAGCAGCTCCCAGGCTGCTTGACTGATCTATAAAGTTGCTTCTCTCTCTTTCTGTGTGTGTTATAGTATTTCTAAATTATAGTATTTCTGCTTTTTATAGTATTTCTGCTAAATTATACTATTTCTGCTTTTAATAGGAATTGTGCTTAATATAGTATTTCTGCTTTTTATAGTATTTGTGCTTAATATAGTAGTTCTGCTTTTTATAAGATTTGTGCTTAATATAGTATTTCTGCTTTTTATAGGATTTGTGCTTAATTATAGTATTTCTGCTACATTATAGTATTTCTGCTTTTTATAGTATTTGTGCTTAATATAGTAGTTCTGCTTTTTATAAGATTTGTGCTTAATATAGTATTTCTGCTTTTTATAGGATTTGTGCTTAATATAGTATTTTTGCTTTTTATACTATTTCTGCTAAATTATAGTATTTCTGCTACATTATAGTATTTCTGCTTTTTATAGTATTTGTGCTTAATATAGTGTTTCTGCTAAATTACAGTATTTCTGCTTTTTATAGTATTTCTGCTAAATTATAGTGTTTCTGCTAAATTATAGTATTTCTGCTAAATTATAGTATTTCTGCTTTTTATACGATTTCTGCTTTTTATACGATTTGTGCTTAATATAGTATTTCTGCTAAATTTTAGTATTTCTGCTTTTTATAGTATTTGTGCTAAAACATAGTATTTCTACTAAATGTAGTATTTATGCTTAATCATACTATTTCTATATTTTACTGCCAGGTCCCCAGGCAGCCAATCCTCTGTGAGGACTTAGACATTTAGCCCTGAAATTTACATATCAGGGCCTGCACGGCTTCCCAGCCAGCCAATCATATCTGAGGTGTGCCGTTTCTTCTCTCGTCATATCTCAGCAACGGTTGTACAAAGAGCAATGAAAATCGCAGTCAAAGTACACCAAAGTCCACTGATTCACCCAGTGCAAGAATTATGTTTCTAGTCCACCTAGTTTTTGAGCTACACGACGTTTTGTAAATCCAAAAAACGGCGTTTTTCGCCTCTCACCAGAATCTAATTCTGACTGCTCATCAACCTGTTTTCCAGGCGCCCTGTCTCTTTCATAGTGGCGCAGTTGGTAATGACACGGGTCTGCAACCAAAAGGTCGTGGGTTCAATTACACCTTGATCAACATGTTTTTCTCCCTACAAATTAATACACTATCACAGACCAGTAATTCATATTCATCATTTATTACAATTCTGCAAACTTTTGTCATTTTACCAGCTTTTCTAATATGGACCTCACATTCTTGTTAACACTCCATGGCACAAATACTGTTCCTTTTAGGCTCTGTGTATGTGTGTGTGTATCAATATTTCTCCCATTTTAAAGAATTACTCCTCCATAATTGTATTTCTGTTAAATCAAAGTACTTTTACTACATCTTAGTACTTCTGCTCAATCATAGTATTTCTGCTAAATCATAGTATTTCTACTATATTATATTTTTTTTCTAAATATAGCATTTCTGCTATATAATTGTATTTCTGCTATGTTATAATATTTGTGCTAAACCAGAGTATTTGTGCTGAAACATAGTATTCTGCCAAATGATAGTATTTCTTTCAAATTATAGTATTTGTGCTAAAACATAGTATTAATTTAAAATTACAATATTCATAGTTCATCATAGTGTCTCTGGTAAATCACAGTATTTCTGCTATGTTGTACTATTTTTCTTAATCATAGTGTTTCTGTAATGTTTAAGTATTTTTGGCTAAATATATTCTTTCTGTTATCTTATACTATTTCTCCTAAATTCTTGTATATTTGAGAAGTTATCATGTTTCTGGTAAGTTACAATATTTCTGCCAAGTTCTGCTATGCTATTGTATTTCTGCCAAGTATTATGTTTCCTCTAAGATATTGCAGTTCTGCTAAGTTATTACTTTCTAGCAAAGTTCCTTTGCTTCTGCAAAGTTTTTACAATTTCTGCAACTTTTCAGCTATTTCAGCTAGTTTTTGCAGACAGCTTCAGCTTTAAAGCATCCACACTGCATTTTCGCAGGAAATGCAAATTTTTCTAGTTTTTCTAGTTGTGTGGATGCCCTCAAAGGCATCCACACTATTGAGTTCCTGTTTCTCTTTAAACTTTATTCTTATAGTTGCTCCACGTTTTTCGGCACTTAACTACTCCCTCAGTTTTCAGCCGATTTTCTCAGTTCAAACTCTAAACTGTTCTGCTCTTTCTGCTCTTTCCGGCTATATCTTTTGGTGTTTATCACTATTATACTTTTTAAAATATTACACTTTTTTCCTTTAATTTGTCCCATTGAAATGAATGGAAAACTTCTACAATTCTGCTAAAACTTGCGTGTTTTTAAAACTTAACTACTTCCTCATACTTTCACGTAGAAACTCCATTCAAACTTTAAAACGTTCTCAAATGATTGGGCTATTCCTGTGTGATTCAGCTTTTTCATATCTGTTACCGTTTTCATTTAATGCCTCTTTAAGTTTTCAGTTGCAGCTTTGTGATTTTTCAGAAAATACATGCGTTGCTATGGTTGCTATGCAATTAACTCAGAGTGAGCACTGGTGCGTTCTGAATTTTCTCTTCATGTCTGAACAACTTCTTGCTACTCGCTCAATTTCCACTCGTCCCCCACAAATTATACATCAAAACGTAGGTATTTTTGCTGGCTTTAAGACAGTGTTACTATAATTATCGTGCGAGTTACGTTTTTTTCACAATTTGCCTCGAAGTGACACGAAGTCTAAAAACTCCCCATTCAAAGTCTATGGGGAGGTTGTGAAACTCAGAGCTGAAATACTGAAACTGAAGGCATTTTCAAATCGTCATATCTCCTTAACGAAGCAAAGTTAAGACATGAGGCTTGTGCCAATTCATCTTCAGACACTGCTGACACTCACGGTCGAAGCAGTTTTTACAGTCATCTTACCGTTGAGCCATGAATTACGTTTGTTTGAGGAGTGGAAATCTGTCCTCCTCTCAGTTTTCAAACTCCGAAAATGAAGCCGTTTCTTCTCTCGTCATATCTCCGCGACGGAAGTACAAAGAGCTATGTAAATCGCAGTCAAAGTTCACCAAAGTCCGCTGATTCACCCAGTTCAAGAATTATGTTTCTAGTCCACCTAGTTCTTGAGTTACACGACGTTTTTTAACTCCAAAAAACGGCGTTTTTCGCCTCTTACCGCGATCTAATTCTGACTGCTCATCAACCTGTTTTCCAGGCGCCTGCTCTCTTTGCCAGTGGCGCAGTTGGTAATGACACGGGTTTGAAGCCCAAAGGTCGTGTGTTCAATTCCACCTTTTCCACATTTTTTTTTCACTACAAATTAATACACTATCACAGACCACTAATTCATATTGATCATTTATTACAATTCTGCAAAGTTTTATGATTTTGGCAGCTTTCCTAATATGAACCTCAGATTCTTGTTAACGCTCCATGGCAGAAATACATACAAGTACACAGCCTGATAAAGCAGACAGAAGAAATACCTCTGATTGGTTCAGCATTTTCACCTCCTATCAGCACAAATCTCAGCTGTTTTCAGAAAAAACTCTTTTGAGCAGAAATTCTGCTGATTCATCTCTTTTCAGCGCAACTTTCTGCTTCTTTCCATCCTTTCTGCAGAAATTCTGCTCATTCAAGTCTTTTCAGCAAAATTTTCAGCCTTTTCACCTCTTATCAGCACAAATCTCAGCTGTTTTCAGAAAAAACTCTTTTGAGCACAAATTCTGCTGATTCATCTCTTTTGAGCAGAAATTCTGCGCATTCACCTCATTGCCATCATTCAGCCTTTTCACCTCTTATCAGCACAAATCTCAGTTGTTTTCAGAAAAAACTCTTTTGAGCAGAAATTCTGCTGATTCATCTCTTTTCAGTGCAACTTTCTGCTTCTTTACTTCTTTTCAGCAGAAATTCTGCTGATTCACCTCTTTTCAGCAGAATTTGAAATTTTTTTCACCACTTTTCAGCACAAATCCCAGCTCTTTCAGCTGTTTTCAGCAAAAACCTCTTTTCAGCAGAATTCTGCTCATTCACCTCTTTTCAGCAGAGATTCTGCTTATTCACCTCTTCTGCAAAATTTTCAGCCTTTTCACCTCTTTTCAGCACAAATCTCAGCTGTTTTCACAAAAAACTCTTTTGAGCAGAAATTCTGCTGATTCATCTCTTTTCAGCGCAACTTTCTGCTTCTTTACCTCTTTTCAGCAGAAATTCTGCTGATTCATCTCTTTTCTGAAAAAAAATCATCCTTTTCACCTCTTATCAGCACAATTCTCAGCCATTCTGCTCATTTCAGCAAAATTGACAGTTTCTCCACCTCTTCTTTGCGAGAATGACTTTGGCTCAGTGAGATGAATAGCTGCTTTGAGACCAGGAGGGCCAGGTTCAAATCCTGCTCAGGGCAACCTTTTTTTTTTTTTCACCACTTTTCAGCAAAAATTTCAGTCTTTACCCCTTTCAGTAGAATTTTTTGCTTTTCACCACTTTTCAACAAAATTTTCTGCTTCTTCACCTATTTTCAGCAGAATTTTACATTTCTTCACCGCCATGCAACTTTTTGCAACTTTTCAACTTTTTCAGCTTTTTTCACCAGACATCTTCAGCGGTAAGGCATCCACACAGCATTTTCACAGGAAATGCAAATTTTTCTAGTTCTACTTTATTCTAGTTGCTTCCGTACGTTTTTTGGCGCTTAACTACTCCCTCAGTTTTCAACCGATTTTCTCAGTTCAAACTCTAAACTGTTCTGCTCTTTCTGCTAATGTGTGCTATATCTTTTGGTGTTTATTACTATTATACTTTTTAAAATATTACACTTTTTTCCTTTAATTTGTCCCATTGAAATGAATGGAAAACTTCTACAATTCTGCTAAAACTTGCGTTTTTTTAAAACTTAACTACTTCCTCATACTTTCACGTAGAAACTCCATTCAAACTTTAAAACGTTCTCAAATGATTGGGCTATTCCTGTGTGATTCAGCTTTTTCATATCTGTTACCGTTTTCATTTAATGCCTCTTTAAGTTTTCAGTTGCAGCTTTGTGATTTTTCAGAAAATACATGCGTTGCTATGGTTGCTATGCAATTAACTCAGAGTGAGCACTGGTGCGTTCTGAATTTTCTCTTCATGTCTGAACAACTTCTTGCTACTCACTCAATTTCCACTCATCCCCCACAAATTATACATCAAAACGTAGGTATTTTTGCTGGCTTTAAGACAGTGTTACTATAATTATCGTGCGAGTTACGTTTTTTTCACAATTTGCCTCGAAGTGACACGAAGTCTAAAAACTCCCCATTCAAAGTCTATGGGGAGGTTGTGAAACTCAGAGCTGAAATACTGAAACTGAAGGCATTTTCAAATCGTCATATCTCCTTAACGAAGCAAAGTTAAGACATGAGGCTTGTGCCAATTCATCTTCAGACACTGCTGACACTCACGGTCGAAGCAGTTTTTACAGTCATCTTACCGTTGAGCCATGAATTACGTTTGTTTGAGGAGTGGAAATCTGTCCTCCTCTCAGTTTTCAAACTCCGAAAATGAAGCCGTTTCTTCTCTCGTCATATCTCCGCGACGGAAGTACAAAGAGCTATGTAAATCGCAGTCAAAGTTCACCAAAGTCCGCTGATTCACCCAGTGCAAGAATTATGTTTCTAGTCCACCTAGTTCTTGAGTTACACGACGTTTTGTAACTCCAAAAAACGGCGTTTTTCGCCTCTTACCGCGATCTAATTCTGACTGCTCATCAACCTGTTTTCCAGGCGCCCGCTCTCTTTGCCAGTGGCGCAGTTGGTAATGACACAGGTTTGAAGCCCAAAGGTCGTGTGTTCAATTCCACCTTTTCCACATTTTTTTTTCACTACAAATTAATACACTATCACATACCAGTAATTCATATTGATCATTTATTATAATTCTGCAAAGTTTTATGATTTTGGCAGCTTTCCTAATATGGACCTCAGATTCTTGTTAACGCTCCATGGCAGAAATACATACAAGTACACAGCCTGATAAAGCAGACAGAAGAAATACCTCTGATTGGTTCAGCATTTTCACCTCCTATCAGCACAAATCTCAGCTGTTTTCAGAAAAAACTCTTTTGAGCAGAAATTCTGCTGATTCATCTCTTTTCAGTGCAACTTTCTGCTTCTTTCCATCCTTTCTGCAGAAATTCTGCTCATTCAACTCTTTTCAGCAAAATTTTCAGCCTTTTCACCTCTTATCAGCACAAATCTCAGCTGTTTTCAGAAAAAAAACTCTTTTGAGCACAAATTCTGCTGATTCATCTCTTTTGAGCAGAAATTCTGCGCATTCACCTCATTGCCATCATTCAGCCTTTTCACCTCTTATCAGCACAAATCTCAGTTGTTTTCAGAAAAAACTCCTTTGAGCAGAAATTCTGCTGATTCATCTCTTTTCAGTGCAACTTTCTGCTTCTTTACTTCTTTTCAGCAGAAATTCTGCTGATTCACCTCTTTTCAGCAGAATTTTAAATTTTTTCACCACTTTTCAGCACAAATCCCAGCTCTTTCAGCTGTTTTCAGCAAAAACCTCTTTTCAGCAGAATTCTGCTCATTCACCTCTTTTCAGCAGAAATTCTGCTGATTCATCTCTTTTCTGAAAAAAATCATCCTTTTCACCTCTTATCAGCACAATTCTCAGCCATTCTGCTCATTTCAGCAAAATTGACAGTTTCTCCACCTCTTCTTTGTGGGAATGACTTTGGCTCAGTGAGATGAATAGCCGCTTTGAGACCAGGAGGGCTAGGTTCAAATCCTGCTCAGGGCAGCCTTTTTTTTTTTTCACCACTTTTCAGCAAAAATTTCTCCGTCTTTGCCCCTTTCAGTAGAATTTTTTGCTTTTCACCACTTTTCAACAAAATTTTCTGCTTCTTCACCTATTTTCAGCAGAATTTTACATTTCTTCACCGCCATGCAACTTTTTGCAACTTTTCAACTTTTTCAGCTTTTTTCACCAGACATCTTCAGCGTTAAGGCATCCACACAGCATTTTCGCAGGAAATGCAAATTTTTCTAGTTGTGTGGATGCCTGAAAGGGCATCCACACTATTGAGATCCTGTTTCTCTTTCTTCTTTATTCTACTTTATTCTAGTTGCTTCCGTACGTTTTTTGGCGCTTAACTACTCCCTCAGTTTTCAGCCGATTTTCTCAGTTCAAACTCTAAACTGTTCTGCTATTTCTGCTAATGTGTGCTATATCTTTTGGTGTTTATTACTATTATACTTTTTAAAATATTACACTTTTTTCCTTTAATTTGTCCCATTGAAATGAATGGGAAACTTCCACAATTCTGCTAAAACTTGCTTGTTTTTGAAACTTAACTACATGCTCATACTTTCACGTAGAAACTCCATTCAAACTTTAAAACGTTCTCAAATGATTGGGCTATTCCTGTGTGATTCAGCTTTTTCATATCTGTTACCGTTTTCATTTAATGCCTCTTTAAGTTTTCAGTTGCAGATTTGTGATTTTTCAGAAAATACATGCGTTGCTATGGTTGCTATGCAATTAACTCAGAATGAGCACTGGTGCGTTCTGAATTTTCTCTTCATGTCTGAACAACTTCTTGCTACTCGCTCAATTTCCACTCATCCCCCA
Organism: Neolamprologus brichardi; assembly: GCF_056152115.1. NCBI lineage: Eukaryota > Metazoa > Chordata > Actinopteri > Cichliformes > Cichlidae > Neolamprologus > Neolamprologus brichardi. The sequence continues at coordinate 5,852,108 of NW_028270137.1, read as the reverse complement.
CAAATTATACATCAAAACGTAGGTATTTTTGCTGGCTTTAAGACAGTGTCACTATAATTATCGTGCGAGTTACGGTTTTTTCACAATTTGCCTCGAAGTGACACGAAGTCTAAAAACTCCCCATTCAAAGTCTATGGGGAGGTTGTGAAACTCAGAGCTGAAATACTGAAACTGAAGGCATTTTCAAATCGTCATATCTCCTTAACAAAGCAAAGTTAAGACATGAGGCTTGTGCCAATTCATCTTCAGACACTGCTGACACTCACGGTCGAAGCAGTTTTTACAGTCATCTTACCGTTGAGCCATAAATTACGTTTGTTTGAGGAGTGGAAATCTGTCCTCCTCTCAGTTTTCAAACTCCGAAAATGAAGCCGTTTCTTCTCTCGTCATATCTCCGCGACGGAAGTACAAAGAGCTATGTAAATCGCAGTCAAAGTTCACCAAAGTCCGCTGATTCACCCAGTGCAAGAATTATGTTTCTAGTCCACCTAGTTTTTGAGTTACACGACGTTTTGTAACTCCAAAAAACGGCGTTTTTCGCCTCTTACCGCGATCTAATTCTGACTGCTCATCAACCTGTTTTCCAGGCGCCCACTCTCTTTGCCAGTGGCGCAGTTGGTAATGACACGGGTTTGAAGCCCAAAGGTCGTGTGTTCAATTCCACCTTTTCCACATTTTTTTTCACTACAAATTAATACACTATCACAGACGAGTAATTCATATTGATCATTTATTACAATTCTGCAAAGTTTTATGATTTTGGCTGCTTTCCTAATATGGACCTCAGATTCTTGTTAACGCTCCATTGCAGAAATACATACAAGTACACAGCCTGATGAAGCAGACAGAAGAAGTACCTCTGATTGGTTCACCATTTTCACCTCCTATCAGCACAAATCTCAGCTGTTTTCAGAAAAAACTCTTTTGAGCAGAAATTCTGCTGATTTATCTCTTTTGAGCAGAAATTCTGCTGATTCATTTCTTTTCAGCAGAATTTTAAATTTTTTCACCACTTTTGAGCACAAATCCCAGCTTTTTCAGCTGTTTTCAGCAAAATCCTCTTTTCAGCAGAAATTCTGCTGATTGAACTCTTTTCAGCAGAATTTTCAGAATTTTCACCTCTTTTCAGCCCAAATTCTGCTTATTCACCTCTTCTGCAAAATATTCAGCCTTTTCACCTGTTTTCAGCAGAAATTCTGCTCATTCACCTCTTTTCAGCGCAATTTTCTGCTTCTTTCCATCTTTTCTGCAGAAATTCTGCTCATTGAACTCTTTTCAGCAAAATTTTCAGCCTTTTCACCTCTTATCAGCACAAATCTCAGCTGTTTTCAGAAAAAACTCTTTTGAGCACAAATTCTGCTGATTCATCTCTTTTCAGTGCAACTTTCTTCCTTCTTTCCATCCTTTCTGCAGAAATTCTGCTAATTCAACTCTTTTCAGCAAAATTGTCAGCCTTTTCACCTCTTATCAGCACAAATCTCAGCTGTTTTCAGAAAAAACTCTTTTGAGCACAAATTCTGCTGATTCATCTCTTTTCAGCAGAAATTCTTCTGATTCACCTCTTTTCTGCAAAGTTTTCAGACTTTTCACCTCTTATCAGCACAAATTCTGCTGATTGAACTCTTTTCAGCAGAAATTCTGCTGATTGAACTCTTTTCAGCAAAATTTTCAGCCTTTTCACCTCTTATCAGCACAAATCCCAGCTGTTTTCAGAAAAAACTCTTTTGAGCACAAATTCTGCTGATTCATCTCTTTTCAGAAGAAATTCTTCTGATTCACCTCTTTTCTGCAAAGTTTTCAGACTTTTCACCTCTTTTCAGCAGAAATTCTGCTGATTGAACTCTTTTCAGCAGAAATTCTGCTGATTGAAGTCTTTTTAGTAAAGTTTTCAGACTTTTCACCTCTTATCAGCACAAATTCCAGCTTTTTCAGCTGTTTTCAGCAAAAACCTATTTTTAGCAGAATACTGCTCATTCAGCTTTTTTCAGCAGAAATTCTGCAGATTGAACTCTTTTCAGCAGAATTTTTAATTTTTTCACCATTTTTAAGCACAAATCCCAGCTTTTTCAGCTGTTTTCAGCAAAAACCTCTTTTCAGCAGAATTCTGCTGATTGAACTCTTTTCCGCAGAAATTCTGCTGATTGAACTCTTTTCAGCACAACTTCTGCTTATTCACCTCTTCTGCAAAATATTCAGCCTTTTCACCTGTTGTCAGCAGAAATTCTGCTCATTCACCTCTTTTCAGCGCAATTTTCTGCTTCTTTCCATCTTTTCTGTAGAAATTCTGCTCATTCAACTATTTTCAACAAAATTTTCAGCATTTTCACCTTTTATCAGAACAAATCTTAGCCACTTCTGCTCATTTCAGCAAAATTGTCAGTGTCTCCACCTCTTCTTTGTGAGAATGACTTTGGCTCAGTGAGATGAATAGCGGTTTTGAGACTAGGAGGGCCAGGTTCGAATCCTGCTCAGGGTAACTTTTTTTTTTTTTTTTTCACCATTTTTCAGCAAAAATTTCTCCGTCTTTACCCCTTTCAGTAGAATTTTTTGCTTTTCACCACTTTTCAACAAAATTTTCTGCTTCTTCACCTATTTTCAGCAGAATTTTACATTTCTTCACTGCCATGCAACTTTTTGCAACTTTTCAACTTTTTCAGCTTTTTTAGCAGACATCTTCAGCGTTAAGGCATCCACACAGCATTTTCTCAGGAAATGCAAATTTTTCTAGTTATTCTTCTAGTTGCTTCCGTACACTTTTTGGACCTTAACTACTCCCTCAGTTTTTGTGCTATTTGCACCGTTCAAACCTTTAAAAATTCTGCTCTTTCTGCTAATGCCGGCTATGACTTTTGGTGCTCATAACTTCTATACTTTTTGAGATATTGAATTTTTTTTGCAATATTTTTTGCCCTTTTCTGCCACATTATCAGTGGCCTCACTGATTTTCCTTGCCGGGTTGACCTGTGTTTTAGCTCAGTGAGATGAGCATCCGTTCTCAGACTGGGAGGCCCGGGTTCAAATCCCGCTTATGGCAAAATTTCTTTCAGTTAACAGTTAAACTTTTTTAACTCTTTTCAGCAGAAATTCTGCTGATTGAACTCTTTTCAGCAGAATTTTAAATTTTTTCACTACTTTTCAGCACAAATCCCAGCTTTTTCAGCTGTTTTCAGCAAAAACCTCTTTTCAGCAGAATTCTGCTGATTGAACTCTTTTTAGCAGAAATTCTGCTGATTGAACTCTTTTCAGCAGAATTTTAAATTTTTTCACCACTTTTCAGCACAAATCCCAGCTTTTTCAGCTGTTTTCAGCACAAACCTCTTTTCAGCAGAATTCTGCTGATTGACCTCTTTTCAGCAGAAATTCTGCTGATTGAACTCTTTTCAGCAGAATTTTAAATTTTTTCACTACTTTTCAGCACAAATCCCAGCTTTTTAAGCTGTTTTCTGCAGAAATTCTGCTCATTCAACTCTTTTCAGCAAAATTTTAAGCCTTTTCACCTCTTATCAGCACAAATCTCAGCTGTTTTCAGAAAAAACTCTTTTGAGCAGGAATTCTGCTGATTCATCTCTTTTCAGCGCAACTTTCTGCTTCTTTATCTCTTTTCAGCAGAAATTCTTCTGATTCACCTCTTTTCTGCAAAGTTTTCAGCCTTTTCACCTCTTATCAGCACAAATCTCAGCAGCTTCTTCTCATTTCATCAGAATTGTCACTCTCTCCACCTCGTCTTTGTGAGAATGAGTTTGGCTCAGTGAGATGAGTAGTTGCCTTGACACCAGAAGGGCCAGGTTCTAATCCTCCTCAGCGCGATCTTTTTTTTTTTTTTTTTTTTCAACTTTTTCACCTTTTTTCAGCAGACATCTTCAGCGTTAAGGCATCCACACAGCATTTTCGCAGGAAATGCAAATTTTTCTAGTTTGAATTTAATCTAGCTTCCATTTTAGTCCAAATCATCCACCTTTGTCACTCCAGTCTTCTCTATCCTCTATCATTGTGTGGATGCCCTCATAGGGCATCCACACTATTGAGTTCCTGTTTCTCTTTATTCTTTATTATTCTAGTTGCTTCCGTACGTTTTTTGGCCCTTAACTACTCTCTCAGTTTTCAGCCGATTTTCTCAGTTCAAACTCTAAACTGTTCTGCTCTTTCTACTCTTTCCGGCTATGACTTTTGCTGTTTATTACTATTATACCTTTTATAATATTAAGCTTTTTTCCTTTAATTTGTCCCATTGAAATGAATGGGAAACTTCCACAATTCTGCTAAAACTTGCGTGTTTTTAAAACTTAACTACTTCCTCATACTTTCACGTAGAAACTCCATTCAAACTTTAAAACGTTCTCAAATGATTGGGCTATTCCTGTGTGATTCAGCTTTTTCATATCTGTTACCGTTTTCATTTAATGCCTCTTTAAGTTTTCAGTTGCAGCTTTGTGATTTTTCAGAAAATACATGCGTTGCTATGGTTGCTATGCAATTAACTCAGAGTGCGCACTGGTGCGTTCTGAATTTTCTCTTCATGTCTGAACAACTTCTTGCTACTCGCTCAATTTCCACTCATCCCCCACAAATTATACATCAAAACGTAGGTATTTTTGCTGGCTTTAAGACAGTGTTACTATAATTATCGTGCGAGTTACGTTTTTTTCACAATTTGCCTCGAAGTGACACGAAGTCTAAAAACTCCCCATTCAAAGTCTATGGGGAGGTTGTGAAACTCAGAGCTGAAATACTGAAACTGAAGGCATTTTCAAATCGTCATATCTCCTTAACGAATCAAAGTTAAGACATGAGGCTTGTGCCAATTCATCTTCAGACACTGCTGACACTCACGGTCAAAGCAGTTTTTACAGTCATCTTACCGTTGAGCCATGAATTACGTTTGTTTGAGGAGTGGAAATCTGTCCTCCTCTCAGTTTTCAAACTCCGAAAATGAAGCCGTTTCTTCTCTCGTCATATCTCGTACAAAGAGCTATGTAAATCGCAGTCAAAGTTCACCAAAGTCCGCTGATTCACCCAGTGCAAGAATTATGTTTCTAGTCCACCTAGTTCTTGAGTTACACGACGTTTTGTAACTCCAAAAAACGGCGTTTTTCGCCTCTTACCGCGATCTAATTCTGACTGCTCATCAGCCTGTTTTCCAGGCGCCCGCTCTCTTTGCCAGTGGCGCAGTTGGTAATGACACGGGTTTGAAGCCCAAAGGTCGTGTGTTCAATTCCACCTTTTCCACATTTTTTTTTCACTACAAATTAATACACTAACACAGACCAGTAATTCATATTGATCATTTATTACAATTCTGTAAAGTTTTATGATTTTGGCAGCTTTCCTAATATGGACCTCAGATTCTTGTTAACGCTCCATGGCAGAAATACATACAAGTACACAGCCTGATAAAGCAGACAGAAGGAATACCTCTGATTGGTTCAGCATTTTCACCTCCTATCAGCACAAATCTCAGCTGTTTTCAGAAAAAACTCTTTTGAGCAGAAATTCAGCTGATTCATCTCTTTTCAGCGCAACTTTCTGCTTCTTTCCATCCTTTCTGCAGAAATTCTGCTCATTCAACTCTTTTCAGCAAAATTTTCAGCCTTTTCACCTCTTATCAGCACAAATCTCAGCTGTTTTCACAAAAAACTCTTTTAAGCACAAATTCTGCTGATTCATCTCTTTTGAGCAGAAATTCTGCGCATTCACCTCATTGCCATCATTCAGCCTTTTCACCTCTTATCAGCACAAATCTCAGTTGTTTTCAGAAAAAACTCTTTTGAGCAAAAATTCTGCTGATTCATCTCTTTTCTGTGCAACTTTCTGCTTCTTTACTTCTTTTCAGCAGAAATTCTGCTGATTCACCTCTTTTCAGCAGAATTTGAAATTCTTTCACCACTTTTCAGCATAAATCCCAGCTCTTTCAGCTGTTTTCAGCAAAAACCTCTTTTCAGCAGAATTCTGCTCATTCACCTCTTTTCAGCAGAATTCTGCTCATTCACCTCTTTTCAGCAGAAATTCTGCTGATTGAACTCTTTTCAGCAGAATTTTCACCTCTTTTCAGCCCAAATTCTGCTTATTCACCTCTTCTGCAAAATTTTCAGCCTTTTCACCTCTTTTCAGCACAAATCTCAGCCGTTTTCACAAAAAACTGTTTTGAGCAGAAATTCTTCTGATTCATCTCTTTTCAGCGCAACTTTCTGCTTCTTTACCTCTTTTCAGCAGAAATTCTGGTGATTCACCTCTTTTCAGCAGAATTTTACATTTTTTCACCACTTTTCAGCACAAATCCCAGCTTTTTCAGCTGTCTTCAGCAAAAACCTCTTTTCAGCAGAAATTCTGCTGATTCATCTCTTTTCTGAAAAAAAATCATCCTTTTCACCTCTTATCAGCACAATTCTCAGCCATTCTGCTCATTTCAGCAAAATTGACAGTTTCTCCACCTCTTCTTTGCGAGAATGACTTTGGCTCAGTGAGATGAATAGCTGCTTTGAGACCAGGAGGGCCAGGTTCAAATCCTGCTCAGGGCAACCTATTTTTTTTTTTCACCACTTTTCAGCAAAAATTTCTCCGTCTTTACCCCTTTCAGTAGAATTTTTTGCTTTTCACCACTTTTCAACAAAATTTTCTGCTTCTTCACCTATTTTCAGCAGAATTTTACATTTCTTCACCGCCATGCAACTTTTTGCAACTTTTCAACTTTTTCAGCTTTTTTCAGCAGACATCTTCAGCGTTAAGGCATCCACACAGCATTTTCGCAGGAAATGCAAATTTTTTTTCTAGTTGTGTGGATGCCCTCAAAGGCATCCACACTATTGAGTTCCTGTTTCTCTTTATTCTTTATTATTATTCTTCAAGTTGCTTCCGTTTTTTCCGTTTTTTGGACCTTAACTACTCCCTCAGTTTTCATGCTATTTTCACCGTTCAAATCTTAAAAAATTCTGCTCTTTCTGCTCTTTCCTGCTATGACTTTTGGTGCTCATAACTTCTATACTTTTTAAGATATTGAATTTTTTTTGCAATATTTTTTGCCCTTTTCTGCCACATTATCAGTGGCCTCACTGATTTTCCTTGCCGGGTTGACCTGTGTTTTAGCTCAGTGAGATGAGCATCTGTTCTCAGACTGGGAGGCCCGGGTTCAAATCCCGCTTATGGCAAAATTTCTTTCAGTTAACAATTAAACGTTTTTAACTCTTTTCAGCAGAAATTCTACTGATTGAACTCTTTTCAGCAGAATTTTTTAATTTTTTCACTACTTTTCAGCACAAATCCCAGCTTTTTCAGCTGTTTTCAGCAAAAACCTCTTTTCAGCAGAATTCTGCTGATTGAACTCTTTTCAGCAGAAATTCTGCTGATTGAACTCTTTTCAGCAGAATTTTAAATTTTTTCACCACTTTTCAGCACAAATCCCAGCTTTTTCAGCTGTTTTCAGCAAAAAACCCTTTTCAGCAGAAATTCTGCTGATTCATCTCTTTTCAGCAGAATTTTAAATTTTTTCACCACTTTTCAGCACAAATCCCAGCTTTTTCAGCTGTTTTCAGCAAAAAACTCTTTTCAGCAGAATTCTGCTCATTGAACTCTTTTCAGCAGAAATTCTGCTCACTGAACTCTTTTCAGCAGAATTTTGAATTTTTTCAACACTTTTCAGCACAAATCCCAGCTTTTTAAGCTGTTTTCAGCAAAAAAACCTTTTCAGCAGAAATTCTGCTGATTCATCTCTTTTCAGCAGAATTTTAAATTTTTTCACCACTTTTCAGGACAAATCCCAGCTTTTTCAGCTGTTTTCAGCAAAAACCTCTTTTCAGCAGAAATTCCGCTGATTGAACTCTTTTCAGCAGAATTTTAAATTTTTTCACCACTTTTCAGCACAAATCCCAGCTTTTTCAGCTGTTTTCAGCAAAAACCTCTTTTCAGCAGAATTCTGCTGATTGAACTCTTTTCAGCAAAAATTCTGCTGATTGAACTCTTTTCAGCAGAATTTTAAATTTTTTCACTACTTTTCAGCACTAATCCCAGCTTTTTCAGCTGTTTTCAGCAAAAACCTCTTTTCAGCAGAATTCTGCTGATTGAACTCTTTTCAGCAGAAATTCTGCTGATTCACCTCTTTTCATCAGAATTTTAAATTTTTTCACCACATTTCAGCACAAATCCCAGCTTTTTCAGCTTTTTTCAGCAAAAACCTCTTTTCAGCAGAATTCTGCTCATTCACCTCTTTTCAGCAGAAATTCTGCTGATTGAACTCTTTTCAGCAGAATTTTCACCTCTTTTCAGCCCAAATTCTGCTGATTCATCTCTTTTCTGAAAAATTTTCAGCCTTTTCACCACTTTTCAACAAAATTTTATGCTTCTTCACCTGTATTCAGCAGAATTTTAAGTGTCTTCACCACCATACAACTCTTTGCAACTTTTTCAGCTTTTTTCAGCAGACATCTTCAACGTTAAGGCATCCACACAGCATTTTCGCAGGAAATGCAAATTTTTCTAGTTGTGTGGATGCCCTCATAGGGCATCCACACTATTGAGTTCCTGTTTCTCTTTAATCTTTATTATTCTTCTAGTTGCTTCCGTACACTTTTTGGACCTTAACTACTCCCTCAGTTTTTGTGCTATTTGCACCGTTCAAATCTTAAAAAATTCTGCTCTTTCTGCTAATGCCGGCTATGACTTTTGGTGCTCATAACCTCTATACTTTTTGAGATATTGATTTTTTTTTGCAATATTTTTTGCCCTTTTCTGCCACATTATCAGTGGCCTGACTGATTTTCCTTGTCGGGTTGACCTGTGTTTTAGCTCAGTGAGATGAGCATCCGTTCTCAGACTGGTAGGCCCGGGTTCAAATCCCGCTTATGGCAAAATTTCTTTCAGTTAACAATTAAACGTTTTTAACTCTTTTCAGCAGAAATTCTTCTGATTGAACTCTTTTCAGCAGAATTTTAAATTTTTTCACCACTTTTCAGCACAAATCCCAGCTTTTTCAGCTGTTTTCAGCAAAAACATCTTTTCAGCAGAATTCTGCTGATTGAACTCTTTTCAGCAGAAATTCTGCTGATTGAACTCTTTTCAGCAGAATTCTAAACTTTTTCACTACTTTTCAGCACAAATCCCAGCTTTTTCAGCTGTTTTCAGCAAAAACCTCTTTTCAGCAGAAATTCTGCTGATTGAACTCTTTTCAGCAGAATTTTAAATTTTTTCACCACTTTTCAGCACAAATCCCAGCTTTTTCAGCTGTTTTCAACAAAAATCCTCTTTTCAGCAGAATTCTGCTGATTGAACTCTTTTCAGCAGAAATTCTTTTGATTCACCTCTTTTCTGTAAAGTTTTCAGACTTTTCACCTCTTATCAGCACAAATCCCAGCTTTTTCAGCTGTTTTCAGCAAAAACCTCTTTTTAGCAGAATTCTGCTCATTCAGCTTTTTTCAGCAGAAATTCTGCTGATTTATCTCTTTTGAGCAGAAATTCTGCTGATTCATCTCTTTTCAGTGCAACTTTCTTCTTCTTTCCATCTTTTCTGCACAAATCCCAACTCATTCACCTCTTTTCAGCGCAATGTTCTACTCCTTTCCATCTTTTCTGCAGAAATTCTGCTGATTTATCTCTTTTGAGCAGAAATTATGCTGATTCATCTCTTTTCAGCGCAATGTTCTGCTTCTTTCCATCTTTACTTCAGAAATTCTGCTCATTCAACTCTTTTCAGCAAAATTTTCAGACTTTTCACCTCTTATCAGCACAAATCCCAGCTGTTATCATAAAAATCTCTTTTGAGCACAAATTCTTCTGATTCACCTCTTTTCAGCGCAACTTTCTGCTTCTTTACCTCTTTTCAGCAGAAATTCTTCTTATTCAACTCTTTTCTGCAAAGTTTTAAGCCTTTTCACCTCTTATCAGCACAATTCTCAGCAGCTGTTTTCAGTAAAAACCTCTTTTCAGCAGAATTTTCACCTCTTTTCAGCCCAAATTCTGCTTGTTCACCTCTTCTGCAAAAATTTCAGCCTTTTCACCTCTTATTAGCACAAATCTCAGCTGTTTTCAGAAAAAAAAACTCTTTTGAGCAGAAATTCTGCTGATTCATCTCTTTTCAGCACAACTTTCTGCTTCTGTACCTCTTTTCAGCAGAAATTCTGCTGATTCACTTCTTTTCTGCAAAGTTTTCAACCTTTTCACCTCTTATCAGCACAATTCTCAGCCGCTTCTGCTCATTTCAGCAAAATTGTCAGTCTCTCGGCCTGCTCTTTGTGAGAATGACTTTGGCTCAGTGAGATGAAAATTTCTCCGTCTTTACCTCTTTCAGTAGAATTTTTTGCTTTTCACCACTTTTCAACAAAATTTTCTGCTTCTTCACCTGTTTTCAGCAGAATTTTAAGTTTCTTCACCACCATACAACTTTTTTCAACTTTTTCAGCTTTTTTCAGCAGACATCTTCAGCGTTAAGGCATCCACACAGCATTTTCGCAGGAAATGCAAATTGTGTGGATGCCCTCATAGGGCATCCACACTATTGAGTTCCTGTTTCTCTTTATTCTTTATTATTATTCTTCAAGTTGCTCCCGTTTTTTCCGTTTTTTGGACTTTAACTACTTCCTCAGTTTTCAGCCGATTTTCTCAGTTCAAACTCTAAACTATTCTGCTCTTTCTGCTCTTTTCTGCTATGACTTTTGCTGTTTATTACTATTATACTTTTTAAAATATTACACTTTTTTCCTTTTTTTTGTCCCATTGAAATGAATGGAAAACTTCCACAATTCCGCTAAAACTTGCTTGTTTTTGAAACTTAACTACTTCCTCATACTTTCACCTAGAAACTCCATTCACACTTTAAAATGTTCTCAAATGATTGGGCTATTCCTGTATGATTCAGCTTTTTCAGATATTCTACTGTTTTCATCTTATCCCTCTTGAAGTTTTCAGTTGCAAAATTGTGATTTTTCAGAAAATACATGCGTTGTTATGGTTGCTATGCAATTAACTCAGAGTGGACACTCGTCCTTTCTGAATTTTTTTTTCATGTCTGAACAACTTCTTGCTACTCACCCAATTTCCACTCAACCCCCACAAATTATACATCAAAACGTAGGTATTTTTTCTGGCTTTAAGAAAACGTCACCATCATTGTTGTGGGATTTACAGATTTTTTGCAAATCTCCTCAGAGCAACACAAAGTCTGAAAACTCTCCATAGACAGTCAATGGAGAGTTTGTTCAAAAAAACCGCTGGAATTCTCTAATGAGAGGCATTTTCAAATCGTCATATCTCCTTAACGAAGCAAAGTTGAGACATGAGGCTTGTGCCAATATATCTTCAGACACTCTTGATGCTCACAATTCAAGAATTTTTTTCGCACCTATTACCGTTTGGCCATGAATTACATTTGTTTGAGGGTAGGAAATTTGTCCCTCGTTCAGATTTTTTCAGATTTCAAACTCTGGAAATGAGGCACTTTTTTCTCTCGTCATATCTTTTTGATGGATTTCAACAGAGCCCTGAAAATTTCCATCACTGTTCACCAAAGCCTGCTGTTTCTTACGGTGAAAGAATGATTTTGATGCTCCATATAGATTTAGAGTTACCAAAGGTTGTTTGAGGGCAAGTCAAGGCAGTTTTTGCTTCGCCTCTACTCAGTTACAGTGTGTTACAAGTCATATATCTTTAATCATTTATACTTTATCTCTGAGTTATGAAGACCTGAAGATTCCCCCATCTCTTTTGAACAAAACGATGTCAGAATGACCGCTCTAGCCCCTACGGTTAGGAAATTAAGGCCATTTGTTCGAGGGGAATCCTGAATGTCAGAAATACACTGAAGAAAACTCATATCTCTCTCTGTGTCTGTGTTTGTAAGGGCTGATTAGAGCAGGTGCAGCTAATTTAACTGACCTAGATATACCATGCCCAGACTCTCAACAGCCCCTGTTCACTTTACCCTCTGTGTATGTGTGTCTGTGTATCAATATTTCTCCTATGTTTAAGTATCACTCCTCAATCATAGTATTTCTGCTAAAGCAAAGTACTTCTACTACATCTTAGTGCTTCTGCTAAATCATAGTATTTCTGCTAAATCATAGTATTTTTGCAAAATCATGGTATTTGTGCAAAATCATGGTTTTGGAGCCAAATCATATGTTATATTATTACTACTAAATGGAGGAATTTCTGTTATGTTATATTATATCTGCCAAATCATAGTATTTATCACAAATCATAGTATTTTTTCCAAATTACAGTATTTCTGCTAAAAAGCAGAAATAGTACCTTTTAGCAGAATTTTCAGCCAAAAGATAGTATTTATGTTAAAACATAGTATTTCTGCTAAATCATAGTATTTGTACTGAGACATAGTATTTCTGCTCAATCATAGTATTTGTACTAAATTATAGTATTTCAATCAAATCATAGTATTTGTGCCAAAGTATTGTATTTGTATGGAGTCATAGTATTTCTTCTAAATCATAGTATTTCAATCAAATCTCAAAACTGCTAAAATGCAGTATTTCGGCTGAATCATCGTATTTGTGCCAAATCATGGTATTTTTGCCAAATTATAGTATTCGTGCCCACTTAATATTTCTGTTATATTATAGTATTACTACTAAGTCGTAGAATTTCTGTTATGTCATAGTGTATCTGCTGAGTATTGTATATGTGCCAAATCATAGTATTTTTAACAAATCATAGTATTTCTGCTAAAACAGAGTATTCCTGCCAAATCATAGTATTTGTACTGAAACATAGTACTTCTGCCCAATCATAGTATTTGTGCCAAAGCATCGTATTTGTATGGAGTCATAGTATTTCTTCTAAATCATAGTATTTCAGTCACATCTCAGTAGTTGTGTTAAAACGCAGTATTATTGCCAAATCATAGTATTTGTACGCAATCATAGTATTTCTGCTAAATCATAGCATTTGTGCCAATTAATGGTATTTGTGCAAAAACATAGTATGTCTGCAAAACCATAGTATATCTGTTATGTTATAGTAATACTACTAAAGCATAGTATTTCTGCCAAATCATAGTATTCCTTCAAAATCATAGTATTACTGCAATTTCATAGTATTTGAGCAAAACCATAGTATATGTGCAAAAACATACTAAATGTAGTAATGTACTAAATCATAGTATTTGTGCCAAATCATAGTATTTGTTGCAAATCATAGTATTGGAACCAAAACATAGTATTTGTCCCAAAGCATCGTATTTCTACAAAGTCATAGTATTTCTTCTAAATCATAGTATTTCAATCAAGTCTAAGTAGTTGTGCTAAAACGCAGTATTTCTGCCGAATCATAGTATTTGTACCCAATCATGGTATTTTTGCCAAATCATGGTATTTGTGCCAAATTATAGTATTTGTGCCCACTAAATATTTCTGTTATGTTATAGTATTACTACTAAGTCGTAGAATATCTGTTATGTTATAGTGTATCTGCGGAATATAGTATATGTGCCAAATCATAGTATTTATACCAAATCACAGTATTTGTGCTAAAACATAGTATTTCTGCCATATTGTGGTATTTGTGCAAGAACATTGAACTGTTATGTCATAGTAGTACTACTAAGTCATAGTATTTCTGCTTTGTTATAGTATTTGTGCTAAAACGTAGTATTTCTGCCAAGTCATAGAATTACTGCAATTTCATAGTATTTTGAGGAAATCTGTTATGTTATAGTATTACTACTAAGTAATAGTATTTCTGCCAAATCATAGTATTTATGCTAAAACGTAGTATTTCTGCCAAATCATAGTACTACTGCTATTTCATACTATTTAAGCAAAATTACAGTGTTTCTGCAAAAACATTGCATTTCTGCTAAATCTTAGTATTTCAGTAATCTTATAGTACTTGTACTCAATTATAGTATTTGTGCCAAAGTTTAGTATTTCTGCCAAATCATATTATCTCTGCTAAATCATAGTGTCTGCCAAATCATAGCATTTGTACCAAAACATAGTATTACTGCTAAATCATAGTATTTGAGCCAAATCATAGTATTTGTGCTAAAACATAGTATTTCTTCCAAATCATAGTAAAACTGCACAATAAAGGTTCTTGAGCCACATCAGTGTTTGTGCTAACACATAGTATTTGTGCCAAATCATAGTATTTCTTCTAAATCCTAGTAATTCTGCTCAATGATAGAATTTCTGCTATGCTGTAGTACTTTTTGCTAGATATTAGTACTTCTGCTAAGTCAAAGTATTTCATGTAAATCATAGTATTTCTACCAAGTCCCAGTATTTCTGATAAATCATAAATCATAAATAATGTTTAAGCACAAATTGTATGATTTGGCTCAAATACTATGATTTGGCAGACTTTTCTGTGTTTCAGCAAAAATGCATTTGGCAGGAAAAAATATTATTTAGTATAAATACTAAGTTTTAGCAGAAATACTATGTTTAAACTTTAAAAAATTCTGCTATTTCTCCTAATGTGTGTTATGACTTTTGACCATTGAAATAAAAGGAACACATTATCAATATGGTCACTGATTGTGCATCCGTTCTCAGACTGGGAGGCCCGGGTTCAAATCCCGATTATGGCAACATTTCTTTCATTTAACAGTAAAACTTTTTTAAATCTTTTCAACACAAATTTCAGCTTTTTCACCCCTTTTCAACAGAATTTTCCATTTTTTCACTCCTTTTCAGCACAAATCCTAGCTTTTTCAGCTGTTTTCAGCAAAAACCTCTTTTCAGCAGAATTCTGCTCATTCAGCTCTTTTCAGCAGAATTCTGCTAATTGAACTCTTTTCAGCAGAATTTTTAACTCTTTTCAGCCCAAATTCTGCTTATTCACCTCTTAGCAAAATGTTCAGCCTTTTCAGCTCTTATCAGCACAAATCTCAGCTGTTTTCAGAAAAAACTCTTTTGAGCAGAAATTCTGCTGATTCATCTCTTTTCTGAAAAAATTTCAGCCTTTTCACCTCTTATCAGCACAATTCTCAGCCGCTTCTGCTCATTTCAGCAAAATTGTCAGTCTCTCCACCACTTCGTTGTGAGAATGACTTTGGCTCAGTGAGATTAATAGCTGTCCTGAAACCAGGAGGGCCAGGTTCAAATCCTGCTCAAGGCAACTTTTTTTTTTCACCACTTTTAAGCAAAAATTTCTCCGTCTTTACCCCTATAAGTAGAATTTTTTGCTTTTCATCATTTTTCAGCAAAAATTTTTGGCTTCTTCACCTGTTTTCAGCAGAATTTTCAGTTTTCTCACCGCCATACAACTTTTTGCAACTTTTCAACTTTTTCAGCTTTTTTCAGCAGACATCTTCAGCGTTAAGGCATCCACACAGCATTTTCGCAGGAAATGCAAATTTTTCTAGTTATTCTTCTAGTTGCTTCCGTACACTTTTTGGACCTTAACTACTCCTTCAGTTTTTGTGCTATTTGCACCGTTCAAATCTCAAAAAATTCTGCTCTTTCTGCTAATGCCGGCTATGACTTTTGGTGCTCATAACTTCTATACTTTTTGAGATATTGAATTTTTTTTGCAATATTTTTTGCCCTTTTCTGCCACATTATCAGTGGCCTCACTGATTTTCCTTGCCGGGTTGACCTGTGTTTTAGCTCAGTGAGATGAGCATCCGTTCTCAGACTGGGAGGCCCGGGTTCAAATCCCGCTTATGGCAAAATTTCTTTCAGTTAACAATTAAACGTTTTTAACTCTTTTCAGCAGAAATTCTTCTGATTGAACTCTTTTCAGCAGAATTTTAAATTTTTTCACCACTTTTCAGCACAAATCCCAGCTTTTTCAGCTATTTTCAGCAA
Organism: Neolamprologus brichardi; assembly: GCF_056152115.1. Lineage (NCBI taxonomy): Eukaryota > Metazoa > Chordata > Actinopteri > Cichliformes > Cichlidae > Neolamprologus > Neolamprologus brichardi. The sequence goes on along the minus strand of NW_028270137.1, from coordinate 5,836,356 downwards.
AAACATCTTTTCAGCAGAATTCTGCTGATTGAACTCTTTTCAGCAGAAATTCTGCTGATTGAACTCTTTTCAGCAGAATTCTAAACTTTTTCACTACTTTTCAGCACAAATCCCAGCTTTTTCAGCTGTTTTCAGCAAAAACCTCTTTTCAGCAGAAATTCTGCTGATTGAACTCTTTTCAGCAGAATTTTAAGTTTTTTCACCACTTTTCAGCACAAATCCCAGCTTTTTCAGCTGTTTTCACCAAAAACCTCTTTTCAGCAGAATTCTGCTGATTGAACTCTTTTCAGCAGAAATTCTGCTGATTGAACTCTTTTCAGCAGAATTTTAAATTTTTTCACCACTTTTCAACACAAATCCTAGCTTTTTAAGCTGTTTTCAGCAAAAAGCTATTTTCAGCAGGAATTCTGCTGATTGAACTCTTTTCAGCAGAATTTTAAATTTGTTCACCACTTTTCAGCACAAATCCTAGCTTTTTCAGCTGTTTTCAGCAAAAACCTCTTTTCAGCAGAATTCTGCTGATTGAACTCTTTTCAGCAGAAATTCTGCTGATTGAACTCTTTTCAGCAGAATTTTAAATTTTTTTCACCACTTTTCAGCACAAATCCCAGCTTTTTCAGCTGTTTTCAGCAAAAACCTCTTTTCAGCAGAATTCTGCTGATTGAACTCTTTTCAGCAGAAATTCTGCTGATTGAACTCTTTTCAGCAGAATTTTAAATATTTTCACCACTTTTCAGCACAAATCCCAGCTTTTTCAGCTGTTTTCAGTAAAAACCTCTTTTCAGCAGAATTCTGCTGATTGAACTCTTTTTAGCAGAAATTCTGCTGATTGAACTCTTTTCAGCTGAATTTTAAATTTTTTCACCACTTTTCAGCACAAATCCCAGCTTTTTCAGCTGTTTTCAGCAAAAACCTCTTTTCAGCAGAATTCTGCTCATTCACCTCTTTTCAGCAGAAATTCTGCTGATTGAACTCTTTTCAACAGAAATTCTGCTGATTGAACTCTTTTCAGCAGAATTTTCAGAATTTTCACCTCTTTTCAACCCAAATCTCAGCTGTTTTCAGAAAAAACTCTTTTCAGCAGGAAGTCTGCTGATTCATCTCTTTTCTGCAAAGTTTTCAGCCTTTTCACCTCCTATCAGCACAATTCTCAGCAGCTTCTTCTCATTTCATCAGAATTGTCAGTCTCTCCACCTCTTCTTTGTGAAAATGACTTTGGCTCAGTGAGCTGAATTGCCGCCTTGAGACTAGAAGGGCCAGTTCTTAATCCTACTCAGGGCAATGGTTTTTTTCACCACTTTTCAGCAAAAAATTCTCCGTCTTTACCCCTTTCAGTAGAAATTTTGGCCTTTCACCACTTTTAAGCAAAAGATTTCTGCTTCTTCACCTGTTTTCAGCAGAATTTTAAGTTTCTTCACCACCATACAACTTTTTGCAACTTTTCAACTTTTTCAGCTTTTTTCAGCAGACATCTTCAGCGCTAAGGCATCCACACAGCATTTTCGCAGGAAATGCAAATTTTTCTAGTTCTTTATTATTATTCTTCAAGTTGCTCCCGTTTTTTCAGTTTTTTGGACTTTAACTACTTCCTCAGTTTTCAGCCGATTTTCTCAGTTCAAACTCTAAACTATTCTGCTCTTTCTGCTCTTTTCTGCTATGACTTTTGGTGTTTATTACTATTATACTTTTTAAAATATTACACTTTTTTCCTTTTTTTTGTCCCATTGAAATGAATGGAAAACTTCCACAGTTCTGCTAAAACTTGCTTGTTTTTGAAACTTAACTACGTCCTCATACTTTCACCTAGAAACTCCATTCAAACTTTAAAATGTTCTCAAATGATTGGGCTATTCCTGTATGATTCAGCTTTTTCAGATATTCTACCATTTTCATCTTATCCCTCTTGAAGTTTTCAGTTGCAAAATTGTGATTTTTCAGAAAATACATGCGTTGTTATGGTTGCTATGCAATTAACTCAGAGTGGACACTCGTCCTTTCTGAATTTTTTTTTCATGTCTGAACAACTTCTTGCTACTCACCCAATTTCCACTCAACCCCCACAAATTATACATCAAAACGTAGGTATTTTTGCTGGCTTTAAGAAAACGTCACCATCATTGTTGTGGTATTGACAGATTTTTTGCAAATCTCCTCAGAGCAACACAAAGTCTGAAAACTCTCCATAGACAGTCAATGGAGAGTTTGTTCAAAATCACCGCTGGAATTCTCTAATGAGAGGCATTTTCAAATCGTCATATCTCCTTAACGAAGCAAAGTTGAGACATGAGGCTTGTGCCAATATATCTTCAGACACTCTTGATGCTCACAATTCAAGAATTTTTTTCGCACCTATTACCGTTTGGCCATGAATTACATTTGTTTGAGGGTAGGAAATTTGTCCCTCATTCAGATTTTTTCAGCTTTCAAACTCTGGAAATGAGGCACTTTTTTCTCTCGTCATATCTTTTTGATGGATTTCAACAGAGCCCTGAAAATTTCCATCACTGTTCACCAAAGCCTGCTGTTTCTTACGGTGAAAGAATGATTTTGATGCTCCATATAGATTTAGAGTTACCAAAGGTTGTTTGAGGGCAAGTCAAGGCAGTTTTTGCTTCGCCTCTACTCAGTTACAGTGTGTTACAAGTCATATATCTTTAATCATTTATACTTTATCTCTGAGTTATGAAGACCTGAAGATTCCCCCATCTCTTTTGAACAAAACGATGTCAGAATGACCGCTCTAGCCCCTACGGTTAGGAAATTAAGGCCATTTGTTCGAGGGGAATCCTGAATGTCAGAAATACACTGAAGAAAACTCATATCTCTCTCTGTGTCTGTGTGTGTAAGGGCTGATTAGAGCAGGTGCAGCTAATTTAACTGACCTAGATATACCATGCCCAGACTCTCAACAGCCCCTGTTCACTTTACCCTCTGTGTATGTGTGTCTGTGTATCAATATTTCTCCTATGTTTAAGTATCACTCCTCAATCATAGTATTTCTGCTAAAGCAAAGTACTTCTACTACATCTTAGTGCTTCTGCTAAATCATAGTATTTCTGCTAAATCATAGTATTTTTGCAAAATCATGGTATTTGTGCAAAATCATGGTTTTGGAGCCAAATCATATGTTATATTATTACTACTAAATGGAGGAATTTCTGTTATGTTATATTATATCTGCTGAATATAGTATATCTGCCAAATCATAGTATTTATCACAAATCATAGTATTTTTTCCAAATTACAGTATTTCTGCTTAAAAGTAGAAATAGTACCTTTTAGCAGAATTTTCAGCCAAAAGATAGTATTTATGTTAAAACATAGTATTTCTGCTAAATCATAGTATTTGTACTGAGACATAGTATTTCTGCTCAATCATAGTATTTGTACTAAATTATAGTATTTCAATCAAATCATAGTATTTGTGCCAAAGCATTGTATTTGTATGGAGTCATAGTATTTCTTCTAAATCATAGTATTTCAATCAAATCTCAAAACTGCTAAAATGCAGTATTTCGGCTGAATCATAGTATTTGTACCCAATCATAGTATTTCTGCCATATCATCGTATTTGTGCCAAATCATGGTATTTTTGCCAAATTATAGTATTCGTGCCCACTTAATATTTCTGTTATATTATAGTATTACTACTAAGTCGTAGAATTTCTGTTATGTCATAGTGTATCTGCTGAGTATAGTATATGTGCCAAATCATAGTATTTTTACCAAATCATAGTATTTCTGCTAAAACAGAGTATTCCTACCAAATAATAGTATTTGTACTGAAACATAGTACTTCTGCCCAATCATAGTATTTGTGCCAAAGCATCGTATTTGTATGGAGTCATAGTATTTCTTCTAAATCATAGTATTTCAATCACATCTCAGTAGTTGTGTTAAAACGCAGTATTATTGCCAAATCATAGTATTTGTATGCAATCATCGTATTTCTGCTAAATCATAGCATTTGTGCCAATTAATGGTATTTGTGCAAAAACATAGTATGTCTACAAAACCATAGTATATCTGTTATGTTATAGTAATACTACTAAAGCATAGTATTTCTGCCAAATCATAGTATTCCTTCAAAATCATAGTATTACTGCAATTTCATAGTATTTGAGCGAAACCATAGTATATGTGCAAAAACATACTAAATGTAGTAATGTACTAAATCATAGTATTTGTGCCAAATCATAGTATTTGTTGCAAATCATAGTATTGGAACCAAAACATAGTATTTGTCCCAAAGCATCGTATTTCTACAAAGTCATAGTATTTCTTCTAAATCATAGTATTTCAATCAAGTCTAAGTAGTTGTGCTAAAACGCAGTATTTCTGCCGAATCATAGTATTTGTACCCAATCATGGTATTTTTGCCAAATCATGGTATTTGTGCCAAATTATAGTATTTGTGCCCACTAAATATTTCTGTTATGTTATAGTATTACTACTAAGTCGTAGAATATCTGTTATGTTATAGTGTATCTGCGGAATATAGTATATGTGCCAAATCATAGTATTTATACCAAATCACAGTATTTGTGCTAAAACATAGTATTTCTGCCATATTGTGGTATTTGTGCAAGAACATTGAACTGTTATGTTATAGTATTACTACTAAGTCATAGTATTTCTGCTTTGTTATAGTATCTGTGCTAAAACGTAGTATTTCTGCCAAGTCATAGAATTACTGCAATTTCATAGTATTTTGAGGAAATCTGTTATGTTATAGTATTACTACTAAGTAATAGTATTTCTGCCAAATCATAGTATTTCTGCTAAAACGTAGTATTTCTGCCAAATCATAGTATTACTGCTATTTCATACTATTTAAGCGAAATTACAGTGTTTCTGCAAAAACATTGCATTTCTGCTAAATCATAGTATTTCTGTAATCTTATAGTACTTGTACTCAATTATAGTATTTGTGCCAAAGTTTAGTATTTCTGCCAAATCATATTATCTCTGCTAAATCATAGTGTCTGCCAAATCATAGCATTTGTACCAAAACATAGTATTACTGCTAAATCATAGTATTTGAGCCAAATCATAGTATTTGTGCTAAAACATAGTATTTCTTCCAAATCATAGTATTTGTGCCAAAACATAGTATTTCTTCCAAATCATAGTAAAACTGCACAATAAAGGTTCTTGAGCCACATCAGTGTTTGTGCTAAAACATAGTATTTGTGCCAAATCATAGTGTTTCTTCTAAATCCTAGTAATTCTGCTCAATGATAGAATTTCTGCTATGCTGTAGTACTTTTTGATAGATTGTAGTACTTCTGCTAAGTCAAAGTATTTCATGTAAATCATAGTATTTCTACCAAGTCCCAGTATTTCTGATAAATCATAAATCATAAATAATGTTTAAGAACAAATTGTATGATTTGGCTCAAATACTATGATTTGGCAGACTTTTCTGTGTTTCAGCAAAAATGCATTTGGCAGGAAAAAATATTATTTAGTATAAATACTAAGTTTTAGCAGAAATACTATGTTTAAACTTTAAAACATTCTGCTATTTCTCCTAATGTGTGTTATGACTTTTGAACATTGAAATGAAAGGAACACATTATCAATATGGTCACTGATTTTGCATCCGTTATCAGACTGGGAGGCCCGGGTTCAAATCCCGCTTATGGCAACATTTCTTTCGGTTAACAGTAAAACCTTTTTAAATCTTTTCAACACAAATTTCAGCTTTTTCACCTCTTTTCAGAAGAATTTTAAATTTTTTCACCACTTTTCAGCACAAATCCCAGCTTTTTCAGCTGTTTTCAGCAAAAACCTCTTTTCAGCAGAATTCTGCTGATTGAACTCTTTTCAGCAGAAATTCTGCGTATTGATCTCTTTTCAGCAGAATTTTCACCTCTTTTAAGCCCAAATTCTGCTTATTCACGTCTTCTGCAAAATATTCAGCCTTTTCACCTTTTTTCAGCAGAAATTCTGCTCATTCACCTCTTTTCAGCGCAATTTTCTGCTTCTTTCCATCTTTTCTGTAGAAATTCTGCTCATTCAAGTCTTTTCAGAGCAATTTTCTGCTTCTTTCCATCTTTTCTGTAGAAATTCTGCTCATTCAACTCTTTGCAGCAAAATTTTCAGCCTTTTCACCTCTTATCAGCAGAAATCTTAGCCGCTTCTGCTCATTTCAGCAAAATCGTCAGTGTCTCCACCTCTTCTTCGTGAGAATGACTTTGGCTCAGTGAGATGAATAGCCGCCTTGACACCAAGAGGGCCAGGTTCGAATTCTGCTCAGGGCAGTTTTTTTTTTTCCATCACTTTTCAGCAAAAATTTCTCCGTCTTTACCCCTTTCAGTAGAATGTTTTGCTTTTCACCACTTTTAAAGAAAATTTTCTGCTTCTTCACCTGTTTTCAGCAGAATTTTAAGTTTCTTCACCACCATACAACGTTTTGCAACTTTTCAACTTTTTCAGCTTTTTTCAGAAGACCTCTTCAGCGTTAAGGCATCCACACAGCATTTTCGCAGGAAATGCAAATTTTTCTAGTTACATTTGTAAACCTCCTCTGAGGTTTTTTTCTCCTGCCTGGGAGCTCCATTTTCACCGCCCTTTGTTCAGGATATCCAAACTGCTCAGCGTGAGCCGTCCCTGTGATATACTCCTTTCTAACTCTCCATCTCCATCTGTTTCCTTTGTGTTAATTCCACTTTCTGCAAACCATAAATCATAGCAGGTTGCCTAAGTGGGGGGAGTGGATGGAGGGCGCTCTCTTCTTTGCGTTGCTTATGCATAGTTGATTGCGTTGTATTGTTGACCCCAGGTATTTGAACTCATTCTTCTTCTCTCCAAATCATATCTCCACCTCTTCAAGTCTCATCACTGTCTCACTATCCTCATACATGTCCTACACAACCCTCACCAATTTATCTGCCACTCATGACAGTGCAACAGTTCGTCTTTTGGGACCCTATCATGTGATTTCTCTACATTTACAAAGACACAGTGCAGCTCATTCTGACCTTCTCTACACTTCTCCGACAACACTCTCAAAGCAAACATCACATTTGTAGTGCTCTTTCTCGACATGAAGCCATGCTGCTGCTCACTGTTATCACCTCTCTTCTTAACCTACCATCAACAACTTTTCGTAGCGCCGCGTCATGGCTCATCTGCTTTATCCCTCTGTAGTTACTACAGCTCTGCACACCACCCTTGTTCTTGAGTCCTCAAACATCCACTCTCCCTCCAATATTGTCGACACTTTTTTGTCTATATTTCCTTTGTGCCATTTTGTAGGTTAAAATATCCTTAATTTTTTTAACGTGTGCTTGAATGTAACAGAAAGTCATAGTTGTAGGCAGCAGATGCTTCCCTTCTCTTGGTTTGCCAATCTTCCAAAAGTTGGTAATGGCTCTCATTTTAACTATATTGGGTGGGACTTGTCACAGTAAAGGGACATACATAAGAGAGTTTAGATATGTTAGGTGTGTCCTTCTAATTTCTTCTCCTATATACATGTACGAGTATATGAAAATGAGGTGCATCTGTAAAGGTGGTATAGATTAATAGAATGAAAGAAACATACATACCTGTGCTTCAAGTATGGGATGTGTGTGGTATGTGATATAAACATTTAGATGACAGTGAGATAAATGGTACTCTTCAGTACCATTTATCTTTAATTTTTATGGAGTTGATGGGCTGATTCGGCCGGATGGCTCCCCGGCCTCAGTCGGGCGATGGGGGTATGTGGTGGGGCGTGGCCTGCGGTGCTGTGCAGGGAGGGCGGACGCACCTGACTGGGTGTTGACTGGAAACCCACACAGGATGAATCTGAAGGCTATTCAGAAGAGGAGGAAGAACAAGAACGTAAAAGGATTCCTAAGGTAGCCATGAAAAACAAAACTGGGTGTCCTGTGCCACAAAGAGAGGTGAAATTCATCCTCCGTTTCAGTGCTTAAGACTCTGTGGTGGGGCGTGGCCTGCGGTGCCGTGCAGGGAGGGCGGACGCACCTGCACGGCATCCTTAATCACGTCCGCAAAGTTAAAAACACGAGGACTCAGGGGTTGCGGGGTTGTGGTGTGAGGTGATGTGTGTTCAATAAAATGGCTCAAAACACTAATCCCTGGACCCGCCGTGCCTTATTCACACCACACTGGTGCCGAAACCCAGGAGGCGGCATGGCGGGTCCTTACCGGAGCCAGGGAAGGGTGGAGCTAGCCCAGATGGTGGCCGAAATAGCGGCCACCCAGCGGGAGCAGGCGGCGGAGGTGCGTCGCCAACAGGAATTGCTGCGGAAGGAGAGCAAATGCCACCTGGGGAAGATGGCGGAGCTGGCAGCGCTGCTCCAGGCCTGGGCGACCCCGACGCCGCCACCCCCACCGGGGTATACTAACGATGGTAAAGCGGTGGAGGAGCTGCACCTCGGCAGCCGGAGGTGGTGGACGAGTCACGCGGGGGTCCGAGCCTGCCGGAGGAGGAGGAGGAACAGCCGGGTGAAGGGCTGCTCCTGCCGGGAGCGGTGGAGGAGCCGCTCCAATGGGAGGCGGAGGACGAGGTGGGCGAGGGTCTGCGCCGGCTGAAGGGAGAGGAGCCGCGTGAGGGGCTGCTCGAGGCAGCGGAGGCGTTACCAGAGGAGCCGCTCCAGCCGGGAGAGGCAGCGGCGGAGGCGGCGCCTGAGGAGCCGCTCCAGTCGGGAGGGGCAGCGGCGGAGGCGGCGCCCGAGCTAGGGGAGCCCGCGCCACCGAAACCCGAGGTCGGCGGGCGGAGCAGAGCGGCCTCGCCTCCACCAGAGGCTGGCGTGTGGTGTGGTCCGGCGTGCTGGACGCCTGCCCAGCCGCCCATGAGCCCCAGCTCAATGTCAAGCCGGCTGCGCCGCTGCTTGCCACATGGGTGGCTTCCGGTCCAGCTCCGGGGCTGCCATTGGACACGTGGGCGACCCCCGGACCCACCTCATCACCGGCGCCACCTCTGGCCAAGTGCCACAGCCTACAGCCAGATCAACTTGTGACACACATCTGCAGCACGTTTGAATTCGTTTCATGCACAATACGTTTGTACTTTCAATTGTGTCTGTTTGTGCGTCATGCAAATAAACCTTTGACATGAATGAAATGACACTAATATTTCACTAGTGTTGCAACATCACATGTCGTTAGCGTAGTCTGTCTTTTCTCTGCGAACAAACATTTTAGAGTTGGTTGTTATATACAGTATAAGTATGGTTAATCTAATAAACATTTGTAAGGAGATGGCAGTTACTGTGAATGTACAGCAGGTGATTAGTAATAAACAGTCAGACAATGGCTATGACAATCTCATTCAATCTTGCAGATTGAATGCACCTTCTGTGGAAAGTGGTACCACACAGTGTGTGTGGACTTCCCCTGTGCAGAAGGCGACTACAAATGTTGTGGGTGCTAAATAAACAGAGAAAATGGATCCCTGTTGTCTTTGCTTACTGATTGTTTTTAGTGTTAACAATCCACATTGCTGGGATTGCATCTGTCAACATGTTTGTGGGTAGATGTGGATGTACCAGGGGTTAGCCCTTGTATTATGTTGAAGAACAAACAATTGACATTGATTTTGTTGCGGGTCATTTTGACCCGTACTGTGTAAATCCACTCAGGATTGTCAAGAAACTGCAATAAAACAATAGCAACTTTATTTCCCATGAGATAAACATGTAGAACACAGACATACAACAGTTAGACTTTCCATAACTATTTTAGGAACAATTTGGTTTTTCGTTCTTACAAACACATTTCTTTTGAACTTGCCCAACGTACTCAGTTTTTCAATGCTCAACATTTTCAATTTTGTCCACATGATGGACAGAGTGTAACTGTGTGCTTTCTGCAGATGTACTTCTTGCATTTCTCACAAAAAGTGCTTGTTTTCAAACAGGAATCTTCCTAACTAAGATTTAAAACAAAAGATTTCTACGTCTCCTCCAGTCTGACAAACAGATGACAAACCAATCGACACACCTGAGTCACTGACTTTCTTAAATCCACTCACTCTCACTGGCTCCGTTTATTACGAATCACTGTGTAACTGCTGTAAATTCACAGTAACTGCCATCTCCTTACAAATGTTCATTAGATTAACCACACTTATACAGACTGTATATAACTATCAACTCTCCAGCCATGTTGATGGATTGCCTATATTGGCTGGAAATATTCATTTCCAGAGAAAAGACACAGACAGACGATGCTTACAGGATGTGATGTGACAACACTAATGAACTATTGATGTGTCATATTTGTCCAAGGCGTATTTCATTGTTATTGAAAAAGAGAATATCAAAATCATGATGACCAATTGGAGTTGTGATTTCTATGACTTTGTGTATATAATTTGGAATTGTTATGTGAAGGCTGTGTGCACGCAGGGGTGGTGATACGAAGGACCCAAAATGCAGACTCACGGAAATCAAAACTTAAACTCAAAACAGCTTTAATGTTAAACTCAAAAAAGCAACAAAACTGAGTATCCAAAATAAACTTACACAAACAGACTGACAGAACACACAGCTAGATAAACGGTAGATCGCAACAATGACAAACTGAAACACAGGGCTTAAATACATAGAGGGAGCAATCAGGGAATGGACAACAGGAGGGAAACACAGCTGGGGCAAATCAGAACTGACGAGACAAGGAAGCGTAAACTGAACACACTGAGATAAGACAGAGACCTTCAAAGTAAAACAGGAAACACAAAACACAGACTGAACAAAAGACACAGACTCACATGCAGGCACTACAACAGAGGGAACAGAGACGTGGGACCAGGGCAGACACAGACTGGACACGGGGATACAGCAGACAGGGGAGACAGCAACCAAGGATTACACAGAGACAAACCATAAGACATGACTCTAACGAAAACCCAAAGACTAGAAATTATAAATAATATAATAAACTCAAAAGCCCTGGGTCAACGACCCAGGCATCCTAACAGGAATTTTGTACAAATGTAGGCCAATAAGGAATATATGATATCATTTCATTCTTTTCAAAGGTTTATTTGCATGAAAGTACAAATGTATTGTGCATGAAACGAATTCAAACGTGCTGCAGATGTGTGTCACAAGTAGTGATGGGTCGTTCGCGAACGAAATGGCTCTTAGAGCCGACTCTTTGAAGTGAACGACGCGAGCCGGCTCCTTATTGGGAGCCGTGAGGTTTTTTTTTTTCCTTTCTCTCACCCTCTCTCTCGCCCTTTTAACTCCGCACACGCGGCCTGTACTTTGCGCTGGGCAGTAGTGATGTGCGATACCACTGATTTCCTTTCCGATCTGATACCAAGTAATATTCAGGGTGGTATCGACGATACTGATCCGATACCGATACTTTGTACAAAAACTATTTTATTTATTGTATCTCAAATTACAGCGTCATAATGATTACAGGACATCAGATTTCTTGTTCTTATCACTTAATAATGCAGAATTATCATATAGAAATAAAAAACTGAAGTTGTGCGCTATTTGAACACATTGCCTGCAGCACTAAAGGACTCCTCGAGAGACGTCTGTCTCGCCCTAGCAGCACCTGTCCCTCTCCTCCTCTACAGTTAGCCTCAACATACGCTAGTCATATTCTGTGATATGATTTACTCTGAGGTGTTTGACAAGGTTAGTGATGTTGCCACAACCATACATGCCAACCCTCGGTTTGGAGTAAATCGGTTTGGCTGAGAATAAAGTTATTAGATTAGATTAAATTAAAATTAACTTTATTAATCCCTCGGGAGGGTTCCGTCAGAGTTTACGCCAGTGCCCAGTTATATTTTAGATAGCAAGGAGCAGACGGCAGTTTCACTCCACCGAGGGAACCTGTGACGTACTACCCGGCTTTCTTTAGACCGCAAAGGCCGGGTCCTCAGGTGGAAGCAGCCTCTGAATTTGGACAACCCCGCTGTTTCCGGGCCGGCCAATAATAACGGTGACATTTAACGTATTTTATCCGATAAATAAACACTGTAAAATGTATTTATCACCCCCCCTCCCAACAGCCCTTTTGAATGTCTCCCTAATTCTGAGGTCTCAAGGTTGGCAAGTATGGCCACAACACCTCACTTTTTTGCCACATGTATGCAAACCACGTCTCAGCTGTTTGTGGAGGTAAAATACGTCCGCACAATTACGCTCAGCCATTGTTGTGAGTGCGCACGCCAAGGGGCTGCGAGTTATTATACAGCTGTATTTCGCACATGACTATTAAAGGCGGAAGAGGAAGTAGTTCCTTTGAATGTAGACAATCCGAATGTTATAGTTTCTTTCCACTGTGTTCCTGTTAATGATAAACTACAAATTTACCCTAAATTACTAAAATATCGATATTTTAATGTGAGAATCGATTCTAGAACATAAATGATTGGTATCGGAGGAATCGATATTTCAGGATCGATCCGCACATCACTACTGGGCAGAGGGGGGAGGGGCGTTAGTTACACTCGCAGTAGCACAGGAACAGAGCCAGAGAGAAAGAGAGCGAGGGACAACGTCACATTAGAAAGGTATAGTAATCATCCACTATTTTTAGTTGTAGATGATAAAGGATTCAGAAATCATACAGGCCCATATGACAGAGAATGTGCATCTTCTTTTTGTTTTAATATTTTAATTTATATTTAATTGTGTTGTGGTTTGCAGTGTTTTGTGTTGTTTCATGTTAAATTTGTTTAAAAGGAAAAAGCTGAAAATTTAAATAGTTAAAAGTTTAAAATGTAAATAGTTGTTCTTTGTATTATATGATTTATTTATTACATTTTATGTGGAGTGAATAAATAAAGTATATTTATGGTGGCCCTTAGAGACAAAGGAGTACAAACTCCAAAACATGTACAAACTCCAAAACACGTAAAAACTCCAAAATGCGTAAAAACTCTGACGCACTTACAAACCCCGAAGCATGTACAAACTCCAAAACACGTAAAAACTCAGAAGCACGTACAAACTCCAAAACACGTAAAAACTAAGAAGCACGTACAAAAGACAACAGAAGTGCTCCAGGATGCTAGGGCGCAGTGTTGAGCATTTGTTACCTAGTGGCTACACAAGCCAGGAAGTATCAACAACCGGATATGGTGTGTGGTAATAACAGGTAAATGAATTTTTTTTTTAAATTATTTGAATAAATATGAGTGCTTGTCTATAAATACACAAACAATACGCACATGCTTTCAATTGTGTAATTTAAGTGATCTGGGTAGCTCTGTTTTGGAAGTTCAGTTAACACTAGAAATGTGCTTTAGAGTTTGTACGTGCTTTGTCTCTAGGGGCCATATATAAACATATAAAAATAAAACCACTTTTTTTTATATTAGTAATTCCTTTTCTGCATAATTTTATATTATTGTTAATGATTAAATAATTAAAGCAACAAAACAACCTGAAGAGCCGGTTCGGAGCCGAAAGAGCCGGCTCTTTTTAGTGAGCCGAGCCGAAAGAGCCGGATCTCTAAAAAGAGCCGGAAATCCCATCACTAGTCACAAGTTGATCTGGCTGTATGGCACTTGGCCAGAGGTTGGTGCTGGTTGACTCGACTCCATGTTAGTGCACAAAGTAGTTGTGAGTGAGTTGCCGCAGAGGACAGAGGAACAGCAACAGGTTGCTGTCGCCTCAAAGACTCAAAGGCTATGTCAGAAATGGACACAAGTGTCCCATATGTGGACATGTATATGCTGATATTGTTCAGCACCTAAGAGTCACAGAGCAGGTTGTAAATAAAACTGAGCTGACTCTTTTGAGCCAATTTTCTCATCAGCAGTAAGTGTCTTAATAAATTCTGAAAGATAAATTTATATTTACTGTCCCTACACATTTTTTCTAAACACTGCATTTATTTGATACTACATTAAACCATCGGCCTGCTCCTTCCTCTGACCTGGTCCTGGTGACTCTACCAGACCAAACCTACAGCCTCCTCTCTCTGCCAGTGACACTCTCAGTGACCACACCATCCCAATTTTGCAGCCTCCTTCTATCTCCACCAGCAAGGTTACTTGTCATTCAACAGTGGTATCCCCTGATGTGTTAATCCCAAGCAGTTTAACACCTGCTGCTAATTCAAGAAACACGCCCACGTTACCTGGTGATAGTCACAGTTTAACTGGGCAGCCGGTGCTCGATATAACGCAATGTCAGCGCATTTCTCTGCACAAGATAAGTAAATATAGTTTTTTTTCCCAAGCGCAGAGCTCCTGGAGCTTGTTTCCCAACAGAGCACTTTATAGGCGAACCCACTTCATCAGCGGCTGATGTCCAATCACCGGCACACAGCTTTGAAACCTCAGCTGAATTTTAGCTCTCAGTGGTTAAACGCTGGACTTAATTTTTATTTTTTTTATCTGGGGTGTTTTGGATTTAACAGTGAATTTTGAGATTAAACTGACTTTTAAAATGTTTTATACAAAGAGGAAAGAGAAGGCGCATTTCCACTGAGAGGAGCAGAGTTTGCAACAGCAAACAATCATCTTGCAATCATCAAGACTGCAACCTGGACAGAAATATTATATCATCTGTTTTTTAATAGTTATTCAACTGTATTCTAAGCACCAGCAATCTGTTAGAATTTTTAGAGTTTACTTAACTAAAAATAAATGAGGTTAACATATAATTTGTGTGATTTTTTTTTCTTTTCTTTTCATTTTTTTTTTTTTGCTTTTTCGGTCACGTTATGTTTAACTGTCAAAGGCTTGTTACAAACTATGAAACACATCGTGCAGACTTCTGGATGTTAGAAGTAAACTAATACTGCTCATGAATGAGACTAAAGGCAGGAAGGTGTCCTTTAAAACTAAACACGTTAATAGGACCTCCCTATTTATATCATAGTTTATGATATAGCATGTCTATTTCAGTAATAGCCTACTTATTTCAGTGTAGTGGTGAACAGTCACACAGCTCACGTGGGCGTTATCTGTGATACTCCTTAACTATAATTTATCCAAGTTAACTTCAGTTAACCATTCAGACAGTTCTTTTGCAATTAAAAACATAAACACCCATGCTCCCGGTAGGTTTCCGCTGTGCCAGCTGTTTACATTATAGCTGCTTATGCAGTAACCATGGTAACCACGGACTCTGAGCGGCTGGATCGACGGAGGTCAGACAACAATTTTACATATATGATCTTAAAACAGGACACAGCCATTATCCGTCCTGGCCTCATATCAAATGTGAACGCAGACTGAGTCTATGTTTGACGTTTGCTTTATATCTAATCTTCCTCTCAAACATTTAAACAGCAGCGAGTCTGCAGCTGAGGGAACACAAACTCAAATTGTCGGAACAGGTTTGCTCGTTTCTTGCGTGTATTCATTTGGTGATTTATTAAATGTGTAACTGTTATTCTAATCTGCTGCTGAGTCTCTTACGCTGATGAAAATGCAGAAAACACAGATCACGAACACCTGTTCAACCAATAACTTTCATTCCACTTTGATCTGCAACAAACTGAAGGTTCATCTCTGTTACAGTGCTGCGTTAGACTATGGAGGACCACAAGAGCCACGCGCATCGAAATAAAAAATCCTGTGCTTAATTAATGAATTGTAGAATAAAATCTGCATTTGTAAATTCATTTTTGAATTCCAATTTAATAAACTGATTTTTAAAATGCTTTTTAAGTCTTCATTTCAAAAAACATTTTCGAATTGCACTTTAATAAACTTAATTTCAAAAACCTTTTTCGAATTGCACTTTAATAAACTTCATTTCAAAAATCATTTTTGAATTGCACTTTAATAAACTTCATTTCAAAAATCTTTTTCGAATTGCACTTTAATAAACTGCATTTCAAAAACCTTTTTCGAATTGCACTTTAATAAACTTCATTTCAAAAATCTTTTTCGAATTGCACTTTAATAAACTTCATTTCAAAAACCTTTTTCGAATTGCACTTTAATAAACTGCATTTCAAAATCCATTTCCCTTTCCTGTTCGCTCAGGGATTAACATGTGGATTAGCATTTGGATTAGCAGTTGGATTAACAACTTCATTTTAAAAATCCTGCTGCTATTCAAATGAGCCACACCGTGGGATGTAAGGAGCTCTCTGATTGGTTGGTCAGACACAGGCTGTCTGCCAGCCTGGATGTTTCTAGCTCATAGCTTCGCCCTGCTAAGAAGCCTGTGTGCTTGTACAAAGGCCGTTCGGCCTTGGGATTTACACTCGGCTCGACAAGGATATGTGAAGAATGAAGGGACCCTGCAGCGAAACAGAGAGCCCAACCTCTGGCTGAGTGCCTGTTTACAAAGTCTGACCACCTGTGAAGGTAACGTGCTAACGTGGCTAACGCTAGCATCACCGCGTAGCCCCGTTATTTTAAGGTCATCTTAGCTTATGAAAGTTTTACGTCGCAGCTGTACGAGCTAGCTACGTGTTTTGTAAGCTGCTGTGCTCTTCACAAATAAAGCTGGAAGCAGCTCAAACTATTAGAACCAGCACTGAGGCCTGTTACATTTATACAGTGTTAGAGCAACAGCTGCAGCCTACAGCCTTTAAACTAGCGATTAAAATGCTGACAGTAAACTCGTCAGTCCAGATGTTACCACATTACTTTGTGATACTTGTGAGTTAAAACAACTGAGACAGGCTGATTAAAATAACAGCTTTCAGTTCTCTCATTCAGCATATAAACACTGGAGATCACACTACTGATTTCAGCTCATTTAATATGTGAGTGCACAGATTCATTCTCAACTGGACATAAACGATGATCAAAGGTTGTATATATGATGAAGTCATCAAACCCCAGCCTGTAACACAGTGCGCTGAATCTTAGCTTTGAATGTCCAGTATATTCTAATCAGTGCAATCTAAGCATTCACTGAACCTACAGTATCTACACCTGTGTGGTAAATGTGTGGTAAAGCTACAGATAATGAAATTTAATTATTAATACAATATACGTCATGAGAAACGAAAGCTGAAATTGATTCAGTTTAGTACTTTTCTCTGTATGCTCTGTGATCATAAAGGCCTTAAATTCTGTGATATATACTGTAAATGATTTTCACAGAGGTCTTAAAGTACTTAAATCACTGCTGATAGTCTGGTTGTTTATATTTTCACATTTTTGTGTCTGTAGGGCTGTTTGATGACAATTTGGACTCCTCTGGGAGATGAGGACACACCCACACCTGTTCCATACTGCAGCCATTGATGGTGTTACGGCTCTGAGTCAGCTTTGGGCCATCAGACGCACACACTGGAAAACCAGCACCTGGACTTCATGCAGGAGAGACGGCCTCAGTGATTTTAGGTTCATAAGCAAGTTCAAACATTTCTGGCCTATTATCACTTAGATTTCTTAATCTTAAAAGTGAATGCATTTAAAGCAGGAACTGCACACCTAGCCATCAGAAGTGTGGCAGCATGAGTACTGTAAAGTTTTGTAGGGTCCTTGTTAAAAATTCCACAAGCACCACACATTTGTCATATAAAGTTCCATTTTTTACAGTACAATGTTGAAATTATAAACTATATATTCTAGTTGTCCAATTGTCAGTAATTTTTGAGTAAATGGATGTCAGTGATAAATCAGTGGTGATTCACCTGCAAATGTTTTTAACAAACTTTGTTTTTTGTAGAATTCCTCAGCAGCTGTGGAGAGATGCATTTGAATATCTTCTGGTTCCACTTCTCCTTACCTGGAAGCTGAGCATTGCTCATTTCTGACAAGGACATACACCTCAGTGCTTATCATGGGTGTTACATCCTTCGTGCAGCAATTCCAGAGAAAACAAGAGAGCAACGACCACTCATTAAGACCAGCCAGAAATCTGTCCCTTTCTGGCAGCTGTGGAAACTTCCAATAAGAAAGTTTGCATTCTTAGAACAATGCTGGATCATGTGTGATGTGTCATCATATCAGGATATTACATTTTGACCTAATTCTGCTCAATCTGTTTTGATCGTTGATCCAGTATTTCAGCTTTGTGTTGTGCTGCAAGTTTAAAACCCATTGTCCTCATGAGCACAGCATCTAACAACTCTCCTTGAAAAAGTCGATTGACTTTAACTGGACACAATGGTTTCCAGTGGGAGATATTTTCATCACTTATCCGTGACACTGGAGAAGTCACCTGAGTGAGTGATAAAACAATTTTCCATGGAAAATCCAGAGGCACTAAACTTTGTTGTTTCTTTGGGCTCTATTTCAGCTCTAGCAGCATCTCTCAGAAGAAAACTGTTTTCCCAATAATCAGATGAAAAAATTGAACCAGGTGGTATTCTCTGGAGTTTAAGACCAAGACTGAACTCAAACAGTGAATTGACATTAGACTGGAATTCATAAGATGATTAGAAATACTGCTGAAGCTGAATGACTCATTCATATATGATTTTTTTTTTCTCCAATTCACCAGGTCTGTATAGTTCAGTATGACTGTGGTACATGATACAAAAGAATAAATACAGAAGAATAAAAACTTTGTGAATAACTTTACTCTTCTTAAAAATAACTAATAAAACAAGTAAAAGTACAAATGTGTACAAGTTAGAGACTTCCTCACTAAGATTTTAATTGTGTGTTAAAGAGAAAGAGATTAGGAGGTAAAATAGACGATGCAGAGTCCATCATCACTGAGGTCGTCTCTCCTGCATGGAGTCCAGGTGCTGGTTTTCCAGTGTGTGCGTCTGATGGCCCAAAGCTGACTCAGAGCCGTAACACCATCAATGGCTGCAGTATGGAACAGGTGTGGGTGTGTCCTCATCTCCCAGAGGAGTCCAAATTGTCATCAAACAGCCCTACAGACACAAAAATGTGAAAATATAAACAACCAGACTATCAGCAGTGATTTAAGTACTTTAAGACCTCTGTGAAAATCATTTACAGTATATATCACATAATTTAAGGCCTTTATGATCACAGCATACAGAGAAAAGTACTAAACTGAATCAATTTCAGCTTTTGTTTCTCATGTCGTATATTGTATTAATAATTAAATTTCATTATCTGTAGCTTTACCACACATTTACCACACAGGTGTAGATACTGTAGGTTCAGTGAATGCTTAGATTGCACTGATTAGAATATACTGGACATTCAAAGCTAAGATTCAGCGCACTGTGTTACAGGCTGGGATTTGATGAATTCATCATATATACAACCTTTGATCATCGTTTATGTCCAGTTGAGAATGAATCTGTGCACTCACATATTAAATGAGCTGAAATCAGTAGTGTGATCTCCAGTGTTTATATGCTGAATGAGAGAACTGAAAGCTGTTATTTTAATCAGCCTGTCTCAGTTGTTTTAACTCACAAGTATCACAAAGTAATGTGGTAACATCTGGACTGACGAGTTTACTGTCAGCATTTTAATCGCTAGTTTAAAGGCTGTAGGCTGCAGCCGTTGCTCTAACACTGTATAAATGTAACAGGCCTCAGTGCTGGTTCTAATAGTTTGAGCTGCTTCCAGCTTTATTTGTGAAGAGCACAGTAGCTTACAAAACACGTAGCTAGCTCGTACAGCTGCGACGTAAAACTTTCATAAGCTAAGATGACCTTAAAATAACGGGGCTACGCGGTGATGCTAGCGTTAGCCACGTTAGCACGTTACCTTCACAGGTGGTCAGACTTTGTAAACAGGCACTCAGCCAGAGGTTGGGCTCTCTGTTTCGCTGCAGGGTCCCTTCATTCTTCACATATCCTTGTTGTCACTACCCGATCCGTACCGGAAACCCGATCGGTACCCCGCATGCGCAAATCTTACGTCACTTCCTCTCTTTGCCAACATTGCGACATTCAATATATTTGAATGATACGGTTAGCGCCCAGTTAGCTCCTAGCATTTCTCAACAGCTCTGCCTCCTTTTCGACTGCCCGGGACATTTAAACAATGGATAATCCGTATACAAACAAATTCATGCTTTTCTCCTCAACAGAGAGCGTTCCCCGATTGAACAAAAGCGCCGTAAAATAAGAAGAATGGCGCCTAATTACAGACGTAATAATATTGACTTAGCAATGTGTCACGTGAAGATTCAGCAGCCAGATTAAGTGTTTACTGACAATTGACAGTGATAGCGGACATCATCACTATTCCAGTCAATCCTCTCCACACAGACAAGCATAAACACACTCGACTATCACTAAATCAAATTTAACACACGTTTGTAATGACGCCAATTCATTTTACAATGGGGTTCATTCGCTCGGTCAGCAGGTGGCAGTATCCTCGTACACTGGGGAGTACACTGCCATTAAACGAACAGAAGAAGAAGAAAACATCTGCACATGCGCGGTACGGATCGGGTAGACCCGATTTGTACGGTCCGACTTTGCACATGCGCAGTAAGGATCGGGGAGTCCCGATCCGTAACTATCTTTTTATTTTTCGTTTTTGTCTACATTGTACTGAAACGCGTCATTATTGCAAACATTTTAAGATATACTTATTATTCTTAACATTTTAACAGATACTCTGACCCATAACTATCGTAAAACGCTACGACCGGAAGTAGACACCTTTCGCGCATGCGGGGTACCGATCGGGTTTCCGGTACGGATCGGGTAGTGACACTTGTCGAACCGAGTGTAAATCCCGAGGTCGAACGGCCTTTGTACAAGCACACAGGCTTCTTAGCAGGGCGAAGCTATGAGCTAGAAACATCCAGGCTGGCAGACAGCCTGTGTCTGACCAACCAATCAGAGAGCTCCTTACATCCCACGGTGTGGCTCATTTGAATAGCAGCAGGATTTTTAAAATGAAGTTGTTAATCCAACTGCTAATCCAAATGCTAATCCACATGTTAATCCCTGAGCGAACAGGAAAGGGAAATGGATTTTGAAATGCAGTTTATTAAAGTGCAATTCGAAAAAGGTTTTTGAAATGCAGTTTATTAAAGTGCAATTCGAAAAAGGTTTTTGAAATGAAGTTTATTAAAGTGCAATTCGAAAAAGATTTTTGAAATAAGGTTTATTAAAGTGCAATTCGAAAAAGGTTTTTGAAATGCAGTTTATTAAAGTGCAATTCAAAAAAGGTTTTTGAAATGAAGTTTATTAAAGTGCAATTCGAAGAAGGTTTTTGAAATGAAGTTTATTAAAGTGCAATTCGAAAGTGTTTTTTGAAATGAAGACTTAAAAAGCATTTTAAAAATCAGTTTATTAAATTGGAATTCAAAAGTGAATTTACAAATGCAGATTTTATTCTACAATTCATTAATTAAGCACAGGATTTTTTATTTCGATGCGCGTGGCTCTTGTGGTCCTCCATATTAGACTGCTATATTTTTTTGTTCTTTATGCTGTAGATTTTCACGTCTCTGGAATAGTTGGCAGTATTAAGGATGATTTTCTGTAAAATCATATTGATATGACCCGTGAATTATTCGTAGATGACAGTTAGATTAGTCAGCTGGGAAACTCTGTGTTAACTCATAGAGCTGAAGATATCGTGGATATGCTGATCTTGCTCCGTGGTGTACAGGTCCGTTTACCTTCATGATTAATATTCACTAGTGATGTGCGATACCACTGATTTTCTTTCCGATCCGATACCAAGTAATATTCAGGGTGGTATCGACGATACTGATCCGATACCGATACTTTGTACAAAAAATTATTTTATTTATTGTATTTCAAATTATAGCATCATAATAATTACAGGGCATCAGATTACTTGTTCTTATCACTTAATAATGCAGAGTTCATCATATAGAAATAAAAAAACTGAAGTTGTGCGCTATTTGAACACCTTGCCTGCCTGCAGCACTAAAGGACTCCGTGAGAGACGTCTGTCTCGCCCTAGCAGCACCTGTCCCTCTACTCCTCTTCAGTTCGCCTCAACATACGCTCCTCATATTCTGTGATAAGATTTACTCTGAGGTGTTTGACAAGGTTAATGATGTTGCCACAACCATACATGCCAACCCTCCCGATTTTTCCAGGAGAATACCGAATTTCAGTGCCCTTCCCGAAAATCTCCCGGAGCCACCATTCTCCCGAATTTCCCCCAATTTTCCACCCGGACAACAAAATTGAAAAACCATATCGCAGAATTCATAGCGCGGCCCAGCCAATTCCAGTTTCCAACAATGGCGGCAGCGACTTAGTTTTAATATTACTCTTATTTCTCTTTCTGGGTCGCAAAAAAAAACTTTTAACATATTTTCAGGTGAGAATGTAGCTGTGTAAACTTCAAATATCTGAGCCGACTGACACATCGTCTTCAAACCCCGCGGTCTTTCGCTACTCGGGTTAAACATGATATATAAGTCACTTTGATAACTTAAAAATGTTATTGTTGTTTTCAGTGTTTTATTTGTTCGTGAGTAAATCGGTTTGGCTGAGATTAAAGTTATTAGATTAGATTCAATTAAATTTAACTTTATTAATCCCTCGGGAGGGTTTCTCCGGGGTTTTCACACAGCTGAATAAACGTCAAACAGAAAATTATTAAACAGAAGAGTTTACGTCAGCGCCCGGTTATATTTTAGATAGCAAGGAGCAGACGGCAGTTTCACTCCACCGAGAGAGCTCGTGACGTACTACCTGGCTTTCTTTAGACCGTGAAGGCCGGGTCCTCGGGTGGAAGCAGCTTCTGAATTTGGACACCCCCGCTGTTTCCGGGCCGGCCAATAATAACGGTGACATTTAACGTATTTTATCCGATAAATAAACCCCGTAAAATGTATTTGTATGTCTCCCTAGCATGGCCACAACACCTCACTCTTGGAGCACTTTTTTGCCACATGTATCCAAACCACGCTGTTTGTGGAGGTAAAATAGGTTCGCACATGACTCCGATTACGCTCAGCCATTGACGTGAGTGTGCGCGCCAAGGGGCTGCGAGACATTTATACAGCCGTATTTCGCACATGACTATGAAAGGCGGAAGAGGAAGTAGTTCCTTTGAATGTAGACAATCCGAATGTTATAGTTTCTTTCCACTGTGTTCCTGTTAATGATAAACTACAAATTTACTCTAAATTACTAAAATATCGATATTTTAATGTGAGAATCGATTCTAGAACATAAATGATTGGTATCGGAGGAATCGATATTTCAGGATCGATCCGCACATCACTAATATTCACAATAAAAATATTAGCCGAACATCATGAAGTCTGTATGTGTTTCATAGTGTCGAACAACCTTTGTACAGTTAAATCCAGCAGTTACTACATGACGGAAACACCAATGTTATCTCTTTTATACGTTTATACGCAGGTCACGCTGATTACGAGGGCTGCACGATTTTGCATAAAATGAGAATCACAATTCTCTCACGATTTTCTTTTCCAATATAAATATTTATTGCACTTATTAACTGCACATCAACTTCATAACAGTTGAGACCCAACATAAAAACAATAAATAAACATAAAACAACAAATGTCTCACGTTTTGTGGTTGCCGCAAAATGTTGTACTGCTTTAAATTCAGTCTCCACCGTTGCTCGACACTGCGTGTATAGAGCAGGTAGTGCAACAATAGAAAAATAGTTGCGGGACGGCACTGTGTAGCGTTTGTCTAGGGTGTTGATCATTTTCCTAAATCCCTCGTTTTGCACAGTGTTGATGGAGCCATATCTTTGGTCAGGTGATAAGTGATAGCCTCCGTAATTTCTTTGTGCCTGCGGGAGTTCGACGGGTATAGGGAAGCGCTGTATAAGGTTCCCGTTATTGATGTTTGGGTGGTTGACCGGGACGGATTTTCTACTGTCACTTTCTCGTCATCCCTGACGTGTTCTCCGTTGTTTTTTCCCTGCTAATTTTAGCATCACACGGCACAGCTTCTGTATCACGTGGTATAAGGCTCCGCCCTTGTCATTTGTTGAGCAGGAAGAGTGAGCGCTTGTTTTCATGCAGATTACGTCCCGGATCAAAATGCGGTACAATCGTCATCGTCGTCCTTTTTTTTTAATTTATTTTTTTATCGTTGTCATTTGGAAATGAGATCGCACATAAGTATGAATCGAGGTCGCGATTTTCTAACGATTAATCGTGCAGCCCTACTGATTACTGAACAAAAACCCAAAGATAAGCTGTTAATCGAATTTATTTGTCTCTCTCTCCTCCTTAAACATGTTTTTAATGTTAGTTATAATTCAGAATTGGCGACTGAAACACGTAGGACACATAAAAACATCAGGAAATAAAACCCGATAAATATAACCTCAGTAAAAGAAGTCAGTGTCAGCGGGGGTTATTACAGCTGTGTACCAGGGCATGCCCTTTGTCGGTGGTAATAACAGCTCGATTGCTTGCGAGACGAGCGGGTCTATCCCACGCTTTGCCGTGAGACTGGGCAGACATCTCCGAAATCATCGAAGCACTTTTGCAAAGAGCAAAGTGCTAAAAACAATGGCCACCAGGCCAAAGCAATGGTTTTGACTCGATCAGCATTAACCCCGCGAGTTTGATGGGTGAGGTTGACAGATAAAATTATTTCATGGTGAGACCTGAAGGAGTCAACTGTGCCAAAATGAATTAATTAAATAATTAATGAAATGTGTCAATAATTAATTAATTACATGTGTCGTAAATATTTATGTAATTACCGTAATTGTCGGGCTATAAGCCGCTACTTTTTGCAGGTGCGGCTTTTCTATGGATTGTCCATGATTTTTGTGATATCGTAAGAGGATTTGTTTTGTTTGTTCCGCTGTTGTACGTTACTCAGTTGCCTGGCGGAAGGGCATGTGATCAGACACACAGTATCGGGGTTCAAGAGTGGTATGTTGGTCACATGTCCGTCCACCAGGCAACGTAGTGCCGTACAAAGTAGCGCGAAAAACAAACTTCAAAGTAGCGCTATGCGTTCAGTGGGAGGCGTGGATGGCGAGCGGTGATAAACTTGCGAAAAGAAAGTTATGCCCAACTCCACCAGTTGGTTCTGACAGCGTGGAAAAGTGTGAAAAAATCCACGATCACCAACGGATTTCGAAGGGCTGACCTGCTGCATGATGGAGAGGAGGACACCGCCATGGCCCTTCTGAGGGTGTTCGACTCTGACACTGACAACGAGGATTTCTTTGGTTTTGAAAGTGACAATGAAGGAGAGAAGCGGAGAGTGGATGACGTAGCCATCCTGAGCCTGTTCGTTTCCGACACTGGAGAAGAGGACTTTGGTGGTTTTAGTGCGCAGGAAGAAGAGAAAGATGGTGGTGAATGACTGACTTTTCTTCTTGTTAAAGCCGTGTCACTGCACCTGAGCCTAAAAGGTAGACCGAATCTATTTTTCTGGTGTGCTGTAGGTTATTGTTATGTACTACATTTGTTACTCGTTTACGAAGCACAGTACATGTTTCGTACTTGTAATTACCGCTACTTGTGCATATACCTAAAAAGTTATGCAAATATGTACCCGTAACTTGTTTTTCAAAATATTAATAAAGGGGTGTGTCTCCAAACAGCCATCTCTTTCCTGACAATTCCCTTTGTGCATATTCTCTTACATATGATAAGTCAACATTGAAACACCTGCGGCTTTTAGTCAGGTGCGGCTAATGTATGTACAAAACAGGATTTTCCCCTGATTTTAGCTTGTGTGGCTAATATTCAGGTGCGCTTTGTAGTCCAGAAAATACGGTAATTATTTCCGATTTTAATTCATTATTGCCACATTTAATTAATTATTTAATGGTGTATTTAATCAATTCATTATGGCAGTCCTGGTGTTCCATACATATGAGCTGACCATCTGACGTAAAAGAATACAAAGACATATTTTGTTGAATGCATTGAAACTGAGAACAATTTTTACCTTTTCCATGGCCACTTTGTGAATCATTTGTCCCAAATGTTCTGCTTCATCTTTTGAATCATCTTTAGATTCATCCTGTGTGGGTCTGCTATCATGTGTCCCATCCTCTTCAGATGCTGTCACCATCTGTTTTAAGAGAAGCCAACAATATGTTTGGCTAATTTTTGATATATAGATTGTCGAAGCACTGAAAAGGAGGATGAATTTCACCTGTCTTTGTGGCACAGGACACCCAGTTTTGTTTTTCATGGCTACCTTAGGAATCCTTTTACGTTCTTGTTCTTCCTCCTCTTCTGAATAGCCTTCAGATTCATCCTGTGTGGGTTTCCAGTCATCTGTCCCATCATCTTCAGATGAGCTCACAGACTGCTTTTAGAGCAGAAAAATATATATTTTGCTCTTTTCCATGGATGTGTGAAAACAACATATTTACATCGTTAACTACAGGAGAAGAAACTTAGCTGGATTTTTCTTGCCCACCTTAGGAACCCATTCTCTTGCTTCACTCTCCTCCACACCTGTCCAGGGCTCGCAAAATTTCAAAATCCCTGGTAGCCCTTCGGGCAGGGACTCTTCAGTTTTTGGTAGCCCAAAATAAATTTAAGTAGCCCGAATAAAAAAGAGAGCAATTTTTTTCATTGATGCTTTGTTTCCTGTTTTGTTTCCTTTACAATATTATACATTAAAGTATACTATTGTAACGGAAACAAAACAATCAAAAAAACACAAATTACAACATTGTATAAAAATTACAATCATCAACTCAAATACTTGGTTCTAATTGAACAGAAATTTCTATGAACTTGTAAGAACTGTGTAGGACATGAATCAGTCTGTGTCAGGTCCTGAATTTGAAATTTCCACTGAAGTCACAGGTAAGAGGCAAGTGGAACCAAGATCTAGGCCATTTGCTTTTTGAAGTTTGCAAAGACTGCTAAATTGTGCCAGTGGTAGTTCACTCTTTGCAACATAGTACGCTGATCTAAACAGATGTCTCAGGTTTATTTTTAGTATGTTATTTGCAATTGGTGTTGGTTCTGGGAAAGATATTGCAGACTGAGCAATAATGCATTTCTCATGGGTTCTAATGGGGGCCTTTCTTAAAATGACTGATCCCAGTAACAAAGGCGCTTGTCGACTCAGAAATCGAGGGAAAACCAACAACACACCCGGCAGAACATTATGTTATTTACACGGGTGCACATAAGTGGTCCGCATGTGCGCATTCGCTGTCAAAATGAAAGACGCGCACCAGATAAGAAGTTGCAACGCGCGTTTTGCGTCCATATAAAAGGCTGTTTTTGTCCGCTAGAGTGGGATTTTCACGGCACATTCTGCACCACATCTCTGTGCGTTCATCATTTGTTTGAAGCCAGCTCACCTCCTGCAACCACTTTTCCGAGAATACGCGCTTCTTTTGTGGTTCGGACTCCTTCTGACATTTCTTTGGAGGTGGAGGAACATCACAGTAATTGCTTAAAGGAGCTTCTTCGACATCTTTAAGAGTTCTAAACTAATGTCTGTCCTCCTCCAGAAAATCTTATGTACGCAAACACGCATTGCAACTTCTTATCTTGTGCGCTCTTTTTATTTTGACAGCGAATGCGCACCTGCGGACCACTTATGTGCAGCCCTGGTTATTTAGCTCGTCATATTGCAGCCACAGAAATTCTTTTGTCCATGAAACCATAAAGCTGCACTTTCTTTTTGCCTTATAGTCTGATTTGTCATAACTTTTCCGTTTTGTGGTAAGCTTTTCTTTGGCTGTCACTTCTTCACCCTGACGTGTCTTATTTGTCTCAGCAGAACTAAAATATATATCCTGCTGCTTTTACACCAAACTCTCACACATTTAAGCTTGCTGCAGGAGATTTCACTTGTCATGTTTGCATAGTAAGCTAACGATTGATAAGACGATGTCAGAGGAATTGGTGCGCAAATTATCATCACTCACCAATCAGTGATGTTGCTCTCTATACACAGTTCGCGCGATTGCAAAGTGAAAGCAAAAAACAAGCGCAAATTCTGGCTCACCGATGCCAATGACATAATTACCCAGATACATTTCCGAAAGAATGCAAAAGCATTGACATATCTTTTTCCTTCCTATTGCCGGGCTCACACTGTGCGATTTTTGGCCCATTTTGAGCCGATTTTTGAGTCGTGCGACCGTTTTGGCGATCGGCCCGATTTTGGCCTTCGTCGTGCATCGTGTAGTATACGTGGGGTAACGAGAAGCGATTAACACCTCACGACCAGCTCCCGATCATCAATCGCTTGGTCGTGAGGATTTCAAACATGTTTGAAATCCTCGCGACCGTCGTGAGGGTGTCGCCGCAGTTTCTCACACTGCGCACGCGCAAACACAAATGTCAGCGAAAAAGACGGCGCATCACGGTAGTGCAGCGTGTGATCTGGACACAAGCGATGGAGGCACTTGTAGAACTTTGGAAAGCTCATCCGAGCCTTTTCGATGTGGCCTCACAAAATTATCACGACCACAACAACCGTGAAAATAGTTGGATAGACATTGCTGCTCAATCACAGCTGCCTGATCATGTTTTTCATTAGCAATTTAGCAAAGTTGATGGCGGTGGTGTGTCTGTGTGAGTGAAAGACAGAGAGGGAGAGCGAGCGACAGAATTTCTGTTATAACCTTCATGTTATGGACGCACAGTGTGAGCACTCGGGTCGCATCAGAGCATCGGGTCGTATAGTGTGAGACCTGCATCGTGACCTACGAACTTTTAACCCCTGCGAGTCAATCGTGCAGTTTGAGCAGGAGCTGAATCGCGCGACTGACAAAATCGCACAGTGTGAGCCCGGCATAAGATAGCCCGACGGGCAGGGCAGAGATAGATTTTGGTAGCCCGACTGGAGAAATCGCTAGCCCCGGGACGTCGGGCTAGCGATTTTGCGAGCCCTGCTGTCCTATCGTTTTTAGAAAAGATCACCATCTGTTTTTAGAAAAGTAACAAAACAAAACAAAACATAAAAAATAAAATAATTTCCAACAGTGCATTTTGAGGTCTAAGCATCCCAGAAACTGCACAGATATATGTCAGACATAACTTAAAACCACCAGTATAGGTTTATAAAGGCCCTGAGGGGAAAAACTACGTTTCCCACGAAATATTACGTTACTTCCGGTTTTGGCAGGTAATGGCAGACATGCATCCTTTTTAAAAAAATTTTTTTTTAAAATTTTGGTCGCCAACGGAGAGTGTTTGGTAGCGCTGTCCTCAGAAAACACCGTTTGTACTGTTTCTTTTGTTTTGAATCTTAACTCTGGTTTTACGTGGCCTATTAACACAATTAAGAAAATATCATTTGAAGTCCGCACTTTCAACACAAGTTGAAATGGAGACTGGGGCTGTGTCCCAATTCAGAGACCGCACGCTTGAAGTACGCATTTTGAGTGCGATTACGTAACCGCCACGTGACGACTGTCCCAACAAGTGTACTTCAAATGCGTACTCCAAATGCGCCGTCCATTTCCCCAAATATCAAGCGTGGTCCGGTGCACGCTTTGTGGTCCCATATATCCCACAATTCATAGCGCGGCAGTGGGTGTGGATAATTTTGCCGCAAAATACGGCAGAAGGCAGAAGGGAGCGGCCGAAGAGTAAACTGTCAAAAGTAAGTACTAAATACTATGTCACTTATTTATGTGCGAATGTTTAATAATGAAGAACATTGAAACATTACTGTTGGCCACATGTCGGCAAAGTTGTGTGACATTAGTGATGTTTGTACTTTCAGCGTTAACTTGGTTTTAACGCCTCTACTTCTAAATATATATATAGTCGACCTTAATCTTACAGAGAATCTGATGATTTGATAGATAATTAAAATCAGTTGTATATCCACAAACACAACAAGCTGAAAGTCAGTGATGCTGCTCGGTTTGCAGTCCTGAATATCACGGCACAAGCAGGATTCACTGCACTGTTAATGTTAGCTATGTTATATTGCTGCCTCTGTTCGGTGGTGTCGAGCCAAACGGACTTTAACGTGTGTTTGAACGAGCTGACGGTTCACTCGTTACGCTGAAAGAAAGATGCTTTAATCACAGGAGTCACACATGTGTCCACTGTACCAGCTGGGAACTCTTCTTGTTTAGCACTCGTAATAACACAAACACTAAATCCTCCTTCTTTTGTGCTGTTTTGTAGCAGTGTAAACACCTGAGACCGTCACCTGTCTGTCCTGCACTCTCTCTCTGTTTCTTTCTCTCTGATTGTGTAATAAAAGTATGAACATGTGTTTATAAGTTACACTTGTGTTTGAATCCTGCAGCTTATCACACATTTGATTTCCATGTGTGACAACTGCAAGTGTCCAGAGTGAGGACAGACTGAGGGACCCACTGCTGCACATCATCTGTGAGGCTTTGCACCCCTGATGATCCACCAGGAAAAAACTCAGCAGAGTGTGAGGAAGAGGAGGAGGAAGAGCCAGCAGCAGCTGACAGATGGAGAGAATAGACAGACTGTTCCCTGTTTGTGAAGGACTGTTAGAAAAGTTTACAATAACTAACTGTCTGTCCTGAATCAGTCTTATTAGGTAATGTTTAAATAATTTTATAAGAATTTGTGGGAGAAAGTATTCAGGGACTTCAAGTTAAACACTATGAAAGGCAGAAACAAGTTTAATGTTCAGAAACCTAAAGTATGTATCAGCAGCAGAATGGAGCTAAAAAAAATGTTTGTTTCAGTTCTATGAAGCTTTGAGTATTTTGGATTAGTAGTACTGCTCTGTTTGTTGCATCATAATGCTGTATGTTTGTTTATATGCTTTATATATTCTGAGGTAAGTTGATCTATAGTGTTACATCATATTCTATAAGGATGTTCTGTGTTTGTATACTTTCTGCCCAGTTTGACCCATTTAGCAGAAGTCAGCCTGTTTAAGGCTCTGATATCTAGTCTGTATGACTTGAAGCAGTTATGACATGGTATGATTTTCTCACCCAATAAAGGAATATTTCTACTCTTCTCAGTCTACTCTTCATTCTATCAGAAACAGTTATCACAGCTCGTACATTTTCTTTTTACACATAAAAGTAAGCATTGACCAAAATGTAATAATGCCAACATATTAAACGAACAATATTTGTCTCTTATGTATAATACATCTGTATATACACTGTCAAAGATACTTGTCTTTGAGTGAAGATTTAAGGTGATAGGAAATATAAATAACTGCAACTTCAATCTTTGACCCAGAGTTCAAGCTCACTGCTGTAATATATCCTGCAATATATATATATATATATATATATATATATATATATATTAGGGGTGCAACGATACACAAAATTCACGGTTCGGTTCGGTTCGATACTTTGGTGTCACGGTTCGATATTTTTTCGATACAAAAAAAAATGTTCATGCCTTTTTATTAATTTGTCATTTATTAAATTTTCACGGCACATTCTGCACCACCTCTCTGTGCGTTCATCATTTGTTTGAAGCCAGCTCACCTCCTGCAACCACTTTTCCAAGAATACGCGCTTCTTTTGTGGTTCGGACTCCTTCTGACATTTCTTTGGAGGTGGAGGAACACCAAAGTAATTGCTTAAAGGAGCTTCTTCGACATCTTTATGAGTTCTAAACAAATGTCTGTCCTCC
Organism: Neolamprologus brichardi; assembly: GCF_056152115.1. NCBI lineage: Eukaryota > Metazoa > Chordata > Actinopteri > Cichliformes > Cichlidae > Neolamprologus > Neolamprologus brichardi. Next base: position 5,805,022 of record NW_028270137.1, on the reverse strand, counting down.
TCCTGAAAATCTTATGTATGCAAACACTCGTTGCAACTTCTTATCTTGTGCGCGTTTTTTATTTTGACAGCGAATGCGCACCTGCGGACCACTTATCTGTAGACCTGGTTATTTAGCTCGTCATATTGCAGCCACAGAAATTCTTTTGTCCATGAAACCATAAAGCTGCACTTTCTTTTTGCCTTATAGTCTGATTTGTCATAACTTTTCCGTTTTGTGGTAAGCTTTTCTTTGGCTGTCACTTCTTCACCCTGACGTGTCTTATTTGTCTCAGCAGAACTAAAATATATATCCTGCTGCTTTTACACACGCACTCACATAACGCTCAGCGATTCTCTGCGCGATCAACCTCTCACATGTTTAAGCTTGCTGCAGGAGATTTCACTTGTCATGTTTGCATAGTAAGCTAACGATTGATAAGACGATGTCAGAGGAATTGGTGCGCAAATTATCATCACTCATCAATCAGTGCTGTCGCTCTCTATACACAGTTCGCGCGATTGCAAAGTGAAAGCAAAAAACAAGCGCAAATTCAAACGCGATTTAAATATGTCACATATTGACAGTGGCTCACCGATGCCAATGACATAATTACCCAGCTACATTTCCGAAAGAATGCAAAAGCATTGACATATATTTTTCCTTCCTACGATAGGCCGACGAGCAGAGGAGCCCGACTGGAAAAATCGCTAGCGATTTTGCGAGCCCTGTATCTGATTGAGGAATCACTCATCTTTGGAAAAGAGAGTTTATTACAGAGAAATGGCTCTTTCCAAAATAAAAGCTATACTATACGCTTCTTCTGGGCTATATTCTCAGCAGCATATTAAACATATCAGGCCCCATAAGGAAAATCATGTGCTAACGGCTGTCTAAATGACTCGGGTAAAGTTTGTATGCGTGCTTGTTGTTTTTGTCTGCTTCCACTTGTCTTTGCACTAGGATGCTATCGGGTAAATGTGCAGTCATATTCGTTGTGTTCCCACTAGTGCTGTCAGCCTTAATCTGAAATGAGGTTAACGCCACAACACGGCAAATCTCCGTTAACGAGCTACCGCGGATTGCCCCGTGTGTGGGGCTGGACAGCATCAACACATTAACGAGCTAACTGCGCTAACACACTAGTTCCCACTCATATAATTGAGCATTGCTTGGCACATCTGACATACTGTTTTACTTTAGTCCATGACACGCTTACCTTCAGGGTCATACGTCACATGAAGACCAAAATAGTTCCAGACGCCAGATCTGAATGAGGGTGGGGGAGGTTCAATTTTCCATGTTGCAACGAGCTTAACTTCTGTCTCGCTAGCTTGCCCTGCACTCAGTGAATCTGTGTTCGACTACTCCGCCTAGGCTGCATATGCGTACCGAACCGAAAGCACTGTATCGAACGGTTCAATATCGATACGAGTATCGTTGCACCCCTAATATATATATATATATTTATATATATATATATATATATATATATATATCATAATAATAACAATATTATTTATTATTATAAATAATAATATTTTTGTGCCACTATTCTGAGTGCACGTAAAAAAAAAATTTGAGAGCACATAAAAAAAGTTTGCAGGTACAAGTGTTGCATTTTGAGAAGAAATTTATTTTCAGCGAAGAAAAGCTGAATTTGAGTGAACAAAATTCATTCATACGTGCAATGTATTTGCTATTATCTACGGAGCCCCACAGGGGACATGGGAGAAAAAAAATTAAGGCGGACTTTTGCGAGATCTCGCAAAAGGTGAATTCCAACAATGGCGGCAGCTACTTAGTTGTAATATTACTCTTTCTGGGTCACGAAATACACTTTTAAGATATTTTGAGGCGTGAATGTAGTCGTCAGATACCTGCTCGGTTTACAAGACATCACATATTTGCAAAAGTGCTCCGACATTTTCGGAGATCTGACACCCACTAGCTCGAAGCTAATGGGAGGTCGAGACCTACTACAGCCGGGAGGAACGCCGCTTTCCCGGCACATCGTGCGTCGACCTCCTGGTGTTCCAGATCTACTGGCGTTGGTCGAACAGATGTGTGGCAGTCTTGCGTTTCAGGAGCTGCTACCAACAAATCAGAAAAAACACGCCAAATGTGTCATCTGTGACACTTGTGAGGTTATCTCGAACACACTCCGTCAGTCTTGATGCTAAAACGTGCGAGGGGAACGATAACGACGACTAGAGTCTCCCGATCGTTTACTCTTGCTGTCCTGTGAACAACATCGGCATGGTGTTAATTGTTTGCTGTTTTTGCGATAGCGTCGCGCATGAGGATATCACCAGGTAAACTCGCCACAATTTTAAACATTTTGTTGTTCTACGGCATCAAGACTGACGGAGTGTGTTTGAGATAACCTCTCAAGTTTCACAGGTGACACATTTGGCGTTTTTTTGCTGGTTTGTCGGTAGCAGCTCCTGAAACGCAAGACTGCCACACATCTGTTCGACCAACGCCAGTTGATCTAAACGCCAGTAGATCTGGAACACCGCGCTTCACCCATACCGTAATAGGCGTAAGAGTAGTGCAACCACATTTTCGGTGCGGCTAGCTTGACTGTGACTTCGTAAGTGAGGGCTCACTTGACCGCGGTCGAAGAATGCGGCTAAAACTTTTGCGAGATCTCGCAAAAGTCCGTCTTAATTTTTTTTCTCCCATGTCCCCTGCGGGGCTCCGTAATTATCCATACACACACAACAGCAGCCCCTCTCGCTCAGTTTCTGCATTTGCGCTCGTTCGCAATGTGTTGCTGGTGCTCTCAACATTTCTGCCCGTGCGCGCTCAACTCTTTCTCTACACCGTTATATTTGTGCCACAAAAACAGCCAGACAGGACAGGGTTTAAAAAAAACCCACAAAAACAAGCAAACGAAAAAAAACCCCGACAAGGTACCTGTTTGTATTCATGTAACTTTTGAAAGTTAGCTTCATACCTGTAAGCTGGTACCTTCAAATCCGTCATCCGTGGTGCTTCTAAACTCTCACTAGAACAAGCCGCTGCAGTACTCATGATCATATGACATAGATGATTCTGATTGGCTGCTCAAATGCTCATTAGGGGCGGAGCATTTTTATAACATTAGTTACCATAGGGCTTTGGAGCGTGATGTCACGGGGGTGGGCGTGGAAAGGATTTTGGCCCGATGCGCCATTTTCCCAAAATGGCGGATCAGGCCAAAATCCTTTCCACGCCCACCCCCGTGACATCACGCTCCAAAGCCCTATTGCCTCGTTTAAAAAGAGGGAGGAGCCGATTGCACCGCCTAGCGTCTAGTCTTCGCGGTCTTCCATCAGTTGCGGCCTTTTCTCTCCCTGGTGTTTGAGAACATGGAGGACAAAAGGATACCAAAGAATCAAAAACTATGACAAAGGTAAATACTTAAAGTTTGATAAGTTTTCATCAATGGTTATTTTAGTAACTTTCTATAGTCGTCCTAAACGGTATAAGGGGGAGAAGCATAACATCTTAACTCAGAGACACAGACTTACTATATTTCTTCCATACAGACTGATGCGACAAAACCAGTAAGTAGGTGTACAGCGTACACTGTAGTCTATAGCACCCAGGAGTATTGGCTTATTACGTACACGTTGGTAAGCTGTCTTGTGGCAACTGACGGACTGAAACAAATGAGCGTGCTGTGTTTGCAACAGCGCGATGAACATTACCTGTCCTTTTATTAACTGCACAAGTAGTGCTGGTCATAGCTGCTAGCTCACTGGTTAAGGCGGTCATGGGTCTGTAGCTCTGTCCACCGTTTTAGTGAACATATTTAGTTTTAAAGTAAGTTACAGGGCTTTTCCTGCCTTTCTGGGGGGATTATATTTCACTAAAAACGATCTAATATGCATATCCACATAATTATGCATTATTATAATTATAATATATTAAAAAACACACGCTGTATTTTAAAGAACATACATTAAGAAGCAGATTATATTAGATTTATATTTTAAATAAGACAAAATTTGGATTTTACAGCAGTAAAATTATTGTATCTCTACAGTTTAAACATGTAATAAGCTTTGCCCCTGCACAGAGTGGATCGTGAAACAAATGGAATCATCATAAATACATTATTTCATATTTATTACTTCCCCCTCCTCATTGCTTTATTATTGTAGCTCTAGTAATAAATAATAATGTAAGGATTCTGGATCAGCACCATGATGCCCATAGTATATACAGTATTCTGAAGAAGGTCTAAAATGTCACTGTGTGTGCGTGCATGTGTGTGTTTTATTTAGATGGATTTTTTTAAATTATTACTCATGATATAACATTGTCTAGACATGCCTGGTAAGGACATGAGGAGGAAACAGTAGGAGCTGTGTGAGGCTACTAAAGGCAGGGCTGTAACATTTTTCTGTCATCATTTTATTATAGATTAAGTGCAAGAGTTGTTAGGTGTGGATAATTAGATTATAGTTTATTGCAATAGTAAGTTGTGCCTTGTTCTCAGATAGACAGCAAGTGGAGAGTGATATATGAAATGATGGGATGGAAGGAAGAAGAGAAGCAAAGAGTGATTCACAGGCAGAGCCGAGTTTATTTCTCACAGTTTTTTGTTGCCTTATGGTTCCAAGCGCTGTCACCAATCTTTGCATTTTGTTATTATCTCATGACACTTGTTTAATCAGCTACCATCTCTCCTATGGACTTTTTAATGTCTACAGTCTTAGATCAACACAGCCCTGCCCTCCAGCACTATCAGCAGCAGGAGCAGCAGAAACCCCTCAACAGCAACATTGTACCTATCAGGTAAAACATAGGCTACGTTTGCTTTGTCTTGTCGCCACCTCACAACAGTGATATAGTATGATGTGATCCCATATTAGATTCTTGATGAATGTGTGTTGTTGTTATTCAGCCTGGTTCAATATGCCCCTTTTTAACTTTGAGCACCCGCCCCTTAAAACGTCTCTGAACGGCCCTGGTGCAAAGGACTGGTAAATATTAGTGAACTTCCTTTAAGGTACATTAATTACATTTATATATTAAAAACATACAATTACAGTGCATCATGTAAATCCTAATAATGCAAAATCACAATCCTTGCCAACAGCGAGTTAATGCATATCTGTAATCTATAAAATTGTGGTTAGAGCAATCAATTATTCTGTATTAAATTAATCGTGACACCAGGTCTTCAGCTGACAAGAAAATTAATAATAAGTGGCATTACCATATGTTTTCTTCAAGGCAAGACATATGGGTTTGACTGGCTCAAAGCAAAACAGATTACAGGAAGAAATCTCAATTGTCAGAGTAATGGGAGGTGGAAACTCTTCAGTGATGTTGTCACACGATATTACATATTGAATGCTTAAATCTTGAAGATTTGTAGGTCTTTATACATTCCACTGAACTTCAATGAGGAGTCTCAGTTTTCGGTGTTTCGAAACGCCGTTTACGTATGGACGAAACAGCTGCGTGTTCAAAACTACCCGTGTAGGTGTCAGTGTTGGGAAGGTTACTTTTAAAATGTATTCCATTACAGATTACAGAATACATGCCCCAAAATGTATTCTGTAACGTATTTCGTTACGTTACTCAATGAGAGTAACGTATTCTGAATACTTTGGATTACTTAATATATTATCATGCTGTTTACAACTACATGAATGTACTATTGCTGTGATTTATTACTGTTACTGAAGGTCCGCGGCTCCGAACCGTAGTAAAGGGACCTCTGGCTAATACGGTGGGTTCTGTGTCGGCTCGTAGCTGAAAACTAGCTTTACTTTGTTGTCTAGGTCAACTTTGCTAGCAGAGACAGAGAGAGGCGTTGAAAGGCTGCTCCAACAGAACTTATTGTTTCAGAGGAAAACACGAACACGGTGTACAGTCGAGTCTTAATAGCTTACTTACAGCTGGGCTCGTCAGGCTCTCTTCTTGGCTGCAGTGGTTATTATTATATTTACATGCTTCCAGCTCCCGTTTCTGCTCGATGACAGCTCGTACTTTTCCTTTTTCTCCCTCCCTCGCTCACAGACACATAACGGGTATGGCAGTCCATTCTCCCTGCAGCACGGACTACACTGCCCATGATGCTACATTCTTTAGAGCTATACCTGTAGCATTCTGCCTGTTAGCTTAGCACAACAACAACAGGCGCTCTCTCACCCAGGAAACACGCAGAGAGAGAGCGTCACCCTGTAACCATGGCAACCGTAACGCTGCCTGGAACAACAGAACGTAGCTGTCAAACAAAACCCAAACAGTCCTGACCCGCCACAATATGAAACAGGGAAGTACCGCCGTGTAATCAATTTATTTCAACAAAGTAACTGTATTCTAAATACCACCTTTTTAAACGGTAACTGTAACGGAATACAGTTACTCATATTTTGTATTTTAAATACGTAACGGCGGTACATGTATTCCGTTACTCCCCAACACTGGTAGGTGTGGACGTAGCATAAAAGAGTTAGTACTTTATTTTATTACTACCTGTAATTTATTGCAGATTACTTGTATTGGCCCTGACCCTAACCTTAAATTAAAAAATGACACAGAAAACAATTTGGCATTGAAAACAAGCCAAAGTAACGGACACGAAAGAAGACAACAAAATGCAAAAAAAGAAATACCTTTCGAAATTTAAACCAAAATTCATACTTACCTGAAACTAACGGACACGGGGAAAAGAAAAACCTGTAAAAGAAATACTTAACTTTCAAAATAAAATTAGGGCTGAAATTGTCCACATCAACACCACTGTGGTCCTAAACCTAGTGGATTGTGGCCATTATGAATGCATGCCATATGATGACTGCTCCAATCTGAAAAAAACTTCCAGACTAGATAATAACCCTCCCAAAGGTCACTTATTGTGCTTAACCTCTGACACTTTCAGGTTCCTGGAGCAAAGCCCCTTTAGAGCTCATTCACAGATCCTTGACAGTGAGGTGAAGTATGGGCCAGAAGAGGAAATTTCTTTGGACCCTGGACCTAACCTGTCAAAAATCCCACCACCTGGTGAAAGTCAAAATGGAGGCACTGAAAAAGGACCAAGCTTGGAGACCAGCCCTCCTCAGCGGCTTGCCTTTGCTCCTTTTGAAATTGACAAATCCTATTCTGGCTTTGCTACTGAGGTTAAGACTCCTTCTGACGTCTGTGTGTTTGTTATTAGAAGCAAATCCTCTAGAGACAAAGTGTCAGTTGCCTTTGCTCCTGTTGAAATGGACAAATCATATTCTGGCTTTGCAGCAAAGCCAGAATATGATTCTGGCTCACAGAAGTCCTCTAGAGACTTCTGTGAGTTGAGCTGGATGACCTGCCCAGCCAATTGATACCTCTTCCTGAAGACCACATTGCCCCTGGCACCCGCTGCCTACTGAACTCAGATTCCAGGAATAAGTCGTGCAGGGCTGAAATTGTCCACGTCAACGCCACTGTGGTCCTAAACCTAGTGGATTGTGGCCATTATGAATGCATTCCATATGAAAAAGGACCAAGCATGGAGACCAGCCCTCCTCAGTGGCTTGCCTTTGCTCCTGTTGAAATGGACAAATCATATTCTGGCTTTGCAGCAGCAAAGCCAGAATATGGCTCACAGAAGAGGACTTCTGTGACTTCTGTGAGCTTCTGAAGATTAGATTAAGGTGTTTACTTTTATGCTGAAATAAAGAGTACCATTTATCTCACTGTCATCTAAATGTTTATATCACATACCACACGCATCCCATACTTGAAGCACAGGTATGTATGTTTCTTTCATTCTATTAATCTATACCACCTTTACAGATGCACCTCATTTTCATATACTCGTACATGTATATATGAGAAGAAATTAGAAGGACACACCTAACATATCTAAACTCTCTTATGTATGTCCCTTTACTGTGACAAGTCCCACCCAATATAGTTAAAATGAGAGCCATTACCAACTTTTGGAAGATTGGCAAACCAAGAGAAGGGAAGCATCTGCTGCCTACAACTATGACTTTCTGTTACATTCAAGCACACGTTAAAAAAATTAAGGATATTTTAACCTACAAAATGGCACAAAGGAAATATAGACAAAAAAGTGTCGACAATATTGGAGGGAGAGTGGATGTTTGAGGACTCAAGAACAAGGGTGATGTGCAGAGCTGTAGTAACTACAGAAGGATAAAGCAGATGAGCCATGACGCGGCGCTACGGAAAGTTGTTGATGGTAGGTTAAGAAGAGAGGTGACAACAGTGAGCAGCAGCATGGCTTCATGTCGAGAAAGAGCACTACAAATGTGATGTTTGCTTTGAGAGTGTTGTCGGAGAAGTGTAGAGAAGGTCAGAATGAGCTGCACTGTGTCTTTGTAAATGTAGAGAAATCACATGATAGGGTCCCAAAAGACGAACTGTTGCACTGTCATGAGTGGCAGATAAATTGGTGAGGGTTGTGTAGGACATGTATGAGGATAGTGAGACAGTGATGAGACTTGAAGAGGTGGAGATATGATTTGGAGAGAAGAAGAATGAGTTCAAATACCTGGGGTCAACAATACAACGCAATCAACTATGCATAAGCAACGCAAAGAAGAGAGCGCCCTCCATCCACTCCCCCCACTTAGGCAACCTGCTATGATTTATGGTTTGCAGAAAGTGGCATTAACACAAAGGAAACAGATGGAGATGGAGAGTTAGAAAGGAGTATATCACAGGGACGGCTCACGCTGAGCAGTTTGGATATCCTGAACAAAGGGCGGTGAAAATGGAGCTCCCAGGCAGGAGAAAAAAACCTCAGAGGAGGTTTACAAATGTAATGATAGAGGATAGAGAAGACTGGAGTGACAAAGGTGGATGATTTGGACTAAAATGGAAGCTAGATTAAATTCAAATTAAAACCATGTAGGTTGTTATGGTGTAACATTTATTTCAATATACAAAAACATTTTTAAAAATGTGTCTTCAGGCCCGTGCACCTGCTGGTTCTGTTCTGTGCCTGCCAGGGGCCCCTGTGCCCACTGGTCCTGAGATTGTTCTCGCTGGAGGGCCCGAGGAGCCCGTCCAGCCACCAGCTGCTCCACCAGCAGCGGCATCCACGCCTGCAGCAGCAGCCGCATCCACAGTTTCGTCCACGCCGCCGCCTGCTGCAGCGCCTCCATCTCCGGCTTCCACACCGCCGCCAGCTGCAGCCTCGGAGTCTTCATCCTTGCCAGCTGCCGCCCGGTTACTCGCTCACTGAAAGCTTAACCTGCTTCGCGATCCTCTTCGCAGGTCGCTGCTCTGTTACCGTTAATCCCCGGAGCGTGTCAGGTCCGACAAGTGCCATGTTTCATCTGAGAGGAGAACATCGCTTCCTCATACAGATTTCAAAATAAAAGCAGAGAGTGGCGCTTTTCAAGTACTTTTTTTTAACCACATGGGACTGGTTTTTAGGATAAGGACATAATCTGACAGTGTGACTGGATATAGGAACATTTATAAAATAGCACTACAGGTGTTACAGTGGCAGATCGCTGGAATACCATTTGAGGAATCTATCCGTATGCATGTCATTCAAAATGCATTCCAAAATTTCCCAAATTCCTAAAAGTCTTCACTTTTGAATGGTAATAGAACCCCCCCCCCACCCCAGGCACCCTCCATACCATGAATGTGAAGTTTAATTTACATCCGCTCTTGATAAAGTAGTCATATAAAAATGTCTGAGGCTGCCCTTAAGTGTCTGATTGTCATTGTCTGCCCATAGAAGATCCCTTTGCTTTCACGATGTTCCTATGTAAACATGAATTCTACTACCAATCACTTAAAGAATTTTCCCAAGGGTTTACACCAGGGATGTCCAAACTTTTTTCACTGAGGGCCACATACATAAAAATATAGGAGGGGCCACTTACTAGAAATTAGGTATATAACCTTAACTTTACTGTATTAAAGTTAGAAAAATCACTTAAAAGTGGTCAAATATGTTATATTGTTGAATATAATTAAAGACAAAACTGCCTTCATCACAACTTTCCATAAATGGATCTTTATTGATTTATTCAGAAAAAGCTTTGGTCGCTCATTCTCAGAACAGCAGCCTCAGATTTCTTCTTAGACAGAAGATTTACAGCACAGAGAAAAAACAATAAAGGGGAAAATGGGACGGGTAAATTTCAAGTTTGTTATTTAAATTATTAGGCTTAGCAACACACCTATTAACGTTCGTTTGAAACCGTTATCAACATAACAGACTGAACTGGACTTAATAACAGTCCATATAATTTTAGTAAATTATTCTGGTGAGTATCAGCTGCGCTGGGTTTGTAAATCGGGCCATCCAGCTGCGGTGCTGATCGTACGCCACTCGTGCCAAAAATCAGGACAAATGTCACTTGATCAAGGAGCAGATCTGCATCAGATGAGATCAGCTGACTTTGCGTGTGCGTGCGCTGTGCACAGCGGTGTGTACTCTGTGTGTTAACAAGAAAAACGCATATAAGAAAGTGGTGCGCAAAAGCAGGGTAGTGACAGAATTGATGCCCATTATTGGTATTTGAAGCATGTGTACATGCACATGGATGCTTATTAACACACGGGCACTGTGGAATATATTTTTTACTCACCTAAAGCGCTCGTGCTCTCGTCCACTCCCCGCAAAAAAATTAGCAGCTGTGCGGTGTCTGTGGCATCGGTGCTCTCATCAAAATCAAAAGCACAGCTTTATCAGACAGTTGCAGTTTAATGTTGGCTGACAAGTCTTCAATGCGTCGCACAACTTTATCTCTGGACATGCTGACGTTGTTGAAGTCCTGCACTTTTTCCGGGCACATTATTTCGATGACTTTAACGAGGCCGTGTTTTATGAGGTCTCCATCTGAAAAAGGCTTGCCATGTGTTGCGGTGAGTTGGGCGACCTCATAGCTGGCTATTGGAGCCTTTTCCTGGACAATTTGAGCACGAAAAGATACTGTTGCTGACCCCGCAGGAGAGCTACCCTTTGCTTTAATTTCTGCTCTCACTCAGCACCAGTGTAAGATGCATAGGCCTGATGTTTGGTTTCATAATGAGGTCGTACATTATAGTCTTTCATAATTGCCACAGTTTCAGTGCAGATCAAACAGATACACTTCCCCTTGAATTCTTTGAAATATTCACTCTCCCACCGTGTCTGAAATTTTCTGCACTCACTTTCTACCTTTCGCTTCTTTGGTTCTGCCATGTTTAGTAACTTGGGGGTAAATTTCTTCTGTGATTGTCCTTTTTGGTGGAGCAACTGCCTTGATTAACAGCAGCTCCCCCTGGTGTTAAAACTAATAAGTGCAATACACTCAAGCAAAAGTTGAAGTGCGGGCCATATTCTATTCTATTTATAAAATTACTTGCGGGCCAATTAAAAATGAACCGCGGGCCGCAGTTGGCCCGCAAGTAAGTTGTTTGGAAACCCCTGGTTTACACAATAAACCAGGCTGTTGTGGAGGACTGCGCCAACAAGCTTATAAAGACATAAATAGATACTGAACAGAACTGAGTTCTGTCCCATTTTCAAATGTTACCCTTGAAAAAAATTAATTGCCCACCCTGCTTTAAGGGGACTGCAGACTATGCAATGCAGAGAACTGAGGGTTATCTTTAGCCAATGTGGGCCAATTAACAAACGCATTAAGTCAATTAAACTAAAATAACCTGTTTAATATGGTAAATTAACTTTAACTTGTATTTAAACAAAATGCTATCAATTTAAGAGAGAGCAAAAGAGAGCCTGGTAGGTGTGATGGTTAGTGTCTAACCATAATATTCAACAACATTAACGCTGATGACCAGAGTACCAGAATACGTTCTGTATGAAATTGTTGCGCTTTTATTCTGCAATAAAATGACTATACTTCCGGAATACCCTGTGGTATTTTACAATGCTCAGAACAGGTGCGTGGGAGTTCTTATTTGAAACATTTTTCATTCCATGTGTGGAGCGCACGAACATATATTTTTCTCCTCTTTATCAAAATTAGTTTTCTTGCCAAGCCTCTCTCTCCCGTGCCAGTTAGTCTTGACGGTGGTCGTCAATTTGTTCTCGCTCATTTGGAAGTCCACAGTACGCTAAACATCAAATATGCATCACCTGTCATGTTATCATTCAACTCACTTTCTCCTTGTTCTTATGTCTCTATGTGACAGATGGTTGTGGCTTAAAGAAAAGAAAGAAGTGAGTAATCAAGTGACCCCTCTCTGGGTTGATAGGCCGAACACTGAGAAAATAAGGACATGGAAGGGAGAGGTGAAGCTGCTGACAGAGATTAGAGAATTTATACAGTTTGAAGTGGATCTTCTCTGATTTTTATGTACCCACTTCACAGTCGACATGATGTTCTGAGACAAGTGGATATGTAGTCTGAGAACATGATCCGGGACTGCAAAGCGTCACATACCTTAAATATATTAAAGCTGTTAAGGCTAGGTTGCAGGGATATCAGATTCAGTGGTTCACAGGGGATCCGCTCAGATGTATGGGGTCTTATCAGCTCTCCATTCCACAAAAGCCAAAATTTAAGATATGGCTTTTCTGCAGGACACTGATAAGAAATGCAGGTGGTCCATGGAATCAGAGACTGGGTGGTCTATGGTTAGGATTGCTGGAGCAGAAAGGAAATAATAAATAAATAAATAAAAATCAGTGAGCACTTTCAGTTTTCTGTGTAGCTTTGCCATACAGTCAAGATGTCATTACTGACTAATGGATTCTCTCATTTTGTAATCATCAATGTTTAATTAATCAATGGGCTAGTCTTTCCAAATCATCAACAGGGTTGCTGGGTTAGGTGCCTTGAAGGCTAATGAGTTTTCATTTAACCTGGCATGTTCCATAATAATTTGTCTATTTAGTCTCTATTGGCCATGCTAAATTTGCGTGGTGAATGAGCGATAACCCCAAATGTTGTGCAAAAGTATCTTTTTCTATGTGATTTACTTGTTAAAGAGTTGTAAAGCTGTTATGACTGAACACTGCTGTAGTCTATTAAAAAATGCTGAATTGCAATGTCCTGTTGGACGGAAGTCATATCTGAGGGATTAAATAAGGTCATTTTCCTGTTATGACTCAAATAGCACTTAAGAACTGCTGATGTCAGCTACACTAACTACTTTACATCCCTCCAGAATGTCAGCTTAATAGAGCTGAATGTTTACCGTTACATGTGTGACCTCAGTGCCACAGACTGACTGGCCGTGACAATAAATGGATAAAGTCTAACCTTCAGGCTACGGCTGCTGCCAATCAGTTTATTGATTAGCTCTTAACAGATGTTGAAATCAGTGAGACATTGTCAGCTGGCTGATGGGATTGCTCCCTGCTGAAATCACAATCCATTTGTTAGCCCAGAGCCCACAAATGTGTGAAATCAACAATCGATTAACCATTTGAAACCTAATCAGACTCATCTACTACGGCATTTTATAAAAACCATCATGATAATCTATGCAGTGATGGCATAGATCCCGAAGTGTCACTTTGTTGTGGTTAGGTTAACTTTGAGTATAATCAAATGAATGCTAACACCTTCAGATAAAATTCCCATTTAGTTTTGTACAAGGATAAAATATACACATTTATGGTCCTTACAAACACATCATTGTGACTTTAGTAATCCTTTGGCTGCCCCTCTAGATGGTGGGGATGTTATTATTTTCATTAATTACCATGGGACATGGTTTATGAGTGAATTTGGATAAAGTAGGACAAATTTTGACAAATGTCCTGACAAACTATAGACAGTACTTCTTTTCTTTTTTTTAATCTTCTGTCATTTTTATTTGAAACTAAAATCAGTCCTACCTGCAGTTTCATGTATAATAAGGAAAGTCACTGACCGATCCTCTTGACACTCCAGAAAAGCAGAGGCTTCCAGTGGTGCCGATCAGTGCATTGATTGTATGATCATCCGGGGACCATGTTGGAAACAGTGGTAAGACGGAAATAATTGGATGGCTAGATAAAAATCCGCTCACTGAGACTTGGATCAGTGATCACAGAGGTAGACATCCAGTAACCAATTGAAGATAAGGTCTGATGTGGTGGCTGCTGTCATCACTGACTGACTGACAGCAGCAGACTTTAACTCTGTGGTTTTCTAAGAGGTGATCGAAGTACCTTTCTGTTGCATTTTCACTCAGCTCACAGTGATGTACTTAGCATTTGCTGCTCTATGGTCAAGAATTTAAAGGCAGTTGATGCAATCATTGCTTAACACATCTTGTTGTGCTTTAATTTGGGAAATCACATTATATCTTCATTGTTCTGGCTATTATGTTTCTTGGGAATTATCTTTTTCTATTTATTGGGAAAGGCAAAAACATCTTTATTTTGGTTGTGTTTCACTGCCATTTCCCAAAATGTACATAATGTTATGAAGCAGTTTGTTTATAGAGAATTATTTTTTGCTGCAAAAACATTTTTTTGCAAAAAAAAAACCAAAAAAAAAACACATAGCTAATCTATGCAAAAACTGAAGCATGGCTGGAAAAATATCCACTGTGGTTCAGATCTCTGAATAACATGGTAACATTGCTGATTTGATGGATGATTTCAGCAAGAGAAATATTGAAATGTGATGCAGATTTTTACGTCATTATCAGGCACCATCTGAGCGGGATGGACACGCACAACTCAAAGTCCTTTAGTGTTGAGGAGGTTCATTTGAATGACATTTATGTCCATTAACTGAAGCATGTTCCGAAACATGCTTATTTTACTAAAATGTGTTCACTTTTTAAATTATGTTTCACGAAACAACATTAATCTATTATCTTAAGGTTCTTTAAACTTCTTAGGCTTACACAGGGTGCAGTCTTTGAATAATTAAATAAAAAGAAACAGAAATGTTGATTGTGTTCTGAGCTTAAACTTTGCACGCTAATGTGAAAACACGATCCTAATCACTCCAAACTTAAGGCATTCAAATTAATGACCTATAACACTATGTGTAAGAGAACGATAATGTTTCTCATGTCACTATTTCAAACATACCGACAGACAGACATAGAGTCAATTACATTAGCGTATCAACATTACCTCAATCAGCGAACTCATTTGCAGGGAACTCAGTTCTCAATCTGTTAGTACAAACATTTGATAGATAAACACTGTTGTCAGCAATAGCGCAACACTGTCAATGTGAAATTACATCCTGCTATTGGGGAGGAGTACACCTCACGGTGAGGTGAAGCAAAGAGTTGGGCAAGAGAAAGGTGGTGGCTTGGGAAGTGCGGCTCCGACAAGGCAATTAAACGCACCTTGGGCTTGATGGATTTCTAATTGGAGGCTGATCACATCGGAGGTGTGCTGGATTATAGTTTCTGTAATGAATGGGAGAGACAGAGCGTGACAGATTAGTGCTGTTACGCCTCTCCCTGAATTGTGGGGAGAGTGTGTATAAAAGGCAGTCAGTGTGTGTCTGTATTACAGCATTTGCGTGTGTTTGTGTCCGGATATAAGAAGAGTCAGGCGTCTGTACGTGTGTGCAGCATGTGTGCATTATTTTTGCTTGTTTGTTTATTCCGTATTTCTTTCAGGACTAGTTACAAATGCATTAACCACACAAAAGAGAAAAGATGCTTTGTACCAGTTTTGGCTAGTAGCTAATTTCCATCTGGAGTCCCTGGATGGATAAAACACTGTAAGCTGTGGTTAAAATGTGCTGCAGATAGCCCTATGAGGATGTTAGTTTATACTGTATCAGTGTAAAATGTTGTGTATGTGTGTGCGAGTGCATATATCACTAAAATGTTACAACACCAATTACAAAAATGTTGTGATGCTGCCTGAAATACAAACCAAATCTCATAGACACATGTTTTATTCACAAAACATCATAGATGCCACATTAACTCTTTGAGCTGGGAAAGTTTGTTATTTTAAGAAAATATTAGCTCATTTTCAATTCGATGGCAGCCATACTTCAAAATAAAAAAAAAATAAAAAACTTGGAGCACAACCATGTTTACCACTTTGGAGCAGCTCATCTTCTTTTATCAACAGTCTGTAAATGTCTGGGGGTAGCACTTTATAAATAATGTCACACTCACACTAATAAACATTAGTAAGGTATTAGCAAGTGCTGAATTCATCATTTAGTAATGATAAAAACAAAGTGGAGGAAATGCAAAAGAACAAAAAAGACTTTTAGAGATGGGAGAATGTGGTCAAATAATCTCTCTCTCTTTCATGTTTCATGCTAATCATCCTGTCCATCACCATTACATACGCAGTGATGATGGACAGGCTGACAGACGCTGACAGGCAGGAGTCTCTATGGACTATGATGTTTGCAGCCAACATTGTGACCTCTAGTGAGAGTAGGGAGCAGGTGGAAAAGAGAAGTGGAGGTATGCTCTGGAGAATAGGGGAATGGAAGTCAGCAGAAACAAGATAGAATACATGTGTCCGTCAACGAGAGGGAGAAAGATATAGCCCGGCTGCGACAAAAGAAGAAGAGGAAAGAAAAGATTAATAAATGTTCTGAAGGGGGACACGCAGAGTTTTGGTATAACAGAAGAGGGCATTAGGACAGGATTGAGGCAGAGGATCCACCTACCCTTAAAAGGAAAAGCCAAAAGAAGAAGGAAAAGGCAACAACTGTGCAACTGCACAATCCAAGAAGTACAGAAAATAAGATGAATTTGAATCCGTGACTCCATAAGTCGAGTACAAATGAGAATGACAGGTATAGTTTTGTATTTCTGTGTGATGTGTAACAACAGTGTTTGAGTGTGCTTCTGTACAATTTACAGTGTCATCCGCCTGTTGTGCATCAAAGAGAGCATCAGCTAGTTGTTACTAACATGACTGAAGATAACCAAGGGTGCAACAATAGGGATGAACTGGGAAGGGTGCTATGAAGGCGATGACGGAGGTAGAGACAAAAAAAGAGAGAAAAGGGGATCAGAGGGAGTAGTCAGCTTCGACTGTTTTGAACTAGCAGACGGAGAGGCGGAGAGGAGGTGGAGAGAAAGAGCGGAGGATGAAAAGGAGACTGAATGAAGTGAGAAAACAGAGGGGGAGACAAGAGACAGTTGGTGTGTATGTGTGTATGTCTGTAAAGTGAAGGGGAAAAAAACAGGAAGAAAGAACAGGCGAGGAACTTTTAGTGGCCCTGCTGTTGTCTTTGTCAGCACACTGTGACAGCCAGAATCAATTATTAAACAAGACCATCAGCCTTTGGAGGAGAAAAAGAAGACACTATAGTGGCGAGGTGATGAGAGCAGGGCAGAGGGGTGGAGGGAAGATTAGAGCAGAGCGTTGATGTAAAGAGGATCAGGAAAGGAGAACAATGTATGGAAAGGACAGATGAGGGTAAATTAGGAGATCGAGCAAAAGGAGAGGACGAAGGGAAAAAACAAAGCTAAGGAGAGAAAAAAAGTCAAGAGCAAGATGAGACTTATTTTTTGGTTTTTTGCAGAGAAGCAACTATAATTGAGTGATAGAAGTGTGGATTAAATGAGATGCAAGAGGCGTTGTGCCTTCTTTCATGTTGTAGTCCTTCAGGTCATGCTGTGTGTGTTTCATTGTTTTATAACCAAGCAAAGGAGAACTTGAGCCTCTGGGAATGTTGGTATGGAGGAGCTGGGTTAGTGTTGCACCACGCAACAGAAGGTTTGCGAGTGTTGTTTTTGAAGGGTGGTAACACAATACACAAAAAACGAAAATATATGCCAGGATTATGGAATTTTGTGTTCTGCGTTATAGAGAATGGAAAGCAAAATTTAGAAAAATTAAGTACGCCTCTAACGATTTCATTGCTTGTATAACCACTTCTGTTAACAACTTGAAATAACGCTCTTCTGTGTTGTGCCATCCATTTAGCCAGAGGTTGTTTGGTTTCCCCGATGTATATATTACATCCATCCTCCTGCACTTAACAGCATGCACTAAATCACTCTGTTCTGATGAACCCGATCCTCGGGGTGGACCTGTTTGTGGAGTAGTGTGTTTTGAAGTTTGAAAGCCCCAGAAACAGGTGTTTTGAGAAAATGTAGCTCAACTGTTCCCTTTTCAGAAGATTTTCTTCTGCTTCAGAAGACCGGCCTCTTCTGAAGGTTGAGAAAACCTGCAGGCCAGGACTCCACAGTCTATTTACACCTACAGGGCAGTGACCACTCATTCAATGATGAGAGCGTAGGGTACACCTCATGGATGGGGAGGAATGCTGTTTGAAAGGGGAGTCAGAAAGACCATCTCTGAAACCAGGAGGGGGCCTATCTTAGATGCTACAGCTTTCACCATCTTACAGTGCTGTGATTACAGCCATTCCCCAACTCTGTGTAAATGGTACTCATGGCTATTGAACATTTCTCTCACTGAAAATGCAACATCAGTAATATTTTCTTACCTGGATGAGCTAGCATGCATCAAGACATAATAAGAGTCAGTCTTATTTTGAACTAGTGATCTTAACATCGAGGATGTGATGCTAATTGTTTATTTATCAAGCTTTTTTTTTTTGTAGAAACCAGACACTAATGATTCCTTCCTAAACAAATCAACAAACACAAGCAACAGCTCAAGAACTAATAAGTACTCCTTCATATTATTTACTTATTTGATGCCTTACTTATATGCAGTAAAGGTACAGCCATCAACAAAAAGCCTCTTATGATACAGAGTTCAAGGGATGTTGAAATAATAATAAAAAAAAATCTAAAGAATCATTATCATTGAATTTAAAGGTCACTGCTGGGGGATTATTAGATTCCTGAGACAAGCGTGTCAGAGCAAAGCAACAAATGAAACAATCTCCGCTCACAGAGAGGCCACAGATTGTGGCTGACCCAGCTTGAGAAGAGTGGAAGAACAAACAAAATAAGAGACAGGCAATTTATTTCATCTCATTACGGTTATTTAGCCAGAAAATGTTTTTTAGGACACACTGAATGTTGCAAGAGTGGTTCTACAGTGTATTACATACCAGATATAATGGATAGCTGAAGTGTCCCTACTCTTTAAGACTGTGTAGTTGTTATTCCTTAAACCCTACTGCAGTACAGTACAGTACAGTACAGCAGCTGAACTTTTTGCTCTCTTGTTGTCAGTTTTATATAATGACCAGAAAACGACTTCTTCCTGATAGTCATGCGAAAACCAGCCCACCATGGCTACACATAAGTCTTAGCTGGTTTATACTTTCAGGAAATACAAGTGCATACACTAATCCTCAAGCGATTGTCCAGATTTTTAAATTAGTCCTTGTTTGTCATCTTGTCAAATTGTAGCAGCTATCATATTGGTCATAACTAAGCTTAATATATTAAATAATTTATAGTAAAGTGTTATTTTTCTATGTGGTACAGCACTGCCAACATACCCACGAAGTTTGTGCTTCATTTAGTGAGAGAAATTCTAGTATTTGGAGTTTGTTAATCTGTAATCTGTAAACCCAGCCATGCTAGGTTGACTGATAATTTTGCACTGAAGTCTCGCTCTCCAGACTCACTGACTTCACATTTACTTCAGCTACAGATCCCAGAAATAACTGGACAAATAAAGGTTGAATACTTTAAAGAGGTGTGTTCTCAACACAGATGCAAGAGTCCAGTTTGACCAAAGGGAACTGAAAGATCCACTTAAAACAGACGTGACTAGACCAGCTTCAAAGGGATGGAGAATGCACAGTTTAAAGAAAAATTCTTCAAATGAACGATCGTAATGGTTCATTTTTTTCTTTTGTATACAAAAAGAAGTGACAAAAGCCGGAGAACACCACAGTAGATTATCCAGTGGACGAGACATTAGCAAAACAGTTATGAGCTAAAATAAATGACTGAGGAAACCATTTTTGGATCATGCATACAGAATATTGTTATTATATGATCTGTATTGTATTATTATAATCCCTTCCAGCTTGGATGGGCAGTTAATTTTCAATAGCGTTAACAGACATTATTTAAGCCTGTTATTTTAAAATGCCCTTAACCTTTCCTACTGAAATGTACTATTTTCAACTGAGGTTTTGAAGCACAATTATTCCTTAATGTCATGAGAATAACAATGGACACTGTGTAAATTACCTTTTGTTTGTAATGGTAACTGTATTCTAAAGAAACAGTGTCTAATTTCACAATGACAGAAAGCCATCACAAAGTACTTTCATCACAGGGATGGTTTTTTTCCTCAGGCAATACTTTTAAAACATACATTTTTGTAAGACAGAACAAACTAATAATTTACTAATACAAACTTAATACTGATAAGCTGGTGTATGGAATAGCTTCAATGAGAGCTTAACTATGAAAAAGCAAAACATCCAATTTGGTGTGCCTTCATTTCTAGCTAGAATAGCTGTTCATCTCCTACTTAAATCACGTCACATTTACAAATGATATTTTTGATGAACGTTTAAATTATGCAAATATAGGTTTTACTTGCTGAGGCATGTTTTTTGTATTTATAATCACTTAATATTATTATTATATTTCAGTCGTCTTGCTTTAACAAGGTATTAAAGAGCTTGTGATTATCATCTGGCATTATCTACTTAGAATAATTTAATCACATTATAAAGTGGTAATCTGCCACCAGTCCATCTTAAAAATACTTAAGGTGTTACATTTGTCACGTTTTTTTTTCTTATGCTGCAAGTGATGTAATTATGATACATTTCTGACATTTTTAATAATCCAGGAAAGTGCAGGTGCAGAAGACTCTTTGCCTCATTAAACCAATCTCCTTTCAGGTTCTATGATATTCTGACATATTTAACCAGGGTTAGATTTTCAGCAAAACCCCAGTTTTTTTTCCCCTTCCAAGTTCAATCTATTTTTGCAACAGCAAGTAAGTGAAGGCTCAGTTGTGGTTTGGTCTTATCAAAAGTGATGGAATTATGAATGTAGAAAAAAAAGTCAAATTTTTACCATCTAGAAAGGCTATAAAATATTTAATGTTCAATCTTTGTTTTTTCTTCAGATTAAGCATGCATAAATTCAATAAGTAAGACCTGCATTTTTCTATCTGCCTGCATTAATTGACTATTTGAAAGGACATTTAACTCATTGACCTGTTTAATAATTACCATTTACAGTCTGCCAGTAGTTTAGTGGTCATGTGTTTACTTGAAAAAGTATCTATGATGAAATAACTAAAGCCAAGATGTTTGGGCTGGACCAACCCAAATTATTTTGAAGAGGGAATTACTTCACATGGTAGCATTTATCCAACAGGCAAACTTCACACTCCAGGCATGACAGAAAGTTGGAAACATGAAATTGTCCAAAAACGTTTTGGTGTACAGAAGCATGAAGACTTCCTTTCACTAAGGGACCGAGTATACCTCTTAAACAACAGCTTTCATCTCCACCAAACTTCTTGGCACAATGCAGTCAGACAAGTACCGTAATCCTGGCAACCACCAAACATAGACTCATCCATCCGATTTCCAGATGGAGAAGGGTAATTCACCACTCAGAAACAAATCTCCACTGCTCTGTAGTCCAGTTGTGGTGTGCTTTACAGCTCTGCGTCCAATGATTTGCAGTGTGCTTGGATGCAGCGGCTTGGCTCTGATTGGACTGTTCTTGAGCCAATCTGAAGCTCACATGAAGTTTGGAGGTCTGAGGTGATTGACTCTGAGAAACTTGGTGACACTCTGCCACCACTTGACTAAGTTGCTGTCATTCTCAGTCGCTTCCTCTTTGTTATTATAAACTTTTCCACAATCACTAACAGCTGACTGTGGAATATTTTGTAGTGAGGAAATTTCGTGAATGGACTTGTTGCACAGCACCTCTTATTATGGAACCACACGTGTTTGCTGAAGCAGTCTGCAGGCCTAGGTGCTTGATTTTTTTATAGATCTGTGGCAATAGAAGTGATTGGAACACCTGGATTCACAGATTTGGATGGGTGAGTAAATACTATTGGCATTCCATGTATAAATATATGAAAACCAAATAAGAGGTGTTAAATTTGTCTAAATCAAGGACATGAATCAAGGATCCAAAACAAAAACAGGTTCGACTCATACTGACACTGTAATGGCTACATCAGTTAAAACAGGACCAAAGGAGGATGTTGAGTAATGGTAATTCTTAAGTGTCCAAATAATACTAATACTAATACTAAGGAGAGATCATTTGGAAGAACTGAACATAATATATGTTCAGACAGAGAAATTTGGCAATTGGACTCCAATGACCCATCATGACAGAATGGAATTTAGGATTTAGGACAGGACCCACCAGAATTTAGATGCTGGTGGTGAAGATTAAGACTGAGGCTTGGATGGAGCTCTGAGTGTACTGGGTGCAATTGAGATAGGAAGGGTGTGGGTTGCAGGAATGAGAGTCTGAAAGGGAGAATGAATTGATGCAGAGTGGCATCTAATTGGCTCAAATGTGGACAAGAAGATGACTGGAATGGAAAGTAATGATGTCAGTATTGACACTGACAGCATGGGAATGTGGTAGTGATGTAAAGAACAGGCTAGCAGCCAAACACCCAGAAAAGGCAGGTGAGTGATTACAGATCTTTCTTATTAAACATATGCATAAGCTTCAGACAAGTCAGCTTCTTAGAGTTTCTAAACCTTTATCCATAAACCCTATTCTTGATTTTTGCTCAACCCCAAGACTAAATAACTTTTCTTCCTTAAGATTAAAGGTTGCCTTATCCAATTAAAAATCATATTTATTTTACAACAGTGATTGCAATAGGTTTGGAAAGCCATGGCCTCCTGCAAACGTGGATACCAGATCAGAAAAAGTTTCTCTGTGCGTTTTGACAGAGCACTTGTAAATTTGCTGTCAAACTTGTACAGAGCATGTTTTTTGAATACCAGTGATAAATAAAGTGCTTAAAAAAATAAAGATATTATCAAATGTAGCTGTAACTTTTCTTTAGTGGTTGCTTGTTCAGCACTGTGGATGCTGAGGTGAAACTTATAACCCACTGGGAATTTAACTTTAAAGCAGCAGGTGGGACTTAAGGGGTTTTTCATCTAGTGGATATCCCATTTGGGAACGAATATCTTCATGCTTGTGCCTTTATTAAACCTGGAGGGGAGCAGCTCTGCATTTCAGGAGTCACATTGACCAGCAGAGCAGCTGTTCTTCACCCTGCTCAGTCAATATGTGCAGTGAAGAGAGCAGAATGGTCACGATCACACAGCTTGCCTCCTTTTTTATTGAATCACTTTGCAACAAACACTAAGAGCTATGAGTTAACCGTTAAAAAACAAATTAGAACAAATGTAAAAGACTTAATATTGTATTGTCTAAATCATCATGTATTTGATAACTGATGAATAATTCAATTGTCAACAGAGCTATCTGCTGTTTAGAAAGAACAATCAATTACAAACTGCTCTGATATTCAAGAACCTCCAGGATATATGTGCCAGGTTTGAAATTAAAAGCAACTTAATATATTGTTCAAATATTGTTGCTTTATTTATACTGACAGTTAATTCATGTTGCTGTTTTATAAAACATTTGTTTTAAACTGACTTAACTTTAAAATTTAAACGACATCCAATTTGCTATTTTGCAGTAATAACAAATGTGATAGACATTTATTGAAATACAGATTTGTTTGCTGAAGGCCATAATTTGGTACCATGGCCTTCCTTTGGCCATGCCCCAACTCTTTGCCCTCTGTGTCTGTGTTTATATAGTTGTGTTAGTTCGTGTCTTTTTTTCCTCCTTGTGTTTTATTCATTTATGCTCTGCCTCTCCTCTACTCCTGCATCATGTTCCTCTGTTTCCTGTTTTATTGTGAAGGTCTCGTGTTTCCATGTTCATTCTGTTCAGTTTTGCTTCCCCTGTCTCGTTATGGTTATTTATGTCAGCTGTGTTTCCTTGTCTGTTCTCATTTCCTTGTTATCCTGTGTATTTATGTCAGGATCTCCCTCACAGTTGTGTCTCTCCCTGTGTTTCTCCATATGTTTAGATTTCCCAGTTTAGGTTTTTGTATTGCTTTTTCCAGCCAGCAAAAAAAGCTGTGGGTTTTTTTTTTTTAGTTTACTCTTCGTCACCGTGAGTCTCCGTTTGGGTGCATTTCCTGTCTGCACACAGCCAGTTCATGACAAACAGATCTGAAATGCTCATGAAATCATTTGGATCTCTTGGATCTCGAGTTGGATCCCACCTGGCTGCATCTGTGTTTTTATGCTATGATTAGTCTGTATTATCAAAGTCTACAGGTTAGTGAAAGTGCTTTGGGATTTTGCAGAAATGTAGTCTCACATGTGCAAACAAAAAGAATACAGACACACACATTAGCACACAGGAAATGGTTACAGTACCTTTATTAAAATCTAGATTGCTCTTTTTTGTCACTTGTCCATAAATTTTGCAGGTTTATATCCCATGTATTTGTTGTAAATCAGACCTCCTTCTGCATAAATAGTGTGTTTAGATTTATGCAGAGAACAGCTGCCTCAATCTCAAAGTCCTCAAACAATCTCTGCCACTTTCTAATGGAAATTGCTCAACCTTATATCAATTAACATATTGATTCTTCTCCAGCTGCCTCCCACTGATCTGAATGGCAATGTCTTTTTCAGGGATTAAGATTTCTGTAAAACCCACTGTAACACGCCATTATTTTTATTAGTACAGAACTGGCTCTTTCAACAGGTGTCTTCATTTTTACACTGTGATTTGTCATGTGCTTAGTAGATAGTGTTGGTCAGAACTGAAAGATCTAGCTGCATCTCTGTTCACGTAGGGAATTTGGGCCAATGTCTCCTACTTTCAGTGGAAATTCTTGGACTTACTTACAATCTTTATCTCTGTTTGCTAGGACCATTGCTCACCATCCAGCCTGCAAACTCTCCAGACCAGCTCTGCATCACCTGCTCAGCCAACCACAACCTGTCACGCTCTCTTCGTCTGCTTGTACCTCTGTCTATAGTCAACCATAGCTCAACAGTAATTCAACTGCTAGGTCCCTAAGTAAGACATCACACACACCCAAGCTTTTAAAGAAATCTTGTCAGTCATTTTGTTCTAGTTTCTATTAGAAAATAGAGGCAAGTAACCAACTACTATAAAATGAAACTGTGAGATTGTTTTATTTTTTGAGTAACCAACCAGCACTTTAAGAAGCTTATTGTGTTTTGAGAGAAAAATTGTAAATACTTACAGTGACACTACAGTAACTCTTACATTAAAAATAAATAACTGTAATTTGATGCATTAATATCATTTAAACAGTGTCATATGTTTGAGTATGCAGATGGCCAAAGACATCTGTTTATATGACTAATGGCAGGACAGATGGAGAAATGGATGAAATCCTTTTTATGCGCGTTGCAAATAGTGTCAATAAACTGTCAGTGTCGTAATAAACTAAAGCCCGCTGCTATGGCACGAGATATATTATACTATAGTAGAGACCCGTGGTCTGAAAAACTCTCACTGGTCACACTGCAAGATGAAAGCCAAATCCTTCATGTCGCAAACGGTAGTTGGGATGCCAGACTCGAATTCCGGTGGCTTAAAACAATCTTAGTCTTTTTGATACCGACCGATGTCATCACTTTTCTGAGTACACCCAGGGGCTGCATTTGCATGATGTGATTGGACATTGGAAAACCTGCACACTCCTGGGCTTTGACAGAATATAGTTTGACACCACAGCACCATGCAGAACACAGTGAAGCACAATGTTAAAAACAATGCCAGGTTAAAAGTCCATTCTACCAGCAGACATTACTTCATGACAAAGGATGTATTTTATAGGAGAAATGAGAACAAATCTGATAAATTAGACGAGAAAAAAAAAACTTTAAAGGCATTTGTAAAGTAGTAGCAGTGAAAGAAGAGCTTATTTCTTCTTGCGGACCCTTTAGCTTTCTTGTACTGTCAGTTCTATTCTAAACTCAAACCCAACTCTTCAGTACACCAATAAGTGCAATTTACCCATATTATATCATACAATTGAATGAATGAGTCTCTGAATATTTTTTAAAGGAGCTTAAATGTTATTATTGGTCATCTAAACCCCATACTTAGGGCAGGGATAGCTCAGTAGGTAGTGTGGTCGCCCCATGATGGGAAGGTTGGGGATTTGAATCCACTGAACGGCTACCATGAACTACCCCATCATTAATAAAGTACACATTATTATTATTATTATACTCAAAAGGGATGCAAAGTTTGTCAATTTGAATTGTTATTTCTATAGATCAAAAGTATATTGCAATCATAATAACACTGTGTTACTATCATTTACATTAAATCCAAAGAGCTAGTTGTTCAAATGCTTCTTAATGTTCATACAACACCTTTGTTTTGCATGCATGCTCTGCAGAGCTGCAGAGGTCAACATAAACATCTGTTTCTTTAGCATGGATCAAGCTCTAAAAGCACTAGATCTAGACTTCCTTAAACAACCCCAGTGCTTTAGGATCAATCTCAGGACCCCAAAACATGCAGGCATTATAGGGATTGTACAGACAGACAAATGTGGCTGTATTTTACGGTGCATCTTGTTTGAAAAATTGAATACAAAAGTAAATCCTAAAAGTGGTTCCGCACAATACTTCAAGTTTCCAGGGAAAAGTCAGTTGCTTTGTAATGTTGACTTTGTTGGATATTGTAAGTGTTTATGATGGCACACAAAAACCAAACTATATCACTGTTTCTTGAAGAGTAAATTTTAATGTAAACATGCATAAAAGCTCTGACCTTTGGGTGAAAGGCTTTTATACAGCATGTACTGGATAATATGAAGGTAAAGATGTGTGTAGTAAACAGGAGAAAACTTGGTATTGATGGAGACACCTGTCCCGGTCCACATGTCTTAATAGCACCCAAAAAAGAAAAGAATAGCACTTTACAGTCTGTGCTAATGTAAAATTCATCCAGAAGTAGGTGACAGCTGCTGTGACTGTACTCGGACGAATGATGGATACAGATGTCTGACTGAATGACTCCCATGTGTGAGTAGGCGTCACTTTATATGTAGTGTGTGTTTTTTCTCTGTGTGTGTGAGTGTTTCACTATGAAGATAAAGGATGTTAGCTTACACCAAAAGTCTACTCTGAAGAAGATTATTCAAAGCATGCAACACAGACTAACACAAGTTTAAATTAAAATTAAACAAATCAAAATCTTGTGGATGTATGCCTTTTACATGTTGGTAAATTATTTAGGATGAGATGGAGATATAACACTCATGCACCCTGAAAATTATGAAGGTCTAAATATGTATCAAAGGGGCTCACTGAACATCAGTGGATTTCTATGGGGCAAATGTACTTAAACTAGCCACTGTGACCATTGCGGCAGAGCAGAATGAATGATACTGATGGGGACTAAGAGGGTTTGTAGTTAAATTGCAGCTCTTACAGGATCAGTGAGTGTCTGTTTAAAGATTATTAACTAGAGATGGACCGATCCGATATTACGTATCGGTATCGGTCCGATACTGACGTAAATTACTGGATCGGATATCGGAGAGAAATAAAAAATGTAATCCGATCCATTAAATATCAAAGCACCTCACAAAACTTGCAACACGGCGTAACTCGGCTCATAACGTAGCTCGTAGGAGCAGTGTGATCACGTGATAGAGCGGCTGTGTGTATTTGTAGCCTGCTAGCAAACATTTCATCTCCGAGGAAGTTATCTCAGAGAGAAGTAAAGCAAGTATGTAAGTTCATCTCTGAATGTTTGTAAAGCATTCCCGCGTTAAGCTTAACAACCGATATATAGAGCAACTGCCTCTTCTCTCTCTCTCCTGCTGCTACTTCAATCGTGAAACTGATCAATGATCAGCTGATCGGCTTTTCTGTCGCGAGTCCGTCTCTCTTCTTTGTTTTTGGCTCACTTTGCACCAGAAAGAGGAAACCAGCGGCTGAACAACAGCAGCACTATTAAGCTTGATAAGCTGTTGTTAGAATTTATTTAATATTACTTTCTACACCAGGATCTTTTTCTACGCAGCTGACGGCTGGTAACTGTGCAGGGGCGGATCTAGCAAAGTTTAGCCAGGGGGGCCGATAGGGCATTAACAGGGAAAAGGGGGCACAAGGACATACTTTTCTTTCTTATTCTCATTTAAAATATCTAGCTTTTAATAAATAATTATCTGAATCTTACACCCAAAGTTTTAATCTGATGTAAAATGTATAGAAGTCCATTACTGTATATAATAACTGTTAAGTCTACCCTAGTAAGCTGTAGTACTTTTTCCTTTGGGAAGATACCATCTGTGAATTCTGCAATTCTGTTGAAGAAAGATGTTGAATCTATTTAATTATTCTTGAAAAATAATTTATTTCTGTGAATTTTTTTCACCCTGCATCAAATTAAAGTTGATTACATTGATTAAGCATCATGAGGAGGAGGTTGTTTCCCTATTTTCTTTTGCTGGGAGTTTGCAACCCTATTAGTTAGGTTGCTTAATATTTCTGCTAAGTACTCTTTAAAATACCAGAATAGGGAGGATGGAGTAGGTTTAAGTTTATTAGATTGATCAGTGTTGCTGAACTATGAAATATTTTGGGTGCAGTGTGTTTTTTTTTTACATACAGGTATAACAGAATAGCTTCAGTGTTGTTGTTTATTTAAACCTGAGTATGAACTTATACAAAATGCAGCAAGATATTTAAAAAAACAGTTTTATTGATTAAAAAACACACTATATCGGATTCATATCGGTATCGGCAGATATCCAAATTTATGATATCGGTATCGGACACAAAAAAGTGGTATCGTGCCATCTCTATTATTAACATACTTTCACATCACTATGGAACACCAGCATTTCTGCAGAGAACAGAACTCCCTGCTTTAATCTACCAAGATGCTCTGTGTTATGTTGTCATGGCAATATGAAGTCAAATAAATACAAATATACAAAAATGCACATTTAAAGGAGGACAAGAAGACAGGCAACTGGAAGAGCTTTTGAAGCAGGAAAACCTTTCTGGATTTCTCTTAATTTAACTGGAAATTTTGCAAATACAAGTCAAGGAGGAAACAAGGAGGCAGCTGGTTGGATTATATCTGAGGACAGGACAGGAAGGAGAAGCATGAGGAGAGAGAAAACAGCAGAGCGATGGTGCAGAGCTAATCATTGATCAAGTCGAAGGAGCAAGCATCAAAACTGTGAGTGAACATAACACACAGAGACTGAAAAATTACTGTGCTGATTATGGAAACATTACATTTGATTAGTTTGGGGTCTGCAGCTTCAGGTTTGTGGATTCAGTTGGTCTAAAAATTGAGGAAAGACAAAAAATGTTTCTTTTGAAAGGTTGTTGGAGGATTCTTACTGTAAGAAATATCTGGGTGTGCATCTGTTTTTATTTTAAAAAGTTGAATTGTATTTAGTCACATTGGAAAGGGAAAATTGGAGGATCTGGACAATAATGTGGCCAGATTTACTGTTTCCTTAATCAGAACAATAATTTTGATCTGAACTAGAAATTTTAAAATGGGTTATTTTCTTTCTTCTCTACTGATCAGTGTGTTAAATGTTGAGTTACTTGTCGGTCTACATTAATGTTAATGGTACTTTTAAAAAATGCAGTTTATTCATAATTTTGTAGAAAAAGGCTCTGCACCTGTGAAAAAAACAAGTATCCACACCCCCAAAATCACTGTGGATCAGAGTAGCTAAGCCCTGGTTAACTGCAATTATATTACAGGAGATGAAAAATATTGGAATGATTGAAAGAAACAAAGATTGCTTCAGGGTTTGAAGATTTGACTTTCTTATTGAAAGAGACGAAAACTAATCTATGTGTGACACTGAGAAAAAAACTGAAAGCTTAAAAGATCTGGAGGTCTGACTGTTGTTATACAACTGTGCAGACTTGTTTTAATGACATTAGAAAGAAAAATGGGATGTTTAAAAAGGTAATATATAAAATTGATTTTTATATTACTTGAAAAAATGATGTTGGTTAGCGCTGCTGTATTTGGAAAAATGCTGGGTCACTAGTAAGCTGATTATGAGGACAGGGAGACACTGTAAAAAAGTTATGAGCTGTCTTGCTGCAGAGAAAGTGGAGTCTGTCATCCTTGACAAGCTCCCAAGATAGGCAGCTGGCAGGATTGAATGATGCTCTGCCTCTGTGGTCAAGTACAGACATAGGCCTTAAGCAACCATGAGCCACTAATAGGAGAAAATGAGCACACAATAAAGTGGACTTGTTAGGGAGAGATTGTCATCAGAGTTAAAACACTCCAACTCAATTTTGATGATAGACACAGCTAAAATACAAATGAGCGTTTTGTTGGCACTGATGACAAAACCCTGATCAGATTGTTGGGTCTGCGCTTCCACAGGCCCCGCTGGTTTAGAAACGTATTCTTGTTAACGACAAAAACAAGACAAGCATCTTTTACTTGCTAGGAAGGGAAGGATGGTCGAAACCAAGCTCTTGGAGCTCAACGCTCCTCACCTGTCTCCAAACCAACGTCTTCAACAAGCAGCCCTCCTCACAGCTATTTATTTCCATGACAGTTACAGTTTACAGTTTACACAAGCACCTCCCCTCGTAAAACCCCCCTGTGGTTCTAAAAGACAAGGCACTATGTGTGTATGTGTGTGCACGTGTGCATGTGTATGCATGTGCAAGAACATGTGTGTGTATGTGTGTGTGTGTATGTGTGAGAATGTGTGTGTGTGTGCATATGTTTGTGTCATGGGGTGCGTTTGTGTGACCTCCTGTTCACCAAAGGGATCATAAAAGCAGGAAGCTTACCACACAAGAAACAGATCTTTCAGGTAGGATGTGCCTATAATAAAACCACGTCAGCCTCCCCCACCAACAAATTGGCTGGAGAGAAGGTCAGAGACAAAGGAATGTCTTTGATCCTATAGTTTGAACTGAGACTTACAAATTTAAGAAACACAATGACAAAATTTAACAATTAGACTCCAACACAGATACAGACAGACACATGCATAGAAGACACACTACTGCTCAAAAGTTTGTGGTCAGATTCAAACAGTCGTTTTTTAATTATTAATTTAGATTTACTTTAACATAATGTTACATAAAATTTATCAGTAATGTTTTCACAGATGAGTGTTTAATGAATTATTTCTGTTAAAATACCCATGATAAATTAGGACATGTCTACACAGTTATACATGTGCCCATTTTTAGTAACAGTCACTCCTGTGTGGACCGATCACATGGTTATAAACCAGGTGAAAATTGACTTCAAGCTTTTGAGCTGTAGTGTACGTTGCAATGATAGTGTATAGTTATCTATTACAGAAGAATATATAGATGACTGAGCAGTTGTTATACTCTGACACGCACTGAACAGTTGTCATACTCTGACACGCACTGAACAGTTGTCATACTCTGACACGCACTGAACAGTTGTCATACTCTCACACGCACAAAGCAGTTGTCATACTCTCACAAACACTGAACAGTTGTCAAACTCTGACACGCACTGAACAGTTGTCATACTCTCACACGCACAAAGCAGTTGTCATACTCTCACACGCACAAAGCAGTTGTCATACTCTCACACGCACAAAGCAGTTGTCATACTCTCACACGCACAAAGCAGTTGTCATACTCTGACACGCACTGAACAGTTGTCAAACTCTGACACGCACTGAACAGTTGTCATACTCTCACACGCACAAAGCAGTTGTCATACTCTCAAACGCACTGAGCAGTTGTCATACTCTCACACGCACAAAGCAGTTGTCATACTCTCACACGCACAAAGCAGTTGTCATACTCTCACACGCACTGAACAGTTGTCATACTCTGACACGCACAAAGCAGTTGTCATACTCTCAAACGCACTAAGAAGTTGTCATACTCTGACACGCACTGAACAGTTGTCATACTCTGACACGCACAAAGCAGTTGTCATACTCTCAAACGCACTGAGCAGTTGTCATACTCTCACACGCACAAAGCAGTTGTCATACTCTCACACGCACAAAGCAGTTGTCATACTCTCACACGCACTGAACAGTTGTCATACTCTGACACGCACAAAGCAGTTGTCATACTCTCAAACGCACTGAGCAGTTGTCATACTCTCAAACGCACTGAGCAGTTGTCATACTCTCACACGCACAAAGCAGTTGTCATACTCTCACACGCACAAAGCAGTTGTCATACTCTCACACGCACTGAACAGTTGTCATACTCTGACACGCACTGAACAGTTGTCATACTCTGACACGCACTGAACAGTTGTCATACTCTGACACGCACTGAACAGTTGTCATACTCTCACACGCACAAAGCAGTTGTCATACTCTCACAAACACTGAGCAGTTGTCATACTCTCAAACGCACTGAGCAGTTGTCATACTCTCACACGCACTGAGCAGTTGTCATACTCTCACACGCACAAAGCAGTTGTCATACTCTCACACGCACTGAACAGTTGTCATACTCTGACACGCACAAAGCAGTTGTCATACTCTCAAACGCACTAAGAAGTTGTCATACTCTGACACGCACAAAGCAGTTGTCATACTCTCACACGCACTGAACAGTTGTCATACTCTCAAACGCACTAAGAAGTTGTCATACTCTGACACGCACTGAACAGTTGTCATACTCTCACACGCACAAAGCAGTTGTCATACTCTCAAACGCACAAAGCAGTTGTCATACTCTGACACGCACTAAGCAGTTGTCATACTCTAACACGCTCTTTCTCGTTTGGCTCTCAGCAAAGGCGGTCGCACTTTTCTCCTCTCCTCCTTACCCTTATCTTCCCTGCTTAGCCTCTGTGTCCTTGTCTGTCTCATGTGCATTACTTTCCCTGGAACAGTCTCTCACTGTTGTTCTCTAAAACCTAAAAGAGAATTATGGATTTGATCAACTGGTCTCTGAATGCTATTGACACCGTCTTCTCAACGAGAAGTCTGGGCTCGGGAGAGCCCGAGTGCCCTGGAGGGACTTTCCCTGCCGGATACACGATGGATGGGTGGCAGAGGATCGTGTGCCTGGCGGGACTGTCGATCGAGGACGCTGAAGATATCTACCTATTCGGAACCATGATAACAGGGTTATTGCTGATCGGAGCTGGCATGGCCCTGACTTATCGGAGAATTGAGAGGGCGGAACCGGCTGTTCAAACCCCCCCAAGGCTGCCCGCTGGAATCGAAGCGACGGGACGAGTCGCGACCTCTCACAACGAACGCAGCAAGGTTAACACCTTGGAGACGCTTACAGCTGCTGTGAAGGCTCAAAACAACACCATTGAGCGTATGGTGGGATTCATCAGAGAGGGACCTGCTCAAAATGACAACCTTGAGCGAAAGTTGGATCACATCACAGAACGGATCACTGCAGTTGTGAGGTCTCAGAATCAAAAGAATGACAACACCACGGATCAGAAGTTTGATACCATCATGGGGAGGCTCGCGGCTCTCCAACGGGAGATCGAGAGACCAGCATTAGAGTGTTAAAGATCAGCTTTGAAAATTCTCGTGAGCTGCTCGCATGAAAAGAAAATCAACAAAATCAACAAATTCGGGATCAAAATGCAGACACCACCACGGCGCCAGCTGCAGGCCCAAGGCTGAAGCCGGACAAACACTCCCTGATAACAACTGTGTGATGACTATTCTCCCCATCCCATGCAAGGCCACCTGGATTGGCTGGAGGACTGTTTACTTAGCCTGATAGGGCGAAGGACACTGTCTCAGCTGAACTATGGACACGCACACACACACACTTACACTGATAAGCACTCACTCATCTCCCCTTCCCTTTCCAACGCCTTCGATGCTTGTTACCTCCTGGGAACACGAGGCGGGTCTGGGCCCGCGCTGGCGAGTCGGCGCAGTGGCAGGATGGCTGCTGTGTTGCCTGGGATTACTCCTATCCCCTACCCAACCCTGTTGCTGGTCACGTGCTCTATAATGTTGTACTGTGGACATTTATGTGCTTTTCTGTGCAGAGGAGTTTTTTTGTTTCCTGTTCTCATGCTGTCCTCCTGTAGCCCAGCATTAGTAGAGGTCTCTCTTTTTTCTCTTGTACTTTTCCCATTGTAGTGTCCATTTCAGTGTTTTCTGTATTGCAACCGTTCTCTGACTTGTATCCCCATGTGATGTCTGTGTTGTGTGTGTAAGGTCGGGGGGCTGGTTCATTCCACTGCAGGGAAATCTACCACTGCATGTGGTGAATAAAATTTGAACTTGAACTTGAACTACGCAGTTGTCATAATCTCACACGTACTAAGCAGTTGCAGTTACAGGTGGGTGCTGCCTGGACTGTCTCAAGACAGACCAGACCAGGTGCACCACAGACACTTCAAACCTCATCTCAGGACAAAAACTAAAAGAACAACATAAACAAGGAGAAAACTTGCCTTAGAAACATGCAGGGTTAGAGGAGACGGCAGCCGTGTAGAGGTGAGCCTGTGTGAGTCCTTTTTCTTTCAGTGAACAACAGAAAAACAGAAAAAAGAAAGAAAACTTACCTTAAAAATCTGTAGGGTTGTTTTCTCTGAGACATGTTGGAATCTGTAAACAGTTACTCCGAAAAGGATCCAGATGTTTCAAAATACTTCTCTGGCGAACGTTTCAATTCTGCGAACATAAATGCTGTGATTAATGGACTAAAAGTCATCGCTTCTCACCCCTATTTATGGATTCAAGGATCAAAGGATCAAATTGGTGGTAAGATTCTAAATATATGTGATGTCATAATCCTGTTAGTTTGGAATACACAAAACAATAAGCACAGTTGTACAGACACATACACACACTCCCAAAAACTAGCCAGCCCTCATGAGGAGGTTGCGACGCCCTCCAGGTGCGGGAAAGAAAGCAGGAAAAACCGGGAGCGGGCTGCCTCACCGCTCTTTACATTAATGGACCGCCCCAAAGAAATCCAAACACGGAAATGCTTGCACGGAAAATGCAGATGTGAGGACATGCGTCTTTTTGAAATATATAAAACAATAAACACGGTCGTGCAGACACATACACTCACACATGCTTCGAAAGCCTAGCCAGCCCTCGTGATGGGGTGGACCTCCTCCAGGCCTCACTGCCTTCCCCTCCTGAGAGAAACCCTTTATAGAAGAGTTGAGAAAGACACAATTTATGAGGTCTGAATGTTCTGGTGAGTCTCCACCTGTTGCAGGTGAGTGCAGCCTGGACTGTCTCGAGACAGACCAGATCAGCTGCACCACAGACACTTCATACCTCATCTCAGGAGAAAAACTGAAAGAACAACATAAAAAAGGAGAAAACCGACCTCAGAAACATGGCCAACATCTGTTTGATTAGACTAACAAATAATGGTTGACCATTTTCAGGTGCTCGCCTAACCTTCAGTAGTTGTTCGAGGTCATTGAAACGCTTAGGTTTTATATATCCAGTTTCCTTGGATTGATAATCTGTCTCGTATTGAAATTGTTCTTTGGTCAGTTTTGCCTGTTGCAGAATTTCAGGGTCGCTCTTGTTGACTTTAATAGCCACGATCTGTCTGTTTGCTCTGTGAATTGGTTAGAAACAAAACTGAACTTGTTTTGGTTTCTTTTGTAAAATGCTCTGAAAACATCTGGAAAGGGTTTGGGTTGGTGTCAGGTCAACGTCCGTTATGCCATAAAGTATAATGGGTGAGCGCTCGTATTATGGGTTTTGGGATCAAAGCAAAGCTACCACGTCATGAAGGATCAAAGCAAAGCTACCGCGTCACAAGGGATCAAAGTGATTCTAATGTATGCGCAGGCGCACACACACACATGTTTGTTTGTGTAATATTGTTCACACTAAATTTGACCGTAGCCAATTTAATATGAGTCAATCAAAGAAAATGTTAGTTTTGGAGAATTTTGAAATGACAAAACTGACAATTACGAGAATTTTTGTTCAAACAAGAAATTGATGAAAATGTTCTATTTTATTTTAACAATCATCAACTGCATATGCAGGTTTCGTACGGGTGCTTGAAATCCTTGAAAAATCAGTCAGTTCAGAAGAAAATGTAGCTGCTGTTTGCCAACAAACTCAGTTCCTTTGCCCGATAATTTACTTCAAAAAAATGCCTACATATATATTTATAAGCTGAGTTATTATATAGCTGAATAATTATATCTTTCAATTCATAACTAATACTGTTTTATTTTAAATTTGTGTCTTTTAGCTTCTTCTGCTTATTATTGTCCATCCATCCATTTTCTTCTGCTTATCAAGGACTGGTTTACCCGGGCAGCAGCCTAAGCAGAGAAGCCCACATCTCCCTCTCCCCAGCCACCTCCTCCACTTCTTCTGGGATAACACCAAGACATCCTCAGGCCAGCTGAGAGATATAGCCTCTCCAGAGTGTCCTAGGTCTGCCCTGGGCCTCTTTCTCCTTTTCTCATCAGCCTCTCTTCAACGTGTAGGAATAGCAGCTCTACTCTGAGCCCCTTTTGAGTAACTGAACTCCTCAGCCTGTCTTTAAGGGAGAGGCAACACCCTTAGAGAAAGCTCGTGTTTTTCATCTGTCAGTCCTCTGCTCACCTGTCCCCAAACTCGTAAACAAGAGAAGATTAAAGTCCTCCGCTTGATGCTGCAAGTCATTGTTTTTTATTGTCTTTTTCTTAATATATTCAGATAATTCTAAAAATATATGTACAACAGTTTGTTTATGCAGTCAGCATTTGTATATATACAGCAGTATTCTCAAACAAGCAACAGTGAACGCACCTGTGTGAGGCAAATTCCACAATCACAGTTCAATCAGTCCCCCCACCCTGACACTTTTTTCCACTTTAAGTGAGGAAATGGAATTAAATCTGACACATCTTTATCTTTTTTGGACATATCAACATATCTTTTTAAGGTTAAGAGAATATGGTCATCAGATTGGAGAAGCTGAACAATCAGAGCTGTGATAATGATATTTAAGGATATTTAAGGTGTGTTGACTGGTTCATAACGTCAGCTCATGTGAGAAAACATCCCATGCTAAAAGTTGCCGCTAGCTGCTGGTTGATGGTGAATTTATTGTGTGTTTCCACCGTCTGTACAGATGAAGAGTAGCAGAGCTGGAGATGAGACAGGAGGAAAAGTTGACTCA
Organism: Neolamprologus brichardi; assembly: GCF_056152115.1. Lineage (NCBI taxonomy): Eukaryota > Metazoa > Chordata > Actinopteri > Cichliformes > Cichlidae > Neolamprologus > Neolamprologus brichardi. Next base: position 5,768,090 of record NW_028270137.1, on the reverse strand, counting down.
ATTCAATTTCAGTTTATTTATATAGCGTTAATCACAACAACAGTCACCTCAAGACACTTTATACTGCAAGGTGGAGGCCCTATTGTAATACAGAGAAAACGAAATGATCAAAACAAGCCCTTTGAGCGAGCACTTGGTGACTGTGGGAAGGAAAAACACCATTTTAACTGGAAGAAACTTCCAGTAGAAGCAGGTATAGGGAGGGGCAGCCTCTGAGGACTGGTTGGGGTTGAGGGGAGGGAGAAAGGACAAAGGACACGCTGTGGAAGAGAGCCACTCTATGAGCTGTTCATTCAGTTTGTGGTTTAGCTCGACTCCATGACGTTTCTGAACTAATGCTTTGCTCAATTAATGTTGCAATGAATTATGGGTGGATTTTACTGATATTCTATCTTTATGTTGTCACCAAACAGATCTACAGATTTAGGATTAGCTACAGGCTCCTCTACCCCTGCTAGCCCTTCTGTCCTGCCCAGGATGGCGCCCCTGGTGCCCCCTCATAAGGTCCAGCAGTCCTACTGTCCATCCAACAGCTCCTTCTCCCCTCTTACAGCCCCTATGGGAGCTCCATCTGTGGTGGCTACAGGCCTTACAGCTACAGCTACGGTGGCGGCTACAGCCTGGGAGGATACAGACACACACCTCACCTTGAGGACGTCCCCCCAGCAGGTTTGTGCAGCAGGCTGAAGAGATGGAACAGCAAGCACTCACATATTCATATGAGTACATTTAGTTGTTTTGAGAGGTGTACTCAACACAGGACAGTGGCTGCAGGTGCTAATTGTTTTGAGTTCAAAGTAATTAAGGCTGCTGTTGCAAAGTTTGATAATAGAATCTGAAGCTGGTAATGTTCAGGGCTGCAGTACACGTGTAAAGATGAGTCTGCTTGTATGACATCATATGTGCCTTTGTGTAACTCAGTGGCAAATAAATTGGGTACCATAGCTCCATATGCCATTAGTTACTTTACAAGTGTAAGGAAAAGCAGAAGGACTTGTTTTTGGTTCAGACCAGTTAAAATGATGAATGTCTTTCATTCAGTTTCCTTGCTTGGTTTAGACACTAACTGGGCGAGCGAGGAGGACGACCACGTGGTGGCCAGAGGAGAATATGACTTTACAGCTGCTTCTCAGGAGGAGCTTTCTGTGCAAGCTGGAGAGATGCTCAACCTCGCTCCTAAAGGTGATGAGCTTTTTACTGGCTGCGGGACATTTGATTCTGAGTGCTTTGACCCAAAACCTTCTGTTTTTGTTTTCCTTATCTTAGAAATAACAGATGAGGGCTCTTCTTTTGTGTGAGCGTGCCCCATGTTTACAACTATCTCCCTCGTGTTTAGAGCTACAGCCCCGTGTGCGTGGCTGGCTCCTGGCCAGCGTGGACGGTGAGACCACCGGCTCGTCCCAGCAAACTACGTTAAGATCCTCAGCAAGAGAAGAGACCGCCGGGCCACAGATGTGGAGAGGCTCGCTCAGGCCCAGCAGGCGAACACGCAGGCACCCCAAACAACCTCAGCTGCACAAATCTGTGTCTCTCCTGCAGCCCATAAACGTACAGCATCTACCCGCATCATGTACAGTACATGAAGGACCCGTCTCGTCAGATTCATTAGGCTCAGCTGTGTCCCCCTCCTGTGTTTCCTCGTTTCCCTCTGTGTGTATTTATAGTAGTGATGGCCAAACAAAGCTTTCTGAAGCTTGTGTTGAAAAACGATTCATTACTGGAAGCTTTTTAACACAGTCCTCTGTGGTGACATCTGCTGGTCAAAAATATGAAGAGCAGCTTGAATCTACAAAAAAACTGAACTGCTTCATTATGATTGCCCACTCTGCAGAGTGGAATTCACAATTCACAATTGGACGTCACTGATCACGTGACTGTGGCCAAACGAATCGAGCATCGACAGAGTGCTTCTGAAGCGGTGTGTTGGTGTTTTTGACACACGCGCCGGAGCGTCAGCTTCAAGCGGGCCATCACTAATTTATAGCATTCGTCCTCTTGTGTGCGTTACTGGTCTGTCTGTGTTCCTCCATGCTGTTTTTCCTGCTTGTCATCCTTCGTGTTTTAACTCCATTCCCTTGTGTCCAGGTTTCTTATTTGGTTCTCAGCTTTCCCAGTTTAGGTTTTCCTAGTTTTGTTTCTCGCCTCCCTCGCCTTTGTTTGTATGTCACTCTCCATAAATAAAGCTCACTCACATCAGCAGTGCCTGCATCTTGGGTCCTCCATTCATATCTCAACACGCAAACCCTGACATTTATTGTGTAGTTACATACTGCTAGGAAGTGCTGACAAAATATGAAATTATGATGCTATTTATGTAGAGGCACAGTACCAACACAGAACAGCGGGGACACAGAACCAAAACCTAAGAACTAACAAAGACACATCAAGAAATCAAAGATTAATAAAACAAAACAGAAAACACTGAGCCAGCGACCCAGGACCGTGACATTCAGTTTCTCAAGGAGGAATCAAAGCAAACATTTTTTTCTTTTTATGAATAAGAGATTTCCTTTATGGGTTACATGATGGTGTAAGTTCCAGCACAGCTCATTTAGTCTGTGAAGGTTCTCAGTCATCCAGGTCATCGTAGTCAAAGGAGCTTGCAAAGAAAAGCGTCTGGACTTCTTTAAGTTACTTGAAGACGTTTCACCTCTCATCCGAGAGGCTTCTTCAGTTCTAAGGTCAAATGGTGGAGAGTCCCAGATATAACCCTAGTGGGAGTGTCCCCCCACAGAGGGACAAAAGGACCCCCTGATGATCCTCTAATCGCCTGAGCCAAGGTGTGGAACTGGGTGTGGGTCCCAATCAGCCAGAGTTTCGGGTGGGTTCATTGTGAAACCTGGCCCCACCTTATCATGCGAATTCCTGAGGTCAGATGGCCCAGGGTGTGAGTGGGCGTTAAGGCGTCTGGGAAGGGATCTCAAAACTGGATTATAGATGGCAGAGAGTTGGTGTCGTAAACCACCGCCTCTGTTCAAAGATGGTCGCTCACAGTGGACATAGATGGCTTCTTTCACTCCTCTTTCAAACCATCTGTCCTCTCTGTCCAAAATGTGAACATTGGCATCCTCGAAAGAGTGTCCTTTATCCTTAAGATGCAGATGGACAGCTGAATCTTGTCCTGTGGAGGTTGCTCTTCTGTGTTGTGCCATGCGCTTGTGAAGTGGCTGTTTGGTCTCTCCAATGTAGAGGTCTGGGCATTCCTCGCTGCACTGTACGGCATACACCACATTGTTAAGTCTGTGTTTTGGCGTTTTGTCTTTCGGGTGAACCAGTTTTTGTCTGAGTGTGTTGCTGGGTCTGAAGTACACCGGGATGTCATGCTTGGAGAAAACCCTCCTGAGTTTCTCTGATACACCGGCTACATAGGGGATGACAATGTTGTTGCGCCTGTCCTTCTTATCCTCCCTCGCTGGTGTCTGATCTTCTTTTCTGTGCCTCTTTGCTGACTTTAAAAACGCCCATTTAGGATAGCCGCACGTTTTGAGTGCTTCCTTTACATGTGTGTGTTCCTTCTTTTTCCCTTCAGGCTTAGAGGGAACATGTTCTGCCCGGTGGTGTAGGGTCCTAATTACTCCAAGTTTGTGTTCCAGAGGGTGATGGGAGTCAAACAGGAGGTACTGGTCCGTGTGTGTGGGCTTCCGGTAAACTTCGATGTTGAGGTTGCCATTCTCTTCAATGTGCACAGCGCAGTCCAGGAAAGGCAAACAGTCATCCTTCGTGTCTTCCCTGGTGAACTTGATGTTTTTATCCACAGCATTGATGTGCGCAGTGAAGGATTCCACTTCTTGTGTCTTGATTTTGACCCAGGTGTCATCTACATATCTGTACCAGTGGCTGGGTACTCTTCCTTTGAAAGAGCCAAGAGCCTTGCTTTCCACTTCCTCCATGTAAAGGTTGGCTACAATAGGTGACACGGGGGAGCCCATGGCACAGCCATGTTTTTGTCTGTAATAGCCTTCGTTGTATTTGAAATATGTGGTGGTGAGGCAGAGGTCTAACAGTGTGCAAATCTGATCGGGTGTGAAGTTGGTCCTGTCCTCCAAGGAGTTGTCTTCTTGTAGTCGTTTTCTGACAGTCTCCACTGCCTCCGTGGTGGGTATGCAAGTGAAGAGAGAGACTACATCAAAGGACACTATGGTTTCATCTGGATCCAGGGTAAGTTTCTGGACCTTGTCAGTGAAATCGGTGGAGTTCTTGATGTGGTGTGGGGTGTTCCCCACGAGAGGAGCAAGGATGGTAGCAAGGTGTTTTGCAATGTTATAAGTGGCTGAGTTTATGCTACTGACTATGGGTCTGAGTGGGACAGCTTCCTTGTGGATTTTTGGAAGTCCGTAAATGCAGGGTATGGCATCCCCTGGGTAAAGGCGGTGATAAGTAACTAATTAGAAGTAACACCTTCTAATTAGTTCTGTCTCCTATTGGTGCTCTTCTACGAGTAATCAGTGCTTGATGGCTTACTAAGCTTAAGTTTATTCCCAACATTGATAACAAACACACACAAAACAACAACAACATATATTATCTAAAAAAAACTTGGACCACACTTTTGATGTTCATCCTACATGTTTATTGAGATTGTCTAGTGTCTGCGACGGTATCTTCTCCCACGTCTGCGGACACCCGAGGCCTTGTGGGCTCTCCTGCGTCTGCGAACGGGGCGAGAAGCACGTTTGCGTCTATACCTGTGTCGTGGCATCGTCCAAAACGGCGGTACCTGCTCCACGTCACGGGTTCTATTTATGGACTCACCTGGCAACTTTAGTGATGTCACTGCTGATGTTGTCACTGTTGGTGTGACCTCATGACTCATTCATGCCATCTGAACTCTGGTGTAATTATGAGGTCACAGGGGGACGTGAATTTATTCACAAAGTTGAAAGAGAGTTTGGGTCATAACACAAAGACACAATGATGCAGTCAAATCATTGGAATTAAATATCTGTAAATTACACGATTTAGAGGGGTCTGACATCACATCCAGTCTCTCTGCTGTGATGTCAAATATCAACGCCCAAACCCCACGACCGACAAATAACACAGAACACGCAGCCAGTGACGCACCAAACACACACCACGTTTAGTGACCAATAAATCAAGCGCCACAGGTGGTGTAAATGACAGCTCAGGGATGTGTAATGATGTTGATTTTTTCTGTTCTTGTTCCTTTTTACCAAGCCGGGTTTGTTGGTCCTTGTTTCCCTCTCCTGCTGAGTTCCTCCTGACGGAGTTCATAAGCCAGTCAAAGATCTGCACGTCACAATGGACTGAGATGTCAACTTCCTCCCACCAAAAAAAAAAGAAAAAAGTAAAGTCGTCATGCAGCAGGAGAACAAAAAGTCATACTACAGCTACTGCACCCCTCTAATTTATTAGATTCTTTCAATCATGTGTTTCATAGGGGCCTCGGAGCACTTCTGCAAACTAAATGAGCTGTGCTGGAACTTACACCATCACGTAACCCATAAAGGAAATCTCTTATTCATAAAAAGAAACAAATGTTTGCTTTGATTCCTCCTTGAGAAACTGAATGTCACGGTCCTGGGTCGCTGGCTCAGTGTTTTCTGTTTTGTTTTATTAATCTTTGATTTCTTGATGTGTGATGTTAGTTCTTAGGTTTTGGTTCTGTGTCCCCGGTATTTATTTGCCACTGAGTTACACAAAGGCACATATGATGTCATACAAGCAGACTCATCTTTACACGTGTACTGCAGCCCTGAACATTACCAGCTTCAGATTCTATTATCAAACTTTGCAACAGCAGCCTTAATTACTTTGAACTCAAAACAATTAGCACCTGCAGCCACTGTCCTGTGTTCAGTACACCTCTCAAAACAACTAAATGTACTTTAATGTGTTTGGATTTCTTTACTACTGTAAAGAGCGGTGAGGCAGCCCGCTCCTGATTTTTCCTGCTTTCTTTCCCGCACCTGGAGGGCGTCGCCACCTCCTCATGAGGGCTGGCTAGTTTTTGGGAGTGTGTGTATGTGTCTGTACAACTGTGCTTATTGTTTTGTGTATTCCAAACTGATTCGTGTCCTCATCTCTGCAGTGCCGCCGTCTCCTGCATCCCGGCATGTTTCTAAGGTACGTTTTCTCCTTTTTTATGTTGTTCTTGTGGTTTTTGCACTCACATGAGGTCTGAAATTGGGGCTATTTAACAGGATTATGACATCACATATATTTAGAATTTTACCACCAATTTGATCCTTTGATCCTTGAATCCATAAATAGGGGTGAGAAGCGATGACTTTTAGTCCATTAATCACAGCATTTATGTTCGCAGAATTGAAACGTTCGCCAGAGAAGTATTTTGAAACATCTGGATCCTTTTCGGAGTAACTGCTTACAGATTCCAACATGTCTCAGAGTGAACAACCCTACAGATTTTTAAGATAAGTTTTCTTTCTTTTTTCTGTTTTTCTGCGATTCAGAGTATTATAACTGCTTAATGCGTGTCAGAGTATGTCAACTGCTCAGTGCATAATGCATAATTCAATGTATCACTGTAATTTTACAGTGATTGTTGGCTGTAGAAGACATCAACAATACAGCAATAATGAGCACTTACTATATTCAGAATTCAAATAAGTGCTTATGTTTCAATTTATTTATCAATTTCAATTTTATTTATATACCAAATCACAACAAAAGTTGCCTCAAGGCGCTTCATAGATACAGAGAAAAACCCAACAATCATATGACCCCCTATGAGCAAGCACTTTGGCGACAGTGGGAAGGAAAAACTCCCTTTTAACAGGAAGAAACCTCCGGCAGAACCAGGCTCAGGGAGGGGCGGGGCCATCTGCTGCGACCGGTTGGGGTGAGAGAAGGAAGACAGGATAAAAGACATGCTGTGGAAGAGAGACAGAGGTTAATAACAGATATGATTCAATGCAGAGAGATCTGTTAATACATAGTGAGTGAGAAAGGTGACTGGAAAGGAAAAAGGAAAAACTCAATGCATCATGGGAATCCCCCGGCAGCCTACGTCTATTGCAGCATAACTAAGGGAGGATTCAGGGTCACCTGGTCCAGCCCTAACTATATGCTTTAGCAAAAAGGAAAGTTTTAAGCCTAATCTTGAAAGTAGAGATAGTGTCTGTCTCCCGAATCCAAACTGGAAGCTGGTTCCACAGAAGAGGGGCCTGAAAACTGAAGGCTCTCCCTCCCATTCTACTTTTAAATACTCTAGGAACAACAAGTAGGCCTGCAGAGCGAGAGCGAAGTGCTCTAATAGGGTGATATGGTACTACAAGGTCATTAAGATAAGATGGGGCCTGATTATTTAAGACCTTGTATGTGAGGAGCAGGATTTTGAATTCAATTCTGGATTTAACAGGAAGCTAATGAAGGGAAGCCAAAACAGGAGAAATATGCTCTCTCTTTCTAGTCCCTGTCAGTACTCTTGCTGCAGCATTTTGGATTAGCTGAAGGCTTTTCAGTGAGTTTTTTGGACATCCTGATAATAATGAATTGCAGTAGTCCAGCCTGGAAGTAATAAATGCATGAACTAGTTTTTCAGCGTCACTCTGAGACAGGATATTTCTAATTTTAGAGATGTTGCGCAAATGGAAGAACGCAGTCTTACATATTTGTTATATATCTGCGTTGAAGGACATATCCTGGTCAAAAATGACTCCAAGGTTCCTCACAGTGTTACTGGAGGCCAAGGTAATGCCATCCAGAGTAAGAATCTGGTTAGATACCATATTTCTAAGCTTTTCAGCGCCGAGTACAATAACCTCAGTTTTATCTGAATTGATAAGCATATTGATAATTGATAAGTTAGCGGCCATCCAGGTCTTTATGTCTTTAAGACATTCCTGCAGTTTAACTAATTGGTGTGTGTTATCTGGCTTCATGGACAGATAGAGCTGGGTGTCATCTGCATAGCAGTGAAAATGTATGCTATGTCTTCCAATGATGCTGCCTAAGGGAAGCATGTATAATGTAAACAGAATTGGTCCTAGCACTGAACCCTGTGGAACTCCATAATTAACCTCAGTGTGTGAAGAGGACTCTCCATTTACATGCACAAATTGGAGTCTATTAGATAGATATGATACAAACCACTGCAGTGCAGTACCTGTAATACCCACAGCATGTTCTAATCGCTCTAATAGGATATTATGGTCAACAGTATCGAATGCTGCACTAAGGTCTACTAGGACAAGCACAGAGATGAGTCCACTGTCAGAGGCCATAAGAAGATCATTTGTAACCTTCACTAAAGCTGTGATGAGCTCTGAAACCTGACTGAAACTCTTCAAATAAACCATTCCTCTGCAGATGGTCTGTTAGCTGTTTGACAACTACTCTTTCAAGGATTTTTGATATGAAAGGAAGGTTGGAGATTGGCCTATAATTAGCTAAGACTGCTGGGTCTAGAGATGGCTTTTTGAGTAAAGGTTTAACTACAGCCACCTTGAAGGCATGTGGTACATAGCCGATTATTAGAGATAGGTTGATCATATATAAGATCGAAGAATTAATCAATGGCAGGACTTCTTTGAGCAGTTTTGTAGGAATGGGGTCTAAAAGACACGTTGATGGTTTGGAGGAAGTAATTATTGAAGTTAACTCAGAAAGATCAATTGGAGAAAAAGAGTCTAACTTAACATCAATGGTACTAAGAGTAGCTGTAGATAATATTACATCTGTGGGATGATTATTGGTAATTTTTTCTCTAATGATAAAAATTTTATTTGTGAAGAAGTTCATGAAGTCATTACTAGTTAACGTTAAAGGGATGGTTGGCTCAAAAGAGCTCTGACTTTTTGTCAGCCTGGCTACAGTGCTGAAGAGAAACCTGGGGTTGTTCTTATTTTCTTCAATCAGTGACGAATAGTAAGATGTTCTGGCTTTGCGGAGGGCTTTCTTATAAAGCAACAAACTATTTCTCCAAGCTAAATGATGATCCTCTAAATTTGTGTCAGACGGAGTCAGGTACTTCTGATTAGAGACCTTAGTTTTCACTGGAGCTACAGTATCCAGAGTCGTACGTAGTGAGGAGGTGAAATTATTAACCAGATAATCGACCTCTGTTGGGGTAGCGTTCAGATAGCTACTCTGCTCTGTGTTGGTACAGGGCATTGACGATGATAACAGTGGGTGGATTATATTCTTAAACTTAGTTACAGCGCTTTCAGAAAGACATCTACTTTGATAAAGTCTACTCTCCACTGCTGTGTAATCAATTATTGTAAATGTAAATGTTATCAGGAAATGATCAGACAGGAGAGGGTTTTCAGGAAACACTGTTAAATGTTCAGTTTCTATGCCATATGTTAAAACAAGATCTAGAGTGTGATTAAAGTGGTGGGTGGGTTTTTTTTACAGTTTAAGAGAAACCAATTGAGTCTAATAACAGATTAAATGCCATGTTGAGGCTGTCATTTTTAGCATCTACATGGATGTTAAAATCACCCACAATAATTATTTTATCTGAGCTCACAACTAAATTAGATATAAAGTCTGAGAAATCAGACAGAAACTCTGTGTAAGACCCAGGTGGACGATAGATGATAACAAGTAAGACTGGTTTCTGAGTTAACAGCTCCCACCCCATACAGGCCACCCTGACAACACTAACACACTGTTTTCCCTCCAGTGATAGGCTGCTGCACCCACAGTGTGCAAAGGGGAGATTTTGGAGGCCTTTCCCTCCAGCTGCTGTCAGCCTGTACACTGCACAACAGCAGTGAATGTACACCACATATGCACAAACTGGGGTCTTTACATATATCAGTGTGCAATACCTGTTAATACCTATTAACACCCAACAACTGCACTATGAAATGTTTCATTCTTCTCCTAATAGTAATCTGTATTATTGCATCACATATATAGCGAACAGTTAGATTTGCTCACCCGGTGGCTGGGAGAAGAGTCGTCTAAGCATGCCAAACGTATACGCTCTGTCCATCTCAACAATCCAGCAGAGGGCCTACGTCGAGTTTGGACACGGCTACAAGAATGTTATGGCACTCTAGAGGCTATTGAGAAGTCGCTCCTTGACAGACTTGAACGCTTTCCTAGAGTGTCAAACAAAGACCCACAGAATCTCAGAGAACTTGGCAACCTACTTTCTGAAATTGATTCAGCCAAACCAGACGGCTCTTTACCTGGGCTAGTGTATTTGGACACATCACATGGCATTGCCCCAATAGTTGATAAGTTGTCACCAAATCTTCAACACAGGTGGATGTCAGAGGGGACTAAATACAAGCAGAGACATTATGTATATTTCCCTCCATTCTCATTCTTCTGTCGCTTTATACAAGATGAAGCGAAAATGAGAAATGACCCTGGTTTTAAGTCTACTGTATCAGGTCCCACATCCTATCCAATAACTCACGACAACCACTATACCAGATTTGTCAAGTCAAGACCGCCTGTTGCCGTCCACAAAACAGAGGTAAACAAAACTCACAAACCAAGCTTAGTGAGTTCACAAACAAACTGTGTCCCATCCACAAGAAATCGCACCCGTTAAGTAAGTGTAGAGGTTTCAGTGAAAAGACACTAGATGAGCGTAAGGCATACCTCAGAGAACACAGCATCTGTTTTAGGTGCTGCGATTCCTCAGCTCACCAAGCTAAAGACTGTAAGGAAGAGATTACTTGCCTAGAGTGCAACAGCAACAAACACGTTGCAGCGCTGCATGCAGGTCCAGCTCCATGGACACAAAACACAAAAGCTCAAAACATTGCCCCAGACCAAGACAGGGAGGAGCATGGTGGTGAGAGTAGCCTAGACTTGGAGACTAGCTCAGCATGCACTCAAGTTTGTGGGGACTTATGTGGGGGGCGTTCCTGCTCAAAAATATGTCAAGCCTACATTTATCCAAAGGGGCATCCAGACAAAAAAGTCAAGGTTTACGCTATCATAGATGACCAGAGCAATAGGTCATTAGCGAAGTCACAAATGGCCGCTTAGCTGAGAACCTCAGTCCGTTGATGGCCAGTTCAGCTCTCCTCCGCCTTCTTTGCTCGAGTGTGACTCACTCCCAGACAACAAGAATGAAATCCCAATGCAAGAGATTGCTCTAGCCCATCCGCACCTCAAACACCTAGCAGATCATATGCAGCCCCTAGACCCTGAGGCCAAGATTATGTTGCTGTTAGGCCGAGACATAATACAAGTGCACAAAGTGTATGAACGAGTGAATGGACCAGTCAATGCTCCATTTGCCCAGAGACTTGCACTTGGGTGGGTTATTGTAGGTGATGTATTCTTAGGAGGAGCCCATAAGCCAGCCATCATAGGCACATACAGAACGAGTGTTCTAGAGAACGGGCGTCCAAGTCTCCTAACACCCTGTCAGAACAGCTTTCATGTCAAAGAGCAGTCACACAACAAATCCTGGGACACTCGCAGTTCATGTCAAATAGGGAAACACATATTCCAGCAAAGTGAAAAGGACGAAGAGCTAGCCCCTTCAATTCAATTCAATTCAATTCAATTTTATTTATATAGCGCCAAATCACAACAAATGTCGCCTCAAGGAGCTTCATAGATACAGAGAAAAGCCCAACAATCATATGACCCCCTATGAGCAAGCACTTTGGCGACAGTGGGAAGGAAAAACTCCCTTTTAACAGGAAGAAACCTCCGGCAGAATCAGGCTCAGGGAGGGGCGGCCATCTGCTGCGACCGGTTGGGGTGAGAGAAGGAAGACAGGATAAAAGACATGCTGTGGTAGAGAGACAGAGATTAATAACAGATATGATTCAATACAGAGAGGTCTATTAACACATAGTGAGTGAGAAAGGTGACTGGAAAGGAAAAACTCAATGCATCATGGGAATCCCCCGGCAGCCTACATCTATTGCAGCATAACTAAGGAAGGATTCAGGGTCACCTGGTCCAGCCCTAACTATATGCTTTAGAAAAAAGGAAAGTTTTAAGCCTAATCTTGAAAGTAGAGATAGTGTCTGTCTCCCGAATCCAAACTGGAAGCTGGTTCCACAGAAGAGGGGCCTGAAAACTGAAGGCTCTCCCTCCCATTCTACTTTTAAATACTCTAGGAACAACAAGTAGGCCTGCAGAGCGAGAGCGAAGTGCTCTAATAGGGTGATATGGTACTACAAGGTCATTAAGATAAGATGGGGCCTGATTATTTAAGACCTTGTATGTGAGGAGCAGGATTAAACAGGAAGCCAATGAAGGGAAGCCAAAACAGGAGAAATATGCTCTCTCTTTTTTAGTCCCTGTCAGTAGGTCCCCCTTCCCTTGAGGACCAAGTTTTTCTGGAAATAATGGAAAGAGACTTTTACCAAGACGATGCAAATAGCTGGACAGCTCCACTTCCTTTCCGTACACCGACGACCCGCCTCCCAAACAACAGACACCAAGCACTAAGTCGCTTAGAGTCGCTGCGCCGCACATTAAATAAACGCCCTGAGATGGAGAGACACTTTATGGATTTTATGCAGGGGTTGTTTGACAGAGATCACGCAGAACCATTCTGGATTGGACTATCTGAGTGAGTCGCAGACTGAGTAGAAGAGGACGGTGTGTGTGCCTGCCATGGACATTGCCTCACCTCCCTGGGATGTTTAAGAGTTTAGTGTTTAGTATTTCCAGTTCGGGAGCTGGAGGGCCCGGATCGATTCCCCAATGTGACAGCACTTTCAATTATTCTTAATTCATTTTCTAATCACATATTGTCAACACGTGATAATGTTGGCCTGTCCTGTATTAGGCATTCAGGATTTTCTTTGATGGCTATTTAGCTCTTATGGCATGAACTTGCTCAGTGCATTAAATAAGTGCATAAATAAGATGTTAAAATCATCATCATGTCATCATATCAAACATGATAGATTTGGGGGGAGTTTGTTTGGCACATGCTGACTGCATTCTAACTATAACCAGAACAGGAGGCGAGAGCAGAGAACAAGAGTGCAGCAGTTTGGTGAAAGGAACAGGAAAGGTGAAGAAGAGGTGAGCATCCAAAAGACGAGCAAGAGGACAGTTTCAAAGGAGACATTATGGCACAATAAAAACTGTAAGAGCAGAGATTCGTTCATATCTTTCGTATTTTTTCTTTAGCTTTTACTCCCGCTGCTTGCAATAAATCAAATATAAAGAACAAAGAAGAACAACTCAAATTCCATTGATTGTTTAGTTCAGTGTTACTCTGTGATTGTTTGACATTTCATGTAAATGTGACTATAAAATATAGTCAATAATATTAAAAAGGTGCTGTTACTGAGTGATGCGGATGCTGCAGGCGGTGATGCTGCAGGCGGTGATGCTGCAGGCGGTGGCTGAACGGACCTCCCTGGACCGTCAGCAGACAAGACTTGATGCTGGCTAGGTTCTCCCGAACCCCCAGCTGACGAGGCGTGGTGCTGGACGGGCTCCTCGGGCCCTCCAGCCGACATAGCAGGAAGCTGGCTGGGTTCTCCTGAACCCCCAGCCAATGTGACTTGAGGCTGGACAGGCTCCTCGGGCCCTCCAGCTGGAGCAGATGCAGGGCCAGAGGCAAGTGGGACCCCTGGCTGCATAGGTAGCTGAATTGGTGCTTGCACTAATTGCTGAGTTACCGGCTGGGCAGTTGACTGAAACAGAAGTTGTAGTGGTGGTTGTGATGATGGTTGTGCTGGTGGTAGTGATGGTTGGAGCTTGCAACAGAGCTGGTAACCGACTCTCAGCATCTCTTCTCCGGGGAACAGGGATGGGTACTGGGCCTGGCCGAAAACCAGCCATCCCCACCTGAACAACAGATACAGGTCCAGGGAAGAGCTGTGTTCTGGCTGCCTTTACCCTGGGGGCCGGTGTGGGTGCAGGAGCTAACTGGACCGCCGCTGCTCCCACCCGAGGAACTGAAACGGGTGCAGGAGTGAGCAGGGTCTCAGTTGCCCTCACACGGGGAACCAGAACAGGCACAGGCAACGACCGGCGACCGGCGCCATCCCCACCCAAGGAACAGGTACGGGTGCAGGGATGAACAGAGCCATGGTTTGCCTGGGAAATGAAGGACAGATCAGCTGGACCTCAGCCACCCCCACCCAATGAGCTGGTATGGATGCAAGGGAAAGCTGGGCCCGAGCTGCCCTGGGAACTGGAACTGGAGGCGGAGAGCAGAGCAGAGGAGCTGTAACAGTCACGGGGAAAACCAGGTTTATGGTACCAGACATGGTTCTAGAAAACCGAGACTTAGTGCAGGCTGACCTTGGTAAAACTGCTACTCTTAAGTCATCCAGGTTGACATTAGCAGTCTTAGGAAAGGTGAGTTCAGGGGCAGTCACAGGTGCTGGAGAAATCATACAAGCCGTGTCTGAATAAACTGGGTGCGAAGCAACATTAAACACAGTCTTACAAAACGCAGCCTGGGAAGTTGCACACAAAGTTTCCAGGGCTACTGGCTGAAAAGCATGGCGCACAGAGTTATACAGACATGATCGTGGAACCGAAACTCTAACTTGAGCAACCAACTCTGCAGTGTTCAAGCCAAGTATTTTTGCCAGCTTGTTAACAGCAGGTGACACCTTGTTGCTCTTAACCTGGACAATCACAGAACGCACAGTCTTGAAGAGTTCTCAATGAGCAACACAAACAGTCTTTGAATGAGCATACTCTGGGCTTGTGAAATTTAAGTCAGGAGAGGTTATGGAAACATGAGGTTTATCACAGGCAGCCTCAGAATGAACTGGCTGGTGAGCCGCGTAACACATGGGTGAAGCAACACCAACAACAGTCTCATGAGGTGTTGCCTGAACAGCATAGATGGAATTTGGCTGGGAAATTGAACTGTCCCTGTTTAGTTTAGCAGTAGGAGACATTGTCTTTTGAGCAGAGCAGCAAATAGTCTTTTGAACAGCATTTTTAATGTCCTGAGTGAGATTATGATTGTCCAAGTCAGAAAATTCCATTACATATTCACACATGTAATCTACATCTGAAAGCTTACTATTAATTAGCACTACCGAAGCCTTCCTTGTACTATTAACTGATCCAAAAACACGTGGCTCAGGATCAACATAACTTGGCACAGAAGTGAAAACAGAAACTCCAGTTTTTTCAGAGTTACATCCAGAAACTACACTCTTATTTACAGAACACAAAACTTCATTCAACTCTGGTGAAATAAGGTCATTTGACTCCTGAATTTTCTCAAAATTGGAGGAAACAAAAAATGGATCATTAGAATGCTCAGAGTCCCAAAAAGCAACCTCAGAGTCAGCCATCTTGGGATCATCAGTTTCTATCCTTACAGACTCAGAGTTAACAGTCAAAAAGTTAACCGACTCTGGATTCACTGCCTCTGAGCTTAAAGTTCCCCACGTGGAAGAAGCCGGGTGAAAATTGATCTGTTCACTCACCACGTCCAGCTGTTCAAAGCATGAAGTGGACTCGGTGGGGGACGGTGACGACGAGAACGCTGCTTTCTTTTGGAAACGGGAGCAGCAGAGGAAACGGAAGGTGTTGGAGCAACGGTGACCAGGCCCTCATCCTCCGACCACATTCCTGCCAGGCATGAGGCAGGTGAGGGGTGGTCGGGACCAGACGTGAGGGAGGAAAGAGTCTGATGCTGCGACTGCAGCTGCTGCAGCGGAGCTTAAGAAATCTCCGTCCGCTGCGGCGTTGTGAGAGGGTGCGCTCGCTGTGACTGAGGCGGAGTGGACGAGGAGATGAGGGTGAATTGGGCCAGCTCCCGGGTTTTGGCTGCCTCCTTAGCCTGGGTCAGCGAACGGCTGAACTCCGAAGCTATAGAGAGCTGGCGCAGGTGAGGATTTCCGTCGAATATGGCTTGTATTGCATTCAGCCCGACTGAGAATGTCTGCAAATCTGAGGCGTGGCTAATGCGAGTCATCAGTCCGAGGATGCGAGCAAGGTCCACTTCTCTTTCTCGGTGAGGTGAGTCCGCTGGGTCCATGTTATGGTTGCGTCCTTCTGTCACGATGAGCTGTGTGGCTGTCAGTGGCTGGACCCAAGTGCAGGACTCGGAGACAAAACATTAACTTAAACGGCAGCTTAATTTGGTGGTGAGACTCACTTGGCAATACATAAACAACAACTTAAACTAACTAGACTGGAGATGCATATGACTTTGCCTTTGACCTGAAGGTAGACGACGAAGAATACGCACACAACAAACGTGGAGGACACAACAACTAGCAGGGAAAAACACAGGGCTTAAATACATACTGAGGTGATTAGGGAATGTGAAACAGGAGGAGAGCACAGCTGGGACTCATCAGACATGACAAGACAAGGGGAGGCAAAACTCAACACATTGACATTGACAGTGCCACGTATTGGAGAAGCAAGATGGCGCCTGTGTTTGGCTGTGCCGCTGCCTCCGTCCATGTGTTTGTTTACTTTATATGTTATGCAAGTGTTCTTGCTACAGTTTTGTCCGGTGTCATCTCCCTTCGGATTTATGATCGCCATGCGTTACTGGCGATCAAATCTGCTATGGATAACTTTCAGAGTCAACAATACGACGTTGTTTTCCCACCGCCGCTTGAGCGTGACGCAGCACCTGGTTCACCTGCACTCTTGCCGGTCAGCTCAATTTTGCTTCAGAGGCCTCGTCGGAGGAAGCGGGGGAAGAGAGCCGGCTTTCTTATCCTGCTCCGTCGTCTTCGGGGGCTTTATTCCTGGGCTGCTAGCGGTAAGATCCGCCTGAGACTTGTCGGAGCTGGATTAATCCCCACAACCCACTGTGTTTACCACCCAAGCTCCCACCTAAAAGCATGGAAAGCAATGCCTCATCGCAGCAGGAACCCTGTTTTGCTGCGCAGCTTACCGCATATAGTACGAACTCTGTTCCTGGAAACTCTACCCCTGTCTACCCCTGGGTCGCAGCGTTAAATGGATGTTAATTAATGCAAGTCATTTAAGATATAAGACTTGTTGCCAGCAAGTCTTATATCTGGTCAAGGGGGTGGAACAGCGGTAATTTTCAAAAAGACATTCTTATGCCAGATGATCTCCTCAAGCTGTTACAACTCTTTTGAGATGATTATGATAAAAATTGGACGAGAACAGCCCATATACGGCATTTTAATTTATTGTCCACCTGGGTCTGCTGCATCTTTTCTGTCAGACCTACAAGAATTTTTAACTTCCACGATTAAACTGGGCAAGGTCATCATTGTTGGTGACTTCAACATTCATGCAGAGGACTCATCAAATAGTACCACTAAGGAGTTCCTGAGCATTCTGGACTCTTTCAATTTTGTTCAACATGTATCAGGTCCTACTCACACAGCTGGGCATACTCTGGACTTGGTCTTCACCTGTGGTGTTTCCCTTGACCACATGAACTTAAATGATGTTTCTTTTAGCAATCATAAGTCAGTCTTTTTTAATGTATCGTTCAATTCAGAGTCTCTTCCCCAAAGTTTTATTAGGCGTAGGCGCTTTATTGATGACTCTGTCATTTTAAAGTTTTCTTCTCTTTTTAATTTTAAACCTTCTTCTGACGAGGTTGACATCCTTATTAATTCTTTTAATGAACACTGTCTTGCCATTCTTAATCAGGTTGCTCCTTTCAAAACTAGTCATTGCACTGTTAGTTCCTGCACACCATGGTTAAATAATCAAACCCGTGGTCTTCGACGCTTCTGTCGAAAAGCAGAGCGCCTCTGGAAGTCCACTGGGCTGGTTGTCCATCGGGAACACTTCAAAGAACTTCTTCACTTATATAATAAGTCAGTTAAAGAGGCCAGATCCTCTTACTTCAATAATCTCATAAATCGTCATAAAAATAACCCAAGAATTCTATTTCAATAGTAGAGGCAGTTTCAATAGTATTGTTTCTCCTCCAACTCAGCATGCTGTGTTACTTTCTGACGAAGACTGTAGCACTCAATTACTTTGTAAATAAGGTGATGGACTTGAGATCCAAAATCTCCTCAAGTGCCTCCCCTTATGAAGATGCCCCTTGTTGTCCTGGGTCATTTACTTCTTTTTCTCCAATCACACTCAATGACTTAATTGTAGTAATAGGTAAAATGAAATCCTCATCATGCTCCTTAGATATATTACCTCCCTCTGTCCTGTCTGGGACTCTCACCAGCATTGGTCCCACATTACTATCCATCATCAACAATTCACTGAGGCAAGGCTGTGTTCCGTCCTATTTTAAACATGTTGAGTTAACCCCTCTGTTAAAAAAACAGAATTTGATCCTACCTCCCCAATAGTTATCGTCCTATTTCAAGATTGCCATTTATAAGTAAATTACTAGAAAAAATTGTAGAAAATCAGTTCAGGTCCTTACTATGCCGATTGCAGATTTTTGACCCTTTTCAGTCTGGCTTTCAAAAGCAGCACTCTATGGACACCGCTCTCTTAAGGGTCTATAATGATCTACTAATGGCATCTGATGCAGGAAATTGTTCCGTGATCATTTTGCTAGATCTTAGCGCAGCCTTCGATACCATCGACCACAAAATCCTACTCAACAGGCTGAAGGTTCTGGCTGGTATATCTAGCACCGCCTTAGACTGGTTTTCTTCCTACTTATCAGACAGGACAGACAGGACAGGAGTACCTATCAGGACTGATAGGTACTCCTCTAACACTGCTGCCCTAACCTGCGGGGTTCCACAGGGTTCAGTTTTGGGTCGATTATTATTTTCTTTTTATATGCTTCCTTTAGCTGGCATTATTCAGTCTTTTAGTGACCTGTCTTATCATTTCTATGCCGATGACATTCAGCTGTGTATGTCCTTTAAGCCTCATCAGCTGGATAGGCTGTCCACCCTAGTCCAGGCTTTAACTCAAATCTCTGATTGGCTTTCTAACAATTACCTTGTTTCAAACATGAACAAGACAGAGACCATGATCATAGCTCCTCCTGATCTATATTCTAAAATCAGTCAGGTTCTTGCCCCTTTCTGTTCTTCTGCTTAGCCAAATATTCGAAATCTTGGAGTAATATTTGACTCTTCTTTGAGCCTTGACTCACACTTAAAATCTCTGTCTCCTTCCTGTTTCTTTCATTTAAGGAATATTTCTAAACTGCGACATATGGTCTCCTTAGCTGAACTGGAAAAAATTGTCCATGCATTTGTGTCATCGCGTTTAGATTATTGTAATTCCCTGTTTACCAGCTTGGATAAATCATCTCTTTCTCGCCTCCAAGCTATACAAAACGCAGCAGCCAGACTACTAACTCGTTCTAGCAAGCGAGCTCACATCACTCCTATTTTATGTTCTTTACATTGGCTCCCAATAGATTTTAAAATTCATTTTAAAATTATTGCTTTAACGTACAGAGCACTAAATGGCCAAGCCCCAGATTATTTATCCAAGATTCTCACAAAATACACTCCTGCTCGCCGTCTCCGCTCACAGACTCAGAGTTTGTTGGTTGCTCCCAGAACACGTCTGAAGACGAAAGGGGGCGGAGCCTTTCAGTCTGTGGCACCAAGGCTGTGGAACAGTCTACCTCTACAACTACGTTTGGTGGACTCTGTGGAATCCTTTAAAAAACAGTTAAAAACTTTACTGTTTAAACAAGCTTTCTGTTTACCAATGCTTTTTACATTTTTATATTTTAATTTACATTTAAACTCTATATTGTGTATATTGTGCATTTTGCTATTTATCGTACTGTTTATTTTAATCTCTGTGTGCAGCGCTTTGTGACTACCTGTCTATGAAAAGCGGGTAATAAATAAACTTTACTTACTTACTTACATAGTACACAGACTTTCAAAGTAAAACAGGAAACTGAACAGACGTGGACTAAACTAGGGGATACAGTGACAGAGAACAAGAGACACACTGACAGAAATGACTGTATACTAACAGAAGTAAAACAGAACCACGACCTAAGAACGAGAACACAAGAAATTCCAAGGAACTAGGGAGTTAGGAATACTAGCGACAGAAATCAAAACCAAGAGAATCAAAACACATCATGAAATCAAGGATAACTAATACAACAGAAAAACACTGAGTCCACAGACTCAGGACCGCGACAGAAACTTTCAGAGATTTCAGGCCTGGATTTAGCCCCAGTGTTTTAAGATCCTAGCAACGCTGGTATTTATGGCCACATTTTTCAAAGACACGAGCTTTCTGGGTGCTGACCAGTAGCGGTTTTAGATACGGGCGACACGGGCGGTTGCCCGGGGCGGCATCGTGGTGGGGGGCGGCATCACGGCAAGCCTGTGACATAGTGGGAATGTCACAGGCACCGATCGGTTTTCTATCGCCCATTTGCTGGGAGTAAGGGCGCCCTCCGCTTGCGAGGTGCGCCTGCTGCTTGCAGCACAGGGAGGAGAGGGCGGGGCGGCGGGGGATTCTCTGGTGGCTGGAGCAGCATCTAATAACCAACTCGCAAAATAAAACAAAATAAAAACAAAACAAACAAACACGTAATTAATAAATCTGCTGATTCAGTCACTTTGCCTGTCCTGTAGGTACGTGATTATTAGAAGTCTGTATAAATGTGCAGCACATCAGTACATATTTGTGTTTTTGCCGTGCACTATTGTTATTGTTGTTTTTTGCTGCAGTTCTTGATAAAACACTCACCACAACAGGGATAGTGAGACATGGGAATTCTCGTAGAACCTCTTCAGTAGTATGCTGAAGAATGTAGTGTGTTCTGTACTTCTGTATTTTCCTGAGGTGCGTTCGAATGACATCCACATTTGGCCTAGTTTTTTGGCTTAATCACTGATACATGTTGGTCGGTGCTCCTTTCATCCTCCCCATTGTCAAGAGGATTGATATCCTGGTTATTAAAAAGTTTAGCAAATATTGAGAGAAAAAAAACCCCAAAACAATACTTTTAACTTTTATGTACAATTTAAAATGGCAAACAAACATTGAGCATATTTAACTTGCCTTGGTTTTTTCAAAAGGATACAGGGCTGGATATCTGATGATCTTTTTCTTCCTGGATTTGGAACTGAGTATTTCTGTGTCATTTTTTCAATTTCCTCTACGTCTACTAGTGGTCTTCTTTCCTTTTTAAACTTGTTCCTGAGAGACTCATGCAGAACATCCTACAAACGATAAAAATGTAACAAATTATTCATAAATAGGTGCAACTAGGTCCTCCCTTTATACAAGACATTTACCAGAAAACTTTGAGTGACATAAAGCTGGTAGGTTTGCTGTAATCATGTCATAATCTAATTAGTTCCTATTTACAGATCTCTTCTTTAACTCTTAGGAGTTGATCGAACACATGATATAAAGGTTTGGAGCACTTTAGATTGGCTACATACACTATAAAAGGTAGATAAAGATTAGATAAAGTATTAATGGCATTATGTCCTACAAGCATACTCATCATAATCTTTCAGTCTATATGTTAATACCTCTACCTTTTAATAATAAAAATAATAATGTATACTTTATTGATCCCCACAGGGAAATTTCTCTCTTTGCATTTAACCCATTCACTCAGTGAAGCAGTGGGCAGCCACTAATCAGGCGCCCGGGGAGCAGTGTGTAGGGACAGTACCTTGCTCAAGGGTACCTCAGGGTAGCCGTTCAGTTGATTCAAACCCCTGACCTTCCGATCATGGGGCAACCACACTACCTACTGAGCTATCCCTGCCCTATTTTCAAATTTAATTTTTTAAATACAAAAACTACACTATCCTGATACAAAGGCAAACAGAGCTAATATAATGCTGAATTTCACACCATTCACTTGAGAATTCACAGAGAAATGAAACATTAATTAATTTAAAAGAGCAATTGATATTTTATTTATTGTTTGACCATACTGGACGAGATCTGCCTCAAAAATCACAATACTAATACTTGTATTGTAGTGGCCACAAGGGAACAGATAACCTCTGAATATGTAACAATGAAAATGTTAGCATGTTACACTCGTTAGCCAATAATTAGGCAATTCAAAGACAATTTGTTGGACAATTTTATCAATGTTTGCTTTTCAGGAATACTTACATATCCAGAGCCATAACTCTCCTTCAAGAAAGGAAAACTCAGAAGGACAGTCCTCAGAAGCTCTACATACTGCACATGAGAGGGATACCTGCAAATTTTGAATGATGAACTTAAATTCTGATGTACATACTGTATTTTAAATGAATCAAATCTTAATTATATATAGACTTACATTGTCTCATTACTCAAGTGGTCAAACAGAGCTTGAACAAGCATGTTTTTGAGTCTGTTCTTGGTGGGTGACTTTAGTGCTGCATCTTTATTGGTCAACGCAGTGAGCACAGCTGGAGGAAACTGCACTTTGCAGTTAAACATAGGTTGGAGTGCTGACACAGTATGCTTTTCTTTGTGTTGCCTTCCACTGCAAGAAGAAGTAAGAAATCTGTTTAGAGTTTGTTACAAGACATGAATATGCGTGTCCTTGTATCCTGCATCACGAATATCCGCATATTTAAAACGTACAATAACAGCTGCTGAACTACAGAAACAGAATCATAACAGAGAGTAAGAGTGGCTGTGACATTTCAATTTTGAAAGTAAATGGGTGTGTGATGCACATCAACGCTGGAGAAACAGAACAGGGCTTGCGTCAACCCCTTGCCCCCCACCCTCCAACACCGTAAACCTAGGGGAGGGGAAACACTGAATTGTATGAATGTACAATTCAGTGAATCATGTCCAGTCAACTTAAGACTCACTCTTTCAGCTTCTCTACAGCAGACAAAAATTTCACTTGGTCTTTCACTTTTGGAAAAAGACGCTCACTCATTCTTTCAGTCATCTGCAGAAGAGTCGATCCATCGATTTCATTGTCTGTGTCACAGAAAAACAATAAGACACGATCAAAACAGAAATGAGCATGTTCGAAGATAAAGAATAAAAATATCATAAAACATTACTAAAAAGACAGCTATGCGTTCATTAGTGACTGTAGATGATGACAGACATGTGGAATAGCCAAAAAGTGGTTAAAATCATTTTAACAGTGATTGACAATTCCTAACTAAAAAGTCATGGTTTAGGATGTATCTTACCTAACTTTGGTATGAACTGCCTTAAAAGGTCGGTGGATCAGTGTAACGGTGTGTTCACACCGAACGCGATGGACGCGAACAAAAACGCCCCAAACGCCCCTAATTTGACGCGTGCACATTCGCGCCTCAACGCGTGTCCAAGAAAAATCCATCGCGCGTCAAAATATGATATTTTGACGCGCGTGAACCGGAAATGTGGGAGGGATGTGGGAGGAAGTTGTGCCAGACCGGTATCTTTGCAAGATGGCAGCTGTCGAGTTAGCGCTTGAAGAGAGAGTCTCCCTTCTCTATGTACTGTGGAGAGCAGAGCAGCGGCGTAAAAGACGCCCTCGCCGTACCTGGGTCCATCAGGTCCTCCAGAGGCATGAGCAGTTTGGTGAGTTTCACCATTTGCTCCAGGAGCTGCGCCTGGATGACGGCCGATTCCAGCGACATCACCGTCTTTCACTCGGCCAGTTTGAGGACCTGCTTCCCCGGGTCGGTCCCAGAATCGCCCGCCTAGACACCAATTACAGGCGCTCAATCCCACCTGCAGAGCGCCTGTCCATCTGCCTGAGGTTAGTAAAAGTATTTAATACGGTAGTCCTTTATTGATACCTGTGCTAATACATGCTAAACCATCCATTTATACACTGCTAACATGGATGTGCTATGCTAACAGTGAATGTGGTACGGAGACGACTGTTTATAATATTTCTAGTGATACTCAGAAGGTCTCATCAAGTCCCGATTTAATTCGATTTATGCTGTTATCAGTGTTTGAATGATAGCATGGCTGTGGTGTCATATCAATGTATGCGCTCGGTGTTTGCTGATATCAAACTGTAGCATTAGGACCACTGAGTTAACCTTTGTAGTGATACTCACTCCTTTTTATTTAGACCTGGTTTAATTCTGGGATAGTTGAATATTTGTATATAATCACCGCAGACTGTTTTAGATTATATCTAATATATATCATGTAATTATCCTTATAATTACAAAAGGTTTTATGTAAGATTTATGTTTTGCAATTTGTAATTTTGGAATTTCAATAATGTATTTTGTAACTGCAGTACACATAATACTCATTTTAAACAATTTTGTCCAGGTTCCTTGCCAGCAAACAACTCCTCCAGAGAGGCTGTCCTGGTGAGGGAGAAGTTCATGGCTCACTTCTCGGCGGAGGGAGCTGTGTCTTGGCAACCAAAGGAGTAGCCTGTTTGAAGTCCGAGTGACTTCCCCACAACGGCTCTTTTAAGAGCCACCCACAAACCTCTAAAGAGTGTTCCTGTCCTTTTAATTTTTTAACTTGTCTTCACTATGTTCCTATATACAGTGTGGTGGAAAAGTTTGGGCAACCTTATTAAAAGTCATTATTTTCCTGTATGAATCGCTGTTACAATGAAAAATGTCACTTACATATATCATATAGGAGACACACACATTGATATACACTAAATATTTATTTCATTTCTCTTTTTTTGTGTCGCAAATTTATGCACCTGCTTGATTTAAACAGTTATTCCACACTTTCTGTAAACTGCATTTCACTTCTCAAATATCACTGTGTGTGTCTCCTATATGATATATTTAACTGACAATTTTTATTGTGACAACCAATAATTTGTACAGGAAAATAATTACTTTTCACAATGTTGCCCAAACTTTTGCATCCCACTGTATTAGTATGTTTTGTCATTAGTATAATATGAAATAAATTCTACTTGTGTCAAGTCGGGTGCCAATATTTGCTGTGTAGTAGAACAGAGACATTTTGTCATTATAAATGTTTATTTGAAAAAATATAAATTCATTAACAAAAACATTTATCATAAATATATGAAATTTAACTATTTACAGAGAGACAGGAATAAAAAGGACCCAGCTTGGAGTGGAAGAGCCTCAGGGAGAAGGAGGAGAAAAATAAGAACATTGTTTCTGCCCTGGAGAGCTGCTGCCTCATCAGAAAACTACTGATCATTAGGGTCCAATGTTTCCAAATTTAACACAGCTGTGCTGTTTTCAAAAACTAATTTATAAATTTGAAATTTCACGAATTCTCGTGTCTGAGGCGGCATGCTCTCCAGAACAGGAACAAGGCCGAGGAGGAAATGTTCTGTTGGAGACGGGCGTGGCCTCTTTAGGGACTCCAGGATGGCCAGCTCCACCGCCGATGGACCGTCCTGGGACCCGTCCCTCGCCCGCCTTCGAACTGTCCTCCTCTGTGGGCCTGTAAAACACAGCACAAAACAACACAAAGTAATGAGAAGGCTGCTACTAGATTTTCATTTTCAAAATTGAAAAAAACAGGATATAAACAGATTGGTTGTAGATATTTAGTAAAGGTGATCACAAGGGAATTCAAGCGAGTAAAAAGCTGTCAGTGCTTGATGTTCATACCTGTGGGTGCAGCAGCAGGAGCTGAGGGACCAGGGACTGGAGAGCCAGGAGAAGAGACAGTTGAGGACTCTGCTGCATGATTACTTGACTCTATCAAGACAATATTAGATGTTAACAGGTTGAAAACAACAGTCATAGAGAATATTATATTATTATATACTTATTATTATATACAGTGGTCTCTCATTTATTGCAGCACATGAACAGTAGTCACAGTTCTCACAAGTTGATTCTCAAAGTGAAAACCTTTGTCGATTTTAAAACGTAAAAGTATTATGCCGCGCTTTTTCTCCGTCTGCGGCGCCACTTTTGTGCGCCTTTTTTGCTCCCGGTGCAGGTGTCTATTTCCGAATGAGGGTCATAGTTATGAGTGTTTTTGTGCTGTTTTTTTCTATTGGACGTGATGGTTATCAAAACCAAACATGATAAGTTTGGCAAGCGCAGGAGACACGACACGGAGGAGATTTGTCATTTGGGCTGCAGAATGCAATGCGCATTGTTGAAAGCTGTACGGTGCAATAAAAAAAATCAGCGAAAAGGCGAGGCAGTGACGGATGAACAGCGGGACTACTGTATACTGTTTATTAATAAACAAAATATGTTCCTGTATGACAACACGCATAAATTAACTGCCTACATTAACTCATTGTAAACATACCTTCTGACTGACACTCCCCTGCTGCCTCTTCGGGCTGTCCCTGGTCCTCGGGGGAGAAGTTCTCCACGGTCCGCACCATATTACCGCTAGTCTCCCGCGGGGTGAGGAAGGGGTCCAGAAACCCCATGACCGTGAAGAACTTCCATTTTCTCCCCGATCCTGCTGCAGACCCACTCCCCTTCTCCTTCTCTGTCTTCTTCTCCTTATTATAAGTGTCCCTGAGGCTCTTCCACTTTCTCCTGCAGATGTCCTCTGAATAAACGCATTATCTTGTTAGCGGAAAGGTATTTGTACATCAGTGGGAAAATAGCGGGACAGTAGGCGGGCTTGCTAGCTTTTGCGCGGGTACATCGGGTCAGTCTGAAAATTAAAAAGAAGAAGGAATGAACTTACCAGGTTGCCCGATCTCCTCACTTATGTGTCTCCAAGCTAGGTCCTTTTTATTCCTGTCTCGGTAGAAGTAGTAGCTAGCATCATATAGCTCCGGGTGATTAGCCACGGCACTGATTAGCTTTTCCTCCATACTGAATGAAGAATGAAGGGCTTTGGCTGGATCTGCCCCTTTGACCTAGGTCAGAGCCACGTCACCAGGCTCCTGATTGGTTGTCGCGGCGCGATTTGACGCTGGAGTTCAGCTTTTTCCAACTCGAGCGGTAGACGCGAAATGCGCGTATGCACAAAATGCAACACAAAAACTCACGCGCGTGGTTTTATTCGCGAGTCAAACGCGCCAGACGCGCTACACTGACGCGCGTTTCACGCGTTTTGGCGTTTTCGCGACGCAAATCTGCTTCCGAATTTTCGCGGGACCCACAATCGCGCGTCATCGCGCTTTTCCATTGACTTTACATGTAAACCTGACGCTCTATTCGCGTCCATCGCGTTCGGTGTGAACACACCGTAATGAAGTCTTGACCATCACATCTGTATGCGTCCAAAGCATGAAAGTCTACCTCATCCCCAGGCTTGAATATCAACAGATCATCAGTCTCTCTGATGTGGTATGATTGAAGGTGTCTTATAAACTCCAGTGTTGTAAAAAGTCTTCCAACAAGAAACCATTTTGCCCTGATATACACAATCAGGACTATTTTTTTTACAAACAGTGGAATTTGCTCTGCATGCACAAGTTCCAAAATGAAGAAATCTCCAACTGCATATTTTACAGAGTTTAAAATGATGCATTTACTCGTCCAGAGTTTCTCATCCACAGTAACGGCTGTCTCCAAGTTCTGCAAACAAATCCGCAAGTTCACTGGAAGTTCTTGAAGTGATAAGTTATTAACTGCTGCTTGTGTATGATCGCTCCTGATGATCCATTCAGGCTGCCACTCCCAGCATTGACGAAGCTGATTCCTCTTTGCCAAAGTCTGACAAATATTAATATAGTTATTGGTGATTCTTGCTACTGTCTTGAAAAATTGATGTCTGGCTTCAAACCTCATGCACCAATGAGAGCGGAGTGACCCATAATCAAGGATGAGCCGAGGATAATGTAGCAGAAAATGCAGCTTGGGTATAAACACACCAGTGTATGGTGTAACTGGCCCATGTAAAGTTCTCTATAAGTTCACTCAGAGCTCGTTCAGATGATTGGGGAAATTCAACAGTTTCCTGGATGACAGGGTCACAGTCTGGGGCAGACTCTAATCCTTGTTTCTGATATTTATGTTTCTTCCTTATGTGATTTTTCAAAGATTTCACAGACAAAAACTTTCTGGGACAGTCTTCTAGTCTGCAGACAATGAAGAATCCTCATTTACTTTCATGGTATATCTGTTGATGTTTCAGCAGTTTTTCATATGTTGGTTTTCTTGTGGAGCACCGTGGACACTGATATGGCACATCCATAGAAATGCTCACCTACAAAGACCTGGGGTGGCTGTAGCTCAGGTGGCAGAGCGGATCAGCCACTAACCAGAAGGTCGGTGGCTCAATCCCAGGCTGCTCCAGTCTGCATGCCAAATATCCTTGGGCAAGATACTAACCCCATGTTGCTCTCCGATGCATCCATCGGAGTGTGAATGTGTATGAATGTTAGATACTTAGCACTAAAGCTTAGAAGTGCTTGTGTGATTGGGTGAATGAATTAGCTGTATAAAGCGCTTTGAGTGCTCGGACAGAGTAGAAAAGCGCTATATAAGAACCAGTCCATTTACCTGTTGATAATCTGCCAATTCATTTTCCCCAAGCCAAAGAGATACTTCTCCAACAGTCCACTGCTGAGCCATGATCTGTTAAAACAAAACAAAATGCCATTACATTGTTATTCTGTGACATCAAAAACTTATTTATTTATTTTTTTGTTCAATCATTTTCCAAGCCACTTTATCATCATAAGGATCGGAGGGGTGCAGGAGCCTATCCCAGCTGTTTTTTTAGGCGGGGTAGACCCTGGACAGGCTGCCAGTCCATGGCCTTTTGACTGTTCCCAAAGTCAGGACACATACTCACGGAGAGGCAGCGTTTCAGTGGTATGGTCCTCATCTGTGGAACAGCCTGCCGGAGGAGCTCAGGGCCGCAGAGAACGTACATGTTTTTAAGAACAGGCTCAAGATCCAACTTTTTAATTTAGCTTTTATTTGACGTTTATTTATTTTATGCTTATTTATTCTATCCTGTTATTCTATTTATTAATTTAGGTTTTACCTAATATTTATCGATTTTATTCTTATTCATTTTTTATCTTCTTACTCTATTTACATTTATATTGTATCCCTTCTTATTTATTTTATCTTTTTACCCTGTATATATCCTATTGTGTCATATCTCCAGTGTTTCCTCGGAGGGCGCTCTCTGCACCGGCGCTGTAATCGACCGTGGCTGCTGGGGCTCTGGGGGTCCTCTCAGCCTGGCTGGGGGGCTTCTTTGCCTCTCACACGCACTAAGCAGTTGTCAAACTCTCAAACACAGTGGCTGCAGGTGCTAATTGTTTTGAGTTCAAAGTAATTAAGGCTGCTGTTGCAAAGTTTGATAATAGAATCTGAAGCTGGTAATGTTCAGGGCTGCAGTACACGTGTAAAGATGAGTCTGCTTGTATGACATCATATGTGCCTTTGTGTAACTCAGTGGCAAATAAATTGGGTACCATAGCTCCATATGCCATTAGTTACTTTACAAGTGTAAGGAAAAGCAGAAGGACTTGTTTTTGGTTCAGACCAGTTAAAATGATGAATGTCTTTCATTCAGTTTCCTTGCTTGGTTTAGACACTAACTGGGCGAGCGAGGAGGACGACCACGTGGTGGCCAGAGGAGAATATGACTTTACAGCTGCTTCTCAGGAGGAGCTTTCTATGCAAGCTGGAGAGATGCTCAACCTCGCTCCTAAAGGTGATGAGCTTTTTACTGGCTGCGGGACATTTGATTCTGAGTGCTTTGACCCAAAACCTTCTATTTTTGTTTTCCTTATCTTAGAAATAACAGATGAGGGCTCTTCTTTTGTGTGAGCGTGCCCCATGTTTACAACTATCTCCCTCGTGTTTAGAGCTACAGCCCCGTGTGCGTGGCTGGCTCCTGGCCAGCGTGGACGGTGAGACCACCGGCTCGTCCCAGCAAACTACGTTAAGATCCTCAGCAAGAGAAGAGACCGCCGGGCCACAGATGTGGAGAGGCTCGCTCAGGCCCAGCAGGCGAACACGCAGGCACCCCAAACAACCTCAGCTGCACAAATCTGTGTCTCTCCTGCAGCCCATAAACGTACAGCATCTACCCGCATCATGTACAGTACATGAATGACCCGTCTCGTCAGATTCATTAGGCTCAGCTGTGTCCCCCTCCTGAGTTTCCTCGTTTCCCTCTGTGTGTATTTATAGTAGTGATGGCCAAACAAAGCTTTCTGAAGCTTGTGTTGAAAAACGATTCATTACTGGAAGCTTTTTAACACAGTCCTCTGTGGTGACATCTGCTGGTCAAAAATATGAAGAGCAGCTTGAATCTACAAAAAAACTGAACTGCTTCATTATGATTGCCCACTCTGCAGAGTGGAATTCACAATTCACAATTGGACGTCACTGATCACGTGACTGTGGCCAAACGAATCGAGCATCGACAGAGTGCTTCTGAAGCGGTGTGTTGGTGTTTTTGACACACGCGCCGGAGCGTCAGCTTCAAGCGGGCCATCACTAATTTATAGCATTCGTCCTCTTGTGTGCGTTACTGGTCCGTCTGTGTTCCTCCATGCTGTTTTTCCTGCTTGTCATCCTTCGTGTTTTAACTCCATTCCCTTGTGTCCAGGTTTCTTATTTGGTTCTCAGCTTTCCCAGTTTAGGTTTTCCTAGTTTTGTTTCTCGCCTCCCTCGCCTTTGTTTGTATGTCACTCTCCATAAATAAAGCTCACTCACATCAGCAGTGCCTGCATCTTGGGTCCTCCATTCATATCTCAACACGCAAACCCTGACATTTATTGTGTAGTTACATACTGCTAGGAAGTGCTGACAAAATATGAAATTATGATGCTATTTATGTAGAGGCACAGTACCAACACAGAACAGCGGGGACACAGAACCAAAACCTAAGAACTAACAAAGACACATCAAGAAATCAAAGATTAATAAAACAAAACAGAAAACACTGAGCCAGCGACCCAGGACCGTGACATTCAGTTTCTCAAGGAGGAATCAAAGCAAACATTTTTTTCTTTTTATGAATAAGAGATTTCCTTTATGGGTTACGTGATGGTGTAAGTTCCAGCACAGCTCATTTAGTGTGCAGAAGTGCTCCGAGGCCCCTATGAAACACATGATTGAAAGAATCTAATAAATTAGAGGGGTGCAGTAGCTGTAGTATGACTTTTTGTTCTCCTGCTGCATGACGACTTTACTTTTTTCTTTTTTTTGGTGGGAGGAAGTTGACATCTCAGTCCATTGTGACGTGCAGATCTTTGACTGGCTTATGAACTCCGTCAGGAGGAACTCAGCAGGAGAGGGAAACAAGGACCAACAAACCCGGCTTGGTAAAAAGGAACAAGAACAGAAAAAATCAACATCATTACACATCCCTGAGCTGTCATTTACACCACCTGTGGCGCTTGATTTATTGGTCACTAAACGTGGTGTGTGTTTGGTGCGTCACTGGCTGCGTGTTCTGTGTTATTTGTCGGTCGTGTGGTTTGGGCGTTGATATTTGACATCACAGCAGAGAGACTGGATGTAATGTCAGACCCCTCTAAATCGTGTAATTTACAGATATTTAATTCCAATGATTTGACTGCATCATTGTGTCTTTGAGTTATGACCCAAACTCTCTTTCAACTTTGTGAATAAATTCACGTCCCCCTGTGACCTCATAATTACACCACAGTTCAGATGGCATGAATGAGTCATGAGGTCACACCAACAGTGACAACATCAGCAGTGACATCACTAAAGTTGCCAGGTGAGTCCATAAATAGAACCCGTGACGTGGAGCAGGTACCGCCGTTTTGGACGATGCCACGACGCAGCTATAGACGCAAACGTGCTTCTCGCCCCGTTCGCAGACGCAGGAGAGCCCACAAGGCCTCGGGTGTCCGCAGACGTGGGAGAAGATACCGTCGCAGACACTAGACAATCTCAATAAACATGTAGGATGAACATCAAAACTGTGGTCCAATCAAGTTTTTTTTAGATAATATATGTTGTTGTTGTTTTGTGTGTGTTTGTTATCAATGTTGTGAAAAAAGTTAAGCTTAGTAAGCCATCAAGCACTGATTACTCGTAGAAGAGCACCAATAGGAGACAGAACTAATTAGAAGGTGTTATTATTCAGTCTGTACATCGAATAGAAGGCACTAACCACAAGGTGATCTTCAATGCATCTCTGTGTGAATGTGAACGGGGCGAGAAGACCCCCACTGACTGCATGTCTTTAGACTGTGGGAGGAAGCTGGAGAGAACATGCAGACTCCACACAAAGACCCCGGCCATCATGTTCTGTTTGTGCTTAGTTATGTCCATGTCTCATCTCTAGTCCTCTTTTCCCTCTGTATGTATTTACAGTGTACGTGTTCCTCGTCGGTTTGT
This sequence comes from Neolamprologus brichardi, assembly GCF_056152115.1. Taxonomy (NCBI): domain Eukaryota; kingdom Metazoa; phylum Chordata; class Actinopteri; order Cichliformes; family Cichlidae; genus Neolamprologus; species Neolamprologus brichardi. The sequence continues at coordinate 5,736,111 of NW_028270137.1, read as the reverse complement.
CATGCTAAGTCTGCGTGTCTTATTCCGTCATGTGTCATGTATCACTCCAAATCTCACTGACTTTAACTGATAATAACAGTTTGCTGAGTGTTATGTCTAAAAGGTATTGCACAATCGCCTCTAGTAGAGGATCAGGTTTGTTTTCCACTGATAATGGATTTTAACATGACTGACCAATGATTGTGGAGCACGTCCATGTAGGATCTTATAAATACAACGAGCAAACTTAAATGTCTTAAAATGTTCAAAACTTAATATATTATATTTCTGAAGTATGACGGAAGGAAAAAGTTTCATATTTTTAAAAAAATCCAATTTCATATGATCAAATTTATGTCAAAAAGTTCATATTTATTCCTCCTATGTCATGTGTGAGTACTGTACTGTAAATGTCATATATATCAGATGATACTGATAACCTAATGCTAATAACTATGCAGAGGTCTCTAGGCCTCGACTTTTATGGAGCATGTGAAGTTTGGGGCAGAGTGGACAAAGAAAAGTTTCTCAGCAGGTTCAACAGGTTGCTACAACACAGGCCGATGAAGTATTGCACTCACTCATCCAAACTGGCAAACATGTAACATACACCCTAAGACTGATCCTGCTTTTTACTCCTTTGCTATGATTTAATTTGATATTATGTAGCCTTGGAGACAGTTTGCATAGATTAGAATGTTAGATTCCTGTGATGTCATCAATGCCCGATGTTTTGTTTTAATGTCTTGTGCTTCTAAGTGCAGACAAAGTCAGAGTTCAAGTGAGTTTAGTCCAATTTCTTTCCCTTTTTTTTATTCAAATCAGGCAACAAAGTATCTCTTTTACAGTGACATAGTTTTTTCTTTCCCTTTTTTCCCCTTCCCTTCCTTCCTCTCCCCCTCCTTTTTACATAAAATATAATTACCATTATATAAACGATCATATATCTATGTCTATGGGGGGGGGGGGGGGGGGGGGGGGGGGGGGGGCTGTTTTTTAAAAATATCAGACCAAGTTTTAAATATTTTAGACCAGTAAGTAGTGATATTAGGACATGTCCAAAACATATGTGATAATGAGGCAGAATTCTGGCCACATTGATCACATCTTGAGTCCGCACCTGGAAGCATCCTTGAAACCTTCAATTTAGACAGACGGAGCTTATGCAGGACCTTAAATTGTAGTAGTTGGAAAACGCAGAGAAGACAATTTCCCAGTATGGCTTCTTATGTGTGCACTTTACAATTCTTCTAGTTCCTCCTGTTCTCTTTTTCTAAAACACATTTTCTCTGTAATGCAGGTGGTGATTAAGCATGTTGCTCAGTTTTTAGTCAGCTACTTACCAGTGGTAAGAAATGTTTGTCTTTTTCTGTTGTTTTCCCCCAACGTGTTCCTCAAACAGCCTAATGTTTGAACACTGACCTTGATGTTCTGCTTCTTAATGGTAAAATGACCGAGATTCCCAAGGAGGTGGCAATGCTAATAAAAGTGGGGGCAGGACCAGAGGCTACGAGCAGCAATGTGACGCCCGCATAAAACGACTGGTATGACTTGGAAGACGAACTCATTATGGTCTTTGAAAGGCCAAAAAAACATAGACTTGGAAGCCTACCTGGCAAACAGAAGAACCTTTGTGCACGAGAGGGAGGTTAAGGTCAGCGAGTGGCAAGATAACATGCAGCTCTTTAGACTTATAGTGCGGCTCCACGTGGTTTGGGAAAAGTATTTATCTGAAGTGTATTTTATTTATATTAGTTCTTTTTTAACTTGTAGTTCTAAATTAGAAGATTATTGTGATATTGAAATATAAAAATAAAAGTATGGTAAGTATGACTGCACAGGGGCTTTGTGGCCTGGCTGCAGAAGTCACTGGATAGAAAGCTGCTGACGTTTCACTGCATCCGGCACCAAGAGGCATTGTGTGCGCAAACCTTTCCTGTAGAATGCACAGAGGTCATAAATGTTGCCATTCAGATCATCAATAAAATAATGGCAAAAGGTTTAAATGCTCTCCACCTCATTACTGGATGAGGTGGAGAGCATTTACCCTGATCTCCTGCTGTATGACAGAGTCCTGCTGTCCAGAGGAGAGGTGCTGAAACGCTTTGCTCCATGTAAGATAAGATAACTCTTTATTGTCATTGCACAGTCATACATAGTACAGTAGTACAATGAAATTGGAAAATGTCTGGGAGAGGTGAAAGTTTTCATGAGCAGCAAAGGGCTCGCCTTTTCTGCGCTGGAACAGCCAGAGTGGCTGAAAAAGCTGCACTTTGTGGACATTACAGCGAACCAGAAGAAGCTGAATACAAGTCTTCAGGGGAGAGGAGGCACAGCGTTACACATGCTGGAGGAGGTGTTAGCGTTTGAGTGCAAACTGACAGTTAATAAATTCAGAGCATTTGCAGTCTGCAATCACCACAGTTATTTGGGAAATAATTCCACGAGTTCAGAGAGGAAAAACCCACATTATCCTTCCCCATCACTGCCCTGACCATCGATCCATCCCTGTTAAATGTGACTGGATTTTCAGGTGATACTGAGAACCTTGTTTGAAACATGGAATGCCATCCCGACACATAAACATGAAGAAATATGCATTTGGAGTCCTGACGATCTTCAGATCCACATACGTATGTGAGCAGCTGTTCTCCACCATGAACTGTGTTACAAACAAACACAGCTGACGCCTCACAGACGACAGCTTACAGTCCTGCGTAGATGAAAGTGACTTTGTAACTTGTAACTGTAAATTAAATGTGTAAGTGGTATTTATATAGGTGTAAACTTATCCACAGCTTTATGCCTTGTTGCTGTTTTAGAAAGAGTTAAAAAATGAATGTCCACTATTTAAACCTTTTGAATGCAGGATATTTTATTAAAGCAATTTAGCAGGAGGGGGAAAAGCCAGCTCACATACTATGATCACATAATGAAATCACTTAATACTCATCTAATTAACCCACTCTTAGCTAATGTTGATCTTTTGAGGAGAGAGATTGAGGAGAGAACGGGCACATCCATGCCTGAAGAGGCCCTTATCTCTGTTTTGCATCCCTGCAACTTCAACACTCCAGGGATTCAGTTGAAATCCAAATCCTCTCAAAGTTATATTTCAAAAAAGAGCAGAGAAAAAGCCAAAAAATACAAAACCCAAGTGTAAGTGTGCAGTTCAGACAGCAGCTGATCTCTGGGCTCTAGAGTCTGACCAATTTGGTCACATTTGCGGCCAAATTTCTCACTGGTGCGACTAATAAAATCCTAGATCGCACCAGCGACCAGCCGTTCAGTACATTAAAAAAAAGTCTCTGCGATCTGAAAGTCTCCGTATCACTCCCGTATCATCACTCCCCGCCTGGCGCTGACTACAGCAGAGTACCTGGCCTACCAGTGTGAGAAACATGTGCTGGTCATCCTCACTGACATGAGTTCCTACGCTGAAGCTCTGAGAGAGGCACGACTGCCTTTACTTTCTTTGGCTCATGTTTAGGTGTTGTTTGTCAAAATAACATCAGTGTAAAAGCCAAATCCCAATGAGTCACAACGTTGTAATATAATGGTATTCAGGGCTCTAGAGTGCGACCATATTTTTCAATGATGCGACTAAAAAAGATCTTTGGTCGCACCGGTGTGACCAGCTGTTCAAGTTTTTGAAAAAAAACGTAAACACAGAGCCGACGCATCACAATCAGCTTTCTCGGCTTTCTCACACGGACACGCCGTCGCGGCTGAAAGCCGACAGCTCGCTGACTCTGATACGTCGGCGCGTCGGCGCTTTGTGTTTCCGTCTTTTTTGCGCTCGATTGTGAGCTGCAGGTTTTATCTCTCTAACCAAAATTCACTGAAGCAGCAGCAGAAGATCCAAACTACGCTCCACATTTGATCAATGTCGTCATTAATGCCCTCTGACTTTTGCTTCAGCACGATAAAATCACACTTCCTGCACAGCTCTCTCTCTCTCTCTCTCTGTACTTCAAGAACAGTTTCCCGTCTCAAATCTCTGTTTCCTGCATCATTCATTCGCTTATCACCCACCAGTCTACCGTTGTTTACAGCGCTGTCGGCCGCTCGGACAAGAAAGCCTAATTTCTGCTGTTTAATACTGAAGAAATGTAAACTTTTTAAAACGATGCAATAAAGTGTATCTGCTACAGAAAACAGGGCAGGAAAATCTCCTTCATGTTTTTCTGTTTTATCCTCAGTTACTTTGACACAAAGGCCTCTGCTGTGATGCTCACACCTCTGATGAAGTCTCACATGTGTCAGCGCTGATAAATCATCAGAATTATAATATTTCTGACTGTCTGAGGCAAAATCAAATTGAATGGAATCAGGACCTCGTGAATCGAATGGATTACAGAAATCAGTGATGATACCCAGCCGTAGTGAGCAGCCTAGGCCCGACAGAAGTGGATGTAGCTGTGGGTAAAAAGGTGGAAAGAACTACTGATAACTTTTAAAGTTAAGGCCTGATCCTTCTGAAATTCATAGCCAGCTCTGACACACAGCCATCAATCTCTGGGCGCTGAAAAAGCAGCAGTGTATCCAGAAAACACATTATATGCTGCGATAAATGCCCAAGTGTGTGACAAAGTGGCTAGGAGAGAAGTCATTTGCCATTTGTCACTTGTGTATGTTGTTATTCTGTGTTCTGTTATCTTATAGTTTATCATAATGCTTTAATGTAAACACAGCACATGTAGCCTTGGCTCTACATACTATCCCGGGTCTGTTTGTGGTAGCATTGGTTATATTCATTTCATCTGTGCAAATGTACTTAAAGCTAAATGTCACTTCGTCATTAATTGATTTGAATCTTTCATTTGTTTATGTAGTTTGGTTATAGTTACCATTGTGTGTTCCTCTGGACAGGTCCTATGTGTAAAACGGGTATGTGGGAATGGCCGCCCCAGTACTTCCTGGTTTTATAGGATATGATGTCACTGATCATGTCAATTGGGTGTAACCAAATGAAGGGGTGTTTCTTTTGTGTAAAATTGTTTATTTCATTTAAAATAACCTCATGAGTCTGTAAGTGAAGAGATTGACTTTTCAAACTGTTTAGTTGGGTGAATGAGTTTGTTAAGTGGAAAAATGATTTTATTCCTGTTTCTTTGGACTAGACTGTGTTATTTAGTCTACCCTGTTTTCCCAATGGTGGAGGTTAATGAGATCCAGGTGTGAGTAGAATTTTATATAAAGCAGGTGAGATTTTGACTGAGAGGTTCTTATGTTTTGTGAAATAATTGTTGAAAGGCGACGCCAGAAAATAAAGAATACTTAAAAGAAACTTGAACAGTCTGCAGATGCTGTCTTCCTATCACCTTCCATGCTGCTTATGTCACGCTACTTCACAAAGTGTCCCTCTAACACTGCCTTTCAGTGGCAAACAGGTCAGAGGACACAGGATGACATCATACTGTATGCCTATATGACATCATACTGTATGCCTATATGACATCATACTGTATGCCTATATGACATCATACTGTATGCTTATATGACATCTGTCACAGCCCAGCGGCACGAGGTAAATGGGATGGACACAAGTGCAAGATCCAAACCGGAAGCAAGACAGTGAGTGATCAAAAAGGTTCATTTCTTCCCCCACAAATTAAACACACAAGCCAAATTTAAACGAAGCCACTACACTAGTGGGTGCGCTGTCAAAACTAAGGCAGCTAAATGAAGACTAGACAGCTCTAGAATACAGCGGGACAGCTGTGGCAGTGGGGAGGTGGAAGCTGGGCTGGGAAAAATACTGTGAAGAGACCAGGGCATTGGTTTCAGGTGAAGGGGACAGGTGGGGCCCAAAGGAGGAGGACCGCTGTTGGAAACCTACAGGTACGCACCCAGACCATGGCAACATCAAGCTGGATACCATACATGACATGAAGCTGTATGCAGACATGACATCATACTTTAAGACTTATATGACATCAAGCTGTCTCGATCCAGGACTTCAAGCTGAGGGCATACATGAGATCAGGCTGTATGACACAAATGACATTAATCTGTAAGACTTATAAGACATGAAGCTTGTCAGGGTTATATTGTTGATTGTCATATATGCTTAGAGTTTTATAGTCAATGTCATGTTGGTAGAGGGTTGATCCTTAGAAGTCTGCAAAGACTTTGTGTGCATTCCAGAGTGTTCTGGCATTCACTCCCACATCCTGGGAGCATGGGAGAGGTCGTACCTGCTCTTATTGTTTTGTGGTAGGATGAACGTATCTATATCTGTTTTAGTCTAAGTGCCTTTTGTTTAGATGAACTGCTGGACTTCCAGACCAGCAGGTTTAGGGAAGTCTTCACACACACACACACACACACACATGCTTACACAACGCACAGGCAAGGTACTCTTTGTTTGCATGTATACGTCATATGTTAATGAATATTCATGTAACCTCAATAAAAGAGCAGTGTTACGAGGGAGCGGATGAGAGTGACTGGGGTCAAGCGAAGGAACGGCGTTTGTCCAGTTCTCTCCCGTGCACGAGAAACATGAAGAACTTTGCCTACTCGTGTCTTGCTTTGCTGTGTAGTTAAATTGTCTTGAAAGTTCTAGTGAATAGGTTTGAGATACAAACGTATCAAGGTTGCATGTCATACATGACATCATACTTTATGCCTTTATATGACATCATACTGTATGCCTATATGACATCATACTGTAGCCTGGGAAATGGTTAGCCACACAGGACACAATTACTGGGTTCTTAATGTGCAGTTTTATTGTCAATGCCGACTGAATAAACAAAAAAAATGTCCTTTGACCTTTACTTTTGTCAAACAGCAGCCATATGGACTTGTACTGAACATCGACAGCACGAGAGGTAACGTGGCAAAGTAACAGAATAACCGACTAAACAAAGATGCGCCAATACAATACGAGGAATAAAGGAAATGAAATACAAAACACAAAAATACGGCAGTGACCTCTGTCTGTGCAGAACAAAATACAAAGAGCTAAATCACACAAGGCTCCTTTAAAAACTGTGGAAGTGTTACACACATTTTTATAAACACTTACATTCCACAGAAATCTCAGCTCACTCGGATACTGGAGCACACAGACGATCTCGCAACTCATCCCTTACATGGAGAAAATGGCCGCTCCACGCTGCACATACAGGTCCTTTGCATCATACATTTCAGAAATACATCATCTTGTTAAAATACTGACGTTTTGCCACTGCACTACAATTATACCAATATGTTTCAATGAGTTATGTGCATATTTAACAATTCCTTACCAACAATTTAACTCCTTCACAACATTCCCGTTCCACATCCACAACAAAAAGAAAAGTCCCGAGATGCAGTTCTTGTTAAGTCTTTTTTTGGAAAACTGCAGTTAACCCTTAAGAACTGCCCCCCCCCCACCCCCCCAAGTGACCACAATATGCAACTACACAAACCTATAAAATTAACAGCTTCAAGTGCACGCAACATGCAGATAGCCAAAGAAATAGCACAAGCAATAACATGAAATTACCCAATAACATTCTTGTCTTACCTTACATGGAAACAAAGACACAACATTTTAAGACCCATTTTTGAAACTTAAATGGACATTTGATTAACTGAAATGGAAAATATTATTATTAATTTACCACTCGGCTAAAATACTGTATGCCTATATGACATCATACTGGATGCCTATATGACATCATACTGTATGCCTTATATGACATAATACTGTATGCCTACATGACATCTTACTATTCTTTTAAGAGTCAAGTTCTTGCATGAATCGGACCAATAATACAGACTTGTAATGAATGCTCTTCCTTACCAGTGAGTCCTGAAGTTCTTCAGTTCTTGCTTCAATCAGAGGCATCTTATTAACACATAAATCAACGATTCCCTGAACTATTTAAAATAAAGACTTCCCCAAATAGGAGCACTAAGGCAAAAGGAAAACCACAAGTTTTTCCATTTGAGGGGTCTCTACTTGAAATGTTCTTTAAGTGAACCATGATATCTAAAGTTTGCTTCAAAGTGTCTAATTGTTGTGAACTCATATGCAAGGTCCCGAAGCTCTTTTGGAATATCCTGTGTTGTCTGTGTTTCCAAATCCATGAGGGTTACCTAGACATGAGTCTCCTTTTACATGAACTCAATATTCCTCTTGCAGTCCCACCCACATTTAAATTAACGAGATTCAATCATGAAACTAATGGATGGCTAACGACTGTTGTAGCACCCCATTGTATTTTGTTGTCATCTTTTGTCTCCAGTAGCTGTTGAAGGATTCCTGCGATTTCAATCAGAGGCATCTTATTAACACATAAATCAACGATTCCCCGAACTATTCAAAATAAAGAATTCCCAAAATTGGAGCACTAAGTAAAGAGGAAAACCACAAGTTTTTCAATTTGAGGGGTCTCTACTTGAAATGTTCTGCAAGTGAACCATGTTAACTAACGTTTGCTTCAAAGTGTCTAATTGTTGTAAACTCATATGCAAGGTTACTTTGAGTGGGTGCACTTAGGAATAAAACCACCATCAGTGTCTCCATTCAAAGTGATCTTGATATGAAACATAGAACTCAATTTTTTTAGATGTAATCAGGTAGAATTTGTAGCAGTTGTTGTGTACAACTGGTCCAAGCAGATGCACTTACTGAATTCAAGAGAGAAGTTCTTGCATGAGTTTGACCAATAATACAGACTTGTAATGAATGCTCTTCCTTACCAGTGAGTCCCGAAGCTCTTTTGGAATATCCTGTGTTGTCTGTGTTTCCAAATCCATGAGAGATGCTTGAACATGAGTCTCCTTTTATATGAACTCAAGACTGATCTTGCAGTCCCACCCACATTTAAGTCAATGACATTCAGTCATGAAACCAATGGTTGGCTAACGACTGTTGTAGCGGCCCATTGTATTTTGGTTTCCTCTTTTGTCTCCAGTAGCTGTTGAAGGATTTGTGCGATTTCAATCAGAGGCATCTTATTAGCACATAAATCAACGATTCCCTGAACTATTCAAAATAAAGAATTCCCAAAATTGGAGCACTAAGTAAAGAGGAAAACCACAAGTTTTTCCATTTGAGGGGTCTCTACTTGAAATGTTCTGTAAGTGAACCGTGTTATCTAAAGTTTGCTTCAAAGTGTCTAATTGCTGTAAACTCACATGTAAGGTCACTTTGAGTGGGTGCACTTAGGAATAAAACCACCACCCGTGTCTCCATTCAAAGTGATCTTGATATGAAACATAGAACTCAATTTGATAGACATAACTTGAAGGGTCAGGTAGAATTTGTAGCAGTTGTTGTGTACAACTGGTCCAAGCAGATGCACTTACTGAATTCAAGAGAGAAGTTCTTGCACGAGTTGGACCAATAATACAGACTTGTAATGAATGCTCTTCCTTACCAGTGAGTCCCGAAGCTCTTTTGGAATATCCTGTGTTGTCTGTGTTTCCAAATCCATGAGAGATGCTTGAACATGAGTCTCCTTTTATATGAACTCAAGACTCCTATTGCAGTCCCACCCACATTTAAGTCAATGACATTCAGTAATGAAACCAATGGTTGGCTAACGACTGTTGTAGCGGCCCATTGTATTTTGGTTTCCTCTTTTGTCTCCAGTAGCTGTTGAAGGTTTTGTGCGGCTTCAATCAGAGCCATATTATTAACAAATGAATTAACGATTCCCTGAACTATTTAAAATAAAGTCTTCCCCAAATAGGAGCACTAACACAAATGGAAAACCACAAGTGTTTCCATTTGAGGGGTCTCTATTTTAGATGTTCTGTAAGTCAACCGTGTTATCTAAAGTTCTCTTCAAAGTGTCTAATTGTTGTAAACTCATATGCAAGGTCACTTTGAGTGGGTGCACTTAGGAATACAACCACCATCAGTGTCTCCATTCAAAGTGATCTTGATATGAAACATAGAACTCAATTTGATAGACATAACTTGAAGGGTCAGGTAGAATTTGTAGCAGTTGTTGTGTACAACTGGTCCAAGCAGATGCACTTACTGAATTCAAGAGTCAAGTTCTTGCACGAGTTGGACCAACAATACAGACTTGCAATGAACGCTCTTCCTTACCAGTGAGTCCCGAAGCTTTTTTGGAATATCCTGTGTTGTCTGTGTTTCCAAATCCATGAGAGATGCTTGAACATGAGTCTCCTTTTATATGAACTCAAGACTCCTCTTGCAGTCCCACCCACATTTAAGTCAATGACATTCAGTCATGAGACTAATGGTTGGCTAACGACTGTTGTAGCACCCCATTGTATTTTGGTTTGCTCTTTTTATTTTCATCTTTTGTCTCCAGTAGCTGTTGAAGGTTTCGTGCGGTTTTAATCAGAGGCATCTTATTAACGCATACATTAACGATTCCCTGAACTATTCAAAATAAAGAATTCCCAAAATTGGAGCACTAAGTAAAGAGGAAAACCACAAGTTTTTCCATTTGAGGGGTCTCTACTTGAAATGTTCTGTAAGTGAACCGTGTTATCTAAAGTTTGCTTCAAAGTGTCTAATTGCTGTAAACTCACATGTAAGGTCACTTTGAGTGGGTGCACTTAGGAATAAAACCACCACCAGTGTCTCCATTCAAAGTGATCTTGATATGAAACATAGAACTCAATTTGATAGACATAACTTGAAGGGTCAGGTAGAATTTGTAGCAGTTGTTGTGTACAACTGGTCCAAGCAGATGCACTTACTGAATTCAAGAGAGAAGTTCTTGCACGAGTTGGACCAATAATACAGACTTGTAATGAATGCTCTTCCTTACCAGTGAGTCCCGAAGCTCTTTTGGAATATCCTGTGTTGTCTGTGTTTCCAAATCCATGAGAGATGCTTGAACATGAGTCTCCTTTTATATGAACTCAAGACTCCTATTGCAGTCCCACCCACATTTAAGTCAATGACATTCAGTAATGAAACCAATGGTTGGCTAACGACTGTTGTAGCGGCCCATTGTATTTTGGTTTCCTCTTTTGTCTCCAGTAGCTGTTGAAGGTTTTGTGCGGCTTCAATCAGAGCCATATTATTAACAAATGAATTAACGATTCCCTGAACTATTTAAAATAAAGTCTTCCCCAAATAGGAGCACTAACACAAATGGAAAACCACAAGTGTTTCCATTTGAGGGGTCTCTATTTTAGATGTTCTGTAAGTCAACCGTGTTATCTAAAGTTCTCTTCAAAGTGTCTAATTGTTGTAAACTCATATGCAAGGTCACTTTGAGTGGGTGCACTTAGGAATAAAACCACCATCAGTGTCTCCATTCAAAGTGATCTTGATATGAAACATAGAACTCAATTTGATAGACATAACTTGAAGGGTCAGGTAGAATTTGTAGCAGTTGTTGTGTACAACTGGTCCAAGCAGATGCACTTACTGAATTCAAGAGAGAAGTTCTTGCATGAGTTTGACCAATAATACAGACTTGTAATGAATGCTCTTCCTTACCAGTGAGTCCCGAAGCTCTTTTGGAATATCCTGTGTTGTCTGTGTTTCCAAATCCATGAGAGATGCTTGAACATGAGTCTCCTTTTATATGAACTCAAGACTGATCTTGCAGTCCCACCCACATTTAAGTCAATGACATTCAGTCATGAAACCAATGGTTGGCTAACGACTGTTGTAGCGGCCCATTGTATTTTGGTTTCCTCTTTTGTCTCCAGTAGCTGTTGAAGGATTTGTGCGATTTCAATCAGAGGCATCTTATTAGCACATAAATCAACGATTCCCTGAACTATTCAAAATAAAGAATTCCCAAAATTGGAGCACTAAGTAAAGAGGAAAACCACAAGTTTTTCCATTTGAGGGGTCTCTACTTGAAATGTTCTGTAAGTGAACCGTGTTATCTAAAGTTTGCTTCAAAGTGTCTAAATGCTGTAAACTCACATGTAAGGTCACTTTGAGTGGGTGCACTTAGGAATAAAACCACCACCAGTGTCTCCATTCAAAGTGATCTTGATATGAAACATAGAACTCAATTTGATAGACATAACTTGAAGGGTCAGGTAGAATTTGTAGCAGTTGTTGTGTACAACTGGTCCAAGCAGATGCACTTACTGAATTCAAGAGAGAAGTTCTTGCACGAGTTGGACCAATAATACAGACTTGTAATGAATGCTCTTCCTTACCAGTGAGTCCCGAAGCTCTTTTGGAATATCCTGTGTTGTCTGTGTTTCCAAATCCATGAGAGATGCTTGAACATGAGTCTCCTTTTATGTGAACTCAAGACTCCTATTGCAGTCCCACCCACATTTAAGTCAATGACATTCAGTAATGAAACCAATGGTTGGCTAACGACTGTTGTAGCGGCCCATTGTATTTTGGTTTCCTCTTTTGTCTCCAGTAGCTGTTGAAGGTTTTGTGCGGCTTCAATCAGAGCCATATTATTAACAAATGAATTAACGATTCCCTGAACTATTTAAAATAAAGTCTTCCCCAAATAGGAGCACTAACACAAATGGAAAACCACAAGTGTTTCCATTTGAGGGGTCTCTATTTTAGATGTTCTGTAAGTCAACCGTGTTATCTAAAGTTCTCTTCAAAGTGTCTAATTGTTGTAAACTCATATGCAAGGTCACTTTGAGTGGGTGCACTTAGGAATAAAACCACCATCAGTGTCTCCATTCAAAGTGATCTTGATATGAAACATAGAACTCAATTTGATAGACATAACTTGAAGGGTCAGGTAGAATTTGTAGCAGTTGTTGTGTACAACTGGTCCAAGCAGATGCACTTACTGAATTCAAGAGTCAAGTTCTTGCACGAGTTGGACCAACAATACAGACTTGCAATGAACGCTCTTCCTTACCAGTGAGTCCCGAAGCTTTTTTGGAATATCCTGTGTTGTCTGTGTTTCCAAATCCATGAGAGATGCTTGAACATGAGTCTCCTTTTATATGAACTCAAGACTCCTCTTGCAGTCCCACCCACATTTAAGTCAATGACATTCAGTCATGAGACTAATGGTTGGCTAACGACTGTTGTAGCACCCCATTGTATTTTGGTTTGCTCTTTTTATTTTCATCTTTTGTCTCCAGTAGCTGTTGAAGGTTTCGTGCGGTTTTAATCAGAGGCATCTTATTAACGCATACATTAACGATTCCCTGAACTATTCAAAATAAAGAATTCCCAAAATTGGAGCACTAAGTAAAGAGGAAAACCACAAGTTTTTCCATTTGAGGGGTCTCTACTTGAAATGTTCTGTAAGTGAACCGTGTTATCTAAAGTTTGCTTCAAAGTGTCTAATTGCTGTAAACTCACATGTAAGGTCACTTTGAGTGGGTGCACTTAGGAATAAAACCACCACCAGTGTCTCCATTCAAAGTGATCTTGATATGAAACATAGAACTCAATTTGATAGACATAACTTGAAGGGTCAGGTAGAATTTGTAGCAGTTGTTGTGTACAACTGGTCCAAGCAGATGCACTTACTGAATTCAAGAGAGAAGTTCTTGCACGAGTTGGACCAATAATACAGACTTGTAATGAATGCTCTTCCTTACCAGTGAGTCCCGAAGCTCTTTTGGAATATCCTGTGTTGTCTGTGTTTCCAAATCCATGAGAGATGCTTGAACATGAGTCTCCTTTTATATGAACTCAAGACTCCTATTGCAGTCCCACCCACATTTAAGTCAATGACATTCAGTAATGAAACCAATGGTTGGCTAACGACTGTTGTAGCGGCCCATTGTATTTTGGTTTCCTCTTTTGTCTCCAGTAGCTGTTGAAGGTTTTGTGCGGCTTCAATCAGAGCCATATTATTAACAAATGAATTAACGATTCCCTGAACTATTTAAAATAAAGTCTTCCCCAAATAGGAGCACTAACACAAATGGAAAACCACAAGTGTTTCCATTTGAGGGGTCTCTATTTTAGATGTTCTGTAAGTCAACCGTGTTATCTAAAGTTCTCTTCAAAGTGTCTAATTGTTGTAAACTCATATGCAAGGTCACTTTGAGTGGGTGCACTTAGGAATAAAACCACCATCAGTGTCTCCATTCAAAGTGATCTTGATATGAAACATAGAACTCAATTTGATAGACATAACTTGAAGGGTCAGGTAGAATTTGTAGCAGTTGTTGTGTACAACTGGTCCAAGCAGATGCACTTACTGAATTCAAGAGTCAAGTTCTTGCACGAGTTGGACCAACAATACAGACTTGCAATGAACGCTCTTCCTTACCAGTGAGTCCCGAAGCTTTTTTGGAATATCCTGTGTTGTCTGTGTTTCCAAATCCATGAGAGATGCTTGAACATGAGTCTCCTTTTATATGAACTCAAGACTCCTCTTGCAGTCCCACCCACATTTAAGTCAATGACATTCAGTCATGAGACTAATGGTTGGCTAACGACTGTTGTAGCACCCCATTGTATTTTGGTTTGCTCTTTTTATTGTCATCTTTTGTCTCCAGTAGCTGTTGAAGGTTTCGTGCGGTTTTAATCAGAGGCATCTTATTAACGCATACATTAATGATTCCCTGAACTATTCAAAAAAAAGACTTCCCTACTTGAGATGTTCTTTAAGTGAAACATATACAGTAAAGCCACATAGAATTTTCTTCTATTTGAAGTTTGCTTCAAAGTGTCAAATTGCTGTTAACTCATATGCAAGTTCACTTTGATTGGATGCACTTAGGAAAAGAACCACCATTGATATGAAGCGCAGGACATGTAGCTTCAAATATTTATGAATTTCTTAAGTATATCTCTAATCCATGATTACTATATTAGACCTAATGAGTACAACAATAATTAGCACGTAATGTACTCAGAATCCAAGTAAGTGCTTAAGTCTCTGTAATGTTCATGACCAATCTTATGCTTATTGAATACATATATAACAAGGGTATCAGTGAAAAAGCTGATGTTTTGAATGTAATGCTTTGTTGCTGAGATCAAGAGTATAATTGCTAACACTTACAGAACCTAAAATTCCAGTTGGTAATAGTCTTTTTTGTTATGATGGTGAATAATTCCTTAAATTATGTCATTGTTTCATCCTGATGTGAACCCAATCCAAGATTATCTCAAAGGAAGCACTTGGGAAAAAAAGAATCATTCCATTTTCATTCCATGAAATCTTGACAACTCAGTTCAATTCAACTGTATTTATACACCACCAAATCACAACAACAGACGTCTCAAGGCGCTTTATATTGTATGTAGACCTTACAATAAAGAATTCAGAGAAAAACCCAACAATCATATGACCCCCTATGAGAAAGAACTTTGGTGATACTGGGAAGGATTAACTCCCTGCTGTGGAAGAGAGCCAGAGATTAATAACGAGTGTGATTAAATGCAGAGAGATCTATTAACACATGTTGAGTGAGATAGGTGACTAGAAGGAAATACTCAGTGCATCATGGGAATCCCCCAACAGTCTACACCTATTGCAGCATAACTAAGGGAGGACTCAGGGTCACCTGATCCAGCCCTAACTATATGCTTTAGAAAAAAGGAAAGTTTTACGCTTAAGTTGTAATAAGGAATTTTATTTTAACAGGACATAAAGATTTCGGAATGTCAAAATACAATATAAATCAAAATCCAAGAGTCCAATCCAAAACTTGCACAGAAGAAGAAAAGTTTCTCAGCAGGTTCAACAGGTTGCTACAACACAGGCCGATGAAGTATTGCACTCACCCATCCAAACTGGCAAACATGTAACATACACCCTAAGACTGATCCTGCTTTTTACTCCTTTGCTATGATTTAATTTGATATCATCATCATTGATTCGCATCATTGCATCATTCATTTGCTTATCACCAGTGTTGGGACTAACGCGTTATTAAGTAACGCGTTACAGTAACTACGTTATTATTGTGGTAACGAGCACGGTAACTAGTTATTATGCTAAAATCAGGAACGCGTTAGTCGTTACTGGGATTTAGATAGGGTCGTTACTCGTTACTTCGTGTGGTGGCTATCGCGGAGCTTCCACAGATTCTGCAACATTAGCAAGCGGTGGAGGCCAGCAGGTGGATGAGGGAAAGGGGACGCAGAAGGAAAAGAGACCCGAGGCGGCCGCCGGTCCAAGTGTGAACTGAACTTCAGGTAAGAAGTTATGACCTGCAGGCTATCCGAGTCAGATATAAACCAAGTTTAGGTGGAGTTTATTTTCGTTATTCTGACTTTTTCCGTACTGCGTACTAGCTAGCATGACGGAGTTTCTATAGAGCTGGGTGGGTGCTATGAAGTTAATGATGTTGAACTTTATTTTGTTCATAAGTTATTAGAGTTGCCAATCGTCCCGTCTGGTATTCAGATAAAATATTATGCGTTTCTTATTGAGGTGAAAAGGAACAGTTTGTCCCGTAATTCAGCTACAATGAAAAAGGCACAAAGCTGCAGTTATTCTGTGTCTTTGCTGCACAGCTGCCTCTTCTTCTTTCATTCTCTCCCCTCTCTCTCCTGTTTCTACTTCAATCATGAAAACTGATCAATGATCAGCTGATCGGCTCTCTTGTTTGTTTATCGCCCACTTTGCGCCAGAAAGAGGAAACCAGCCGATGTCGCGTTAAATAACAGCAGCACGTTTAAGCTTGATCAGCTGTTGTTAGAATTTATTTAATATTAATTTCTAGTATCAGCTGATGTTTGCTGGAGCCACAGCTGCAAAAAAGCTGCTGGTCATGATGTGGGTTTGGTTATCTGGTGAGAGGGAAACATGAAGATGAAACCAGGAGATGTCCTTACTGAATCATCAGAGCTGAACAGGTGATGGAGAAACAGGTTTACCTTTTAGGTGACATGAATGAGTTGAAGGGAAGTTATGAACTGTTTCTGAGAGACAAATAACACCAGGATCCTTTTTTAGGTAGCTGACAGCTGGTAACTGTGCAGGTGCGGATCTAGCAAAGTTTTGCGGGGGGGGCCAGGTAGGGCATTAACAGGGAGAGGGGGGCACAAACAAATACTTTTCTTTCTTATTCTCATTTAAAATGTCTAGCTTTTAAAAAATAATTATCTGAATCTTACAACAAACGATTGATAGATTGATGCATATATACCATCAAAACAGTGTACATCACTGTCACAACAGCGTTTGTTTTCATTCAAAGGCTTTATGATTTTTCCCTGTATGCCGCTCATCTGCAGTGTGGTGTTACGTACATCTTCCTATTCAGAAGGCAGAATTTCCGAGTTCTGAGTACAATCAAAGCACCACGACTGCAGTTTTTGTGTTGGATGTAAAAGGTGCACATGACGCTGTGACGTAGGCTAGAATCATGGCAGCGGTCAATGATGGTCCAGGCGTGGGATTTCTCTCGTGGAAATGTGCACATTATCTTTTCCTTTCTATTGGTAGGTGGCACAGTGCACTTGTGGCAAGTAAGCAAGCTAGAAGACTGGCAAAGTTGTGGAAGCAACACATTAACAAGAGAATTCTGAGTAAAACCAAAGTTACTTTCCCTAGTAACTAGTTACTTTGAAAGTAACGAGTAACTTGAAGTAACTGAGTTACTTTTGATAGAAGTAACTAGTAATGTAACTAAGTTACTATTTTAAAATAACTTACCCAACACTGCTTATCACCCACCAGTCTACCGTTGTTTACAGCGCTGTCGGCCGCTCGGACAAGAAAGCCTAATTTCTGCTGTTTAATACTGAAGAAATGTAAACTTTTTAAAACGATGCAATAAAGTGTATCTGCTACAGAAAACAGGGCAGGAAAATCTCCTTCATGTTTTTCTGTTTTATCCTCAGTTACTTTGACACAAAGGCCTCTGCTGTGATGCTCACACCTCTGATGAAGTCTCACATGTGTCAGCGCTGATAAATCATCAGAATTATAATATTTCTGACTGTCTGAGGCAAAATTAAATTGAATGGAATCAGGACCTCGTGAATCGAGTGGATTACAGAAATCAGTGATGATACCAGCCGTAGTGAGCAGCCTAGGCCCGACAGAAGTGGATGTAGCTGTGGGTAAAAAGGTGGAAAGAACTACTGATAACTTTTAAAGTTAAGGCCTGATCCTTCTGAAATTCATAGCCAGCTCTGACACACAGCCATCAATCTCTGGGCGCTGAAAAAGCAGCAGTGTATCCAGAAAACACATTATATGCTGCGATAAATGCCCAAGTGTCCCTCTAACACTGCCTTTCAGTGGCAGCAGGTCGTCAGAGGACACAGGATGACATCATACTGTATGCCTATATGACATCATACTGTATGCCTATATGACATCATACTGTATGCTTATATGACATCTGTCACGGCCCAGCAGCACGAGGTAAATGGGATGGACACAAGTGCAAGATCCAAACCGGAAGCGAGACAGTGAGTGATCAAGAAGGTTCATTTCTTCCCCCACAAATTAAACACACAAGCCAAATTTAAACGAAGCCACTACACTAGTGGGTGCGCTGTCAAAACTAAGGCAACTAAATGAAAACTAGACAGCTCTAGAATACAGCGGGACGGCTGTGGCAGTGGGGAGCTGGAAGCTGGGCTGGGAAAAATACTGTGAAGAGACCAGGGCATTGGTTTCAGGTGAAGGGGACAGGTGGGGGGCAAGGCCCAGATGAGGTCGAGGTGCGAGGAGGCAGGCAGGTGAGTTTCAGGCTAGTTGGCAATGCTGTACCAGCAGCTGGTGGCCCAGGTCCAGAAAAGCGGGGATGACTGAGGCGAGAACCCCACTCCAGGAGCCGACTCTGAAGACAGGAAAAAGCAGGTAAGTTTTCACACAGGATGTGGACTGAGCAATAAAACATCACTGACTAACCTGATACTCAGGCCATGACTGATTGAGTGCACAGATCTTATATGCTGCTGGAATAATTGCTCACAGGTGCTCAGCCAGGGAGGAGCAACCGATCTCCGCCCAAAGGAGGAGGACCGCTGTTGGAAACCTACAGGTACGCACCCAGACCATGACAACATCAAGCTGGATACCATACATGACATGAAGCTGTATGCAGACATGACATCATACTTTAAGACTTATATGACATCAAGCTGTCTCGATCCAGGACTTCAAGCTGAGGGCATACATGAGATCAGGCTGTGTGACACAAATGACATCAACCTGTAAGACTTATAAGACATGAAGCTTGTCAGGGTTATATTGTTGATTGTCATATATGCTTAGAGTTTTATAGTCAATGTCATGTTGGTAGAGGGTTGATCCTTAGGAGTCTGCAAAGACTTTGTGTGCATTCCAGAGTGTTCTGGCATTCACACCCACATCCTGGGAGCATGGGAGAGGTCGTACCTGCTCTTATTGTTTTGTGGTAGGATGAACGTATCTATATCTGTTTTAGTCTAAGTGCCTTTTGTTTAGATGAACCGCTGGACTTCCAGACCAGCAGGTTTAGGGAAGTCTTCACACACACACACACACACACACACACACACACATGCTTACACAACGCACAGGCAAGGTACTCTTTGTTTGTATGTATACGTCATATGTTAATGAACCTATGTATATTCATGTAACCTCAGTAAAAGAGCAGTGTTACGACGGAGCGGATGAGAGTGACTGGGGTCAAGCGAAGGAACGGCGTTTGTCCAGTTCTCTCCCGTGCACGAGAAACATGAAGAACTTTGCCTACTCGTGTCTTGCTTTGCTGTGTAGTTAAATTGTCTTGAAAGTTCTAGTGAATAGGTTTGAGATACAAACGTATCAAGGTTGCATGTCATACATGACATCATACTTTATGCCTTTATATGACATTATACTGTATGCCTATATGACATCATACTGTAGCCTGGGAAATGGTTAGCCACACAGGACACAATTACTGGGTTCTTAATGTGCAGTTTTATTGTCAATGCCGACTGAATAAACAAAAAAAATGTCCTTTGACCTTTACTTTTGTCAAACAGCGGCCATATGGACTTGTACTGAACATCGACAGCACGAGAGGTAACGTGGCAAAGTAACAGAATAACCGACTAAACAAAGATGCGCCAATACAATACGAGGAATAAAGGAAATGAAATACAAAACACAAAAATACGGCAGTGACCTCTGTCTGTGCAGAACAAAATACAAAGAGCTAAATCACACAAGGCTCCTTTAAAAACTGTGGAAGTGTTACACACATTTTTATAAACACTTACATTCCACAGAAATCTCAGCTCACTCGGATACTGGAGCACACAGACGATCTCGCAACTCATCCCTTGCATGGAGAAAATGGCCGCTCCACGCTGCACATACAGGTCCTTTGCATCATACATTTCAGAAATACATCATCTTGTTAAAATACTGACGTTTTGCCACTGCACTACAATTATACCAATATGTTTCAATGAGTTATGTGCGTATTTAACAATTCCTTACCAACAATTTAACTCCTTTACAACATTCCCGTTCCACATCCACAACAAGAAGAAAAGTCCCGAGGTGCAGTTCTTGTTAAGTCTTTTTTTGGAAAACTGCAGTTAACCCTTAAGAACTGCCCCCCCCCCCCAAAACTTAAATGGACATTTGGTTAACTGAAATGGAAAATATTATTATTAATTTACCACTCGGCTAAAATACTGTATGCCTATATGACATCATACTGTATGCCTTATATGACATCATACTGTATGCCTATATGACATCATACTGAATGCCTACATGACATCATACTCTTCTTTTAAGATTCAAGTTCTTGCATGAATCGGACCAATAATACAGACTTGTAATGAATGCTCTTCCTTACCAGTGAGTCCTGAAGTTCTTCAGTTCTTGCTTCAATCAGAGGCATCTTATTAACACATAAATCAACGATTCCCTGAACTATTTAAAATAAAGACTTCCCCAAATAGAAGCACTAAGGCAAAAGGAAAACCACAAGTTTTTCCATTTGAGGGGTTTCTATTTGAGATGTTCTGTAAGTGAACCGTGTTATCTAAAGTTTGCTTCAAAGTGTATAATTGTTGTAAACTCATATGCAAGGTCACTTTGAGTGGGTGCACTTAAGAATAAAACCACATCTGTGTCTCCATTCAAAGTGATCTTGATATGAAACATAGAACTCAATTTGATAGACATAACTTGAAGTGTCAGGTAGAATTTGTACCAGTTGTTGTGTACAACTGGTCCAAGCAGATGCACTTACTGAATTCAAGAGACAAGTTCTTGCATGAGTTGGACCAATAATACAGACTTGTAATGAATGCTCTTCCTTACCAGTGAGTCCCGAAGCTCTTTTGGAATATCCTGTGTTGTCTGTGTTTCCAAATCCATGAGAGATGCTTGAACACGAGTCTCCTTTTATATGAACTCAAGACTCCTCTTGTGGTCCCACCCACATTTAAGTCAATGACATTCAGTCATGAGACTAATGGTTGGCTAACGACTGTAGTAATGGCCCATTGTATTTTGGTTTCCTCTTTTGTCTCCAGTAGCTGTTGAAGGTTTCGTGCGATTTCAATCAGAGGCATCTTATTAACACTTAAATTAATGATTCCCTGAACTATTCAAAATAAAGAATTCCCAAAATTGGAGCACTAAGTAAAGAGGAAAACCACAAGTGTTTCCATTTAAGGGGTCTCTACTTGAAATGTTCTGTAAGTGAACCATGTTATCTAAAGTTTGCTTCAAAGTGTCTAATTGTTGTAAACTCATATGCAAGGTCACTTTGTGTGGGTGTACTTAGGAATAAAACCACCATCAGTGTCTCCATTCAAAGTGATTTTGATATGAAACATAGAACTCAATTTGATAGGCCAAAGGAGCTTGCAAAGAAAAAGCGTCTGGACTTCTATAAGTTGCCTGAAGACGTTTCACCTCTCATCCGAGAAGCTTCTTCAGTTCTAAGGTGAAATGGTGGAGAGTCCCAGATATAAACCTAGTGGGAGTATCCCCCCACGGAGGGACAAAAGGACCCCCTGATGATCCTCTAATCGCCTGAGCCAAGGTGTGAAACTGGGTGTGGGTCCCAATCAGCCAGAGTTTCAGGTGAGCTCATTGTGAAACCTGGCCCCACCTTATCATGCAAATTCCTGAGGTCAGATGGCCCAGGATGTGAGTGGGCGTTAAGGCGTCTGGGAAGGGATGTCAAAACTGGATTATAGATGACAGAGAGTTAGTGTCGTAAACCACTGCCTCTGTTCAAACATGGTCGCTCACAGTGGACATAGATGGCTTCTTTCACTTCTCTTTCAAACCATCTGTCCTCTCTGTCCAAAATGTGAACATTGGCATCCTCGAAAGAGTGTCCTTAATCCTTAAGATGCAGATTGACAGCTGAGTCTTGTCCTGTGGAGTGGCTCTTCTGTGTTGTGCCATGCGCTTGTGAAGTGGCTGTTTGTCTCTCCAATGTAGAGGTCTTGGCATTCCTCGCTGCACTGTACAGCGTACACCACATTGTTAAGTCTGTGTTTTGAGTTTTGTCTTTCGGGTGAACCAGTTTGTGTCTGAGCGTGTTGCTGGGTCTGAAGTACACCGGGATGTCATGCTTGGAGAAAACTCTCCTGAGTTTTTCTGATACACCGGCTACATAGGGGATGACAATGTTGTTGCGTCTGTCCTTCTTATCCTCCCTCGCTGGTGTCTGATCTTCTTTTCTGTGCCTCTTTGCTGACTTTAAGAACGCCCATTTAGGATAGCCGCACGTTTTGAGTGCTTCCTTTACACGTGTGTGTTCCTTCTTTTTCCCTTCAGGCTTAGAGGGAACATGTTCTGCCCGGTGGTGTAGGGTCCTAATTACTCCACGTTTGTGTTCCAGAGGGTGATGGAGTCAAAGAGGAGGTACTGGTCCGTGTGTGGGCTTCCGGTAAACTTCGATGTTGAAGTTGCCATTCTCTTCAAGGTGCACAGTGCAGTCCAGGAAAGGCAAACAGTTCTCCTTTGTGTCTTCCCTGGTGAACTTGATGCTTTTATCCACAGCATTAATGTGCATAGTGAAGGATTCCACTTCTTGTGTCTTGATTTTGACCCAGGTGTCGTCTACATATCTGTACCAGTGGCTGGGTACTCTTCCTTTGAAAGAGCCAAGAGCCTTCCTTTCCACTTCCTCCATGTAAAGGTTGGCTACAATAGGTGACATGGGGGAGCCCATGGCACAGCCATGTTTTTTCTGTAAAAGCCTTCGTTGTTTTTGAAATATGTAGTGGTGAGGCAGAGGTCTAACAGTGTGCAAATCTGATCGGGTGTGAAGTTGGTCCTGTCTTCCAAGGAGCTGTCTTCTTGTAGTCGTTTTCTGACAGTCTCCACTACCTCCGTGGTGGGTATGCAAGTGAAGAGAGAGACTACATCAAAGGACACCATGGTTTCATCTGGATCCAGGGTAAGTTTCTGGACCTTGTCAGTGAAGTCGGTGGAGTTCTTGATGTGGTGTGGGGTGTTCCCCACGAGAGGAGCAAGGATGGTAGCAAGGTGTTTTGCAATGTTATAAGTGGCTGAGTTTATGCTACTGACTATGGGTCTGAGTGGGACAGCTTCCTTGTGGATTCAATTTGATAGACCTAACATGGAGGGTCAGGTAGAATTTGTAGCAGTCGATGAGCGTGTCTATTTGAGATGTTCTTTAAGTGAAACATATAATCTAAAGTTTGCTTCAAAGTGTCTAATTGTTGAAAACTCACATTCAAGGTAACTTTGAGTAGGTGCACTTAGGAAAGCAACCACCATCAGTGTCTCCATTCAAAGTGATCTTGATATGAAACATAGAACTCAATTTGATAGACCTAACATGGAGGGTCAGGTAGAATTTGTAGCAGTCGATGAGCGTATGTATTTGAGATGTTCTTTAAGTGAAACATATAATCTAAAGTTTGCTTCAAAGTGTCTAATTGTTGAAAACTCATATGGAAGGTCACTTTGAGTGGGTGCACTTAGGAATACAACCACCATCAGTGTCTCCATTCAAAGTGATCTTGATATGAAACATAGAACTCAATTTTTTAGATGTAATCAGGTAGAATTTGTAGCAGTTGTTGTGTAGATGCACTTACTTAATTCAAGAGACAAGTTCTTGCATGAGTTGAAACAATAATACAGACTTGTAATGAACGCTCTTCCTTACCAGTGAGTCCGGAAGATCTTTTGGAATATCCTGTGTTGTCTGTGTTTCCAAATCCATGAGGGTTACCTAGACATGAGTCTCCTTTTATATGAACTCAATATTCCTCTTGCAGTCCCACCCACATTTAAATTAGCGAGATTCAATCAAGAAACTAATGGATGGCTAACGACTGTTGTAGCACCCCATTGTATTTTGTTGTCATCTTTTGTCTCCAGTCGCTGTTGAAGGTTTCGTGCGGTTTTAATCAGAGGCATTTTATTAACACATAAATTAATGATTCCCTGAACTATTCAAAATAAAGAATTCCCAAAATTGGAGCACTAAGTAAAGAGGAAAACCACAAGTGTTTCCATTTGAAGGGTCTCTAATTGAAATGTTCTGTAAGTGAACCATGTTAACTAACGTTTGCTTCAAAGTGTCTAATTGTTGTAAACTCATATGCAAGGTCACTTTGAGTGGGTGCACTTAGGAATAAAACCACCATCAGTGTCTCCATTCAAAGTGATCTTGATATGAAACATAGAACTCAATTTGATAGACATAACTTGAAGGATCAGGTAGAATTTGTAGCAGTTGTTGTGTACAACTGGTCCAAGCAGATGTACTTACTGAATTCAAGAGACAAGTTCTTGCATGAGTTGGACCAATAATACAGACTTATAATGAATGCTCTTTCTTACCAGTGAGTCCCGAAGCTCTTTTGGAATATCCTGTGTTGTCTGTGTTTACAAATCCATGAGAGATGCTTGAACATGAGTCTCCTTTTATATGAACTCAAGACTCCTCTTGCAGTCCCACCCACATTTAAGTCAATGACATTCAGTCATGAAACCAATGGTTGGCTAACGACTGTAGTAGCAGCCCATTGTATTTTGGTTTCCTCTTTTGTCTCCAGTAGCTGTTGAAGGATTTGTGCGATTTCAATCAGAGGCATCTTATTAACACATAAATCAACGATTCCCCGAACTATTCAAAATAGAGAATTCCCAAAATAGGAGCACTAAGGCAAAAGGAAAACCACAAGTGTTTCAATTTTAGGGGTCTCTATTTTAGATGTTCTGTAAGTGAACCGTGTTATCTAACGTTTGCTTCAAAGTGTCTAATTGTTGTAAACTCATATGCAAGGTCACTTTGAGTGGGTGCACTTAGAAATAAAAACACATCAGTGTCTCCATTCAAAGTGATCTTGATATGAAACATAGAACTCAATTTGATAGACCTAGCATGGAGGGTCAGGTAGAATTTGTAGCAGTCGATGAGCGTGTCTATTTGAGATGTTCTTTAAGTGAAACATATAATCTAAAGTTTGCTCCAAAGTGTCTAATTGTTGAAAACTCATATGGAAGGTCACTTTGAGTGGGTGCACTTAGGAATACAACCACCATCAGTGTCTCCATTCAAAGTGATCTTGATATGAAACATAGAACTCAATTTTTTAAATGTAATCAGGTAGAATTTGTAGCAGTTGTTGTGTACAACTGGTCCAAGCAGATGCACTTACTGAATTCAAGAGAGAAGTTCTTGCATGAGTTGAACCAATAATACAGACTTGTAATGAATGCTCTTCCTTACCAGTGAGTCCGGAAGATCTTTTGGAATATCCTGTGTTGTCTGTGTTTCCAAATCCATGAGGGTTACCTAGACATGAGTCTCCTTTTATATGAACTCAAGACTCCTCTTTCAGTCCCACCCACATTTAAGTCAATGACATTCAGTCATGAAACAAATGGTTGGCTAACGACTGTAGTAGCGGCCCATTGTATTTTGGTTTCCTCTTTTGTCTCCAGTAGCTGTTGAAGGTTTTGTGCGGCTTCAATCAGAGCCATCTTATTAACACATAAATTAACGATTCCCTGAACTATTTAAAATAAAGACTTCCCCAAATAGGAGCACTAAGGCAAAAGGAAAACCACAAGTGTTTCAATTTGAGGGGTCTCTACTTGAGATGTTCTGTAAGTGAACCATGTTAACTAAAGTTTGCTTCAAAGTGTCTAATTGCTGTAAACTCACATTCAAGGTAACTTTGTATGGGTGCACTTAGGAATACAACCACCATCAGTGTCTCCATTCAAAGTGATCTTGATATGAAACATAGAATTCAATTCGAAAGACCTAACATGGAGGGTCAGGTAGAATTTGTAGCAGTCAATGAGTGTGTCTATTTGAGATGTTCTTTAAGTGAAACATATAATGTAAAATTTGCTTCAAAGTGTCTAATTGTTGTAAACTTGTATGCAAGGTCACTTTGAGTGGGTGCACTTAGGAATACAACCACCATCAGTGTCTCCATTCAAAGTGATCTTGATATGAAACATAGAACTCAATTTGATAGACATAACTTGAAGGATCAGGTAGAATTTGTAGCAGTTGTTGTGTACAACTGGTCCAAGCAGATGCACTTACTGAATTCAAGAGACAAGTTCTTGCATGAGTTGGACCAATAATACAGACTTGTAATGAATGCTCTTCCTTACCAGTGAGTCCGGAAGATCTTTTGGAATATCCTGTGTTGTCTGTGTTTCCAAATCCATGAGGGTTACCTAGACATGAGTCTCCTTTTATATGAACTCAATACTCCTCTTGCAGTCCCACCCACATTTAAATTATTGACATTCAGTCATGAAACTAATGGATGGCTAACGACTGTTGTAGCACCCCATTGTATTTTGTTGTCGTCTTTTGTCTCCAGTCGCTGTTGAAGGTTTCGTGCGGTTTTAATCAGAGGCATCTTATTAAAACATAAATTAATGATTCCCTGAACTATTCAAAATAAAGACTTCCCCAAATAGGAGCACTAAGGCAAAAGGAAAACCACAAGTGTTTCCATTTGAAGGGTCTCTAATTGAAATGTTCTGTAAGTGAACCATGTTAACTAACGTTTGCTTCAAAGTGTCTAATTGTTGTAAACTCATATGCAAGGTCACTTTGAGTGGGTGCACTTAGGAATAAAACCACCATCAGTGTCTCCATTCAAAGTGATCTTGATATGAAACATAGAACTCAATTTGATAGACATAACTTGAAGGGTCAGGTAGAATTTGTAGCAGTTGTTGTGTACAACTGGTCCAAGCAGATGCACTTACTGAATTCAAGAGACAAGTTCTTGCATGAGTTGGACCAATAATACAGACTTGTAATGAATGCTCTTCCTTACCAGTGAGTCCCGAAGCTCTTTTGGAATATCCTGTGTTGTCTGTGTTTCCAAATCCATGAGAGATGCTTGAACATGAGTCTCCTTTTATATGAACTCAAGACTCCTCTTTCAGTCCCACCCACATTTAAGTCAATGACATTCAGTCATGAAACAAATGGTTGGCTAACGACTGTAGTAGCGGCCCATTGTATTTTGGTTTCCTCTTTTGTCTCCAGTAGCTGTTGAAGGTTTTGTGCGGCTTCAATCAGAGCCATCTTATTAACACATAAATTAACGATTCCCTGAACTATTTAAAATAAAGACTTCCCCAAATAGGAGCACTAAGGCAAAAGGAAAACCACAAGTGTTTCAATTTGAGGGGTCTCTACTTGAGATGTTCTGTAAGTGAACCATGTTAACTAAAGTTTGCTTCAAAGTGTCTAATTGCTGTAAACTCACATTCAAGGTAACTTTGTATGGGTGCACTTAGGAATACAACCACCATCAGTGTCTCCATTCAAAGTGATCTTGATATGAAACATAGAACTCAATTCGAAAGACCTAACATGGAGGGTCAGGTAGAATTTGTAGCAGTCAATGAGTGTGACTATTTGAGATGTTCTTTAAGTGAAACATATAATGTAAAATTTGCTTCAAAGTGTCTAATTGTTGTAAACTTGTATGCAAGGTCACTTTGAGTGGGTGCACTTAGGAATACAACCACCATCAGTGTCTCCATTCAAAGTGATCTTGATATGAAACATAGAACTCAATTTGATAGACATAACTTGAAGGATCAGGTAGAATTTGTAGCAGTTGTTGTGTACAACTGGTCCAAGCAGATGCACTTACTGAATTCAAGAGACAAGTTCTTGCATGAGTTGGACCAATAATACAGAATTATAATGAATGCTCTTCCTTACCAGTGAGTCCCGAAGCTCTTTTGGAATATCCTGTGTTGTCTGTGTTTCCAAATCCATGAGAGATGCTTGAACATGAGTCTCCTTTTATATGAACTCAAGACTCCTCTTGCAGTCCCACCCACATTTAAGTCAATGACATTCAGTCATGAAACCAATGGTTGGCTAACGACTGTAGTAGCGGCCCATTGTATTTTGGTTTCCTCTTTTGTCTCCAGTAGCTGTTGAAGGATTTGTGCGATTTCAATCAGAGGCATCTTATTAACACATAAATCAACGATTCCCCGAACTATTCAAAATAGAGAATTCCCAAAATTGGAGCACTAAGTAAAGAGGAAAACCACAAGTTTTTCCATTTGAAGGGTCTCTACTTGAAATGTTCTGTAAGTGAACCATGTTAACTAACGTTTGCTTCAAAGTGTCTAATTGTTGTAAACTCATATGCAAGGTCACTTTGAGTGGGTGCACTTAGGAATACAACCACCATCAGTGTCTCCATTCAAAGTGATCTTGATATGAAACATAGAACTCAATTTTTTAAATGTAATCAGGTAGAATTTGTAGCAGTTGTTGTGTACAACTGGTCCAAGCAGATGCACTTACTGAATTCAAGAGACAAGTTCTTGCATGAGTTGGACCAATAATACAGACTTGTAATGAAATCTCTTCCTTACCAGTGAGTCCAGAAGATCTTTTGGAATATCCTATGTTGTCTGTGTTTCCAAATCCATGAGGGTTACCTAGACATGAGTCTCCTTTTATATGAACTCAATACTCCTCTTGCAGTCCCACCCACATTTAAATTATTGACATTCAGTCATGAAACTAATGGATGGCTAACGACTGTAGTAGCACCCCATTGTATTTTGTTGTCGTCTTTTGTCTCCAGTCGCTGTTGAAGGTTTCGTGCGGTTTTAATCAGAGGCATCTTATTAACACATAAATTAATGATTCCCTGAACTATTCAAAATAAAGACTTCCCCAAATAGGAGCACTAAGGCAAAAGGAAAACCACAAGTGTTTCCATTTGAGGGGTCTCTACTTGAGATGTTCTGTAAGTGAACCATGTTAACTAAAGTTTGCTTCAAAGTGTCTAATTGCTGTAAACTCACATTCAAGGTAACTTTGAATGGGTGCACTTAGGAATACAACCACCATCAGTGTCTCCATTCAAACTGATCTTGATATGAAACATAGAACTCAATTCGAAAGACTTAACATGGAGGGTCAGGTAGAATTTGTAGCAGTTGTTGTGTACAACTGGTCCAAGCAGATGCACTTACTGAATTCAAGAGACAAGTTCTTGCATGAGTTGGACCAATAATACAGACTTGTAATGAATGCTCTTCCTTACCAGTGAGTCCCGAAGCTCTTTTGGAATATCCTGTGTTGTCTGTGTTTCCAAATCCATGAGGGTTACCTAGACATGAGTCTCCTTTTATATGAACTCAAGACTCCTCTTGCAGTCACACCCACATTTAAGTCAATGACATTCAGTCATGAAACCAATGGTTGGCTAACGACTGTAGTAGCGGCCCATTGTATTTTGGTTTCCTCTTTTGTCTCCAGTAGCTGTTGAAGGTTTTGTTTGGCTTCAATCAGAGCCATCTTATTAACACATAAATTAATGATTCCCTGAACTATTCAAAATAAAGACTTCCCCAAATAGGAGCACTAAGGCAAAATGAAAACCACAAGTGTTTCCATTTGAGGGGTCTCTACTTGAGATGTTCTATAAGTGAACCATGTTAACTAAAGTTTGCTTCAAAGTGTCTAATTGTTGTAAACTCATATGCAAGGTCACTTTGAGTGGGTGCACTTAGGAATAAAACCACCATCAGTGTCTCCATTCAACCTGATCTTGATATGAAACATAGAACTCAATTTGATAGACATAACTTGAAGGATCGGGTAGAATTTGTAGCAGTTGTTGTGTACAACTGGTCCAAGCAGATGCACTTACTGAATTCAAGAGAGAAGTTCTTGCATGAGTTGGACCAATATTACAGACTTGTAATGAATGCTCTTCCTTACCAGTGAGTCCCGAAGCTCTTTTGGAATATCCTGTGTTGTCTGTGTTTCCAAATCCATGAGAGATGCTTGAACATGAGTCTCCTTTTATATGAACTCAAGACTCCTCTTGCAGTCCCACCCACATTTAAGTCAATGACATTCAGTCATGAAACCAATGGTTGGCTAACGACAGTAGTAGCGGCCCATTGTATTTTGGTTTCCTCTTTTGTCTCCAGTAGCTGTTGAAGGATTTGTGCGATTTCAAACAGAGGCATCTTATTAACACATAAATCAACGATTTCCCGAACTATTCAAAATAGAGAATTCCCAAAATTGGAGCACTAAGTAAAGAGGAAAACCACAAGTTTTTCCATTTGAAGGGTCTCTACTTGAAATGTTCTGTAAGTGAACCATGTTAACTAACGTTTGCTTCAAAGTGTCTAATTGTTGTAAACTCATATGCAAGGTCACTTTGAGTGGGTGCACTTAGGAATACAACCACCATCTGTGTCTCCATTCAAAGTGATCTTGATATGAAACATAGAACTCAATTTTTTAGATGTAATCAGGTAGAATTTTTAGCAGTTGTTGTGTACGACTGGTCCAAGCAGATGCACTTACTGAATTCAAGAGACAAGTTCTTGCATGAGTTGAACCAATAATACAGACTTGTAATGAACGCTCTTCCTTACCAGTGAGTCCAGAAGATCTTTTGGAATATCCTGTGTTGTCTGTGTTTCCAAATCCATGAGGGTTACCTAGACATGAGTCTCCTTTTATATGAACTCAATACTCCTCTTGCAGTCCCACCCACATTTAAATTAACGAGATTCAATCATGAAACTAATCGATGGCTAACAACTGTTGTAGCGGCCCATTGTATTTTGTTGTCTTCTTTTGTCTCCAGTAGCTGTTGAAGGTTTCGTGCGGTTTTAATCAGAGGCATCTTATTAACACATAAATTAATGATTCCCTGAACTACTCAAAATAAAGACTTCCCCAAATAGGAGCACTAAGGCAAAAGGAAAACCACAAGTGTTTCCATTTGAGGGGTCTCTACTTGAGATGTTCTGTAAGTGAACCATGTTAACTAAAGTTTGCTTCAAAGTGTCTAATTGCTGTAAACTCACATTCAAGGTCACTTTGAGTGGGTGCACTTAGGAATACAACCACCATCAGTGTCTCCATTCAAACTGATCTTGATATGAAACATAGAACTCAATTTGAAAGACCTAACATGGAGGGTCAGGTAGAATTTGTAGCAGTCGATGAGTGTGTCTATTTGAGATGTTCTTTAAGTGAAACATATAATGTAAAATTTGCTTCAAAGTGTCTAATTGCTGTAAACTCATATGCAAGGTCACTTTGAGTGGGTGCACTTTGGAATACAACCACCATCAGTGTCTCCATTCAAAGTGATCTTGATATGAAACATAGAACTCAATTTGATAGACATAACTTGAACGGTCAGGTAGAATTACTAGCAGTTGTTGTGTACAACTGGTCCAAGCAGATGCACTTACAGAATTCAAGAGACAAGTTCTTGCATGAGTTGGACCAATAATACAGACTTGTAATTAATGCTCTTCCTTACCAGTGAGTCCCGAAGTTCTTTTGGAATATCCTGTATTGTCTGTGTTTCCAAATCCATGAGGGATACCTGGACATGAGTCTCCTTTTATATGAACTCAAGTCTCCTCTTGTGGTCCCACCCACATTTAAATTAACGGGATTCAATCATGAAACTAATGGATCTCTAACGACTGTTGTAGCACCCCATTGTATTTTGATGTCATCTTTTGTCTCCAGTAGCTGTTGAAGGTTTCGTGCGGTTTTAATCAGAGGCATCTTATTAACACATAAATTAATGATTCCCTGAGCTATTCAAAATAAAGACTTCCCCAAATAGGAGCACTAAGGCAAAAGGAAAACCACAAGTGTTTCCATTTGAGGGGTCTCTACTTGAGATGTTCTGTAAGTGAACCATGTTAACTAAAGTTTGCTTCAAAGTGTCTAATTGTTGTAAACTCACATGCAAGGTCACTTTGAGTGGGTGCACTTTGGAATTCAACCACCATCAGTGTCTCCATTCAAAGTGATCTTGATATGAAACATAGAACTCAATTTGATAGACATAACTTGAAGGGTCAGGTAGAATTTGTAGCAGTTGTTGTGTACAACTGGTCCAAGCAGATGCACTTACTGAATTCAAGAGACAAGTTCTTGCATGAGTTGGACCAACAATACAGACTTGTAATGAATGCTCTTCCTTACCAGTGAGTCCGGAAGATCTTTTGGAATATCTTGTGTTGTCTGTGTTTCCAAATCCATGAGGGTTACCTAGACATGAGTCTCCTTTTATATGAACTGAATACTCCTTTTGCAGTCCCACCCACATTTAAATTAACAAGATTCAATCATGAAACTAATGGATCGCTAACGACTGTTGTAGCACCCCATTGTATTTTGTTGTCATGTTTTGTCTCCAGTCGCTGTTGAAGGTTTCGTGCGGTTTTAATCAGAGGCATCTTATTAACACATAAATTAATGATTCCCTGAACTATTCAAAATAAAGACTTTCCCAAATAGGAGCACTAAGGCAAAATGAAAACCACAAGAATTTATACACCACCAAATCAAAACAACAGACCTTACAATAAAAAAAAAATTCAGAGAAAAACCCAACAATCATATGACCCCCTAAGTTTTTAAAATATCCTTAATACAGAACATATATAAGTCATATTTGTCTGTGATAGCAAACTATGGTTTCCCATATGTCATTCATCAGTTAAATTCCTCACTTATAGCATTTAACTTGGGTTAAAAAATAATGACTTAACTCTATAATGATATTTTCATGACTACTGAGAAAAGGACCTTAACCTGAAAAATTAGCACTTACTTTAGTGTAAGTCAGTGAAAGTTAGATTAATTATGTTATGATTAAGTCATGAGTGTTAGTGGTAAATTTCAGACTTACGTAATAAATTATATAACATAAACTGTAATAGGATTTTATGATTTTTGTAGTTATCTTAACGTGAAAGCTGATATATTGTTTACTGATACTGTTGTATACCTGATAGGATTTATTATGAACCAAACTGTGTTTTAATGCAATCTTTGATTGTCTTTTTTTACTTGCTGAGTGGTTTCAAACTATAATGCCCTTCTTTCTCTTTTGACATGTTTCAGCGTTTTTTGATGCAGCTGAGACTCAGATTTATTTTAGAGTCTCCGAACAATTCACCTCAATTTCAATATACTAGTGCCTGCTGAGTTTCACACCTACAGTTTCACCTTCAAGTCTGTGTGTCTTCCACTTTCTTTCTCTTTGTCTCTTAAACTAATTTGCATACTCACGCACACACACACACACACACACACACACAGAGATTCTTATCTGTGGGAATGTTACGTGGCAAAAAACGTGGTATTTTGGCCTTATATTCTTTGTGAAAACTCTTCTTTCAAAAAACCCCCAAAACTGTGCTATACACAATTTTCTCAACACCATGGACAAAACAAAAAACAAAAAAAACCAACTTAAGCAAATGCATAAATTAAAGCTATATTTTCTTGAATAGTCTTTTGAATGTAGGTTAGTCTTATGATTGTAAAGAGACCGTCAGCTTAGCTGCTTTGTAATTCTCTTGTTTGAATCCCTCAGCAGCACGCTTAAAAACTGTGAGGTTATGAATCTCTCCCTCTCTTTTGTTGTGTGTGTGTGTGTGTGTGTGTGTGTGTGTGTGTGTGTGTATGTGTGTGTGTGTGTGTGTGTGAGACAGAGAGAAAGAGAGAAATGGTGTTTAACAAATCAGATCACATCCAATACCACTTTGCAGGAATGGAGACCACAGAGGAAAGAAGGATGAAGAATGGTGAACGATGGAAAGCTCCATACTGTTCTCATGAAAATGTCTCAAAGAGAAAACTGACAGAGGTCATAAAACTGGTTTCACAAGGCGCAATGTTAGCCGGAGACAACAAACTGCTGGCAAATTTACCATAATGTGATATTAGCCACAATGTTTTTAATTAGATGACAGTTTAAAGCCAAGGATGGAACTTTCTTGACATCTCAACCAAAGGCCACCGGTGTGCTTGTCCCCTCTCTGCTCTCACTCATAAGCCCCTTTCAACAAACGTATGAAACCTGTGCAGTGCTAGGAAGGTAGCCTCAGAGTATGTCATTTCCTCGTTTTACTTTCAATCATGGTCATCGAGTCTCTGACAATAAGAAAATGTGTTTACATCATTTTTATAGATCCCATAAATAATTGTGACTATATTACAGAACAGCACTGTTCATAATAAGTGTAACGTAATGAAGGAGAAGGTTATGTTAACAAGAAGATTTGTAAAAGAAATCAGCAGTTACTTGTTTTAGACCAGGGGTCTCAAACTCGCTGCGTCCCACATCACCCCTACTTGTATATTGATGTGAAGAAATATAATGCAATTTGGCCCTTGAACTTTTTTTGTTAGAGAGGATTTGTTTGTTGTTGAGTGCAATGGTAAAATAAGTTCTTTAAAAAGCAAAAAATGATTTAATATGAAGACAATGTGAATAATATGTTGAGGGATTGGCTGTGTTAGTTGACATTAGACAATCTCAATAAACATGTAGGATGAACATCAAAATGTGGTCCAATCAAGTTTTTTTAGATAATATATGTTGTTGTTGTTTTGTGTGTGTTTGTTATCAATGTTAAAGTTAAGCTTAGTAAGCCATCAAGCACTGATTACTCGTAGAAGAGCACCAATAGGAGACAGAACTAATTAGAAGGTGTTATTATTCAGTCTGTACATCGAATAGAAGGCACTAACCACAAGGTGATCTTCAATGCATCTCTGTGTGAATGTGAACGGGGCGAGAAGACCCCCACTAACTGCATGTTTTTACACTGTGGGAGGAAGCTGGAGAGAACATGCAGACTCCACACAAAGACCACGGCCTGATGGGGTTAGGGTCCTGAGCTTGATACCCCAAACTGAACGCAGGACAGAGGAAGGGATGGGTGATGTTCATGTGTGCCCAGGTGTATGATGTGGCTCTTTCAAAGCCTCCTTCACCCAGCTTATCCTGCTCTTCGTATTTTTCTTCAAAGTCCTCTACTAAGAGACAAAACAAATTGAATTTAACAGGTAAAGGACTTTACTCACCTAGATATTTACGCACACCCACAGCACGTGGTGTGGTAAAGGTCGGCCAAGATTTTGACCACATGTCAGAAACTGGATCAAAATTGGACTAAACTCACTTGAACTCTGACTTTGTCTGCACTTAGAACTATCACAAGACATTAAAACAAAACATCGGGCATTGATGACATCACAGGAATCTAACATTCTAATCCATGCAAACTGTCTCCATGGCTACATAATATCAAATTAAATCATAGCAAAGGAGTGAAAAGCAGGATCAGTCTTAGGGTGTATGTTACATGTTTGCCAGTTTGGATGAGTGAGTGCAATACTTCATCGGCCTGTGTTGTAGCAACCTGTTGAACCTGCTGAGAAACTTTTCTTTGTCCACTCTGCCCCAAACTTCACATGCTCCATAAAAGTCGAGGCCTAGAGACCTCTGCATAGTTATTAGCATTAGGTTATCAGTATCATCTGATATATATGACATTTACAGTACAGTACTCACACATGACATAGGAGGAATAAATATGAACTTTTTGACATAAATTTGATCATATGAAATTGGATTTTTTTAAAAACATGAAACTTTTTCCTTCCGTCATACGTCAGAAATATAATATATTAAGTTTTGAACATTTTAAAACATTTAAGTTTGCTCGTTGTATTTATAAGATCCTACACGGACGTGCTCCACAATCATTGGTCAGTCATGTTAAAATCCATTATCAGTGGAAAACAAACCTGATCCTCTACTAGAGGCGATTGTGCAATACCTTTTAGACATAACACTCAGCAAACAGTTATTATCAGTTAAAGTCAGTGAGATTTGGAGTGATACATGACACATGACGGAATAAGACACGCAGACTTAGCATGACGAACCGACGAAGAACACGTACACTGTAAATACATACAGAGGGAAAAGAGGACTAGAGATGAGACATGGACATAACTAAGCACAAACAGAACATGATGGCTGGGGGGAAAACACACGTGACAGAAGGAATGGGTCACAAGGGCAAAACATGTAAACGAGAGGAGGAGACGGGAGAAAAAGACATTACTGAAATACATGAAGGGCCAGGGCTGGGGCAGCCAACCAGTCACAGACAAACAGCCACATTTTTTACTGTGTCACCGCAAAGAGCCACATCATACACCTGGGCACACATGAACATCACCCATCCCTTCCTCTGTCCTGCGTTCAGTTTGGGGTATCAAACTCAGGACCCTAACCCCATCAGGCCGGGGTCTTTGTGTGGAGTCTGCATGTTCTCTCCAGCTTCCTCCCACAGTCTAAAGACATGCAGTCAGTGGGGGTCTTCTCGCTCCGTTCACATTCACACAGAGATGCATTGAAGATCACCTTGTGGTTAGTGCCTTCTATTCGATGTACAGACTGAATAATAACACCTTCTAATTAGTTCTGTCTCCTATTGGTGCTCTTCTACGAGTAATCAGTGCTTGATGGCTTACTAAGCTTAACTTTATTCACAACATTGATAACAAACACACACAAAACAACAACAACATATATTATCTAAAAAAAACTTGATTGGACCACAGTTTTGATGTTCATCCTACATGTTTATTGAGATTGTCTAATGTCAACTAACACAGCCAATCCCTCAACATGTTATTCACATTGTCTTCATATTAAATAATTTTTTGCTTTTTAAGAACTTATTTTACCATTGCACTCAACAACAAACAAATCCTCTCTAACAAAAAAAGTTCAAGGGCCAAATTGCATTATATTTCTTCACATCAATATACAAGTAGGGGTGATGTGGGACGCAGCGAGTTTGAGACCCCTGGTCTAAAACAAGTAATTGCTGATTTCTTTTACAAATCTTCTTGTTAACATAACCTTCTCCTTCATTACGTTACACTTATTGTGAACAGTGCTGTTCTGTAATATAGTCACAATTATTTATGGGATCTATAAAAATGATGTAAACACATTTTCTTATTGTCAGAGACTCGATGACCATGATTGAAAGTAAAACGAGGAAATGACATACTCTGAGGCTACCTTCCTAGCACTGCACAGGTTTCATACGTTTGTTGAAAGGGGCTTATGAGTGAGAGCAGAGAGGGGACAAGCACACCGGTGGCCTTTGGTTGAGATGTCAAGAAAGTTCCATCCTTGGCTTTAAACTGTCATCTAATTAAAAACATTGTGGCTAATATCACATTATGGTAAATTTGCCAGCAGTTTGTTGTCTCCGGCTAACATTGCGCCTTGTGAAACCAGTTTTATGACCTCTGTCAGTTTTCTCTTTGAGACATTTTCATGAGAACAGTATGGAGCTTTCCATCGTTCACCATTCTTCATCCTTCTTTCCTCTGTGGTCTCCATTCCTGCAAAGTGGTATTGGATGTGATCTGATTTGTTAAACACCATTTCTCTCTTTCTCTCTGTCTCACACACACACACACACACACACACACACACACACACACACACACACACACACACACACACACACACACACAACAAAAGAGAGGGAGAGATTCATAACCTCACAGTTTTTAAGCGTGCTGCTGAGGGATTCAAACAAGAGAATTACAAAGCAGCTAAGCTGACAGTCTCTTTACAATCATAAGACTAACCTACATTCAAAAGACTATTCAAGAAAATATAGCTTTAATTTATGCATTTGCTTAAGTTGTTTTTTTTTTGTTTTTTGTTTTGTCCATGGTGTTGAGAAAATTGTGTATAGCACAGTTTTGGGGGTTTTTTGAAAGAAGAGTTTTCACAAAGAATATAAGGCCAAAATACCACGTTTTTTGCCACGTAACATTCCCACAGATAAGAATCTGTGTGTGTGTGTGTGTGTGTGTGTGCGTGAGTATGCAAATTAGTTTAAGAGACAAAGAGAAAGAAAGTGGAAGACACACAGACTTGAAGGTGAAACTGTAGGTGTGAAACTCAGCAGGCACTAGTATATTGAAATTGAGGTGAATTGTTCGGAGACTCTAAAATAAATATTTGTCTGCAGCTGCATCAAAAAACGCTGAAACATGTCAAAAGAGAAAGAAAGGCATTATAGTTTGAAACCACTCAGCAAGTAAAAAAAGACAATCAAAGATTGCATTAAAACACAGTTTGGTTCATAATAAATCCTATCAAGTATACAACAGTATCAGTGAACAATATATCAGCTTTCACGTTAAGATAACTACAAAAATCATAAAATCCTATTACAGTTTATGTTATATAATTTATTACGTAAGTCTGAAATTTACCACTAACACTCATGACTTAATCATAACATAATTAATCTAACTTTCACTGACTTACACTAAAGTAAGTGCTAATTTTTCAGGTTAAGGTCCTTTTCTCAGTAGTCATGAAAATATCATTATAGAGTTAAGTCATTATTTTTTAACCCAAGTTAAATGCTATAAGTGAGGAATTTAACTGATGAATGACATATGGGAAACCATAGTTTGCTATCACAGACAAATATGACTTATATATGTTCTGTATTAAGGATATTTTAAAAACTTAGGGGGTCATATGATTGTTGGGTTTTTCTCTGAATTTTTTTTTTATTGTAAGGTCTGTTGTTTTGATTTGGTGGTGTATAAATACTTGTGGTTTTCATTTTGCCTTAGTGCTCCTATTTGGGAAAGTCTTTATTTTGAATAGTTCAGGGAATCATTAATTTATGTGTTAATAAGATGCCTCTGATTAAAACCGCACGAAACCTTCAACAGCGACTGGAGACAAAACATGACAACAAAATACAATGGGGTGCTACAACAGTCGTTAGCCATCCATTAGTTTCATGATTGAATCTTGTTAATTTAAATGTGGGTGGGACTGCAAAAGGAGTATTCAGTTCATATAAAAGGAGACTCATGTCTAGGTAACCCTCATGGATTTGGAAACACAGACAACACAAGATATTCCAAAAGATCTTCCGGACTCACTGGTAAGGAAGAGCATTCATTACAAGTCTGTATTGTTGGTCCAACTCATGCAAGAACTTGTCTCTTGAATTCAGTAAGTGCATCTGCTTGGACCAGTTGTACACAACAACTGCTACAAATTCTACCTGACCCTTCAAGTTATGTCTATCAAATTGAGTTCTATGTTTCATATCAAGATCACTTTTAATGGAGACACTGATGGTGGTTGAATTCCAAAGTGCACCCACTCAAAGTGACCTTGCATGTGAGTTTACAGCAATTAGACACTTTGAAGCAAACTTTAGTTAACATGGTTCACTTACAGAACATCTCAAGTAGAGACCCCTCAAATGGAAACACTTGTGGTTTTCCTTTTGCCTTAGTGCTCCTATTTGGGGAAGTCTTTATTTTGAATAGCTCAGGGAATCATTAATTTATGTGTTAATAAGATGCCTCTGATTAAAACCGCACGAAACCTTCAACAGCGACTGGAGACAAAAGATGACATCAAAATACAATGGGGTGCTACAACAGTCGTTAGCGATCCATTAGTTTCATGATTGAATCCCGTTAATTTAAATGTGGGTGGGACCACAAGAGGAGTCTTGAGTTCATATAAAAGGAGACTCATGTCCAGGTATCCCTCATGGATTTGGAAACACAGACAATACAGGATATTCCAAAAGAACTTCGGGACTCACTGGTAAGGAAGAGCGTTCATTACAAGTCTGTATTATTGGTTCAACTCATGCAAGAACTTGTCTCTTGAATTCAGTAAGTGCATCTGCTTGGACCAGTTGTACACAACAACTGCTACAAATTCTACCTGATTACATTTAAAAAATTGAGTTCTATGTTTCATATCAAGATCACTTTGAATGGAGACACTGATGGTGGTTGTATTCCTAAGTGCACCCACTCAAAGTGACCTTCCATATGAGTTTTCAACAATTAGACACTTTGAAGCAAACTTTAGATTATATGTTTCACTTAAAGAACATCTCAAATAGACACGCTCATCGACTGCTACAAATTCTACCTGACCCTCCATGCTAGGTCTATCAAATTGAGTTCTATGTTTCATATCAAGATCACTTTGAATGGAGGCACTGACGGTGGTTTTATTCCTAAGTGCACCCACTCAAAGTAACCTTGCATATGAGTTTACAACAATTAGACACTTTGAAGCAAACGTTAGTTAACATGGTTCACTTGCAGAACATTTCAAGTAGAGACCCCTCAAATTGAAAAACTTCTGGTTTTCCTCTTTACTTAGTGCTCCAATTTTGGGAATTCTTTATTTTGAATAGTTCGGGGAATCGTTGATTTATGTGTTAATAAGATGCCTCTGATTGAAGCAAGAACTGAAGAACTTCAGGACTCACTGGTAAGGAAGAGCATTCATTACAAGTCTGTATTATTGGTCCGATTCATGCAAGAACTTGACTCTTAAAAGAACAGTAAGATGTCATGTAGGCATACAGTATTATGTCATATAAGGCATACAGTATGATGTCATATAGGCATACAGTATTTTTGGTTAGAGAGATAAAACCTGCAGCTCAGAATCGAGCGCAAAAAAGACGGAAACACAAAGCGCCGACGCGCCGACGTATCAGAGTCAGCGAGCTGTCGGCTTTCAGCCGCGACGGCGTGTCCGTGTGAGAAAGTCGAGAAAGCTGATTGTGATGCGTCGGCTCTGTGTTTACGTTTTTGAACAGCTGGTCACACCGGTGCGACCAAAGATCTTTTTTAGTCGCATCATTGAAAAATATGGTCGCACTCTAGAGCCCTGAATACCATTATATTACAACGTTGTGACTCATTGGGATTTGGCTTTTACACTGATGTTATTTTGACAAACAACACCTAAACATGAGCCAAAGAAAGTAAAAGCAGTCGTGCCTCTCTCAGAGCTTCAGCGTAGGAACTCATGTCAGTGAGGATGACCAGCACATGTTTCTCACACTGGTAGGCCAGGTACTCTGCTGTAGTCAGCGCCAGGCGGGGAGTGATGATACGGGAGTGATACGGAGACTTTCAGATCGCAGAGACTTTTTTTTAATGTACTGAACGGCTGGTCGCTGGTGCGACCTAGGATTTTATTAGTCGCACCAGTGAGAAATTTGGCCGCAAATGTGACCAAATTGGTCAGACTCTAGAGCCCAGAGATCAGCTGCTGTCTGAACTGCACACTTACACTTGGGTTTTGTATTTTTTGGCTTTTTCTCTGCTCTTTTTTGAAATATAACTTTGAGAGGATTTGGATTTCAACTGAATCCCTGGAGTGTTGAAGTTGCAGGGATGCAAAACAGAGATAAGGGCCTCTTCAGGCATGGATGTGCCCGTTCTCTCCTCAATCTCTCTCCTCAAAAGATCAACATTAGCTAAGAGTGGGTTAATTAGATGAGTATTAAGTGATTTCATTATGTGATCATAGTATGTGAGCTGGCTTTTCCCCCTCCTGCTAAATTGCTTTAATAAAATATCCTGCATTCAAAAGGTTTAAATAGTGGACATTCATTTTTTAACTCTTTCTAAAACAGCAACAAGGCATAAAGCTGTGTATAAGTTTACACCTATATAAATATCACTTACACATTTAATTTACAGTTACAAGTTACAAAGTCACTTTCATCTACGCAGGACTGTAAGCTGTCGTCTGTGAGGCGTCAGCTGTGTTTGTTTGTAACACAGTTCATGGTGGAGAACAGCTGCTCACATACGTATGTGGATCTGAAGATCGTCAGGACTCCAAATGCATATTTCTTCATGTTTATGTGTCGGGATGGCATTCCATGTTTCAAACAAGGTTCTCAGTATCACCTGAAAATCCAGTCACATTTAACAGGGATGGATCGATGGTCAGGGCAGTGATGGGGAAGGATAATGTGGGTTTTTCCTCTCTGAACTCGTGGAATTATTTCCCAAATAACTGTGGTGATTGCAGACTGCAAATGCTCTGAATTTATTAACTGTCAGTTTGCACTCAAACGCTAACACCTCCTCCAGCATGTGTAACGCTGTGCCTCCTCTCCCCTGAAGACTTGTATTCAGCTTCTTCTGGTTCGCTGTAATGTCCACAAAGTGCAGCTTTTTCAGCCACTCTGGCTGTTCCAGCGCAGAAAAGGCGAGCCCTTTGCTGCTCATGAAAACTTTCACCTCTCCCAGACATTTTCCAATTTCATTGTACTACTGTACTATGTATGACTGTGCAATGACAATAAAGAGTTATCTTATCTTATCTTACATGGAGCAAAGAGTTTCAGCACCTCTCCTCTGGACAGCAGGACTCTGTCATACAGCAGGAGATCAGGCTAAATGCTCTCCACCTCATCCAGTAATGAGGTGGAGAGCATTTAAACCTTTTGCCATTATTTTATTGATGATCTGAATGACAACATTTATGACCTCTGTGCATTCTACAGGAAAGGTTTGTGCACACAATGCCTCTTGGTGCAGGATGCAGTGAAACGTCAGCAGCTTTCTATCCAGTGACTTCTGCAGCCAGGCCACAAAGCCCCTGTGCAGTCATACTTACCATACTTTTATTTTTATATTTCAATATCACAATAATCTTCTAATTTAGAACTACAAGTTAAAAAAGAACTAATATAAATAAAATACACTT
The DNA here is from genome assembly GCF_056152115.1 of Neolamprologus brichardi. NCBI lineage: Eukaryota > Metazoa > Chordata > Actinopteri > Cichliformes > Cichlidae > Neolamprologus > Neolamprologus brichardi. The sequence continues at coordinate 5,693,396 of NW_028270137.1, read as the reverse complement.
CAGCTAAATACTTTTCCCAAACCACGTGGAGCCGCACTATAAGTCTAAAGAGCTGCATGTTATCTTGCCACTCGCTGACCTTAACCTCCCTCTCGTGCACAAAGGTTCTTCTGTTTGCCAGGTAGGCTTCCAAGTCTATGTTTTTTTGGCCTTTCAAAGACCATAATGAGTTCGTCTTCCAAGTCATACCAGTCGTTTTATGCGGGCGTCACATTGCTGCTCGTAGCCTCTGGTCCTGCCCCCACTTTTATTAGCATTGCCACCTCCTTGGGAATCTCGGTCATTTTACCATTAAGAAGCAGAACATCAAGGTCAGTGTTCAAACATTAGGCTGTTTGAGGAACACGTTGGGGGAAAACAACAGAAAAAGACAAACATTTCTTACCACTGGTAGGTAGCTGACTAAAAACTGAGCAACATGCTTAATCACCACCTGCATTACAGAGAAAATGTGTTTTAGAAAAAGAGAACAGGAGGAACTAGAAGAATTGTAAAGTGCACACATAAGAAGCCATACTGGGAAATTGTCTTCTCTGCGTTTTCCAACTACTACAATTTAAGGTCCTGCATAAGCTCCATCTGTCTAAATTGAAGGTTTCAAGGATGCTTCCAGGTGCGGACTCAAGATGTGATCAATGTGGCCAGAATTCTGCCTCATTGTCACATATGTTTTGGACATGTCCTAATATCACTACTTACTGGTCTAAAATATTTAAAACGTTGTCTGATATTTTTAAAAAACAGCCCCCCCCCCACCCCCCAGACCCAGTAATGGCACTATTTGGTGTAGCTACAGTTAAACACTTAAATAATAAACAAATTCGTGCTCTGAGTTTTATAACATTGCTTGCAAGACGCCTTATACCCCCAACTCATTCTGCTTTGTTAAGAGACACAATGTATCATTTACAGTTGGAAAAAATAAAATTTTCACTGAGAGATAATGTCAAACAGTTTTACCTAATTTGGCAACCCTTTATAGATGGGATGGATGGCCTCCTCCCATATCTGCTCCAAGATTATACACATTGGCAGGTGTATTGTTTTTTTTTTGTTTTTCTTGGGGGGGGGGGGGTTGTTTGTTCTGGGGTTTTTTTTCTCCTTTCCCCCTCCTTTGTATATACTTATCTAGGTATATAAATGTGTATGTATAGACATAGATATATGATCGTTTATATAATGGTAATTATATTTTATGTAAAAAGGAGGGGGAGAGGAAGGAAGGGAAGGGGAAAAAAGGGAAAGAAAAAACTATGTCACTGTAAAAGAGATACTTTGTTGCCTGATTTGAATAAAAAAAAGGGAAAGAAATTGGACTAAACTCACTTGAACTCTGACTTTGTCTGCACTTAGAACTATCACAAGACATTAAAACAAAACATCGGGCATTGATGACATCACAGGAATCTAACATTCTAATCTATGCAAACTATCTCCAAGGCTACATAATATCAAATTAAATCATAGCAAAGGAGTAAAAAGCAGGATCAGTCTTAGGGTGTATGTTACATGTTTGCCAGTTTGGATGAGTGAGTGCAATACTTCATCGGCCTGTGTTGTAGCAACCTGTTGAACCTGCTGAGAAACTTTTCTTTGTCCACTCTGCCCCAAACTTCACATGCTCCATAAAAGTCGAGGCCTAGAGACCTCTGCATAGTTATTAGCATTAGGTTATCAGTATCATCTGATATATATGACATTTACAGTACTCACACATGACATAGGAGGAATAAATATGAACTTTTTGACATAAATTTGATCATATGAAATTGGATTTTTTTAAAATATGAAACTTTTTCCTTCCGTCATACTTCAGAAATATAATATATTAAGTTTTGAACATTTTAAAACATTTAAGTTTGCTCGTTGTATTTATAAGATCCTACATGGACGTGCTCCACAATCATTGGTCAGTCATGTTAAAATCCATTATCAGTGGAAAACAAACCCGATCCTCTACTAGAGGCGATTGTGCAATACCTTTTAGACATAACACTCAGCAAACAGTTATTATTAGTTAAAGTCAGTGAGATTTGGAGTGATACATGACACATGACGGAATAAGACACGCAGACTTAGCATGACGAACCGACGAGGAACACGTACACTGTGAATACATACAGAGGGAAAAGAGGACTAGAGATGAGACATGGACATAACTAAGCACAAACAGAACATGATGGCTGGGGGGAAAACACACGTGACAGAAGGAATGGGTCACAAGGGCAAAACATGTAAACGAGAGGAGGAGACGGGAGAAAAAGACATTACTGAAATACATGAAGGGCCAGGGCTGGGGCAGCCAACCAGTCACAGACAAACAGCCACATTTTTTACTGTGTCACCGCAAAGAGCCACATCATACACCTGGGCACACATGAACATCACCCATCCCTTCCTCTGTCCTGCGTTCAGTTTGGGGTATCAAACTCAGGACCCTAACCCCATCAGGCCGGGGTCTTTGTGTGGAGTCTGCATGTTCTCTCCAGCTTCCTCCCACAGTCTAAAGACATGCAGTCAGTGGGGGTCTTCTCGCCCCGTTCACATTCACACAGAGATGCATTGAAGATCACCTTGTGGTTAGTGCCTTCTATTCGATGTACAGACTGAATAATAACACCTTCTAATTAGTTCTGTCTCCTATTGGTGCTCTTCTACGAGTAATCAGTGCTTGATGGCTTACTAAGCTTAACTTTTTTTACAACATTGATAACAAACACACACAAAACAACAACAACATATATTATCTAAAAAAAAATTGATTGGACCACATTTTGATGTTCATCCTACATGTTTATTGAGATTGTCTAATGTCTGCGACGGTATCTTCTCCCACGTCTGCGGACACCCGAGGCCTTGTGGGCTCTCCTGCGTCTGCGAACGGGGCGAGAAGACCTCGCACGTTTGCGTCTATAGCTGCGTCGTGGCATCGTCCAAAACGGCGGTACCTGCTCCACGTCACGGGTTCTATTTATGGACTCACCTGGCAACTTTAGTGATGTCACTGCTGATGTTGTCACTGTTGGTGTGACCTCATGACTCATTCATGCCATCTGAACTGTGGTGTAATTATGAGGTCACAGGGGGACGTGAATTTATTCACAAAGTTGAAAGAGAGTTTGGGTCATAACTCAAAGACACAATAATGCAGTCAAATCATTGGAATTAAATATCTGTAAATTACACGATTTAGAGGGTTCTGACATCACATCCAGTCTCTCTGCTGTGATGTCAAATATCAACGCCCAAACCACACGACCGACAAATAACACAGAACACGCAGCCAGTGACGCACCAAACACACACCACGTTTAGTGACCAATAAATCAAGCGCCACAGGTGGTGTAAATGACAGCTCAGGGATGTGTAATGATGTTGATTTTTTCTGTTCTTGTTCCTTTTTACCAAGCCGGGTTTGTTGGTCCTTGTTTCCCTCTCCTGCTGAGTTCCTCCTGACGGAGTTCATAAGCCAGTCAAAGATCTGCACGTCACAATGGACTGAGATGTCAACTTCCTCCCACCAAAAAAAAGAAAAAAGTAAAGTCGTCATGCAGCAGGAGAACAAAAAGTCATACTACAGCTACTGCACCCCTCTAATTTATTAGATTCTTTCAATCATGTGTTTCATAGGGGCCTCGGAGCACTTCTGCACACTAAATGAGCTGTGCTGGAACTTACACCATCATGTAACCCATAAAGGAAATCTCTTATTCATAAAAAGAAACAAATGTTTGCTTTGATTCCTCCTTGAGAAACTGAATGTCACGGTCCTGGGTCGCTGGCTCAGTGTTTTCTGTTTTGTTTTATTAATCTTTGATTTCTTGATGTGTCTTTGTTAGTTCTTAGGTTTTGGTTCTGTGTCCCCGCTGTTCTGTGTTGGTACTGTGCCTCTACATAAATAGCATCATAATTTCATATTTTGTCAGCACTTCCTAGCAGTATGTAACTACACAATAAATGTCAGGGTTTGCGTGTTGAGATATGAATGGAGGACTCAAGATGCAGGCACTGCTGATGTGAGTGAGCTTTATTTATGGAGAGTGACATACAAACAAAGGCGAGGGAGGCGAGAAACAAAACTAGGAAAACCTAAACTGGGAAAGCTGAGAACCAGATAAGAAACCTGGACACGAGGGAATGGAGTTAAAACACGATGACAAGCAGGAAAAACAGCATGGAGGAACACAGACGGACCAGTAACGCACACAAGAGGACGAATGCTATAAATTAGTGATGGCCCGCTTGAAGCTGACGCTCCGGCGCGTGTGTCAAAAACACCAACACACCGCTTCAGAAGCACTCTGTCGATGCTCGATTCGTTTGGCCACAGTCACGTGATCAGTGACGTCCAATTGTGAATTCCACTCTGCAGAGTGGGCAATCATAATGAAGCAGTTCAGTTTTTTTGTAGATTCAAGCTGCTCTTCATATTTTTGACCAGCAGATGTCACCACAGAGGACTGTGTTAAAAAGCTTCCAGTAATGAATCGTTTTTCAACACAAGCTTCAGAAAGCTTTGTTTGGCCATCACTACTATAAATACACACAGAGGGAAACGAGGAAACACAGGAGGGGGACACAGCTGAGCCTAATGAATCTGACGAGACGGGTCATTCATGTACTGTACATGATGCGGGTAGATGCTGTACGTTTATGGGCTGCAGGAGAGACACAGATTTGTGCAGCTGAGGTTGTTTGGGGTGCCTGCGTGTTCGCCTGCTGGGCCTGAGCGAGCCTCTCCACATCTGTGGCCCGGCGGTCTCTTCTCTTGCTGAGGATCTTAACGTAGTTTGCTGGGACGAGCCGGTGGTCTCACCGTCCACGCTGGCCAGGAGCCAGCCACGCACACGGGGCTGTAGCTCTAAACACGAGGGAGATAGTTGTAAACATGGGGCACGCTCACACAAAAGAAGAGCCCTCATCTGTTATTTCTAAGATAAGGAAAACAAAAACAGAAGGTTTTGGGTCAAAGCACTCAGAATCAAATGTCCCGCAGCCAGTAAAAAGCTCATCACCTTTAGGAGCGAGGTTGAGCATCTCTCCAGCTTGCATAGAAAGCTCCTCCTGAGAAGCAGCTGTAAAGTCATATTCTCCTCTGGCCACCACGTGGTCGTCCTCCTCGCTCGCCCAGTTAGTGTCTAAACCAAGCAAGGAAACTGAATGAAAGACATTCATCATTTTAACTGGTCTTAACCAAAAACAAGTCCTTCTGCTTTTCCTTACACTTGTAAAGTAACTAATGGCATATGGAGCTATGGTACCCAATTTATTTGCCACTGAGTTACACAAAGGCACATATGATGTCATACAAGCAGACTCATCTTTACACGTGTACTGCAGCCCTGAACATTACCAGCTTCAGATTCTATTATCAAACTTTGCAACAGCAGCCTTAATTACTTTGAACTCAAAACAATTAGCACCTGCAGCCACTGTCCTGTGTTGAGTACACCTCTCAAAACAACTAAATGTACTCATATGAATATGTGAGTGCTTGCTGTTCCATCTCTTCAGCCTGCTGCACAAACCTGCTGGGGGGACGTCCTCAAGGTGAGGTGTGTGTCTGTATCCTCCCAGGCTGTAGCCGCCACCGTAGCTGTAGCTGTAAGGCCTGTAGCCACCACAGATGGAGCTCCCATAGGGGCTGTAAGAGGGGAGAAGGAGCTGTTGGATGGACAGTAGGACTGCTGGACCTTATGAGGGGGCACCAGGGGCGCCATCCTGGGCAGGACAGAAGGGCTAGCAGGGGTAGAGGAGCCTGTAGCTAATCCTAAATCTGTAGATGTGTTTGGTGACAACATAAAGATAGAATATCAGTAAAATCCACCCATAATTCATTGCAACATTAACTGAGCAAAGCATTAGTTCAGAAACGTCATGGAGTCGAGCTAAACCACAAACTGAATGAACAGCTCATAGAGTGGCTCTCTTCCACAGCGTGTCCTTTGTCCTTTCTCCCTCCCCTCAACCCCAACCAGTCCTCAGAGGCTGCCCCTCCCTATACCTGCTTCTACTGGAAGTTTCTTCCAGTTAAAATGGTGTTTTTCCTTCCCACAGTCACCAAGTGCTCGCTCAAAAGGGCTTGTTTTGATCATTTAGTTTTCTCTGTATTACAATAGGGCCTCCACCTTGCAGTATAAAGTGTCTTGAGGTGACTGTTGTTGTGATTAACGCTATATAAATAAACTGAAATTGAACTGAGTCAACTTTTCCTCCTGCCTCATCTCCAGCTCTGCTACTCTTCATCTGTACAGACGGTGGAAACACACAATAAATTCACCATCAACCAGCAGCTAGCGGCAACTTTTAGCATGGGATGTTTTCTCACATGAGCTGACGTTATGAACCAGTCAACACACCTTAAATATCCTTAAATATCATTATCACAGCTCTGATTGTTCAGCTTCTCCAATCTGATGACCATATTCTCTTAACCTTAAAAAGATATGTTGATATGTCCAAAAAAGATAAAGATGTGTCAGATTTAATTCCATTTCCTCACTTAAAGTGGAAAAAAGTGTCAGGGTGGGGGGACTGATTGAACTGTGATTGTGGAATTTGCCTCACACAGGTGCGTTCACTGTTGCTTGTTTGAGAATACTGCTGTATATATACAAATGCTGACTGCATAAACAAACTGTTGTACATATATTTTTAGAATTATCTGAATATATTAAGAAAAAGACAATAAAAAACAATGACTTGCAGCATCAAGCGGAGGACTTTAATCTTCTCTTGTTTACGAGTTTGGGGACAGGTGAGCAGAGGACTGACAGATGAAAAACACGAGCTTTCTCTAAGGGTGTTGCCTCTCCCTTAAAGACAGGCTGAGGAGTTCAGTTACTCAAAAGGGGCTCAGAGTAGAGCTGCTATTCCTACACGTTGAAGAGAGGCTGATGAGAAAAGGAGAAAGAGGCCCAGGGCAGACCTAGGACACTCTGGAGAGGCTATATCTCTCAGCTGGCCTGAGGATGTCTTGGTGTTATCCCAGAAGAAGTGGAGGAGGTGGCTGGGGAGAGGGAGATGTGGGCTTCTCTGCTTAGGCTGCTGCCCGGGTAAACCAGTCCTTGATAAGCAGAAGAAAATGGATGGATAACAATAATAAGCAGAAGAAGCTAAAAGACACAAATTTAAAATAAAACATTATTAGTTATTAATTGAAAGATATAATTATTCAGCTATATAATAACTCAGCTTATAAATATATATGTAGGCATTTTTTGGAAGGAAATTATCGGGCAAAGGAACTGAGTTTGTTGGCAAACAGCAGCTACATTTTCTTCTGAACTGACAGTTAGCAAGTACAGAACAAACAGAAATGCAATGAAAATATTTCTGCGGCTTTTATTAATTTCACTTATTAACCAGAACTGCACAAAACAAACAAAAATGCTCAATTAACAGAAGAGAGAGAAATCTAGCGAGACACACTGACTAGGACACGGCCTCAGAGGACCAAACTAGCAGTCAGCCACTTGTACGGCTGTGCAGGTAAATAATTAGTTGCTTTTTTATTCCTGGGACTTCTGATCCTCTCCAAATACACAGGGAAGTACCTGATGCAGCTAGTTTTGGGTACTACCATCACCAAGCATTTAAAAAATCTATTAGAGGATAATAAAGTGTTTTCACCAACCAGAAGAAAAACATATTTTAGCGTATAAAATAGCAGTCTCTTCCAAACAAGTCCTTTAGCATGCTGATGTTAAAAAAGATCATGTAGAGTAAGACAGGCATAGAGAACAGCACTGACTGGGAGAGGCTTTGAACAGATGACATACTCAGATCAATTCAACATATAAGACTTTAACAATGCACAAGCATCTATCAAAAACCTATTTAATCTATCATCTGTGATATTATTATATACAATTATAATGTATTGTTCATCTCCCTTAAATAAACAGGCAGCCTTAAGGTATGAAATATTCATTTGTCTACTGTTTCAGTGGCTGATAGTGCCCCACAGGCCTCAATGTGAGTTTGAAGCCATTATAATCTTCAAGTTGTTTAACGATAAACAGATTTTGAATGAAAGCCACGGAACTTCGGTAGCACAAAAAAGTCTATATTCTTTGTGTCCATATGGATCAGTCATATTACCATTATTTCCCCCTAAGGTTGCCAAAAGCACCAAGTTAATACTTGAAAAAACTGCAGCAATTCACCAAAATAGAATCAAGATTCTGTTTACTTGGTGACAACGCTGCTTTTAGCCTTCAATCAGAAAGCTTGAGTTGGCTAGTTAAGCATCGGGCTAACGTTTAAAGCTTTCACTTTGGGGAAGTAACTCGCATTACTGCTACTGCTGTGTAATCTTGGTTAAATTCACAGCATATTCCAGAAATTACCCTGCAATAACTAACTGTTAGAATAGCGGCACCGTATTGCATCACACTGAGTGCATTTCAATCATTTATCCCGCGAGTTTGCTAGCTAGCAAAATAATAAAAACGATTTTAAAAATTAGCATGTGTAACGTCCACACTGGAGAAAATGATTTACTAGGACTTACGCAAACTCCTCCACAGTGAAAACGTACAAATCCTTCTTGCAGACTCCTTCTTGTATTTTTCGTTTTCCAGCAAACACTAGTGATGTTCGATTCGTGAACGAATCGTTCAATACTCGAGAATCACTTTACTGACTCGTGAATCATGATTCACAAGCCCAACTGACTCACTGACTCATCCCTGTTTCTGTTAGCAAACTAATTCGCTTAGTAGAAATATATCTAGCTTATAATTAAAATTGTGGGGGGGGAAAAACAACAGCCAGTTTCTTAACAAAAGCATTTCTGCTCTGAACTGGAAGAAAAAACCCTGAGTAGAAGCTCACATCAAGAAAATAGCTCCTCGGTTCACAGTAGCATCGCTCTGCTAACATGCTAACAGCACATTTGAGCTACTCACCCCCTCCCTTCCTGTGCTGAATCGTAAGCGTAAGCAAATCACTCAGGACTCGCTCACCCCCTCCCTCCTGTGCTGAATCATAGAGCGAACGAATCACTCAGGACTCACTAACCCCCTACCTCCTGTGCTGAATCATAGAGCGAACGAATCACTCAGGACTCACTAACCCCCTCCCTCCTGTGCTGAATCGTAAGCGTAAGCGAATCACTCAGGACTCGCTCACCCCCTCCCTCCTGTGCTGAATCATAGAGCGAGCGAACGAATCACTCACTCACTCACTCACCCCCTCCTGTGCTGAATCATAGAGCGAGCGAACGAATCACTCACTCACTCACCCCCTCCCTCCTGTGCTGAATCATAGAGCGAGCGAACGAATCACTCACTCACCCCCTCCCTCCTGGCTCACAGCTTCTTCTTCTTCTTCTTGGTTGGCAACCAATGTTAAGGTGCATTACCGCCCCCTGGCTCACAGCTCAGTGGACATTTAGATGAGAAAATATATATTTAACACATTTAAGGAAAATACTAATAAAATACAAATAAACAAAATAAATGTTTATTAAGCAATTTTGATAGGAAATTGCTTAATTTTAGAAATGTTTTTGCTCTTTTTTGCTCTATAAAATAGTTGTTTTTTTTTTAATTCATTCATTCATCTTAGCAGTGGGATTTACATGAAAAGAGAAACAAATTAAGTTTGAGTGAAAATGTAAATTTTTTGCACTCTCTGGTCAACTGACTCAGTGAATCAAATGACTCAAAAAACCCGATTCACTTTGGTGAGTGACTCATTAAAACTCGATTCAGTAAAAAGAATCAAATTTACCATCACTAGCAAACACTCATTAAAACGGCCTCCAGGCACGTTAGTGCGCTCACCCCCGACTTTTCGGGGAGGGGGGGGTCACACATTGAAACAGACTGACGTGCAGAGGTACAAGGCAGCCCAGGCAGAGAAATGTTGCTTTTAGACTTTGCCATTTTATTTCTCTATCTGATAAGAAAACTATTCAATCAGATAGTTATTTGTGGTGAATGAAATACAGTTTCAAGACGTTTTAAGCACCAAATCCGAAATAGAAGCACTACAATATATCCAAGATTTTTCAAGGATTTCAAGCACCCGTACGAAACCTGCATATGCAGTTGATGATTGTTAAAATAAAATAGAACATTTTCATCAATTTCTTGTTTGCTTCGGAATCTACGACATGGCTATATACAGAAAAGCTCGACATGTTATGCAAAAGAAAAAAAATACACGAACAAAAATTCTCGTAATTGTCAGTTTCGTAATTTCAAAATTCTCCAAAACTAACATTTTCTTTGATTGACTCATATTAAATTGCCTACGGTCAAATTTAGCGTGAACAATATTACACAAACAAACATGTGTGTGTGCGCCTGCGCATACATCAGAATCACTTTGATCCCTTGTGACGCGGTAGCTTTGCTTCGATCCTTCATGACGTGGTAGCTTTGCTTTGATCCCAAAACCCATAATACGAGCGCTCACCCATTATACTTTATGGCATAACGGACGTTGACCTGACACCAACCCAAACCCTTTCCAGATGTTTTCAGAGCATTTTACAAAAGAAACCAAAACAAGTTCAGTTTTGTTTCTAACCAATTCACAGAGCAAACAGACAGATCGTGGCTATTAAAGTCAACAAGAGCGACCCTGAAATTCTGCAACAGGCAAAACTGACCAAAGAACAATTTCAATACGAGACAGATTATCAATCCAAGGAAACTGGATATATAAAACCTAAGCGTTTCAATGACCTCGAACAACTACTGAAGGTTAGGCGAGCACCTGAAAATGGTCAACCATTATTTGTTAGTCTAATCAAACAGATGTTGGCCATGTTTCTGAGGTCGGTTTTCTCCTTTTTTATGTTGTTCTTTCAGTTTTTCTCCTGAGATGAGGTATGAAGTGTCTGTGGTGCAGCTGATCTGGTCTGTCTCGAGACAGTCCAGGCTGCACTCACCTGCAACAGGTGGAGACTCACCAGAACATTCAGACCTCACAAATTGTGTCTTTCTCAACTCTTCTATAAAGGGTTTCTCTCAGGAGAGGAAGGCAGTGAGGCCTGGAGGAGGTCCACCCCATCACGAGGGCTGGCTAGGCTTTCGCAGCCTGTGTGAGTGTATGTGTCTGCACGACCGTGTTTATTGTTTTATATATTTCAAAAAGACGCATGTCCTCACATCTGCAGTTTCTTTGGTGGATCTGGTCTCGTCTGTCTTGAGACAGTCCAGGTTGCATCCACCTGTAACAGGTGGAGACTCACCAGTACATTATGAACTCTGAATGTGTGTGCAGTGTGCGCAAAAGTTTCCATGTTCGGATTTCTTTGGGGGAGTTTATCTCTGGATGTGTGCAGATGTATGTGCATTCATGTGTGCCTGCATGGAGATCTGAGGTTGGCTGGTAGGATGGACCTCTGCGCATAATCACATGTGTGTGCAAGCATTTCCGTGTTTGGATTTCTTTGGGGCGGTCCATTAATGTAAATAGCAGTGAAGCGGCCCGCTCCCGGTTTTTCCTGCTTTCTTTCCCGCACCTGGATGGCGTCTCAACCTCCTCATGAGGGCTGGCTAGTTTTTGGGAGTGTGTGTGTGTCTGTACAACTGTGCTTATTGTTTTGTGTATTCCAAACTAACAGGATTATGACATCACATATATTTAGAATCTTACCACCAATTTGATCCTTTGATCCTTGAATCCATAAATAGGGGTGAGAAGCGATGACTTTTAGTCCATTAATCACAGCATTTATGTTCGCAGAATTGAAACGTTCGCCAGAGAAGTATTTTGAAACATCTGGATCCTTTTCGGAGTAACTGTTTACAGATTCCAACATGTCTCAGAGAAAACAACCCTACAGATTTTTAAGGTAAGTTTTCTTTCTTTTTTCTTTTTTTCTGTTGTTCACTAAAAGAAAACGGACTCACACAGGCTCACCTCTACATGGCTGCCGTCTCCTCTAACCCTGCATGTTTCTAAGGCAAGTTTTCTCCTTGTTTATGTTGTTCTTTTAGTTTTTGTCCTGAAATGAGGTTTGAAGTGTTTGTGGTGCACCTGGTCTGGTCTGTCTTGAGACAGTCCAGGCAGCACCCACCTGTAACAGGTGGAGACTCACAAGGACATTCAGATCTCACAAGTTTTGTGTTTCTCAACTCTTCTGTTGAGTGTTTCTCTGAGAAGAGGAGTGCAGTGAGGGCTGGTGGAGGTCCACCGATATAAAGGGTGGCCATGTGTGTGTATCTGTTAATGTCTGGATGTGTGCAGACTTATGTGCCTTAGTTTGTGTATGCGTGGAGATCTGAGGTTGGCTGGTAGGGTGGACCTCTGCACATAATGACAACTGTGTGCAAACATTTCCGTTATTGGATTTCTAGGAATTTGGTTTCTTTGGGGGACAACTGCTTAGTGCGTGTCAGAGTATGTCAACTGCTCAGTGCGTTTGAGAGTATGACAACTGCTCAGCGCGTGTGAGAGTATGTCAACTGCTCAGCGCGTGTGAGAGTATGTCAACTGCTCAGTGCGTGTCAGAGTATGACAACTGCTCAGTGCGTTTGAGAGTATGACAACTGCTCAGTGCGTTTGAGAGTATGACAACTGCTCAGTGCGTTTGAGAGTATGACAACTGCTCAGTGCGTGTGAGAGTATGACAACTGCTCAGTGCGTGTCAGAGTATGTCAACTGCTCAGTGCATGTGAGAGTATGACAATTGCTTAATGCGTGTCAGAGTATGTCAACTGCTCAGTGCATGTGAGAGTATGACAATTGCTTAATGCGTGTCAGAGTATGTCAACTGCTCAGTGCGTGTCAGAGTATGTCAACTGCTCAGTGCATGTGAGAGTATGACAATTGCTTAATGCGTGTCAGAGTATGTCAACTGTTCAGTGCGTGTCCGAGTATGTCAACTGCTCAGTGCATGTGAGAGTATGACAATTGCTTAATGCGTGTCAGAGTATGTCAACTGCTCAGTGCATGTGAGAGTATGACAATTGCTTAATGCGTGTCAGAGTATGACAACTGTTCAGTGCGTGTGAGAGTATGTCAACTGCTCAGTACATGTGAGAGTATGTCAACTGCTCAGTGCATGTGAGAGTATGTCAACTGCTCAGTGCATGTGAGAGTATGACAACTGCTCAGTGCGTGTGAGAGTATGTCAACTGCTCAGTGCGTGTCCGAGTATGTCAACTGCTCAGTGCATGTGAGAGTATGTCAACTGCTCAGTGCATGTGAGAGTATGTCAACTGCTCAGTGCGTGTCCGAGTATGTCAACTGCTTAGTGCGTGTGAGAGTATGTAAACTTGTCGCGGGGTCCTCTCCGAAACTTCTCCCGAACAAATGCAGGCGTAGTCAGGAAGCATTCAGTGTGGATAGTTTATTCTGCCGGCCTCCCAGGTGCACAAAAGATTATTTACAAAGAAAATAGAAAACTAACTTAAGTCAACACAAAACAAACATCTATATACAAAACACAGTCTGCATGTTACCCTCTCTGTAACATCTCACCGAAAAACAGCCTTCTTTTTTACCCCATGGCCCCTCCCACTAGGCATAATCGTCATCTCTTTATTATTTCTTTTACCAAACACTCTTTTCTCCTCAGCTTATTTCCAGCTGTATTCCTACAATACATATATATGTAAATACAGACATTTATGGCCAATTCCAGGCAGCCTACAGTGTTTCACAATAACAAAAAAAACAAACAAAAATAATGCAGTTCTCGTGACCTTTCAAGCGCGCCCGAACCCACTATTTGAACCCCGGAACACCATACCATCGGCTTGCATAACCACTCGTACAATCGGCGATCACAGCGAGTCTACGCGACCGACTTTATTAAAGGTAAGTGGGAAAAATATGTTGGCCACCCTCTGCGCCGCTCAAAATATACCTCTCACCCCTTTTTGTTTATCTGCCCAGTCGACGAAAAGACGCGCAGCCACCGTAATTGTAGAAACTAATGGTGGTGGTGTGTGTATGCGCCCAGATCAGCTGTCTGTGGCCCGGGACAGTGTAACTCCGTCACTTACGCTTAGTGTGTGTGAGAGTATGACAACTGCTTAGTACGTGTGAGAGGCAAAGAAGCCCCCCAGCCAGGCTGAGAGGACCCCCAGAGCCCCAGCAGCCACGGTCGATTACAGCGCCGGTGCAGAGAGCGCCCGCCGAGGAAACACTGGAGATATGACACAATAGGATATATACAGGGTAAAAAGATAAAATAAATAAGAAGGGATACAATATAAATGTAAATAGAGTAAGAAGATAAAAAATGAATAAGAATAAAATCGATAAATATTAGGTAAAACCTAAATTAATAAATAGAATAACAGGATAGAATAAATAAGCATAAAATAAATAAACGTCAAGTAAAAGCTAAATTAAAAAGTTGGATCTTGAGCCTGTTCTTAAAAACATGTAAGTTCTCTGCGGCCCTGAGCTCCTCCGGCAGGCTGTTCCACAGATGAGGACCATACCACTGAAACGCTGCCTCTCCGTGAGTATGTGTCCTGACTTTGGGAACAGTCAAAAGGCCATGGACTGGCAGCCTGTCCAGGGTCTACCCCGCCTAAAAAAACAGCTGGGATAGGCTCCTGCACCCCTCCGATCCTTATGATGATAAAGTGGCTTGGAAAATGATTGAACCAAAAATAAATAAATAAGTTTTTGATGTCACAGAATAACAATGTAATGGCATTTTGTTTTGTTTTAACAGATCATGGCTCAGCAGTGGACTGTTGGAGAAGTATCTCTTTGGCTTGGGGAAAATGAATTGGCAGATTATCAACAGGTAAATGGACTGGTTCTTATATAGCGCTTTTCTACTCTGTCCGAGCACTCAAAGCGCTTTATACAGCTAATTCATTCACCCAATCACACAAGCACTTCTAAGCTTTAGTGCTAAGTATCTAACATTCATACACATTCACACTCCGATGGATGCATCGGAGAGCAACATGGGGTTAGTATCTTGCCCAAGGATATTTGGCATGCAGACTTGAGCAGCCTGGGATTGAGCCACCGACCTTCTGGTTAGTGGCTGATCCGCTCTGCCACCTGAGCTACAGCCACCCCAGGTCTTTGTAGGTGAGCATTTCTATGGATGTGCCATATCAGTGTCCACGGTGCTCCACAAGAAAACCAACATATGAAAAACTGCTGAAACATCAACAGATATACCATGAAAGTAAATGAGGATTCTTCATTGTCTGCAGACTAGAAGACTGTCCCAGAAAGTTTTTGTCTGTGAAATCTTTGAAAAATCACATAAGGAAGAAACATAAATATCAGAAACAAGGATTAGAGTCTGCCCCAGACTGTGACCCTGTCATCCAGGAAACTGTTGAATTTCCCCAATCATCTGAACGAGCTCTGAGTGAACTTATAGAGAACTTTACATGGGCCAGTTACACCATACACTGGTGTGTTTATACCCAAGCTGCATTTTCTGCTACATTATCCTCGGCTCATCCTTGATTATGGGTCACTCCGCTCTCATTGGTGCATGAGGTTTGAAGCCAGACATCAATTTTTCAAGACAGTAGCAAGAATCACCAATAACTATATTAATATTTGTCAGACTTTGGCAAAGAGGAATCAGCTTCGTCAATGCTGGGAGTGGCAGCCTGAATGGATCATCAGGAGCGATCATACACAAGCAGCAGTTAATAACTTGTCACTTCAAGAACTTCCAGTGAACTTGCAGATTTGTTTGCAGAACTTGGAGACAGCCGTTACTGTGGATGAGAAACTCTGGACGAGTAAATGCATCATTTTAAACTCTGTAAAATATGCAGTTGGAGATTTCTTCATTTTGGAACTTGTGCATGCAGAGCAAATTCCACTGTTTGTAAAAAAAATAGTCCTGATTGTGTATATCAGGGCAAAATGGTTTCTTGTTGGAAGACTTTTTACAACACTGGAGTTTATAAGACACCTTCAATCATACCACATCAGAGAGACTGATGATCTGTTGATATTCAAGCCTGGGGATGAGGTAGACTTTCATGCTTTGGACGCATACAGATGTGATGGTCAAGACTTCATTACACTGATCCACCGACCTTTTAAGGCAGTTCATACCAAAGTTAGGTAAGATACATCCTAAACCATGACTTTTTAGTTAGGAATTGTCAACCACTGTTAAAATGATTTTAACCACTTTTTGGCTATTCCACATGTCTGTCATCATCTACAGTCACTAATGAACGCATAGCTGTCTTTTTAGTAATGTTTTATGATATTTTTATTCTTTATCTTCGAACATGCTCATTTCTGTTTTGATCGTGTCTTATTGTTTTTCTGTGACACAGACAATGAAATCGATGGATCGACTCTTCTGCAGATGACTGAAAGAATGAGTGAGCGTCTTTTTCCAAAAGTGAAAGACCAAGTGAAATTTTTGTCTGCTGTAGAGAAGCTGAAAGAGTGAGTCTTAAGTTGACTGGACATGATTCACTGAATTGTACATTCATACAATTCAGTGTTTCCCCTCCCCTAGGTTTACGGTGTTGGAGGGTGGGGGGCAAGGGGTTGACGCAAGCCCTGTTCTGTTTCTCCAGCGTTGATGTGCATCACACACCCATTTACTTTCAAAATTGAAATGTCACAGCCACTCTTACTCTCTGTTATGATTCTGTTTCTGTAGTTCAGCAGCTGTTATTGTACGTTTTAAATATGCGGATATTCCTGATGCAGGACACAAGGACACGCATATTCATGTCTTGTAACAAACTCTAAACAGATTTCTTACTTCTTCTTGCAGTGGAAGGCAACACAAAGAAAAGCATACTGTGTCAGCACTCCAACCTATGTTTAACTGCAAAGTGCAGTTTCCTCCAGCTGTGCTCACTGCGTTGACCAATAAAGATGCAGCACTAAAGTCACCCACCAAGAACAGACTCAAAAACATGCTTGTTCAAGCTCTGTTTGACCACTTGAGTAATGAGACAATGTAAGTCTATATATAATTAAGATTTGATTCATTTAAAATACAGTATGTACATCAGAATTTAAGTTCATCATTCAAAATTTGCAGGTATCCCTCTCATGTGCAGTATGTAGAGCGTCTGAGGACTGTCCTTCTGAGTTTTCCTTTCTTGAAGGAGAGTTATGGCTCTGGATATGTAAGTATTCCTGAAAAGCAAACATTGATAAAATTGTCCAACAAATTGTCTTTGAATTGCCTAATTATTGGCTAACGAGTGTAACATGCTAACATTTTCATTGTTACATATTCAGAGGTTATCTGTTCCCTTGTGGCCACTACAATACAAGTATTAGTATTGTGATTTTTGAGGCAGATCTCGTCCAGTATGGTCAAACAATAAATAAAATATCAATTGCTCTTTTAAATTAATTAATGTTTCATTTCTCTGTGAATTCTCAAGTGAATGGTGTGAAATTCAGCATTATATTAGCTCTGTTTGCCTTTGTATCAGGATAGTGTAGTTTTTGTATTTAAAAAATTAAATTTGAAAATAGGGCAGGGATAGCTCAGTAGGTAGTGTGGTTGCCCCATGATCGGAAGGTCGGGGGTTTGAATCAACTGAACGGCTACCCTGAGGTACCCTTGAGCAAGGTACTGTCCCTACACACTGCTCCCCGGGCGCCTGATTAGTGGCTGCCCACTGCTTCACTGAGTGAATGGGTTAAATGCAAAGAGAGAAATTTCCCTGTGGGGATCAATAAAGTATACATTATTATTTTTATTATTCAAAGGTAGAGGTATTAACATATAGACTGAAAGATCATGATGAGTATGCTTGTAGGACATAATGCCATTGATACTTTATCTAATCTTTATCTACCTTTTATAGTGTATGTAGCCAATCTAAGGTGCTCCAAACCTTTATATCATCTGTTCGATCAACTCCTAAGAGTTAAAGAAGAGATCTGTAAATAGGAACTAATTAGGTTATGACATGATTACAGCAAACCTACCAGCTTTATGTCACTCAAAGTTTTCTGGTAAATGTCTTGTATAAAGGGAGGACCTAGTTGCACCTATTTATGAATAATTAGTTACATTTTTATCGTTTGTAGGATGTTCTGCATGAGTCTCTCAGGAACAAGTTTAAAAAGGAAAGAAGACCACTAGTAGACGTAGAGGAAATTGAAAAAATGAGACAGAAATACTCAGTTCCAAATTCAGGAAGAAAAAGATCATCAGATATCCAGCCCTGTATCCTTTTGAAAAAACCAAGGCAAGTTAAATATGCTCAATGTTTGTTTGCCATTTTAAATTGTACATAAAAGTTAAAAGTATTGTTTTGGGTTTTTTTCTCTCAATATTTGCTAAACTTTTTAATAACCAGGATATCAATCCTCTTGACAATGGGGAGGATGAAAGGAGCACCGACCAACATGTATCAGTGATTAAGCAAGAGTGCCAAAAAACTAGGCCAAATGTGGATGTCATTCGAACGCACCTCAGGAAAATACAGAAGTACAGAACACACTACGTTCTTCAGCATACTACTGAAGAGGTTCTACGAGAATTCCCATGTCTCACTATCCCTGTTGTGGTGAGTGTTTTATCAAAAACTGCAGCAAAAAACAACAATAACAATAGTGCACGGCAAAAACACGAATATGTACTGATGTGCTGCACATTTATACAGACTTCTAATAATCACGTACCTACAGGACAGGCAAAGTGACTGAATCAGCAGATTTATTTCATGAGTAATAAAAGTACACTAACAGAACACTAACAGAAATTGCAACATTGACTATGTCTTTCTCTTTGGTTTTATTTTCATGCTACAGGATAATTTTGGACCAATCTGATGCCAATGATAGTTTTTTGGGAAGAATAGTCTAAACATCCCTTTTGCACAGCAATGTGTACTTGAGAATTAAAGTAAACAAATGCAAAATTATAATTTGTTCTCTAATGATAATTGATGTGTGAAATAATGATTGTTCTGGTTTGCTATATAATGGTATATATTATGGTACAAAGCTAATATGTATATGTTTATCCTTTATTTTAGCTTCTTGAAGAGGCTTCCATGTTACTTAAAACTGATGTGGACAAAAAAGTAATCCGAGGATTCAGTAAGTTGGCAGCGAAGCTTGTGTCAATAGCCCATAACAGCAACCTTAAAAGCCTCTGCTTAAAATCTGTTGATGAGAGCCAGACAGACACTGAAAGAAAAGGTGAGGGCACTTGGCAATAATGAGCAAAAACATTTTTAACTCCTATCTCAGATACCACTTTTTAAGGTTTCACATACAGCACATTAGTAAACACAGTGTCCCTTACAATATCCACAGACTGACATTGTCAGGCGTGGTGTGGAGGCGAGGAAGAAGGAACCCAAACGCAGGACTCACAGGTAGGTGAAGACTGGTGTTTATTGTGATGGCGTGAGCAAACAGAACAGAGGTAGGAAATGGCTGGCTGGCTGGCTGGACGACTGACTGAATGAATGAATGAAGGAAGGACGGACGGACTGAGTGGCTGGCTGGCTGGCTGGCTGGCGGAAACGACAACATAACATCAATGACACGACAAAGAACTGGTGAAACCGAGGAACTTAAATACACAGGTTGAATGATGACAATGATTGGAAACAGGTGAGTACAGGGCTGAACATAATCTGACTAATGACACAAGCTGACACGGTGAACAAACAGGAAGTGAAACAGGCAGTGGCAAAATAAACTGAACATGAACAAAACTGAAAGCACTGGGTCGATGACCCAGGAACCCTGACAGTACCCCCCCCCCCCAAAGGCCGGCACCCGACGGCCAAAAGAAAGAAAAACCAGAACAGGGCGGGTGGAGGGGGCCCAGGACGGAGGGACGGAGTCCAAAACAGAAACAGTTCAGGTGGGCGGCCGCGAGGAAGGCGGCCGAGACGAGACGGTTCAGGAAGACGGCGGCGGCCGCTGAGCTGGTCCGGTGGGCGGCCGCGAGGAAGGCGGCGGCGGCCGCTGAGCAGGTCCGGTGGGCGGCCGCGCCGGCGATGACGTCCAGAACGTGGCTGGGGCGACGGCGCGGCAGCCGCAGGACCAGGCAAAGCAGAGGCTGATGCCGAGGCTGAGGCTGGCCCAGGCGAAGTGGAAGCTGAGGCTGGACCAGGGGAAGCAGACGCTGAAGCTGAGGCTGAGTCTGGACCAGGTGAAGCAGAAGCTGAAGCTGAGGCTGAGTCTGGACCAGGTGAAGCAGAAGCTGAAGCTGAGGCTGAGTCTGGACCAGGCGAAGCAGAAGCTAAAGCTGAGGCTGGCCCAGGCGAAGCAGAAGCTGAGGCTGAGTCTGAGGCTGGCCCAGGCGAAGCAGAAGCTGAGGCTGAGTCTGAGTCTGGACCAGGCGACGGCACGGGAGCCGGGGGTGACAGAGCCACAGCTTTAGGGCCAGCGGGCGCGGAAGCCCCTGGCTGGAGACAGGCAGGGCCAGCGGGCGCGGAAGCCCCTGGCTGGAGAGCGGCCGGGCCAGCGGGCGCGGAGGCCCCTGGCTGGAGAGCAGGAGGGCTCACAGCTGGCTCTGGGTGCTGTGGCTGCAGGTCCGGGAACTGAACAGGGTGGTGGATGAGTGACTGAACTGATTGGACTGACTGGACGGGAGGTGACTGGACTGACTGGACGGGAGGCGACTGGAGAACAGGACACTGAGCTACAGGGGACGACTGGACTGACTGGACTACAGACTGGACAGACTGGAGGACGGGAGGAGACTGGAGGACAGGGAACTGGAGGACAGGAGGAGACTGGACTACAGGGGACAGGAGGACAGGAGGAGACTGGACGACAGGGGACAGGAGGGAAGGCTGAACAGCAGGTGAGGGAACTGACTGGAGTGGAAGCTGAACAGCAGGTGAGGGAACTGACTGGAGTGGAAGCTGAACAGCAGGTGAGGGAACTGACTGGAGTGGGGAAGCTAAGGGATGAACAGAGGTTGGCGATGCTAATGGCTGAGCTAACGACAGAGTTACCGAGGGGGATAAAACTGCAGCCTGGGCTAATAAGGCTGGTGCCTGAGCAGGGGACACCTCAGCTAGCCTAACCAGTGATAGTGCCAGGGCGTGGAAAGCTGAGTGAGGAGGTGGAGGAAGTGGTGAAGTAGCAGGTGGACTGGTTAGCTCTTTCAAGCCTCTAGGGAGGTCAGGCTGGGTTGAGGCTGCCCTCAGCCTGGGCGCTGGGACAGGCACGGGAGGTGGCTGGACACCAGTTACCCCCCACCCGGGAAACAAGAGCGGATGTGGAGGTAGACTGCGTCGCAGCTGCCTTCTTCCTAGGAGCTAGCACAGGTGTGGGTGTAGGCTGGGCCCTAGCCATCTGAGGTGGTGAAACGGCTGAAGGGGAAGGCCGAATCTGGGCCGCCGTGCTGGTGGGAAATGGCTGAGTAATGGGTGTGAAAATAGTGACTGGGTGTGTGATACAGGCAGGTTTATCTGGGATTGTTCTGGTCCTTCTGCCACCACCATTTATAGTCTTTGGAGGAGCACAGCAGAAAAACTCTTCCCAGTCTACAGAATCCTCCAGGAGGGAAACATCCCATGAATCAGAGATGAGTCTATTAGTTAATCTGGGTGAAGAGTCAAATGAGGAGGGTGGAAAACAGTTACCGGAACTCACCACCGGGAGTTGCTGAAAATAGTCCGTGTTATGGCGGCGTGTGCCCCGCTTTCTCCGGGAAGAGGAAGCGGGCGGGGTACACAGCCGAGCCTCTGGCGCGGGAGCCTCTGTTGAGCCGAGGTGGGAGGCATAGCCGCTGTGCCGTGGCGAAGTGGAGGATCCGGCAAATGAGGCAGGTGACGTGTGAGCGAGGAGCGGATCCGCGAGAGGGGGAGCCGCCGAAGCGCGGCGCGAAACGCCCACTCTCCGCGGCAGATGCTCCGGTGCATGGGAGGTAGCAGGTGGGTGAACGCGGCGTCTCCGAGGCCCGCCCAGAGCCAAGCGAGTTCCCTCGAAGACGTGCTCTCGCTCCGCGAAGAGCCGCTGTCTCTCCTTGAGCTTTTCCGCCCACAAGGAGAGCGCTGCCTCCTGCCGCTCAAAAAGGTCCGAGTCCGCTGGGTTCCAGTCGTGTCTTCGTGGCACGGGTCGTGTCATTCTGTCAGGCGTGGTGTGGAGGCGAGAAAGAAGGAACCCAAACGCAGGACTCACAGGTAGGTGAAGACTGGTGTTTATTGTGATGGCGTGAGCAAACAGAACAGAGGTAGGAAATGGCTGGCTGGCTGAACGACTGACTGAATGAATGAATGAAGGAAGGACGGACGGACGGACGGACGGACTGAGTGGCTGGCTGGCTGGCTGGCGGAAACGACAACATAACATCAATGACACGACAAAGAACTGGTGAAACCGAGGAACTTAAATACACAGGTTGAATGATGACAATGATTGGAAACAGGTGAGTACAGGGCTGAACATAATCTGACTAATGACACAAGCTGACACGGGGAACAAACAGGAAGTGAAACAGGCAGTGGCAAAATAAACTGAACATGAACAAAACTGAAAGCACTGGGTCGATGACCCAGGAACCCTGACAGACATTTCTCCTTTCTCGTCTCTGCACTGATGTACTTTAAGATTTAACTGATACACCCTCGATGCTATATATATCTCTATGAGGATTTTCAGTCATTAACACAATGTTTATCCCAAAAAATGTTCAGTGGCAGCTAAACTTGCTCTGCAAGTTCTTTAGGACTCAAATTATTTAAAGCTAGCAACTTACAGAACTGAACAACATTTTGGGGGTTTTGTATAAATGCTTAACATTTACACTGAATTACACTGAAAAGTTAATTAGGTATACATTTACTGCACTAATGCTTATGTTCTGCAAGACATTCAACTCCTGATGAAGGTACTCATATGGCCTTTACTGCTTTGTATTAACAAAATTGGCCAGAAAATATTTACATATTTCTCTTTATTTTCCAGGTCAGATAGTAAACACAGCTGTTCTTCTCCTGCCATCTATTTTCAAAGAAAATGCCGCTCATCTCTCCGTCATAAATAAGGTAAATTTAGATTTTTTTTGGTATGGTGAGGGGGGGTCTAAAACCAATCCAGTATTTTACAGGAGTTTCATACTTTCATTGGGACACCTGTTGTTTATGCTTATTTAAACTATACTCCTCATTTCAAGAATTTAATTTCTGTTTCAGGATCCACACAGCCCAATACCTACAATCGTACTTAGCAGCAGTGACAGCAAGCCCTTGAGTGATTCAACTGAGGGCAATGTCCAGATGGATGGACAAAAAATGATTCTGGACAGTGGGGAAATGGACATTTCATTGGCGATGGGTATTGTCTTCTCCCTGTACCATAACTACAATGTTGCCTATCCAAGTGAACTAAAAAAGACATTTTGCTTTTTGGAGGCATTTGTTCTCAACTTGGGAACTCTGACTACACCTGTACCAGTAGCTGTGCAAAGAGTGGCAAATGCATTAAATATCTCCTAGATTGCCAGCATAGTGCAGGTGAGAGACTGAAATTGTCCCAATGTGGACTAACAAAGGACCATGAGTCCCACATTAAACTTAACTTACATAACTTAAGGCTGCAGTTCATTGATAATTTAAATAAAAAGATTGTTCTTGAAATAGTTTTACTGAAAATGCAAACATGCTGATGAAAATGTGTTGTTTAATTGTCTGTTATGAAAGTATTGCTATTTCTAATGTAATGATTGTTGTTTTATCTATAGTATAATATTTATATGTATTTATTTATAGTATAGTAAAGATATTCAATTATTACTGTTTAAATGACTTATATGCTATTATTAGTAGTGGTGTTGTGCTTAGCGTTAAAATGCCTTTTTGTCTTTTTCTGTAATACAAAGTGCCAATAAACCATTAATATATGTCTATGTGCTTGTATTTATTTTACCCTACTCTAGTTAATTCAATTTAAGATGCATTTTATTTTGAAAGATTTAAAATGGTTCTTTAAAGAACCACTCAGAAAATAGTTCTTCAAAGAACCATTAAAAAAAAGGTTTTTTTGAAAAACCTTTAAAGGTTCTTTAAAGGGGATTTTTTCAAGTTTTTGTAATGCGACAGGTTAAAGAATTAACATTCAGCTTACCCTCTGAAATGTCAGTGTGCATCTCAGATGTGTTGTTGTCATCAAGGATGATGTGACGTACCAGCCAATCCATCACCGCACCCAGCTGCAAAACTGTGACGCAATCTGCTGTGGTGGCATTAAAGTCCTGCCAGTTTACAGCGGCTGATTTGGTCCCTAAAATCCAGAGAGTAATTATTCATGGTAAGGAATTCATGTGGACTCTAAGCGTGTGGGCAGGCAAGGACATTTAAACAGTGAGGCTGACGACCTCTCCTTCATTTCTGTCAAACAAAATTGTATGACACGTTTCCAGCGGTTAGTATCATGGTTGCTAGGCAACCTGGGCACCACAAGCTCAGCATCAAACATTTTCATTTCTTTGGCTCTCGGAGGAGGCGGACGCACTTTTTCTCCTCTCCCTTGTCTTCCCTGCTAGTTCTTATGTCCTTGTCTAGTCTCGTGTCTTTTTTGGATTACTTTCCCTGGAACACTCTCTCACAGCCTGTGTCTAAAACCTAAAAGAGAATTATGGATTTGATCAACTGGTCTCTTCTGGACTTCTCAGAAAGGGCTCACTGAAGGTGGCATGGTTAAGAGCTTGGAGGCGCTTACGACTGCAGTGAATGCTCAGAATAACACCTCTGAGCGTATGTATGTTGGATTACATCAGGAAAGAATCAACTCAGAACAACATCTCTGGGCGGAAGCTGGATTACATCTCGGATCAGTTGGCTGCGGTCGTGAGGTCTCAGAATCTGCTATGTGAGCAAAAGAGTGACAAGACCACGGAATCGACGGCTAATAACATCATGGAGAAACTCGCAGCTATTAACGGGAGATTGAGAGACCAGTGTCGGAGTGTTAAAAACAGCTTGAAATTTTCATGAGTTGTTTGCAAAAGAAAACCATCATAATGCGGCTACCCCTTTGGCGCCAGCTGTGGGCTCAAGGCTGGAGCCGAACAAAAACTCCCTGATAACGACTGTGTTGAGTCTGTTCCTTCCCATTCCCTACAAGGCCACATGGGTTGGCTGGAAGACTGTTTACTTAGCCTGGCGGGTCGAAGGACACTGTCTCAGCTGAACTCTGGACACGCACACACATACATATACTGATACTGATAAGCACTCACTGACGCATCACCCTCACTTTCCAACGCCACCTCCAACGCTTACCTCCCCCATGATGTGGACATCGGGTCAGCTGGAGGCGCAGTCGAAGATTGCAGCGGTCCCAGATCAGATGTGCACACTGGAACACTTTCACATGTTGCCTAGGGGACTGGCGACACTTTTAAGGCAAGTGATTACTTGCCAGGTAGCTGCAAAACTGTGACGCAATCTGCTGTGGTGGCATTAAAGTCCTGCCAGTTTACAGCGGCTGATTTGGTCCCTAAAGTCCAGAGAGTAATTATTCATGGTAAGGAATTCCTGTGGACACTGAGCGCGTGGACACTAAGCCTGTGGGCAGGCAATGACATTTAAACAGTGAGGCTGATGACCTACCATTTCTTCGTGTGACTGCTTCTGGTCTAAAAGGGACTCCAATACCAAAATCGATGAATTTGACACATAGAAATGCTGGATGATCAGGCGATGTGTCAAACACAATGTTGTCTGGCTTAATGTCTCGATGGTAGACACCCTTGGATTGCATTTCAGTGGCTGCATGTACCAGCTGTCTCATTATGACCAGACAGACAAATGAAAAATACGTTCAAATAATCAGATTTACATTGTCCATTAAAGTTTGCCATATATGTTATCTTGCCACTCGCTGACCTTAACCTCCCTCTCGTGCACAAAGGTTCTTCTGTTTGCCAGGTAGACTTCCAAGTCTATGTTTTTTTGGCCTTTCAAAGACCATGATGAGTTCGTCTTCCAAGTCATACCAGTCGTTTTAAGCGGGCGTCACATTGCTGCTCGTAGCCTCTGGTCCTGCCCCCACTATTATTAGCAATGCCACCTCCTTGGGAATCTCGGTCATTTTACCATTAAGAAGCTTGAGAAACAGAACATCGAGGTCAGTGTTCAAACATTAGGCTGTTTGAGGAACACGTTGGGGAAAAACAACAGAAAAAGACAAACATTTCTTACCACTGGTAGGTAGCTGACTAAAAACTGAGCAACATGCTTAATCACCACCTGCATTACAGAGAAAATGTGTTTTAGAAAAAGAGAACAGGAGGAACTAGAAGAATTGTAAAGTGCACACATAAGAAGCCATACTGGGAAATTGTCTTGTCTGCGTTTTCCAAAGAAGATAGTCCCAAAGCCTCCTTCACCCAGCTTATCCTTCTCTTCGTATTTTTCTTCAAAGTCCTCTACAGAGAGACAAAACAAATTGAATTTAACAGTTAAAGGAGACTTTACTCACCTAGATATTTACGCACACCCACAGCACGTGGTGTGGTAAAGGTCGGCCAAGATTTTGACCACATGTCAGAAACTGGATCAAAATTGGACTAAACTCACTTGAACTCTGACTTTGTCTGCACTTAGAACTATCACAAGACATTAAAACAAAACATCGGGCATTGATGACATCACAGGAATCTAACATTCTAATCTATGCAAACTGTCTCCATGGCTACATAATATCAAATTAAATCATAGCAAAGGAGTAAAAAGCAGGATCAGTCTTAGGGTGTATGCTACATGTTTGCCAGTTTGGATGAGTGAGTGCAATACTTCATCGGCCTGTGTTGTAGCAACCTGTTGAACCTGCTGAGAAACTTTTCTTTGTCCACTCTGCCCCAAACTTCACATGCTCCATAAAAGTCGAGGCCTAGAGACCTCTGCATAGTTATTAGCATTAGGTTATCAGTATCATCTGATATATATGACATTTACAGTACAGTACTCACACATGACATAGGAGGAATAAATATGAACTTTCTGACATAAATTTGATCATATGAAATTGGATTTTTTTTAAATATGAAACTTTTTCCTTCCGTCATACTTCAGAAATATAATATATTAAGTTTTGAACATTTTAAAACATTTAGGTTTGCTCGTTGCATTTATAAGATCCTACATGGACGTGCTCCACAATCATTGGTCAGTCATGTTAAAATCCATTATCAGTGGAAAACAAACCTGATCCTCTACTAGAGGCGATTGTGCAATACCTTTTAGACATAACACTCAGCAAACAGTTATTATCAGTTAAAGTCAGTGAGATTTGGAGTGATACATGACACATGACGGAATAAGACACGCAGACTTAGCATGACGAACCGACGAGGAACACGTACACTGTGAATACATACAGAGGGAAAAAAGGACTAGAGATGAGACATGGACGTAACTAAGCACAAACAGAACATGATGGCTGGAGGGGAAAACACACGTGACAGAAGGAATGGGTCACAAGGGCAAAACATGTAAACGAGAGGAGACGGGAGAAAAAGACATTACTGAAATACATGAAGGGCCAGGGCTGGGGCAGCCAACCAGTCACAGACAAACAGCCACATTTTTTACTGTGTCCCCGCAAAGAGCCACATCATACACCTGGGCACACATGAACATCACCCATCCCTTCCTCTGTCCTGCGTTCAGTTTGGGGTATCAAGCTCAGGACCCTAACCCCATCAGGCCGGGGTCTTTGTGTGGAGTCTGTATGTTCTCTCCAGCTTCCTCCCACAGTCTAAAGACATGCAGTCAGTGGGGATTGGTGTGAATGGTTGTCTGTGTGTTAGCCCTGCCACGGGCTGGCGACCTGTCCAGGGTTGACCCCGCCTCTCGCCCTATGACAGCTGTGATAGGCTCCAGCCCCCCACGACCCTGATAAGTGGAAGAAGGTGGACGGACTTTGATGACCTCAGTGGACGCCAGGCAACTTCTGAATGGATTGTTAACACTGGGCCACTCTACATGCCTGTTTCCAGTTATCATGTTTACAGACACAGTGACACCAACGCTACCAAACACAGAAGCTGCTTGGCAGAAGTTTTGTCACATTATTGTAACTGAGAAACGTCACAGCATTGCTCACAATGTGAGGGCGGGGCTGCAATAACCCTGCTGTGCTTTCTAATGTTTCATATTAAGACTAATCTGTGTTGATCTTTCTCTGATTATTGTTTCATAATGAAGAAAGGTCAGATATTACCAAACACATATGAAAAACTCATCTAAACAACATGTAGTGTAAAAATAAATGTCTTGGAGACAGCAGCTAATCAGATATTTCAATTGTCGGGTTTGGATTCAGCACATTAAAATAATAAGAAACAGCACTTTATATGTGAAACAGTCGACTTCTGAAAAGTCCAGCAGAGTAAGACAAGCAGGTGAACAGCAGCAGTATATCATGAAGCCTTTTATGGGCATGTTGGATGACAACAGCCATTTTTATGTTTCCTGTTCTTGTATAATTTACCAAGAAACAGTTGCACAAATGAACCAGAGAAACCCACACAGTGTTTTGAAATTGAGCTGCAAACATGTTTTCTTGTATTAGCACGTCAAGCTTCACCCTGAAGACGAGCACGAGCTGCGTCTGCTCACAGAGACTCGGAGATGTGATTGAAAGCAGCTGAAGGATGGTTTTGGTTTATTTTTTTACAAATGAGATGTTTTTCTTTTTTCTAATTCCCCATGTAACTTTGCACTGTCCACCGCTGTAACAAAACAAATTTCCCACGTGTGGGACTAATAAAGGTTTTCTTATCTTATCTTATGTAATTTGACATATTTTGTTGTTTTGTGTGTGTGTTTGTCTGTGTGAAGTTTTGATGTGTATCTGAAAAACACAATTTTGAAAACACTGGAAAACCTCAAGACATTTTTTCCTTGACTTTCTATGCAAACAAAAATTCCCACCAAGGCTTTTCAGTGTGAAATTTAGTGTGTATAGAAAATACCTGTGCCAGGTTGTCACCATCTAGTGGTGAACATGGCCTTACCACTACATCAGGTGAGTTTTTCACTGTGCACAGTGACACAAAACTCATTTAACAACACAAACTATTTAAAAAATGCATTTTACAATGATGTAGGCAGATCAAGGCAATGTTACAGTTTCAGTAAGAACTGAAGTTTATTGTAATCCTTCAATTATGCAGGGCGTCACACTAACACAGTTGTTTATGTTCAGTATAGCTCTGTTATTATCAATTGGATTCAAAACGCGACCAGTTTGATGTCTTAAACTAAACTGGCATTAAAGTTTCAATGAACTAAAGTGGTCCCCCTGAGTCAGCACCAGTGGCGGTCCTAGCCTGTTTGGCACCCCGGGCGAACACTCCCTCTGGCGCCCTCCACACACACACACACACACACACACACACACACACACACACACAAAACATATTAAGGATTGTACATTAACATAAAGCTGTTGTACACACACACACACACACACACACAAACTTGACCAACACTGGTGGGTCCTGTGTCACATACCCCGAGTCCTAAAGTGTATATTTATTTTCTTACTCTTCTTATATTTATTGTCTGTTTACTTGCACTGCTGTAACTGGAGCCTCGTCGTCTCGTCTCTCTATATACTGGACTGTATGTAGTGGAGATGACAATAAAGTTTACTTTGACTTCAGCAGCGAGCAGGCGCACCGAGGGCTCTCGCGCTCACTTTTCGCATACAGAATTTCGAAAAAACATCGGTGCAAATTATAAGTCTGTATCATGATGTCTGGTGTTTTCGTGTTTGTTTGTTTTGTTTTTATTTTGTTTTATTTTGCGAGTTGGTTATTAGATGCTGCTCCAGCCACCAGAGAATCCCCCGCCGCCCCGCCCTCTCCTCCCTGTGCTGCAAGCAGCAGGCGCACCTCGCAAGCGGAGGGCGCCCTTACTCCCAGCAAATGGGCGATAGAAAACCGATCGGTGCCTGTGACATTCCCACTATGTCACAGGCTGGCCGTGATGCCGCCCCCCACCACGATGCCGCCCGTTGCATTAATTAACATCCATTTAACGCTGCGACCCAGGGGTAGACAGGGGTAGAGTTTCCAGGAACAGAGTTCGTACTATATGCGGTAAGCTGCGCAGCAAAACAGGGTTCCTGCTGCGATGAGGCATTGCTTTCCATGCTTTTAGGTGGGAGCTTGGGTGGTAAACACAGTGGGTTGTGGGGATTAATCCAGCTCCGACAAGTCTCAGGCGGATCTTACCACTAGCAGCCCAGGAATAAAGCCCCCGAAGACGACGGAGCAGGACAAGAAAGCCGGCTCTCTTCCCCCGCTTCCTCCGACGAGGCCTCTGAAGCAAAATTGAGCTGACCGGCAAGAGTGCAGGTGAACCGGGTGCTGCGTCACGCTCAAGCGGCGGTGGGAAAACAACGTCGTATTGTTGACTCTGAAAGTTATCCATAGCAGATTTGATCGCCAGTAACGCATGGCGATCATAAATCCGAAGGGAGATGACACCGGACAAAACTAGCAAGAACACTTGCATAACATATAAAGTAAACAAACACATGGACGGAGGCAGCGGCACAGCCAAACACAGGCGCCATCTTGCTTCTCCAATACGTGGCACTGTCAATGTCAATGTGTTGAGTTTTGCCTCCCCTTGTCTTGTCATGTCTGATGAGTCCCAGCTGTGCTCTCCTCCTGTTTCACATTCCCTAATCACCTCAGTATGTATTTAAGCCCTGTGTTTTTCCCTGCTAGTTGTTGCGTCCTCCACGTTTGCTGTGTGCATATTCTTCGTCGTCTACCTTCAGGTCAAAGGCAAAGTCATATGCATCTCCAGTCTAGTTAGTTTAAGTTGTTGTTTATGTATTGCCAAGTGAGTCTCACCACCAAATTAAGCTGCCGTTTAAGTTAATGTTTTGTCTCCGAGTCCTGCACTTGGGTCCAGCCACTGACAGCCACACAGCTCATCGTGACAGAAGGACGCAACCATAACATGGACCCAGCGGACTCACCTCACCGAGAAAGAGAAGTGGACCTTGCTCGCATCCTCGGACTGATGACTCGCATTAGCCACGCCTCAGATTTGCAGACATTCTCAGTCGGGCTGAATGCAATACAAGCCATATTCGACGGAAATCCTCACCTGCACCAGCTCTCTATAGCTTCGGAGTTCAGCCGTTCGCTGACCCAGGCTAAGGAGGCAGCCAAAACCCGGGAGCTGGCCCAATTCACCCTCATCTCCTCGTCCACTCCGCCTCAGTCACAGCGAGCAAGCCCTCTCACACCGCCGCAGCGTACGGAGCTTTCTTCAGCTCCGCTGCAGCAGCTGCAGTCGCAGCATCAGACTCTTTCCTCCCTCACGTCTGGTCCCGACCACCCCTCACCTGCCTCATGCCTAGCAGGAATGTGGTCGGAGGATGAGGGCCTGGTCACCGTTGCTC